>NW_017728910.1:19788375-19816913 GCF_001723895.1 Crocodylus porosus | reverse complement strand
CTCTCTGACCCTATTTGCAAATATATACCTTTTGTGTTGCTAATAGAGTGTGTCTGTGGCTGAAGGTTTTTTTCGCCTCCCGAGAAATGAACCGCGATTTTTACATCAAACCCATGTCTGTCTATCTGTTGTTTTAAACAGCCAGTGGCTGATACCCTTGCAGTGCCCAGCTGGCCTGTGACAGATTGATCTATTTATCTGTTGTTATTATTTACTATTAGCTCTTTAATACTGCATTATCTGCTTGTCGCATTTATCTTTCTGTTAACTGTTGTGTGTGTGTAAGCTATAATAAATTTCCCATTGCTTTACTCCCAACTTTGGCTCCTCAATCCCGAACCAAACAGCCCAGTGGCTAAATTAATCTACTCACAGTGCCCAGCTGGCCTGTGACACAGGCATGTACTTGAATTTTTTCAATCCAGAAGGGATTTCTGAACAGTTACAAACTGGTTTAGCCTAGCCAGGTTAAATTAACCTGCAAAGATTGAATCAATTCAGGCTCAGGCTTTTTGAATGTCTGTCCCTAGCCCAAGAGAGAATACAGCCTGCTGTGTCCCTCCAAAGAGTTTATAATTCCCAGCATGCCTAAAAGTCATCTTAAAATACAACTTATATTATTAGATCCTTCTGTAAGTGCATCTGTTTTTTTGTTCAGTGTTACTAAGGTTTATTTGGAATATTAGGTATTACCATATTATACATTGTAAATAACACAAAGAATAGTAAGTACAAATAATAATAGACATATCCTTTAGTGTTTCCTTAAGTTGTCACACAATTGACAATGTAAATTTGGCTGTATTCTGTTGCCATATAAAGGAAGTAGGCTTATTTCTGGAGGAAAAAATACTTACAAGCAGAGATACAGAAAGAATAAAGATTAATAAATGCTCATAATTCTAATGCAGA
Organism: Crocodylus porosus; assembly: GCF_001723895.1. Taxonomy (NCBI): domain Eukaryota; kingdom Metazoa; phylum Chordata; order Crocodylia; family Crocodylidae; genus Crocodylus; species Crocodylus porosus. The sequence continues at coordinate 19,816,001 of NW_017728910.1, read as the reverse complement.
AATGATCAGTCATGCTTGGAGTCTGAGTAAATTCTCACAACTATTTATAGAAAAGCTGGTAATATTCATGGCTTTGTCTTTGTACCTCCCACAGAAGCTCCGGATTCAAGAGAATACATGCTTAATTTACAGCATATGCTTAAATCCTACCAAAGACAATTGGACTTAAGCACATATTTCAGTCATTTGCTGAATGGAAATGAACAAAAGACTTGTCTAAATGCTTTACTGGATTATGGCCTAGATGAATGTTGAACTAAGTCCACTGGTACTCATCTCAGTAAGTTATTCAAAATCATGTAAAACAGCAGTAGGCAACCTACTCTAGCTGCTGGCCAGAATGATCCACATCAGGTCAGAGATGAGCAGGCGCTAGGACCCACCTGAAGCCAACACTTCTTCCCACATTAGCACAGGGGCTGCCAAAGCACCCCATCGCCGAATGCCACCAAAGCTCCATTACCATGGGCCAGGTCCAACAGTTGTGTAGGGTGGATCTGGCCCATGGGCCATAGGTTGCTGACTCTTGAAGCAGAGGGTAACTTGCAATGAATAAGAACTACTAGCAAAGTTTTACTGTCAATTTGGGTTGAAAAACAAGCAGCTACTGCAGGCATATTTCCTGATCTCCACTGTTTTTTTATTGTTTAAAGTGAACCCCACCTTTAATAATTCTACTGGATCCTTCCCCAGTCGCTGAGACGTGTTCTTGGCTGCTCAGAAGATCTAATTAGTTTTAAGTCACTTTATCAGTGAATCTGGTATTTTTCTGCACCAGCTATCTTCCCTCACTTAAGGAATTAATGCTTATTAATATCTTGAGGCCATTATTAGCATCTGTACTTTAATCTGGAAGTTTGAATTGATGGTCCCCTGACTGAAAAACCCATCGCCTGTGAATCTGTAAAAAAGAAAAACGGAGGGTGAGGAGGGGGAGGGGGCAGGAAGAGAGAATTCAGACAACCATGCAACTGAAAGTCACTGAACAGGGGGAAGGCACTCAGGTTGAGGCAGAGTTTGACAGTAAGCAGCTTCCATTTCTCCCATCCAAGACCTATTGTAACTCTGTTAAGCTCCAGCACAAGCTATGGCAGATCGGACTCTGCAATTCTTCTTCACAGTCAATCACTGCCAGGGACAAATCCACAGGGTCTCACCCCCATCAACCCTGGACCCACCCCTGCTCTACTTGTCACCTGCAGCCCTGTACCAATCTGTACAAAAACCTTGTACTAGCTGCAACACAACCCATTTCTGGAAACACTGGTGAACTGGCATGGGGACTGCAGCTGGGGTCTGCCCAGCTTTGGCCCCTGCTGGCCACTCAGACAGCAGGGGGGGAGGGAGGGAAGCTGGGAAGACCCTGGCTGGGGTCACCGTGCCAGTGGGAGAGAGGGGAGATGGGGATGTTTAATCCCCCTCCCTCCCACCCTTCATCTCAGACGCTGTCATGGCCTGTGTCCGGCCATGCCCCCACCACACGAGTGCCAGCAGGGGTGGGGAAAGTCAGGCAGACTCCAGCTGGGGTCTCTGTGCTGGTGGAAGAGAGGGGAGACAAGGGAGTTTAATTGCCCTCTCTTCCTCCGCAAACTGAAATACTGCCTGGGCTGGCTCCAGTCATGCCCCGCCACCACACGAGTGGCCAATGTGTGGTGGGGGCTGGAAAGCCAGGCAGACCCCAGCTGGGGTTCCCTTGCCAGTAGGAGAAGGGAGACAAGGGGGTTAATTCCCCTTTCTCCCCCTCCCCTTTGCCTGAGCCTGCTGCCTGGGTGGGCTCTGGCTATGACCCCTGCCTCTAGAGCAGTGAGGCAGGCCCAGGCTGGGGTCCTGTGTGGGTGGAAGAGAGGAGGAAGAGGCGTTTAATCCCCCTCCCTCCCCCTGAGCCTGCTGTCTCACATCCTCTGCCCCCTCCACTCCAGCAGGGAAAAGTCTGGCAGGGGCTCCTCCACCCCTCCAGACAGACCAGGCTGTGCCAGCTGGGTTTCCCACCCCCTTGTCAGCCAACTCTGGCTAGGAAGCAGACAGGCAGGGCCAACCCTGCTCTGCTCAAACAGACAGCCCAGCCCAGCCCAGGGCTGCAAAGCATGCTGGGATGTTGGGGGACTGATTTAACTTGAACCAGGAAGGGGTCTGGGACAGAAGTTCCATAAACTGGTTTGACCTAAATCAGTTAAGTCTGATACTACATTCAACCAGGTTTATCTTACACCAGTTTCGGCCATTTTGAACTGGATTATGTGCTTTGAACTTCTGTTCTGTTACTGGTTTAAACCAGTTCCTAATCACTTAAACTAGTTTATGTGTAAGTTCTGTCCCTAGCCACAGTTTGCAAGCACAGAAAGTCAGCTAGTAGCAATCCCACAACTTCCAGCCCTAGTTTACACCACTTCTTGTCTCTACTGCACGTAATTAGAGCCAAGTACAGAAAGAGGCATGTTATTCACAGATCCCTAGAAGGGCTTCTTTCAAAGAACAGGAAACATGAAATGTCCAGCAGCTTGAGTCACATAGGTGCTTTAGCAATTTTTACCTAGATGCTGACTTTCAACCTCTTGACCATTCTCAAACTGCTAGCTGCAACTACCACTTCCTCAGCCTGTGTAATGGTCATCTGAGTCACATGACAGTTTTTCTATTCCCTGTTTGGTTGAACCATTTTAAACAAATGAATAGTACATTTTTAGCCTGTATTTTTAGAATATTATTCAGGCAGCATTCAAGAATTGCAGAAAGGGTCAATGAATACCCCTGGGTTGGCTGGGTCTGAGTAACAAATAATCCAGCCCCATGAATCACAGCAAACAAAACTCAGTGCTTTTATTTGGAAAAATATTCTCCAACCACCCAGTTCTATCCTAAATTCACTGGATCCAGTAATTTTTTTCCATTACATTACAGTGCATGGAAAATATTATAGCCCAAGAAGGATATAAAGAAAGCTGAAGAAAGAGAGATAAAGACGAATAAAAAACTGCTTTTAGAGACCTTTTCTACACTCACTCTTTGTCTTGTTGCTTTTAGTCATATGCTGTTTCCCCATGGATAATAAGAATGGTGAGTGCATCTGCAGCAACTGAATGGTACCCCCTATGTCGCACCACCAATTTGAGACACTAAAGGATGCCATTAGTTCAAGGAGCAGAGGAGGCTCCCTTCTGAGATCTTAGCAGCAGCATCTGTCTCTGCCTTGTGGTATTTTTTTTTATTTCCCAGCACTGCTTTCAGTCTTTCTCTGTCAGCCAGTTTGCATGCCACACAGTGACTGCATCTTCTTCACAAAACTGGTCAGCCTGTTATTAGGTCAGGAATGCAAAAAGCCCGCACAGCAGGAACAGGGACAGGCATGAGGCTCACAGCCAGAGAAAGAGGTGCTGCCCCACTCCAGCCTTGGAGTGTGAGCAGTTGTCTGATTTGGTGTGAACCAAGGCCAGTGGTAAGTGCATGTCCTGAATACAAGCAGAGCTATCACACCTTGTGGCCACAAACACCTCCACCATCTTCAGAAGTATCCCCGTGTTACTGAAGTCGGTGGGAGTTTGTTTTTCACTTCCCGTGGAAGACAGCCATGTCCAGTGCACTGCCAAACACTACAGTTTTGGCTGTGCAGCATATGCATGACTGTTAGGGCTGTGTGAAGCTTCAGTCCCTGATTTGATTCAGTGGAAATTCGGCCCGATTTGGTGGCTGAATCTCCGAATTGGAATTGAATCAGGAGACCCTTTAATTTCTGTGAATCGAATTGGAACCCTCCGAATAGATTTGGAGAGATTCGGTGATTCAGACAGATACACAGCTTTAAGTGTTTTTTCTACCTACCTGTAGGTGCTAGGTGGCTGGTGAACACTGCGATGGTGGGGCACATGGAGTGTCCCACAGGAGCATGGGGGGGCTCTCTTGCGCGCTCGGCAGCAGACCTGGAAGTGGACCAGAAGCACTTCCAGTCCACTTCCAGGTCTGCCAGGGAGCACGTGGGGGCCCTCCCTGCACCCCAGGTCTGGTGACTGGTGCCTCCTGGGTCTGTGGGAGGCACCCGGAGTCCACCTCAGCTGATCACTGAGCTGGGAGGATGCAGGCCCCCCCCCGCATGCTCCCCGGTGGACCTGGAAGTGGACTGGAAGTAGTTCCAGTCCGCTTTTGGGTTCATCACTGAGCATGCGGACTCACCCCCACACTCCTGTGAGATGCTCCATGTGTCCCAGCATCACAGAGATCACAAGCCACGCTGATTCCTTGAGGTATGTAGAAAAAACATTTAAAACTGTGTCTATGGCTGAATTGCTGATTCTCTGAATCAGCATCGAAACTTCAGGTTCGGATTAGGCTGAATCAAATCAGGGACAGTGATCCGAATCAACGAATCGAATCACTATCCCTGATTCAGGCCAAATCCGAATCGAATAGGGCCCATTTTGCACAGCCCTAATGACTGTGCTCTATTGTTCCTAAGTGGAAGGGGAGGAACTCTTACAGACTAAGAGGTCCACAGTGGGCAGGCCACATGCTTCGTCTCTGATTATACATCAGCTTTCCTACAGCATATATTTTGGCCATTTTAATTCTGAGTTGGCTGAAATCTTGGACACAAATTGGCTTGGGAAACTGCCTATTTGACAGAATACCTCTTTCCCTGTGCCACACTCGCAGTTGCCAGCTCCTGAGATTTTTATCGCTTAACTCAGTAATTTTCCTAAAGCTCCAGTTCTTAGAGACATGCAGTTACATGAGAATTTTAGCTCTAATTTTTTAAAAAGGTAAGTTTCTTGTCCTCACTGTTGTGAGGAAGAACATAAGAACATGACCTAGCATGACCCAGCACACCCTAAAACCTCAGGAATATTCATATTTTTTAAAATCTCATAGTTTTGAAATCAATTTCATGATTGTTTTGCAACCTGGCTCAAGATCACCCGAACGGGACAATACTGCATCTTTCTGTCACACACATCAGTCAGGTCTATGGAGCTGCATCACTCCTGGGTTTTTTCTTAAAGAGCATTCTCCAAACTTGGGTTTGAATCCTATCACACACCACTGAACTCCAAGCCCAGAGACAAAGAACATCTGGCTTTGGACAAAGCAAGGCTAACTGAGAGGCAATGTCTGGGAGGAAAGGAAATGCGCTCAGGCAAGAGTTGGAATTGGTTGAAGTGTCACCAATGGATGAGCTACAATTTTCCTTACTGCTTTTTTCACGTTCACAAATGAACAGTAGACAAGAGATGTGAACCCTGCTAAACAACAAGTTCACAAGGCATTTTAAAATAATCATGGTTTCAGTGTTTTTCAGTGTGCATTCAGAACTTTCTAACTAAAGAGTAAAAGCTTTATTAATTCCCCAAACCAGAAATTTCATAGTTTCATAGGGACCTAAGCAGATCATCAAGTCTGCCCCCCTGCCATGGGAAATTTGTCTGATACTAAGCCCTAAGTACAGACGGATGCCTTTCCCATAGGTAGAGATTCTTTCATTTAAAAAACTGTGTTACTTAATACTGAAAAGCCTTGGCTATGGATTCACTCTAATTACTTTGGAGAACAGCTTTGTCTGTGCTGTGGATGAGATAGCTGGCATGTGAGAGTAAAATTGTAATGTTCCATTAACACCCTATTGTGCTGGAAGGAGCCTTGGTCAGGGACATGCTGCAATATTTTCACAGTGAAATGAACAAAGTATAATTCTGAAGTTTTTGTGTGATTCTGGGTAGTTTCAGAAAGTGTGAATAGCTGCTTGTGCATGAAACAACTGACAATTTACAGCAACCAAAAATGGCGGCTTGTGCTGACCTCCATGAAACACTAGGCCTTTCTGAGTTAACAATTTGGCACAATTCTTCACGCAAATAATGTAAATCGGCAGCGTTAACACACAAGTCAGATCACCGTCTTCTGCTTTGTGCTGTTCTACCCGCTGAACGGGGCCTGCAGCCAGTTTAGCCGTTTGCAAGAGACTCACCCCACCAAATGGATCCCCAGATGCGCATCCCACAGCCGCTGCAATGCCACCCCATTGCCTGGCAGTCGGTCATGGGGCATGGCCTGAAGGAGAGAACAACTACGTTTTCCTTGCACATTGGTGATATTCAATTTGTGTACCAGGCTCTGGGCTGGTCCTCAGCCTACAGAAGAGCAGCCTTCAGATAACTCTAATAACTCACATCAGAGTCCTCAGGGATGGGGGGACCACAAATGTTAATCGGTGTCACTTCAACACACGTACTATTCCTGAGCTGTAATGAATACTCCTCTTCTGGAGCCAAGGCTTGGGACTTATTACTGAAATGGACCTGTGCAAATAATTTGCTGTAATGAATTGAGCTGACACGTTTTGTTCACGCTTGCAAATAATCCGCAGACAGACTGTGCTTTTTTTTTTTTTTTTGTGACTTCATTTGGTAATTCCAAAAACGTTTCTTAATCTTTCATGAGCAGTGTTCAATATTCAACATTTGAGATGACAGTCACATGATAGGCTCTTCCAGTCAATGTGTAGAAATCTTAACTCTTAAAATTAGGTTCCTGCAATGACCCTGTGATTCTCAGTTGTCAATTCTGCAGATTCTCCTGTAATATTTGTTTAAAACTTGCTGTTTCAGAGAGTAGGTTTGACAGTAATATAGTTTGTTAGAATATTCATTGTAAAGGAAACGTATTTAATAATTCAAATTAATATTCAAGAAAATATTTTTGCAACATTCATATGGTTCAAAACAAAGGGGCTATTCTGTTTTCAAGGGAAAGAAACAGAGACAAGATTACTTCATGCAGGCAAAACTTTTTTCTTATAATGGCTGTACAATGGTTTTCCCATGCAAAACCTAAAATATGCTGGTGTGTAATATTCATGTTACTGTATATGCATATATACAGTATGTTTGGAGAGTTTAAGAGCTGATATGATCTAATTAACAAGAAACCCACCATCTACACCAGCTACAAAAGAAAGTTTTGAATGCACACTGAAAAACACTGAAACCATGATTATTTTCAAATGCTTTAGCGCTGACTCAAAAACAGAAAAGAGATACAGGAAAGGTATGCAAGCTACAGTCATATAGGTAACATCAGTGTTTGTATCGCTGGGAGGGATAGCTAGAGTTCCCAGTCCAAGGTGGCATTCATCCCCAATCCAGATACTGCCAATTTGACTTTTTTCATGCTTCAAAAATAATACTAAAGTACAAATGCATTCTGCTTGAGAGAACAGTGCAATCTGTGCAACACTTCCTTAGGCCAGGGCAATGCCAGGGGTTTACCTCGCAGGGATGCTGGAAGAGTAAATGATTTATTGATTGCTCGGTTCTTTGAAAATGAAAAGGGCTAGGTTAGTACTAAGTGTTCCTCATAATTTATTATTTATTATTATTTACCAGCTCTGCACCTTTGCCAGTGACTCAGTTCAAACGGGGAACAAGCATGTCCTTCAGAGCCATGCAGGGCACCTGGCTGTTGGTAGCTACAAGCACATGTCTTCTGGTCTTGGGTCACGCCATGCAGCTGCAGTGTGTAGTTACTGCATGGCAAGTTTGCCTCCTGTGTGTACTGCTTATCCTGCATCCTGGCTGCCAGCTTGTGGGTTTTTAATGCATTGTAAAAAAGTATTGGTGCTGGTTTATAATGAACCAAATAAGCCCAGATGGGAAAAGAGTCTGACTGGGAACTCCTCTTGAAGTCAGTGGGCCAGAGCCTGAAGTCCTACTAATGCTTCAAACTCAGCTAAGTAAAGGACTTCATCTGCAGCTGTTAGTCTGATTCACCTTCACCTAGGTAAATCCGTAGGAGGTAGATCTGGAAGAGGGAAGTGCTACAAGGAACCATTTGCAACGGCGTCCCCACAATGAGCTGTCCATTCTCTAGGTGCCTCCTCGTCTCCCTCTTGCAAGACAGCTTTTACCGCCTTGTGGAAATAGCAGGGACAGGCCCGGCCATCTCTCTACAGAAGCCCTGCTTCTTCACACTGGCTTTGATAACCCACACCCCTGGTTCCCTAGGAGTACAGCTCCCTTTTGCCATGCCTGTGCTGACTCCTGCTGAGCTTCGGGCTGCTGCTGAGAAACAATCCCCACTCACGCTCTCCCCCTAAGCCTGGCAATTATACAGCCAAGATGGGTTAGTGGGGTCTTGAGCATGTGCTGTAGCACTACTCTTCTGAAACAGCTCAACAGCAGAGCTGCGGTGCACATTTGGGACCCCTCTATACTATCCAAGCCTGTCTAACTGCCAGGCTTAGGTGTGCGCAGAACAGGAGAAGGGATTGAGCCTGTGTCTTGGGCTCACAGACATGGCTTTAGAGCAGTGATTCTCAACCAGGGTAGAAGGGGAACCATGAGATCCTTTGCAGGGAGCCACAAGGTGTGAGGAGATAAGCAGATAAGTACTGGCACAGGCTTGTCCCTGCCTGGCCAATTGCCCATGCCCACTGCCCTGTCCTTCTGCAAGGAAGTAAGCACTGTAATGTCTAAATTAGTTGTTGAAACTGGATACTACTCCATTCACAAAAGTTATGGAGGGGCAGGTGCCTTGAGCCAAAAACGCTGAGAACCATTCCTCAGTCATATAAATAACAGCATATCTGGGATTATCACAAGACAGTCCAAGGATATTCTCTTCTGGAGTCACCTCTCTTTTGATCACCTTGCTCCTTCACCACGGAGCTAACTGACTTCCTTCTTTAGCCTTCTCTCTCTCTCTTCCGGTTTTGACCCTCAGCCCCCTTTCCTCCTCCTCCTCCTCCTCATTCAAATTCAGCCATTCAAAGCACTTCTTCCCCAAGGCCTTTACATCAACTCATCACCAAGAAAAAATACCGTGGGAAGTCTGAGGCTGTACCTATTCCATAGGTAGTGATGCAGGCTCTGTAAATAGTAATCAATAAAATCCAGATCTGAGACCAGGTCATCCTCTTTTACCTTCAGAGATCATTTATGAGGCCTATGAAAGTTGTGACCCAAGAAGCTTACTGTGGAGGGATTCCAGATTTTTTGGATCAATCCAAAATTTGATGGAAAAGTGTAACAGCTCTAATTTCCTCTGAATATAATAAGCAGCAGCACCCTGTGAGATCTCTGCAGAGGAGATGGAGTTAGAGAAAGAAATGAAAAAATGAAATGGATGAAGGGAGACTGGAGCTTTGGTGGGAAAGGGGACTCTACTCACATGGATTCTGGCTATCCCAGAATCAAAAGCCAGCTTCGTCAATGCTGCCCTCCCATATACTCATCACCTATCTGCAACTAATAGCAGTGGACTCCTCTAATCTATTGCATTTATGGCCTTTCTAAAACATATAATGGCTCCAGGAGGAGCAAGGTTCTTGGAACATCAGCAAACAAGGGAGAAGACAGGAGGCACTGAACACCACTGCCCTCAGTGGTGGCAGATAACAGAACAAGGTGCAATGGTCTCAGGTTGCAGCAAGGGAAGTTTTGGTTAAATAAAAGGAAAAACTCTCTCATTAGGAGGGTGGTAAAGCACTGGAACAGGCTACCCAGAGAGGTGGTGGACTCTCCATCCTTGGAGGCTTTTAAGACCCAGCTGGACAATGCCTTGGCTGGGATTATATGGTTGGGGCTGGTCTGGCTTTGAACAGGGCTTCCTGGGGTCCCTTCCACCCTAATTTTCTATGATAGGATCTGATTATTTTCACAGTAAAATATGTTGTTCTTAGGTGCCTTTGATGCAAATGTACTCAGGAAAATGAAGGAGGCGGACAGCAACACTGTCATAATGAAGTAAATGAACCTTGGGGCATAGAAAAGAAGGGGAGGTTTGGAGGGGGCTTACTAGTTACTGATTGTTTCCCTATGATAATTTCACCCATCTCTGAAGGCACTCTGAATAAGACACATATAAGGATGAATTAGTGTATTGCCCCAAGCCATGCTGTTATGTAACAGGACTTGTTCATAGACAAGTATGAAATCTCTTTACCCAGACAGCAATACCTCCTGGGCAGTCAGACTCTTGTAGATGGCTACTCTGAAAGAACATGATACTGGTAAAGACACTAGGCTTCTGTAGCAAAATGAAAGTGGAACAGCCTGTTTTTTGGATATTTGGTTGTCAATTTGCAATCAGTTTAATCAGTCTATTACTGACTGTGTATTGCATTATTTTAGATATGCCTTGGTAAGCCAAATCCTCCAAACCCCATGTTTCCAAATGCTGGTACCCATATTGTGTCTGCAAATATGCATGCTAATGTTTCACTGTATACACACACACACACACACACCAGTGCGAGCTTCATGGGAATCATGGGACTTTTCCTTTTATGAATGCAGTCTGAGCCATTACCATTGATCATTTGCATACCTCCTACCCAAGAAACCAGCATGTGGACATTCTTCTTTAAAAAGTAGATGCAAAAACTTTCACATGGTACAGATCCATGCGTAGTACATGACCAGACTCGCTGCTTTCTCACGCATGTGATACCAGAATAATCACTCGGGATGTTCAATTCCAAAACGGTGCTATCATCTGAGCTAAAGATCTGCCTTAGCCAGCCATGCTGTTGGCCCAGCCACAAGAAGGCAACACCCAAAGCACACCTATGCAGCCTGTAACTTGATTGCTATATATTCTTCTAATTGTGTGCGATACTGAAAATCTACCGCTTCTTGGTCACAAGAACAGAGTTTCTCTGTGTGCTTCCCGAGTTACAGCTCTACAGTTTTTGTTTAGAAAGGAGTTACGGAAACAGTAAGCAACAATTTCAAGTCACATTTTAGCTTCAGTCCCCTCTGACATTCACTGGCAAGCGCCCCTGCTGTGTTCAGGCAGTTCTGCAAATGCAGCATAAAAGCTTTCATACTTCCTGTCACTAACTATTGAGATGCTGTGGGATCACTTTTTCCAAATGGAAACTAAGTGGCCAGATTACATCTACCTGTCCAGGGATATATTAACCAAGAAGCCTACAGGGCTTGGCCCATGAGCATGGCCCCAGGGGCATACTGGATGATTTTATTTTTGATTGCTATTTCAGTAGGAAAAAAATTGCTAACCCTTTCATTTCCAATTTGTGCTAAATACAAAGCTTCCTCAAAGTGGGAGGAATCATGGATACTAAGAAGCCAGAAGACTGTAGGATAGCGCTAGAAAAGCCACAAGGATGGAAGTTCAGGGACATGAAGCAAAGACTCGAGGGAAGGGGAAGACAACCCAGAGAAAGAGAAATATGCCAGCCCTCTTTGGAAGAAATGCTGCAGCGGTGTGACACTGTGCACAGGAAAGATGTGGACCAGCCTGCAGGGACGGGGAAGAACGGAGAGGCATGCCTTGTTGGCGGGGTCCGATAATTAGAGACACAGAGCTGGCTCTTTGACAAGAAAGCTTTTCTGCTTGGAACCTTTTAGTCTCCAATATAGTCTTTACATGGCAGAAAAACAACAGGCCAAGTCTAGACCCAATACCAAGGGAAATAACGCTCTTAACTTTGAGTTGCAACAGCTTACTGCAAATCTGAACCTGGCTCAATGCTACTGCATTACGGGAGCCCAGCAATAGAGACAGTTCTCTGCTTAGCGGAGAGGTGTCTGGGGACAGGGAGCTTCGTATGTTAACGACACCGGGAAGCACTGAGCTAAATCCTGCCCTTTTGCACCTGTATCACCCTTTTAGAGGAATTTGGGTTACAAGAGTGTAAATTTGCTGCATCACACTCTGCATTCACAAATCTCGACTGCTGTCCTGGCGTGTCAGAACAGAAACCTAGCCTGGCTACCGAACGTTTTTAGGCCAAATTCTGCTGTCAGCTACAGGTGCTGAAACCAACGGTCTTCACTCTTGACATCTGGCTGAATGAAGGCCCCCAACACAGGCAAGCAGCACTTAGTTTAAGATCCCTCCAAAAGGTTTGCTCTCAAGGGAGGGAAGCTCAGCTGGACTGTGGAAGGGCTTCCACAACATGTAGCCAGGCACTGAAGGGCAAATTCACCATTGATTCACTACTGAATTAAATAGGATCAAGATGTGGTTCTTAACACTGGCATAAACTGAGAGCCTCAGTGGATTTCTGCTGTGGGGTGAATTTCACCTATAATGAACTTTTCTACATGTGTGACTACATAAAATCTGCTTCTTTTTTTTTTAAATAACTAAAACACTTACATATATATTTATTTGCGCTTTCCACTCAAAAATGCTCCAGGCTAACAGGATTCCATGTAGCTAAGAATACATATTCTTGCATTGTTATATGCAGAACATTGCCTATCCGTGTCAACGTAGTAACAACATAGTTATTTTAGCTGATAAATCCCTATGGGGACACTACCTATATGGATGAGTGATTTTTAGTAGGTGTGCAAGCCAAAGAGCACCACGGTTTATGTTAACAGGTGTAACTGGAGCAGCCGTCCTCAGAACAGCTGCTCTTTGTAAGCTCCAACCAGAACTTCAAAGCTACAGCTGAACTCAAGGATTTTTATTTTGCAGGAGGAATTCAAATGTGCAGAGATTGTGCCAGCTAGTTTTCAAAGAAAATATGAAAATTTGTCCCTGGACTGAAAAATTAATGCCACCCAGATCCTATTTAATGTTTCTGTTTCCCACCCCTCCCAGCCACCTGGGGAGACGATCTGAAATTGCCCATTAGAAATCCATCATCTTATGTAAAAATCTCACAGTCAGCAAGAACTAAGGTTTTTGGTAACAACTCTAGTCACATTAGCAAGAGAGTCCAATTGGCTGGGTGGGCTCCACGTGAGATATATTGCCTTGTCATTACCACTAAATAGCAGTGGCAAGTGAGAAAGGATTGCAGGGGCCAAGGCCAGCACCACTGTTTTCCCCGGTAGGTTATGATTGATACTACAGCACATTCCTAGTGTCCTTTGGGGGAATCCATAGGGGTTTTGGAGCTGCTCCTTGCTTTGAGGGCTTTAAAACACCGACGGTGCCACCACACGGTCTGTGAGACAACGGACTATAAACTGCAGCCAGAAGCGGTAGGAGGCACAGAACAGGAACTACCAGCTTTCGTGAAACTACTTCAGTTCAGTCCCACAGAGATGGATTACATGACCTGACACATAGGCTCACTGCTACCTTTCTTCTGCTTGCTACCTGCAGCCACATCACTTGTTTTGGCACATACTCCCACTGCAAATATAAAAACAAGAAGGATTTGAGGATGTGTGACCCAAGTTGGAGTCCCATGCAAAGCTGGAGGTCTGAAGGAGCGAGTGCATATGTTACTTCCTTTTATTATCCTGTCCTCTCCTGGTGCTTTTAGGGTATAGACAAATCAATAAATTACAGCTAGTTAAAAAGGGGAGAACTAATCTGTGACACATTAAGCCTCTGTCACTGCTGGGTAAATTATCATGTTTCTGTGCTCACTTATCCCAGTAAAAGCATGCACATGGACAGTTACCACGTGGAGCTGACGTGCATAAAATGCCACTGTGATCACTTAGCTTGTCCATAGACTTCTTAAAATAAAAACAAAAATTTGAGGTTGAACAAAATGTTTTGTCTGATACAACATGAAATATTAGTTCTCTCTTAACAGGTAAAAAGATGTGAAAGGGAAATCAAGCTAATTTCAAATCTAAACCCTTCAAACCAAATAGTCAAAATGTTTCAAATTCTCTAAATTTCACACGTTTCTTCTCAGCAGAAACTACTCATTGAGTCCAATGATAGGTTCAGTTGCTCTGTTTTTAAGGCAGGGAGGTGGAGGAGCAGACAGACTATTTTAAAAAGTATTCAGTTCTACTTGGGGTCCGTTATAAGAGTACTCTATAAACGAGTTGGATTTAGGCCAATGGATAACAACAGATAAGCCTCTGATAGAGGATTCCCAGGACTATGTAGTGTAGTCACTGATTCTGTAGGACCAACAGGACTCGTTGAGTCAAGCATGTGGCTTCTTCAATACAACACTTCATAGGGAACTTTTACGGGTGGCCATGAAAGCAAGCCTGCTCAAAATACCCATTGAATTCAATGAGAGACTTTCTATTGGCTTCACTGGACTCTGTGCTCTGAGAGCCAGCTGCAAATATGCTTCTCCTGAAGTCTGGGTCTAATCTCCCTTTGACTTTCATGGGGCATGATTACAACCTACAGGTGAAAGGCATGTCAAACTGGAGTTCAAGATGATCTGGCATCTAAATAAGAAAGCCCTGAACACAGTTCTAGAGGGAAAGAGCAAACCTGGAAGCAGAGAGAGGCAAAACCTGAGCAGCTACAAAAAAGAGATGAAGTCACGGGCAGTGACAATGCGTCTTAAGCCCTGAACTTCAGAAAGAGAGCTGTTGTCAGCAACCAACAATCACGTAAATGAGTAAGCGTGATTGTTTATGGTCTGAGATGTGAAACAGCAATTATGAAGCCCTTCCTGGTCCTATTGATATCACCCAGAGCAGGGAAAAACTCTTTAGTAAAAGACGACGATGGCTTTCAACCCTCCAAAATTATGCCAGAGAGGGAGGGAGAAGCTCCCTTATTATCCACTGCACAGGCCCCTGAAAGAGCGCAGCTACATTTATGAATTAAATAACTTAACTGAGCTGTAATTTCAAAACAGCTTTCTAAATAGGTCTTGCATCATACGAGCTGTCAGAGTCAGTGTAGAAAGAGAGCCCTGTAAGATATAGCAAATAAATAATGGATGCCCTGCATGGAAGACAGTGCTTCTCCTCTTCCCAGTCCTGGCCAAATGCACAAAAGCAAACCGATAGGACCCAAAGACCATAACAATTTTGGCTCTCAGGGGAGCATGTTAAATGATGAAATCACGTTTTCCTCCTCCAAACAATATTTCGGGAAGGATATTTACTTTGCATGTCTAAATAACACTTTTTTATTGTTCTATTTTAACAGCACTTTTCCTCAGATCACCGCAAAAGAGGTTTCCATAGAAACCCAAGAAGAAAAGCAAAGGGAAACATAATTTTGCTCATTTTATATTGACCTTAAATTCTGAACCAACAGCATACCTTCCGTAGCCATTTTTATTCATCAAGACATCTGGGAACAAGAGTCAGGTAAAATAGTTTTGCCTTTTCAAATGTCTGGCGGTTGCTGAGCAGAGCGTTTGGAATTGGACGCATCGCTTTCCCTGGCTGGGGAGCTGCGAACATGAAACTGTGTTTAAGCTGCAGTAATGAGCTCCATCGTCTGATGATCTGTTGAGGTCCCTTCCGACCCTAGCACCTGTGAATCTGTGAAAGAAAAGGATTGGGAAGGAAGCTGCCTTAACTGTCATGGCCTTTTTTCGTCCCTTGGGGTGTTAATAGAGGGTTCTGCATGTAAGAAAGCCTTACAGAAATTCCTAAATAATAATTCCTCCAATTACCCAAGCTCTCTGTGCCTGCGATTGCCATTGCCCCCCGGCTTTACCTCTGGTAGGTTCGGGTTCTGTGGCCGATAGTGGGACATGGTTGATCGTGTAGTTTTAGTAATAGGTTAGACAGTGGATTAGTAGGGGATGGCTTGGATATGGATGATCTTGCCACAGGCAAGGGATTGGACTAGATGACCTTGAGCGGTCCCTTTGGGCCCTACTTGTTTATGATGCTCGGATCCAGCACATAAGGGCCTAATCCTGAAATTATTTACACGGGCCTGCCTCCACGGTGTTGCCTCACAGAAAAATGACATAGGTAAAAGCTTGTAGGATCCAAGCCCTCATTTCTTTCATGCCTCATTCTAGCAAATGCCTCGTTTTGCTAGTCGCTAAAAGCAGTGGGAATAGGGGTGATGAGCATTTTACAGGATCAGGCCAAATGTTTCCGTCAGTTCAAGTTCCAGTTTCTTTCCTGGGAGTTTTATCTTCCTTCTGTGCTTACTTGCTTTGCTTTAGTCAACAGCGCTATGGATTTAAAAGAGCAAGAAGGGGAAGTGTGGAAAAACAAAAGGCAGATAGCAACAGTAAGCCCAGACCCACAAAGGCGGGTGCCTAGAAGTGGGGAAGCTGCTCTCACCAGAGACACAGCCTCCTTCCTCGCATGAACTGTGTATCACCACCGTCCACGTTGGGCTGGTTACGTATACATACAGAGCCATCCTAGGAGAAGCAGTCCGATTCTGACCAGATGCTGCGTTCAGAGATTGAGATGCATACTAAGATACCTTGGAGAGATGTCTGCACCTTTAAGAAAACTGAAGTGTTCAGCAGGAGATCCCTCTCTCATTTTTGTAGGAAATTTCAAATTAGGAAACACATTTTAGGATTCACTCAGAAAGCCTGAAATGCCTTTCAAATGGTCTGTTCTAGATGGCAGGAAAATAAAGTCACTAAACCATTAAAAAAAAAAAAGGTCAAACATGTCTAAGTCTGATACAAAGGGTTGCAAAGCTGGTATTTATTTTTATTCCATCCCAGCTTTGCTTTTCATAGAGGTACCCAGGAGACATGATGTATGAAATTAAACCTATTGTAAGTGCCAAGCAAAAAAAAGAATCAATGATTTTAGTGTTGGTGCTTAAGGTCCATAATTTTCTCTGCCTCATCAGTTCCATTTGAGAAAGTATAAAGACCATTTATACTATAAATGCAAAATAACTACTTTACTGCATTAAAATGAAATGCCATTTAAATGAAAAATGCCAAAGTTCAGGTTCCCCCAGCAACATAGCTCAGTTAGCATTGCATGTTTTGTGGTTACTTTTAAAGGCAAATAGCAATGTATATTAAATCACACAACTATTCAGAAAAAAAGAGTGAATACTTCATATGTGCACAATGGAAGCTTTTGGAAGTGGGGACAAAGTGGATCAATGTTCTTTTTTATTTCACTATATCCAAGAAGGCATGTGGAGTGGGACGTATGCCCCTCTTGGTTTTTTATCCATGCAGTATTAAAAATAGCGGTTCTTTTCTCCTTGGCTTCAGTTAGAGCTCTCTTTTGAGGGACCTGGATATTTCTGAACCCCTAACTAAAGCTATAAAGATGCCAAACCTTTGACACAAGAGCGTTTCTTCCATTTCTGTCCCTATAAACACAGAACTGCAAGTAAAAATAGCAATGTAACAAATCGCGGTGCTGTCTGCCAGGAACATTTATATCTGTAGTCCAAGTCACAATCTAACCCTAAGCGATTTGCCCACAGTCACCCATCACAGAGAAAATAACAGAACCACATGTTTCCTTGCTTTTAATTGTATTTTATCCATGGAGTCATATTGCTATCATTATACTTGTTTTTCAAAGCCATGGAAGTGATGAGCTATTGAGCATTTATTGGAGCATTTAACTATTTTTGCCACTAAATCTAAAAAAAAAAAAAAGTGAAAGATATTCCCTCTGTGAAATGCTGCAACAAAGCTTGACTTCTGAATCTGTCCCCAGCAAGTTAATGATGGTGATGCTTGAATGATGGCCAGAATGGGCTACAGTTTGTGCCTTCAGTTTAGAAGAAGATATATTGGTCTATCTTTGCTTGATCTCCGATATAAAAATATAAAAATAGAACTACTCACTCCAGAGGGCTCCAAGGGCTCCCTTCATTAACGGAAAAAAATCCATCACTTACAGCACTGCAACGTGAATAGATTTTGAAGATGTTTAATCACTAGCAAGAATGCCATAACCCCAGCCGCACTAATGCAAAATTATATATCGCTTACAGTAGGTCATTTGGGTTTGAGACAGCTAAAGTTTTCCTTATAGTCTCCAAAGTAAAGGAATGTTAAGAACCCGTGGTGAGAATGCTTGTCCGTAACAGAAATTATACTGGGAATATATTAATACTATTTTGAAGGATAGGTCAATGATGTAGGTTACTTGTGCATATGCAATATATTTTATCCCAGGACTTTGAGGATGAGCTAAGGTATCATTTTGATCTATATCATGCTTCCTCTTGGCAAATGTCCCAGCAGCTGTAAGAAACTCTTAAATGTCAGAGTTGGCATTATTAAGGATAGGGAGCTCTGAATTCTCAGGACTAACCTATATTGTGTGGCTTCATCATTAAAACTTAAGCCCTTCCTTTACTAGTTCTTGGAAGTTCCTGGATGTCTACTTCTTTGCTTTCTGGCTACTTGCTGAGAAAGATGGAAAAAACCTGTAGGTGTGGGCTACACCTTAACTGAGACATTTTAGAGGGGACATAGCTAACGCATGAAGTTTTTTCCATTGGATGAATACACATCAAAAGCTTTCCTTTTGTTATGACATGGCCTAGGTTATGAAAAGAGTTTTCTGTTTAAGGGTGCACAATCCCATTGCAGTATCAAACAAAGGTGTCCTCCTGTGGTATTCAAGTCTACATGATACCCTTCGCTTCTGGCAGTGTTCTTCAGGATGAACTTTCATAGAGGATCCTTGAAATTTTAGCTGCGTGGTTCCCGTTAACATCAAAGATTTGCTCAAACACCTCCCCCAGTGTATCACCAGAACCCTATGCACTTACTTGTAAAGGTATGCCAAGTACCGGAGAAATAATGAGTAGGGAATAGGAGTCCATATCTTGAAAGTAATAGGCCAAATCTTGAAATCCCTATTGTAGCAAATCTCCAGCTGACTTCCTCAGGCTAAGGGACACCCAGCCAGCATTTGCGAATTACTGCATCATCTAGTCCAATGAGTCCTTAAAGAGTTCAGACAGTAGCTCCTTATCCCCAGATGCCCCTTAGAGCCATGGGAGTTTCATTAGAGCAAAGGATTTGAAATTGAGGAATATAAAGAGGAAGCATCTCATTTATAAGCTGCTACATTTAACATAAATTAGACTTTACAGGTTTTCAGGGATGATGCAGTTAGCTTCAAGGGCCAATAACATGGCAAAAACATTGGTAAACAGGAGCAAGACTCATGGGGTTAGGGCTGCATGAGCCCTTCAAGGTTTTGTAACTAAAGGGGATAGGGGTAGGACCCTGAAGCTTGATTCATAGTAGCTAGAAGTGAACCAGCTCCTGCAGATTTACTCACACAATTGATTAGGATTAACTCTAACCTCCAGAGGCTGGCTTCTCTTCTCTCCCTCTCTTACTCAGAGCCCACTCTCTCATTCAGCCAGTCCTAGGAGCAAGAGAGAGGTTTTTATGAACACCTTCTTCTCTCCATGTTCACTGACACTGTGCAAGCAAGGGCTGAGGTTTGGGATTGCAGAAGCATACCTTCTGTGTACTGTGTATTTAGGTGGCAGTAGTGCATGCTCCAGGAGCCAGAGGTTCACCGGTGCTGTGGGAGAAATCACCCTTTTTTTGCTGCCAACATGCATGTCAAGTGGCAAGAAAAATCAC
The DNA here is from genome assembly GCF_001723895.1 of Crocodylus porosus. Taxonomy (NCBI): domain Eukaryota; kingdom Metazoa; phylum Chordata; order Crocodylia; family Crocodylidae; genus Crocodylus; species Crocodylus porosus. Next base: position 19,796,800 of record NW_017728910.1, on the reverse strand, counting down.
CAGTTTTCGGCAGCAAAAATGGAGGCGACATCTGCCTCCACAGCAGCAAACCACTGGCCACGCATTGCTTCTGTCCTCCCTGCTGCTGGAGCAAGAGCTACTGCAGGGGAGAGAGCATGCAGGACAGGGAGCGGCCTGGGAATGCACCCCCTTTAGGCAATGCCTAGGGCTCATGATCCACTCACCCACCCACTGCTACGATACTGTGCAACTGCGTTAAACCTCAAGCCCAATCCTCAATACAAGCAGGTTTTAGACCACGGAGATTTTTCCCAGCCCTGCTTAAAACCATAACCATTTCTTAACTTCTGTTTCCCGAATGCTGAATGCATTAGACACCTCTTAGAGTTCAGCACCACATGGAAGCTGTATGCCACTTACTGGACATAAGAATAATTACTGGCCTGCACACTGAGACATTAGATGAAGAACATTTCTATTTCTGTTTGTGTTTCAGGAGCATAAGCAGCCCACAAACAAGGAGCAGGCACTATACAGCCACTCCTGGGGGAAGCTGAAATGACTTAAAGGGTGAGACAAAGCACGCTGTCCCGGCTGTGCCCTACCAGGGCCCAGTTATTTTCTTTTACATCAGACTTATCTTTCTTCTTACTCTACCCTTTCCATGGTTGACTGACTCTTGATTCCAAAGCTGTAATGAAGAGACCACGCGCCAACCCCGTTTCTACTCCTTGTGATGCCACTGGTAAACTAAATGTAATAAAAAGTTTGTGCCGGGTCACTTTATGAGATTTAGTTCAGGAAGTTATCAGAGTCACAGTTGTAACCGCACATTTTCACTATATAGGTTAGCTTGTGATTTTAAGACTGTCATGTGCCATCTTATTTTTCTCAGATCCAATATTTCTACTTGGCTTGTAGGCAGGACACCATCTCTTGTGTTCTCATCAGACCTTTTAGACACACTTGATGAGGCACAAATCAGTACTTACCCCAGTTACCCTCCATGGACAAGAGAGGTCACAGGAAGTAGTTTGGAGGTAAACAGATGGGTCTGGAGGACTCGTGCTTGTGTTTCAGTCTGTCCTGAGCACAGGATAATGCATTAGAGGACACTGATATGCCAGGGAAACACAAAAAACCCTGTGATACAGATCAGGTGTGAAAAGTGGTATGTGATCTCACAAAACTGAAGGATTGTACCCATGTTGTGGTCAAGTTGCCATCCAGGAGATGTGAGGAGATAAGCAGATAAGATAACTAGATAAACCCAGGCTCAGGCTTGGCCCTGCCTGAACCATCTCCCACTCCCACTGCCCAGCCTCTCTACAAGGAGGTAACCACTGTACCATATGCATTATTTTTTGACATTGGGTGTTACTTGATTCCCAAAAGCTACGGAAGAGTGCCTTGAGTCCAATGAGGGATGACTCAAATCCAAAAAGGTTGAGAACTGCTGATCTAAGTACTATTTGGAAACAATGCTAACAGGTATCTAGGCCCAGTTATGGTGTCTACTGATGCTCAAACCTGTGTGTGTTTCCTTTGTCCATGGGTAGTCATGGGTGCTTAGAATCTGCACCAGGAGCTTGACGCATTTTGTGCCCTATGAAGCAGAGCTCTGTGGTTTACACAAGTTTAGCGCTGGAAGGGACCTCGTGAGATCATCGGGTCCAGCTGGCTCTAGTCAGCTTTAGGCAGGAAAGACCGCTGGGGTCAAATAACCCCAACAAGGTGTGCATCCAGTCTCCTTTAAAAGATCTGCAGGGTAGGTGCCCGCACCACCCCAGCTGGGAGTCTATTTCAGTCTGGTCACATAAACCATAACGAAGTTTTAAAATCTTTTTACACCCTCTCTAGCATACATTTTGCAGCTGAGTCTATGGATTCACACCTAGACTTTAACTAACACCCTTCCTATGTGCAGTTCAGCACACAAACCCCTGAGCTAGACAACAAGACCAGCACCTACCCCTTCCCAACCTCCCTGCCTAGACCAGGCACCGCATTTTTTTCTCACATGCCCTACTTCCAGGCTGACTCCTTGGGCCCAGCCCTTGTGCTTAAACTCACAACCTTCCCAGGCCAAACTCAGCACCCAGAGACCTGAGTCACAGAGCAAGACCAGCTACTAAAACAGATTAACACTTCATTGCTTTAATCACTTGGTCACCCAAGAAGCAGGTCTAGATGCTGCAGCAGAACGAGCTGTCAATCAAAGTCCCAAGGGGTGGGGAAATGGAGTACCTATTGACTCCAGGATCGATCCTGTTATGATAATAGGAAAGGTTGCATTGTGGTGAAAGGTGAAAAAAAAATAACAGACACTGCTGGGATTTGAACATAGGATCCCCAGTTTACTAGACAGGTGCTTTAACCAACTCAACCACAGTAGAAGGGTCCAGCCTTTGGCCCTACTCCTGTGAAGAGCACTTGACTCTGTAGCACGTCGTAGAAATAGCAGCAGCAGCACACTGAGGATGAGCCCACCTTTCCCCTTTGTGGCTCCAAACCACTAATTTTTGGGAACGGCACTGCTGCATGCTACCCGCTGCAAGCGGGGGCTGAGAACTGGATGCCAGAATTGATCCAGAAGCTGGGATCTTTCAGGATGAATGTGGCATATGGAAAAGCAACTAAAAAACAAAAGATTAGGATATCATCTAGAATCAAATACTTGGGGCTAGGTTTTTACACGTATGAGGGTGAAGCAAGCAGTCTCCTGAACTGACTGAAAGCTACATCTATAAAGGAAGGGAAGCCTGTTTTGATGCTTCATTTTGTTAATGAGATGCAACATAAAAATGATTTCCTAGTTATTATGCTGAAAGATGTCATGCATATTCACAACCAGCCTCCGAGGAACTGAAACAATTTAGACAAGATGAATTACCAAAGACATGAAAGGAACCGACTTCCCGATCCATTTAATGATTAGATGGCATCAACTGTTAAATATAACGACTGAGACAAAAAAAAATGTGTATGCATATTAAGTGCAATCACAAGAAGTTCCTGTTCAGTTTTGCAAGCTCAAGACAACTCCAGCCTCACTAACAGAACTACGGGTAAGCAAGCGGGGCATCCACCCTGGCAGCCCAGTTAGGAGGGGTGTCCCCCTGCATAGCGTCCATGCCCTGGCAGCACACCCACACTGGGGACTGCATTCAGAGCGACAGCCAGGGAGCAGAGCGTGCAGCAGTGGCTCAGCCAGGGACTGTTTCAGAGTTCCCAGCATGGGTAAGACTGCTACCCTCCACCCCTGCTCTCGGACCTGCGTGCCCCCCACCCTTGGAACCTGCACGTGCAGGGCCGGCCCACCATTTTTTGGGGCTCCCTGGAAGAAATAGTTTTAGGGCCCCCTAATGCAAAGAAGTCGATGGTGGCAGCAGGAGATGGGGGAGTGGCAAGCAGCAGAAGAAGCCGGCGGTGGTGGGGGCGAGCGGCTGGACGTAGGTGGCCCCTTGGCTGCGGGGCGCCCTGCGGCCGCAGGTTTCGCAGGATAGGACGGGCCGGCCCTGTGCACATGCCTCCCACCCCATGCCCCGCTCTTGGAACGTGTGCGCACCCCTGCTGTCGTGCAGCGTTTGCCCCAGATTCCAACTCTGCTTCTTAAGCCATGAACATCAGCTTTCATTTCAACTGGCTTGCATTCTGCTTTTCTTAAAAACAAAAAAAGTCAAATGTTGTTCTTTACCCCATGGTAGTTCTCCTGAAGCTCCACTGTGGGGAGAGGGGGAAAAGACTCCTAAGCTACTGCATCACGGCATTTCAAGGGGTACAAATAGTTTACCTGGGGAAAAGGATTCACCATGTATATTCATGAAAACTCAGATGGTAACTGAGTGGCTGATGAAACATCCTATTTCAAGTCCTCTTTCTCAGTTCACAGAGACTTCAGCAGAGACTACCTTCTCATTTGCAGATTAGTCAAACAGAGAGCTATAGTACTGAACATTCAAAGCACTCCTGGTTAACAGAACCATATAACTAATAAAGTGACTTTAAATCATTATAGTAGGTTGCAATTTTATGAGTCCAAAGCAAAAAACTGTTCTTCAGGAGTATTCAGTGACTAAAAAAGGTGCACATGATAACAAAGCTTCCTGGCTAACTGTGGTATATTAACTCTTCACAGCACTGCAGCAGTGAATCTGACCAGGTAATAAAAAAAATAAAAAAATCAATGATGTTTTATTGCCGAGGTGCTTGCTATCCATGTTTTCTACCATCCTGCCTATAGAAATAGAAGAAATAGTACATCTGAGCTGTGCCTTTGGTAATTCAAGCTTTCAAACAGAGAAATCAAAACTGAACATTTTATTTTCTAGTTAGAAAAATATCCAAAATCAAAACCCAGAGATGGGCATGTGATTCTCCAGCTCTCCATGAAGCAAATGAAACCATTCAGTTAAGACAGCTCACAAAAGATATATATGGATAGTGGAAGTAATAACTTAAGCAAGCACACACAGTAAGCGAAAGACAGAGCATGTCTCTCTGGGCTTCTACAAGCAAGGCATGAACTGCCTGATTTCTAAAGGCAGCTCAGTCCAAAGCAATTCTGAAATCACATTATTTTAACTTAACCTCTTCCCTTCCCTGCTACTTCCAATGTGAAAAGTTGCAACAGGGAAGGCTCAACCACCAGTGGAATTGACTCCATGTGAATTGACTTTCTGCCTCCCATAAGTTCCCCTAGGAGACACAGGGAACCTGTATGAGTACAACGAGACTCCCATATGGAGTCAGTTCCAAGACCAGGGCTTTACTTACTGGACATAAGATGGACAGCAGGAAGGGGAAGTGATAACATGGGTAAAGCAAAAGGGAAAGGCATCTTTATGAGAGAATTTAGAAATATTCAGCATACTTTGTTTTTTTCTTGTGTGTTACTTAACTTTTTTCCTTTGGGGAAGGCAGAATAGAGGGTGTAGATACCAGTGGAGCTGAGACCAGGAGTAGGAAATGAGCTGAACAGAAGAAAGTTTTGGGCATGGTTTATAAAAGAAGTTGAGGATACTTAGACTCCGGATGAGAAAGAAAACAACCCTTAGTTAAAACTTTCATAATCAAGATAAACAAGTTTTGCTGGGCATAAAGTATTCTCCTGCATGTGCAAAAATTGGTAACAGTCCAGCTTTCACCAGCACTGCTTTGCTACTGTGCTGATTACAGTAGTTTACGCGCAGAAGTAATAACACTCACATTGGCCTCCAGCTAGAAGCAAGGTAGAGAAATTAATTTTGGCTCCAACTTGCTGCTGCAAAGAAAGCTTTAAAAATGACTGTTTTAAAATTAAGTTACTAAGCAACTCTCCATCTCTCAAGGGACACTTCTCCAATGCTGGGGCCGCTTAGGGGACTCCAAAGAATTGCTGGAGCTGGAGAACATGTACAGCCAAAGATACAAAGTCATGATGACAGTAACACGTCTACTAGCGCATTTGGAAAATGAAAGGGAATCCAAAGAAATAGCCTCGACTGTCAGATTATCCTGAAAGTAGAGGGTTTCTTCGGCTAGTGATACAGGTCACGATTCGCTCATGGTAATGTCCAGGTGACAGGTGTTGTGGCAGCTGAAAAGTATGTGTGTGTGATAAAAGTGCTTGCTGAAGGCTCTATGAAGATTAGACCAAGTGTTTTCCTGTATTTGTTTAGATATTAAGCTGTAAGTTGTTGCTAAAAGCCTAATTATAGTTTAAGATGTAGTGAGGCTTTGTATAAAGTAAGACCTAGTAAATTTAGTAAAGCCTAGAAGTAGTAAGGCTCTGTGGCGCCGTTAAAATTACCTTATCAAAGGAATGCAAGGCTTGAACAGCTATTGTTCAGTCTAAGGACAGCTGAAGAAAAAGTAATCTAAGTGGTCGTATGTTATCAGTGTCCTTCAGAAGCTATAAATTAGCTGAAATATTTGAAAACCATTCAGAAAGAACATGCAGCTCTGTGAAAAGGATTAGTTAGCTGTTGCTTGGATCAGTGGGCCCGTGGCCCTCGAGGAGCCCAAGAACTGCATTCTGGGGTCCTTCCTGGCACCCCTCAGACAGCATTGTTCGGGGACGCCTGACCTCGCTGCACTTTGTGGAAAGAAAAGCTTGCTATGTATCCAGCATCAGAGGGACTGCCGATAAGTTGCTGACATGAATTGCTTTTGTCTGTCATTGTTTGTCTTGTTACTACGCACAGTTGTGTTTTTCTTAAGTCAATAAATCTTTCTTACCTTTCTACCCCCGACCACACTCTCAATCTAAACCCTCCACAGGCAGCTGGGACAGGTGTAAAATAATTAGCAGTCTCTACTAGGCAATCCTGACTCGTCACTCCCCACTAAGGCTGGCTCAGCTGCAGTAGTCTACCTCAAACACCCAATTCAGCTTGTACACTTGGGTCAGTCTCTGGCCATTATGCTCAGTAAATAGGGCTCCAAAGAATGGCTCTGATTTACGTGATAACAGCCGGGACAATCAAATCATTAAACCATGGGTCTTACTACTATCAGTTTACATTATATTCTCCAATATTGTGTATCTAGAAATGAGACTTGAAACACCATTTTTAAAAGGGCATGTCACATCCAAGGCAGTAAGGTTGGAAGCTTCACCTGCCTGTGCAAGCATGAATCATATCCTCCACCTCTTGTGCTAGAACTGCTGTTCTCAGGGATTTGTGCAAACTTTCCTTCTTGCAATTTGTATGGTTCCCAACCTTCCCCATCTCCTCAGTTCCAGCTCCTTCCCAGCCCAGAAATTCAAAAACAGTCAATACGTACCTCTGAAGCTACGTATGAACCTCAAGTTTCACAACGTTTTAAGAAAACCTGACTCAAGCGGGGTTTCCTTTCATCTAAATCCAGATTTGCTCAGGTGATTCACACGTTGCAATGCACGGGAACTTTTCAGTGAAGCCAAGCTGAGTTTCTAATTTGCCATTAAACTCAAATGCCAGCAAGACTGCATGATTTGGGCCTTCATAAAAGAAGTTTTGTACAGCTTTTATGATAATTCAGGCTAGTGCTATCTGCTCGGAAGGATAGAAGCAGCAAAATTAAAGACATAAGAATCCTGTTCTTACTAAGTGACAAGAGATCTCCATTGTAAAACAGGCTATAATCCTTAACATGCTAAAAAAAGAGACTGTACAAAATAGCCTGGCAAGGTGTCATATTCATAGTATCTCAATAACACCAAACCCAGTTTGCTGAGTATACAAACAAAAAGCCAAATCCCTATCTGGCAAATGGAAATGGGGCTTTGAAAGTCCAGGAATATCTTTTCCAGTCTTAGAGAAACAGAATAAAATCCACCTCGTTCACTCATAATTATCTTGGCATTGGAGAACCCGTAGGCACAAGAAGTTCCAAAAAGATATGTTTTGTAACTAAAGCAAACAGCTAATGCTGAAGACTCACATAAAACAGGGCAAGGGTGGCATCTTATTAGAAACTAACTGATTTATCTACCCATAGAGAATAAGTCTGTTGGGTACAAAGATGCCTTTTGATACAGGTCACTTTTTTCTTTTCTTTTTTTGCCCCTTCAAGTTGAAGGGCAAAATCTTTTGCTGGTAGGGAGCACCAAAGTGTTCTGTTTTATTTTGTTTTTTAATGAAGTACAGCCTTCAAATTATCAACAGCCATATTAGATATGCAATTCTTGAAACACCGCCTATATTCATAGCTCTGTACACACTGAAAGTGTAAAGTATCAAAAGGATTTACAGAAAAGCTCTTGAGGATGATATGTTTGTTAAAACCAGAATATGTCTGAGTGGGAACACACTAACAGGGAGACAACAGGATAGAACTAGTTTGGTGGTAACCAGCATGCTACACTATGATGTCTGCAGTACGCTATGACTTAGGCCTGCCTCCAGACCTGCTTTCTAGCCTTAACCTCCTACATTTCCTATACAGGCAGTGCTCGACTTACGACGGTTCAAGTTACGATGAACCGCAGTTACGACATTTGTAAAACTGACACCTGGGTTTCGAAGTTCCAACCTGGGTTTCAACTTCACGATGCTGAATGCTGGATACAGGTCTGTCGGTGGAAGGGGAGGGGGAAGGAAAGGGCCGTGGGGGTGCAGGTCAGGGCCCCTGTGGGAGGTGGGGGCTGAGGCTGGGGCTGGAACAGGAGGTGGGATAAATGCTGCCATGCTGGGGCTGCGCGGGGCACTGGGAGCGGGGGCTATGCATAGTGGGAGAAGCCGTAGCCTGTCTGGCTGCCCCCACCGGGGCAAAGCAGGCTGTGCCACCGGATGACTGCGGGAGAAGCTGCAGCTCATCTGCCTGCTCCACCGACTGCCCCCACCGGGGCATGGCAGGCAGTGCCAGGGCTGCACCGCGTGGCCGCAGGAGAAGCCACAGCTCGTCCAGCTGCTCCCCTGGCTGCCCCCACCGGGACAAGGCAGGCAGTGCCAGGGCTGCACCGGGCGGCCGCAGGAGCAGTCACAGCTCGTCCAGCTGC
>NW_017728910.1:19714776-19788364 GCF_001723895.1 Crocodylus porosus | reverse complement strand
GGCCGCAGGAGCAGTCACAGCTCGTCCAGCTGCTCCGCTGGCTGCCCCCACCGGGGCAAGGCAGGCAGTGCCAGGGCTGCACCGGGCGGCTGCAGGAGAAGCCACAGCTCATCCGGCTGCTCCCCTGGCTGTGCGCACGGGGGTGAGGCAGGTAGTGCCGGGGCTGAGCTGGGCAGCCATAGGAGAAGCCGCGGCCTGTCCAGCGTCTCCTGCCACTTGTCCAGGAGGGCATAGGAGGCATGGGGGAGGGACGTGTAACCCTGGTATGTTTACAATATAAATACATAAATAAATACATATTGACAAGTAATATACCTACATTTATTTATTTTATATAATTGATTGAGTACTGTACAAAATTCTGGGTTATTTTGGGTGAAAATAGGGCATCAGGCCTTGGTTCACAAACCAATCCCCATTTATAACATTGTTTCCTATGGGAAAATTGGTTCTGAGTTATGTTTCGACTTAAGACACGGTTTTCAGGAGCCAATTGTGTCTTAAGTCTGAGGACTACCTGTACTAAGAAAATCTTTTGCTTGCCTTGAGCAGCACTCTCTATCAGTGTCCACTGTTCACCCCTAGCCAAAGTCTTCACGCACTGCATTAAGTACTCACCCCAGGAAAGCTGTATGGAAGCATAAGACGTTACCAGCCAACATATACCTGACTTCCATCTTCTGTCACCCACAATGAGAAGGAAGCTTAAAAGGAGAGACAAGTAACGGTGCCAGGTCTGACAGTGAAGGAGTACTGCATCTCTGTCAGAATTTGGTAGAGAGAGACAATCCATAAGTGACAGTCCTGGCAGCTTCCTGAATGTACCGAGGAAAGGGCCAACGGTAAGAGTGTGAGTTATACAAGATATCAAGCAAGTCCCCCAAATGTCAAACAGAAAACTTTGACAGTGGAAGAAGCAGGCCTACTTTTAAATGCGGTGACTTAAAGAACTCCTCCCTCTTAGGTACAGGCTCATTGTTCATACCGGCCCACAATCCATTACTAGCGTTTAACAACTTGTCCAAAGTTTGGATAGAAAGTTACAGATACTTTTCAGGAATGGCTGGGATAAAGACAATTCCTGTGTGCTAGTAGCACTAGTATCTGTCCAGATTATCTGCTATGATACTGCTGCTCAGAAAACACTGCTGACTTGCACACTTCCTTTATATAGCTGCCTTATAACATGGCAATTCAGGCAGAGGAAGCCAGGAGCCCAAGAAGAGGCAACTTCAAGTCATCTCAAAGGGGGAAAAGCTGCAGTGCATGAGTGTGCAGCAGGTGCTCCAATAATTGTTATATTGGGGTGCTCCCCTACCAGTGTGAGTGAGCAAACTTGCTGTATCTTTAACTTTGAATGAAACAGCATTACAGAGGTAATGGTTTTGCTCTGTCTGCATGCTGCTAAAGCGTAACAGCATACCAATGGTAATGGTAGCCAATGATGCCAGCGTAAGTTTTTTTTTCTATCCACTCCCTCAAAATGTGGGGTGGTATGGAGTATGTGCATATCTATCTATCTATATCTATCTATCTATCTATATATAGCTAGATAACTAGATAGATATATATGCATGTTAGTGTGTGTGCTTACAGACACACACATCCATATAAACACACACACACACACATATAGGAGGATGGGATGGTACCAAGGCTCAGCCCCTTCTCACCCATTCCCTGTGCACATGCGTGGGAGGGGGAACGGCAGTGTGGCAGAGCCCTCCTTCCATGCTGGACAGGTTCTAGAGATGTGGAGCAATGGAGATCTCTACTCCTTTGTATTCACCTATACAGGTGAGAGGCTCATGACCATGGGTGGATCTAGGATTTTAATAAGGTGCGGGGAGGGGTGCAGATGGCGTGGTGCATCAACGCAACATATGCTAGGAGCCCATCACTGCGTTATTCAGTTTTAGATTAAAGCAAGCCTAAGTGCAACTTTATTGGACCGTTCACTGATTTGCTAAACTACATATTAAAGAAAAAAAACATAAGCTAGGCAAAAATAGCCAAAAGATTTCGTTTCATTAGTCCCATAGCCTCAGTTACATACACATTGCATATTCAAATTCATAATATGAAATCTAGTCTTTTTGGATATCTTAACAGTGAAATGTTGGATGTACCGTTGCTCATTTCCTCACTTAAGATAAAATTACCGTACCCAAGTTAAAGCTTTTAGCTAGAACTAAAAAAAACAGTCTGCAGGGCTATGAAATAGAGGAGAGAGATTACTGGGAATGGCTAATAGAAGGTAACATTGCAGAAGCGCATCTTGATTAATGGAACACCAAGAGCATTACAAAAAGGAAAAAAAAAACCAGAGGGTCATTAAAATCTGTAGAGTGAAGACAAGAGTAGCAGGAATCAGGTAAATAATGAGCCATGAATTCAATTGACCCCCTCAGCACTGCCTGAGTAGAAAATGCTGCTGCCCCTCCTAGGCAGTTGGTTTGAAAATTTGTGTAGAGCAGGAATCAAAAAAGCCAGGTGAGGGGGTGCAACTGCACCATGCCCCACCCCATTGTAGCCCATAGAGCCACCCCTGCTCATGAGCGAGTCCAGCTCCTGCATGATAAAACATTACTCCTTGTTCACTCGAGCCATTCCTCCCAACCCTGTTGATAACTTCTCTTGCTCTGGGGCTACCAGACCAAATAAATAATAAATGTTTGTTGAATACTGAGTTCAAATACACTGCCGGGAAGAGTACTTGACTGGGGGAGCTCCCCTTTGCCTGGCACAAAACTTTAAAGAAAATGTCTCCTAGTATTAGAGTTTCATAGTTGGTAGGGTCCGAAGGGACCTAAGCAGGTCATCAAGTCCGACCTCCTGCCATGGGCAGGAAAGCATGCTAGGGTCAAACGACCCCGGCTAGGTGATTATCTAGCCTCCTTTTGAAGATCCCCAGGGTAGGGGTGTGCACCACTTCCCTTGGAAGTTGGTTCCAGATCCTAGCTGCCCCGATGTGAAGTAGTGCTTCCTGAAGTCTAGCCTGAAACTACTCTCAGTCAGCTTGTGACCGTGTCACGGGGCGGGGTCCTAGGAGAGGCTGTGACCTCTCCAGATGCCCCCTACCGTGCCAAGTCTGAGATAAAGCACCCTCATTCTCGCCCGCCACATCTTTGATGTTAGGTATTTTATAAGGGAGGCTGCCTTTTTTGTCCCCTTGGACACGGTGCTCTGGTTTATCCTGGCCCCTGTTCTGTATTGACTGACTTGGTGCACCCCAGCCTTATGGGCAATGCGTGGCTCCTACCACCCCTGTACCATGCCCCAAGCCTCGCAGATGTATTGGACGTTGTTTGGTCAATCCTATCTGCACCCTTGTGGGTGCCCCCTGGCTCCTCTTGTAATTGCCTGCACCCTCACGGGTTCCCTGGGCTCGTCTCAATCGCCTGCACCCTCCTGGACGCTCCCTGGCTTATCTCAAAATAACCTGCACCCTCGTGGGATCTCTGGCTTCCCTTTTCTCATGGTTGCCCATGCTCCCCGTGGACACTCCCTGGCCTCTTGCAGTTGCCCGTGCCCTCACAGATGCGCACTGGGGCCTTATCCGTGACCGTGCCCGCACTGGGGCTTCTCACCTGTGCCCACTCTGGGGCCTTCCTTGCGCCCACCTGCACTGGGGCCTGCTTTTGCGACCATGCCCGTTCCAGGGCCTCTCACAATTGGGGCTCAGGTGGCTGTAGCCATGCCTGGCCCCCAAATCCCCTCTTCGAGTCTAAAGTTCCTGTGGGGCTCAGGCAGCCTTGGCCTTATCTGGTCCCCAATCCTCTGCGGCCCCTCTCAGGGCTGGGTCAGTGCGCCCCTGAATGTTGTGCCTTCTCTGGCACTGGGGTCCCCACCCTACCGTGGAGCCCCTATGAGGCCTCCTCCAACCCCTAATAGCCTCACTCGGCCCTCCGGTCTTATAAAACTACAAAACAGAAAACTCAAGCCCCTGGGCTACAACATAAACTCTAAGCCATCTGGCTAACCATCATTCAACTCCCTACCAGGGCTTCCTCTACCCGTATCCTTGAACAGAAGCTGCTCAGGCCATCAGGCTTCCCTACTCTGCTTACTCCAGCAGAGCTCCTTCTTCCTTGGCTGCAAGTGGGGAACTGCCTCCCTGGCCCCAGCCTGGATTGTATTTATAGGTCAGGCCATGCCCCCTTCTGGTCAGCTGACCAACTGTGGTTGCCCCGGCAACCGGCACCTGTACCTCTTTATAGGAGCAGGGCACTGAAGTGCCCTGCGACAGACCGTTATTTCTTGTTACTCCCGGTAGTGCTCGGGGGAACAGGGACTCTCCCTTTGCCTGCTGGTCCCCCGTGGCAAGTTGGCAGCCAGCCACCAGATCCCCTCTCAGCCTTCTTTTGTGGAGGCTGAAGAGGTTCAGGTCCCATAGCCTGTCCTCTCAGGGCCTGCCCTGCTGCCCCCTGACCATGCGAGCGGCCTCCTCTGGACCAGTTCCAAGGGTCCCAGCAGAATCTGCCAGATAAAAGACCACATACAGTAGTTTAAAGGATAACATTCATCAACATTTAGAAATAATAAAAAATGCAGATAAAGCAAAGAGAAGAGAACAGGATAAAGGACTGGCTTCAACTGAAAGCAACAAAGGGATTTATCAGCTTACATATCAAGGTTTAAAAGGTCAGGAAGAGTGCATCAGATCAGGCACAGGGAAACAGCATGCAGCACGAACCACCAATTATTACTACAATTATAGCAGCAATGTATAGCAATTATTTCTACCAGCAGCAATGGGAATGTAAGACTGAGGAAAGGGAGGCAGAACGAGGAAAGGGGGAGAGAGGAAAGGGGGAATGGGTATATGCCGAACCGTGAAGAAAAGGAACAGGAAGATATAGAACACTGGATGGCTCAAGGGTAAAGTTGTGCATGTACACACACACACATTTTGTACACATACATACATTTTTCCCAAGTGGATCCAAAGCAAAACATTTTTTTTTACTGAAAAAAAATTGGCCTCCAATCAAATGGTTTTACTTTGATCTAGAAAAAACATCCCCTTTCAATTTCAGAGGCTTTTTACCTGTTTGTAATAATTACGTCCACCGTCATTTCTAAACAGAAAGTTTTGAAACCAAAATTTCAAATGCGTTTATTTTAAAAATGTCAAACGGAAGTGGTGCATTCATAATTTTCTCTGGTTTGGGGCCGAGTATATATTCACCACGTTTGATCCAAGTTTGTAAGTAATTTTGCACAAACTGTTCATTCAAAAGAAGTTTATAGATCTCTACTCAGAGAATGACAATAAGCTTGTGTTTCCTGTTCACCAGCTCTGCAGGGTAGCCAAAGATAAGATGGGCCATTGAGTCTGTCCCTGGAAAAACATCCCTCAGGGTCAGGGAAGCACCTTGGCAAGGAACTGACACACCTGGGTTTTTTTTTAGTTAACTGAGTGCTTTGTTATCTGGTGCCCCCAGACCAGCACATTTCCTCATTGCTAAATTTATCCATAAGCTATTCTATCATATAAACTATATAGGTTAGGATGCTTGTGCAACAGGACTGGCACCATGAAAGGCAGCTGTGGCTGTCTTAATCCTGCCTTACTTCTGCTACTCAGTGCATCTCCTTGGTGTCTCTCCTGCCATGCCTTGATGCCAATTGTATCTTATGTTGGGAGTCTGTTCCCCAAAGCCCAGGAGTGATTTGGTACTGGCACTGCACATAGTCAAACTTAGTGCACTTAGTAAAGTCCTACTTGTTCCTCTCTGGGGATCCAGCCCCTCCAAACTCAGTCTTCCTCTCTTGCTCTCTCAGCTCCAACCCCTCCAGACACCAGCTCTCTTTGTAGGCTTCCAACTCCCTTGAACACCAGCTCTCGCAGCCACTCCCATAGCCCCCCTCCTCCCCACTTCACAGATATTACTCTTATCTTCTTACATCCTTTGGCCCTGTCCTCACATGCACTGACTCCCTAGCCTACTGCCTTGATTTATGACATCCATGACTGGACTACTCCCCTCCCTTGAACAGGGTCCCTATCCTGTTGCTTTCTTACATTAGGTCCCAGGCTTTATACTGGGTTCAGCCCACCAAGCCCCTGATTCTACAGGGCTGTTATCTACTGCTTGACTTTAGCCACACACAACCTACCATGTCCCAGACCCTTGCAAGGCTCTCTCTGGTCCACAGCCACTTCACTGCAGAGTTCCTCGCAGACACCTCACACATGGCCTCCACACCATCCCCATAGCCATCATCCAAACCCCAAGTACTTTACCTGCTAATACTCCAATGCATCCCCTCCTGGGTAGGGTGCCCATCATAGTGGACAGTCCAGTTGTCCTTTGTCCTGTACTGGTACAAAACCAGACACCTTTATGTCCTTTCTTTTTCTCTTGAAGAGAAAAAGAGAGGTGTAGCAGGGCACTAGGGTGCCTGCTACTGAATAGTAGTAAATGGGCTCAGCTGCCACTCACCAGGGCAGCAGGTGGGAGTTGCTATGGCAACTGATTGGGTCAGCTGACCACCAGGGGGAAGGGCCTGGCCTTTATAAACAGAGAAGGCTAAGGCCAGAGTCAGTTGCCCTGCTGGCAGCCTAAGAGGAAGAGCGAGCTCTGTTGGAGCAAGCAGAGCAGAACATAAGAGAGAAGCCTGATGACTGGAGAGCATCTGTTTGACAGTTCTGGGTGGAGGAAACCCTGATAAAGATACGCGTAAAAGGGAGCTTGGCTTGGAAGTTGCGTTTGGCTTGGAAGTTGTGTTGTAACCCAGGAGAGGGAGATTTTGGTTTTGGTTATTGTTACGAACCAGAGGACCGGGCGAGGCTGTAGGGGTGGAGGAGGCCTCAAGGGAGCTCCCCAGTAGAAGGGGGGTTCTTAGCGCCAGAGAGGGCACTGCGTTTTGGGGTGTCCCAACCCCAGCCCCAGTGGGGGTGACTACTGGGACAGGCCCCAGTGGGGCATAGGCCCAAGAAGGAATCCGGGGGCCAGGTAAGGCTGAGGCCGCCTGAGCCCCAATTCTGGGAAGCCTGAGTCGGGCATAGAGAGCCCCAGTGCGGGTGGAGAGCGCGAGGAGTGCGAGCAAGGCCCCAGTGTGGGCGGAGAGTGCGAGAAGCGTGGAGGGACAGGCCCCAGTGGCGTGCTATCTGTACGGGAGAAGCCCCAGGCGGGGGTGAGCCTATTGAGAGGCCCCAGGCGGGAGCGCGAGGCACAGGCCCCAGGAGAGGGCAAGCATACGGAGGAGCCCCAGGAGGGGGCGAGCGTATTGAGCAGGCCCCGGGAGGGGGCGAGCGGATAGAGAGGCAAGGCCCAGAGCGGGTGGCGATAGAGAGGCAAGGCCTCGGTGCGGGCTACTAGAGCCCGGGAGACAGGTCCCGGTGCAGCGAGGGTCACGAGAGAGGCGAAGGGGGGTGCCCATGAGGGCACTGGTGGGCAACTGGACCGAGCCCCGGTATAGCAAGGTGGGCACCGTGTCAAAGCAGATATAAAAGGCAGCCTCCCCTAAACATTTAAAACATCAAAGACGTGGCGGGCGAGATCGGTGAGGGTGCGTCGACAGCAGCTTGACACAGTAGCCAGGGGGCGCTAGGGGAGGTCACGGCACCCCTAGAGGTCGGCCTGCCACAAGAGGACATAAAGGCATTAGGTTCCTTATCAATAGAGGACAGAGTAGCAGAAAACCAGACTGTCCTCTCTGATGGCCACCCTACTCCTGGGTGTCCCTGGTCACAGGAAATTCCTACCTCTTTTCTGCTGATTCCTTACAGCTTCCCTGGGTATCTGTATTGCTTGGGTTTCTAGAAGCCCAGACTATCAGTCCTACCCTGAACGGGAATCAGGACCATGCAGAGCTCTCTGGCTCAGGGACCAGGCTTCTAGTGTGCTGAGACGTCACCCCTTCCAGTCACCTGGCCTCCATCTAGCCCAGGGGTTTCTAATTAGCCCAGTACTCAGCCCACTCTGATTTACTGCAGTCTGCCTCAGCTGCTGCTGTGCAAGCCAAGGAGCTTCAGTCATTTCCCTCTTACCTGCCTTGAGCCCTTCCAGCTCCCTGCTGCACTTGAGCTCTTGCCTTTGGTTTCCCCTGGGTGCTTATTTGCCTGTAGCTATTTCTACCTTAGCTGCCTTGCTGCCTGCAGGCCTCCATTGCTGGCTTCCTTTTCTCCAAGTAGCAAGGGTTAGGGGACCCTGTTACAGACTGGCACAGACATTAACGGTTGTGACTTCTGATTGCAACAGCATCAATAATAACAAAGAAATAAACACTCCAGTTGGGTGCACCACTAAATCTCAGAACCAATTAAGAAGTCGCTCGCAATTTCTGTTCAATTTTTTTAAATGATTTACTGATGCTAAAATAGACATCCATGTTTAACTGTCTTTTGCCTTTAATAAAGGATTTAAAAAAAATTACTATTTTCTAGTAATTTTACTGCAATAACAGGGACAGTGCTGGTGGTGTTGCAGTAGCAAGAGCCTTCATTTAATCCAGTGAAGATCAACCTTTTCTGCAGGTGTGGCACAAATTCACACAGTGACCTTCCTGGGTGCCACTCTGATCTCCATCCCTTACCCATCTGTTGCTTGCTTTCTGCTCCCTGCCCTTTTGTGTCTGCCCAATCTGCTGCTCTGCTTTTTGCTTTTGGCTTGTGCTCCCTGCCGGATCCACTGCTTTGCTCTTTCCTCCCTGCCTTTGCTGCCTGGCTCCTCCCTGATCTGCTATGTGCCAAGGTTGGCCACCTCTGATCTAATCTATGATACCAACATATATTTCTGTATTTTAGACTTGAGAAGAGCATTTATCGGCAAATTGACTCAAATTTAATCAAAAGTAGAATAAGATAACTATAGAAAAGCAGGCCTGAAGTGACTTCCAGAGATCATCTAGTCCATCCCTGCTCAAGACAGGACCATCCCCCATCCAAACCATCTTGTATAAGTACTCATCTAACCTACTCCTAAAACTATGCCATTCACCCTGGCATACACATACAAGGCATATTGCACAAAAGCTACCAAGACCACCCTAGCCTTCTACATGTAAAACGGGGGAACAAGAGCTCAGTGCCAGCATCAGACCATTGTTTTATTAAAATACACAAGAAAGATCCAAACAAATCTCCATATTCAGATTCACTAGCCCATGA
Source organism: Crocodylus porosus (assembly GCF_001723895.1). Classification (NCBI taxonomy): domain Eukaryota; kingdom Metazoa; phylum Chordata; order Crocodylia; family Crocodylidae; genus Crocodylus; species Crocodylus porosus. The sequence continues at coordinate 19,779,246 of NW_017728910.1, read as the reverse complement.
CCCCAAAACTATTTAGAGATGGATTTAAACCAGATTTTCTGATAGAAATCCCCCACATTTATTTTGGAGATGTGCATTCAAGTCCCCAGAAACAAATGTAGAAAATTAAACAACAAAAAAGCAGTTTTTACTCCAGATTTAGTTCAGCTATGATGCAAAATCAAAATCATGAGAGAACAGCTGATCTTCTTTAAGCGTCAGCATTTCTGGTGAAAAAAATCTTACCAGACCCAGTATCAGTGTTTTAGTCTCAGTGGATCTGAGCTCTAGGGACTCTCCTCAATTTTTAAGGTCTCAGACAAGGGGGCTGATCCTCAGGTGGTCCATACGGACTCAGAAGGGAATCAACTGATGTTTCTTAATTCAATGGTGCTATCACCGTTCATATCTGATGAAGTCAAGATCTGTGCTATTGTTTTTAAAATGCAGTGTGATCCGGCCTCCAGCAGCATTAGACTGATCTTTTTCCCAATTCTAATCTCAACCAAAATACTGCTTCACATTACTCTGTGTGTGTGTGTATGTGTGTGTGGGGGGGTGTTTATTTAATAAAGGTGCATAATCTACCTGTGGCTTCAGACTAACACAGCTAACTACCCCTGCATGTATGTACAAAAGCATGTGTCTATATCTATATACACATGTGCACGCACATATAAACAGCATTGTAAATAGATGCAACATATTACAAACACACAAGAAAACCAAGCCTTGGTTCCAATCGCTTACAAACAAATTTAAATATGACCAGGTGGTGTACACAGAGGGTGGATTTAGAAGTTTAACCTTACCTTGCTGGTTCCATATATATGTGCATACACATCATCCTTGAATTTCCAAATATCAAAGAGGACATAGAACAAAGTCAGATAATCAAGGGAATTTCCTGTGTAATTAATAAATGTAGAGGTCCCTATCCTTCCGAAATCAGGAAGGACTGCTTAACTGAGGTTTGGATAATCAAAACAGGCTTGTGTAAATGCCAGATATTCTAAAAGTTTAACAGATCTGAATGCAATTCTGAAAGAAGGAAAGCATTGATCAAAAGTTGACAGGTTTTACATTAGTTATCTCACTATGCTGGAGGATGTTTTCTCCCCCCCAAAAAAAAGTCTTGAAAAAGGATTTTGTAGAACTCATACTTCGGACAATATTGTAAAGCAATTGATCAGGATGACATAGCAGATGCTTGATACAAATCAATGTAATGTATATTGATGTCATCTCCACATTCAAGTAGATTGAACCTTTCAAATATTAAAAAAGATAAGATGAATGAGGTATAGAAAAGAAGTTTGGGCAAGAATTGTAAATGGAAGATTTGTGCAAAATTCCTGATGCAAGCAACTTGTGTGCGCTTCACTGCAAGCCTTTTAAAAAAGGCGCATGAATGGAATTTTGCTGCCAGCTATATAATTAAGACAATAATGTAATTATACGTCGAAAGAGTGAGCAAGCAAGCTCTTTCCAACACGCAGCTCATCACATGAGCAGAGCTGTGACAATTTACATCTGAAGAGCTGTGCTAAGTTTGAAGAGGGCAGTGTAAATTGGAGCCAACGGCACTGGCCTGGGACTCATGAGACCTATTAGCTTCTACTCCCAGCTCTGCCACTCATTGGATATGTGACCTAATTAAAATACCAGCCTTCAATCTAGTGTAGTCTAGTCTAATCTAATCTGATCATAAATTCTTTGAGGTTTCTTTCTACACTATGCATTTGTACAACAAACACACCACGAGGCTCCGATTCCTGGTGGGGACCCTTGACGCTAGTTTAATATTAATAAAACTGGCACTACAGATAAATTGTAGAAAAGCAGGCCTTAACCAACTTTCAGAGGTCATTTAGTCCATCTCTGCTTAAGGCAGGATCATCCCCCATCCAACCCATCTTGTGTAAGTGCTCATCTAACCTATTCCTAAAGCAATGCAATCAACCCTGGCACACACATACAAGGCATATTGTGCAAAAATTACCAAGACCACCCTAGCCTTCTACTTATAAAATGGGGGAACAAGACCTCAGTGTCAGAGTCAGGCCATTGCTTTGTTAAAATACACAAGAAAGATCCAAACAAATCTCCATATTCAGCTGCACTAGCCCATGACTCCAAAAATGTTTAAAGATGGATTTAAACCGGAATTTCTGATAGAAATCCCCCCGCATTTATTTTGGAGGCGTGCATTCAAGTCCCCTCCATGTTTATCATGTATTATCTTATTTAAATAAAGAAAGAATATAATACATGATAAACTAATACTGAGATGAATACCAAGCAATCTCTACCAAAACCGACTCATGATGACATGACGGGTCATCACAGACCAGGTGCTTTGACTGTGGAGTGTCCAACACACGATGTTCCAGACCTAACTCTAGTTTTTCTGCTGAATCTATGAAAAAAAATGTGTGAATCCCATCCAAACCACCTTTTTTTAAAACCTGGGCCCACCTACTCTAAAAACCTCACCCCATTATTTTCTGCCAGAAAGGTGTCAGGAGGAGGCAAGTTTGGTTTGTGGGAACAAATGTAGAGAAAAGGAAAGATCAAATTGTCTGCTAAATTTAATAGCTTTGAGCTAAAAGCTAGGACAGTGACATATAGCTGGTAAAGGAAGCACGCACGCTGAAGTGGTTCTTGTATCATAGGAGAAAGATTTGACAAAGATAAACAAGTGCCTTCTTTGACAACTTGACCATGTAATGCATTTTATAATGGAAGCTGAATTTCAGGTTAGCCAGCTCAGGTGTATTCAGTTCCCCCAAAATGGGGCAGGCCGTCTGACTGACCTTCATTAATCCAACACTGTTGTTATGGTTAAATTTGAATACCGCTGCAATCCCACCAAAACCAGCAAGGGGCGGGGGCCAAATCATCCCTTGGATCACTCTTCTGAACATAGATTTGCCTCAATGCATAGTCATTACCACATCAACTGCAACAATACATGTTACCAGAAAGACTGCAGTCTTTGCATTTTTGAAACCAAGACATAGGTATTCAGGAGAAAGGCTTCCTTCTTCAAAGATGGAAGAACAGCCAACTGAACCTTTTTTCCCTAAAACCCTTCAGCCCCCAAAGTCAAGTGGTCTGGAATCCAAATCAAGATGGTAGTTGGGATAACAGAGATCCCCCCCCCTCGTTTGGGCTTTTAGGAAACCAAAACCTATAAACAAATGGAGAAACAGTTACCAATTGTACTAAGTTGCCATTATGTTGCCATTTTCAATACAGCTCATTCTTACCCGGTTCCACAGCAGAGGGCTCTGAGCCAGAGGCAGATCTGTTCCAGTCACCTATAATTTTTAATAAAAGTTGCTGCAGACACAATGCACCTTTCTCCTACAGCAAGCAGATCCGTTCATTGCTTCCCGTTGCACCTGTCTTTCCCCACTTCAGCTCCACTCAGAGTTTTTTTCTTTTAATATGTCTGAAATGGTCTAATGGCTTTTCACCCCTCTCTACAATGCGCTTCCCTCTTTTGGGATTCAGGCTTGCCACAGCTGTGCTGATAACGTAGCATACTATATGTTTTAGCGCTACTATTTTATTTTCTCACTGTAGGATGGAAAATCTTGGCCAGCTTTCTCATCATACCTTTTAAATTCATCCAGCAACTAAGAAGTGAGAGGCACAAGATGGCAGGGAATGAAGGATTTTTCTCTCTCCAGGTGGAAATTTGCCTAGCCAATTACTGATTTTAATCACAGACACTTAAGGATATTTCCTGTCTAAGGGAATGAAGTTTGTAGCTAAAGGAGGCTATTGCCTTCTTTCAGGTTTTTACGGTCCAGTTCCCAACATACAGAATGAACTTTCGGTTGTACAATTTATATCATAATTATCCCCTTTCCTTCTCTATCTTGCTGCTTAGTTTCAACCCCGGGTGCACTCTTACAATGACCTTTCTATAGAACAATCTGTCTTTTCCAACCCACTAAATGAGCCACTGCACTATATATATGACTTATTAACTTTCACCACAAAACCGATTACTCAGGCCTCTCAGTTTTGTAGGTTAAAGCATCCCGTTTGCCAGGAGGTCACCTGCCATGTGTAGCCAAAGCTTCTTGACCTTTCTGTGATATAGGTTTCCATCCCCACCCATATATTTTCCAGCATAAATTCAAGCATTTTTCTTGCTTGCAACAAGCTCCTTTCTACATTTCATCTCATCTTTCACAAGGACTGTAATCTTAATTTATGGTTTTCTCATATTAGCACTGGCACAGCTCCTTATGGTCTTTTGCTTTAGGAAAACCATTCCTTGAGTAGCATTATTGCTCTCCCTGGCATCCAGTCTTCAGTGGAATAATGCCATTGCATTTAAGAACGCTTAACTCAAAACTTTTCATCCTTTCTCCTGTCTCCCCACTTCTTTCCCCCCACTTCTCTTTCTATGGGTCACTCAAACCCTCCATCTCAGGACTTCTTTTGATTCCTGTCTTTTCTTAATCTATCTGTGCAGCTTTTCTTCGTATATCCACTTCCGGATCAGCCCCTTCCCCATTAAACAGTCATTTCTCATTATCATTTTGCACCTGAAAAATGCCGTCTTCTCTCCATCCAGCTCTTCTTTCAACAGCCCATATGACATTTTGAAGCTCAAAACATATACACAACTGTGTTAGTATTCCTCCACTGGGTCCCTGCCCATTCTGTAGAAAGGCTGGTCTTCAGTCTCATTTCCAGCGCTCAACACAGAGCTCCAATCAGCAGCCAAGGAAATGCAAAGGGCTGGCTAGGAAATAATTTTTCTGACCCAGGAAAAATTTGAGATTTCAGATTTCTTTTGCATCCCGAATACGAATGCTCTTAAGCATGAAGCAGGACTTGTATAAAAATGCATAAACGGCAGTGGATGCTGGGACCAAAACCTAGATCTCTCTCTCTTTCTCTCAGTGCCCATCTTAACCTCTTTCTTGCATGCATGACTGCTGGCCACCTGATTCTTCCATTTTTTTTTCTATCTAGTGGTCCATGTTGAACAGGAGAATACTGTCAGGTCCATACTGTCACGGTTTAGACACTTGTTTGAAACTGGGAGATATGGGTTCAAGAACCCCTGCATCTCTGTATGAATGAAGCCCTAAACCCATGGGCAAATGCTGTAATCATTAGGCTATTGGACAAAAAATGGGCATGTCCTCCTCGTCCAGCTGCTCAGTGTAGCTTTTTTCCACTTAAGGAATGGGAGATCTGGGTGGTGTTTTTGCCCTTCCCACATAACTGGATTAAAACAGAACTCAGGTAAAAGAGAAACGCTGACTGCCATGCAAGTGCCAATTAGGCCCCTGACAGGTGTGATTGGGGTCCGAGAAATTTTATGCTCCATCCCAAACACTGCATGTCCTGCCATGCCAGAAATGCGTGGCAGGATGTGTGAAGTTTTGCAATGGAACATAAAATTCCTCAGGTCCAATTGCATTTTCTATTTATGGTGTAATTAACACATTCATTACCCCATAAATGTAACTTGTGCCAGGGGCACAATAAGCAGAATAAGCAGAATAAGACCTGAATCATGGAAGACACTTAATATAAGAATAGAATTGATGCACGAGACCAACTTATGACCCTTCTAAAATCCAATGAAATGTGTGGGAAGACCTCCACAAACAGCAGCACCAAACTGAGGTTGAAAGACAAATTAAAAGGAGTTGAGGAACCTCTAGGTTTCAACAAAAAGTGCCAGAACATCTACCCCAGCTACTTTTCAACCTACCAGCACCAGAAAAACTTGGTCAATCTTTGGTACTCAATACAGCAAAAGACCCCCAAAAAATCCTCTTCTAAGAATTGGCAATCTATCAATCTATCTTCAATCTATCCTCTTCTAAGAATTGGCAATCTGCAGAAAGAATTATAATAACCGCCATTGAAGTGGGATGAAAGTCCCCTTACATGTTTGTTACTACCAAATTACAACATTTCCTCAGTACCCGCAGAGCTTCAAATGGGCAAGACGACTGGAACTTGAGCATCACAGGCCTCAGGCTGATCTTCTTCAGACCTGCTTATGCCATCAATGTGGGATCAATCAGTCCAAATCCATAACATGGTATTCATAAACTAGATGCAAGACTCCTGAATGAGAAAAAAATAAAAAAGGTGGTTAAGGACAACTGAACAATCTCTACAGAATCCACAGAACAACTCCTCTAGCTTAGACTTTTTGGCTGCTTTGGCAAAAAGAAGAGCTACCTTGATTCCACAGTTAAAATGACTGTAATTGTTTTATTTAGCGGTTATAAGAAAATTATAATTGCACCACAGGCATCTCTCAAATTAAATACCACGTGCAGTCCCTTCATTTGGTTGATGCAATAATGGCATATTGTGTACAGTCACAGATGTTCTTTACTGTGCTAAGTTGAAAACAACCTAATTTAGGAAGATGAATGAGGTGTCTTGATTTCAGGACTTCATTTGCTGAACAACAACAAAAAAAAAAATCACTGAAAAAAAGTGAAGCCTCTCACTACCCAAAGTTCAGATAAATGAACTAATTTTTCTGCAATGGCCTCTGCCATTTAACCTTGAATTATATCTATATGTGAAAGCAACATCCATCAGCTGCATAGGAGATGCATGGGAACCAGAAAAAGATTACATGGATTTATTAGCTACATAAATTTAAATAGTAATTAAGCATTTAAATATTGCTTAAACATCAATACGAAGGTAATATACTGAGTATCAGTGTAAAAAATGAAGTAGGAAGAGTTATCCACAGATTTTTTTTTCCATCTGATGACTACATGCCTCAAGAATTTAGTAGTGAGATATAGCATCAAATTCCATATCAAGAGTGAAGATCTGTTCCACGCTACCAGTAGCTCCAGCTCACTGCCAGGTCAGGAGTGTTTAATGGCTTATGTGAAATGAGCTGGTAGCTTCCATTTAGTTCTCAGTAGAGTGATTTCTTTATAAATAAAATTTATCTTCAGAGTTAGCATCTTGCACCACATTTAGCTGAGAATGCAGGGTATGTCTGATATTTAAGTTCAACCTTGAGGTCACCCTTTACCAACCCACATGATATAAGCCACATCTATAAAAACACAGTTTTGTCCAAATTTAAACTTTGCATAGGAAAATATATGTATAAAAAAAAATGGGAATCTCTATTTTCCCTCCAAGAAATTTCAAAATTGAAATTGGATTTGAACCAACATTTTGAAATGAAAATGTTTATTTCTACTTCTAATGTCCTTTCCTTACAGCTTTGCAGTTGAAAAAAATGAGGATTTTTCATCTGTCTTTACTCCTGGGAAAAAATGCTGGTTTCCCCACCAGGATTCCTTATATAATACTTGCTATCCCTGGATGTCAGTGTCCTACAATAAAAGGCAGGGTCCATCCTCTTTGTCATGGGATGGGATGGGAAAATTTTGCAATTCCACTTGCTCTTGCTCATCTTACTAATGAAAAAAGATTTGGGGTCCAGGAATTTCAGTCTCACTCCTTTCAAAAGCAATACCTCAATTTCTTCAAATGCAGAGTGCCTCTAGAAGGATAGCAAAAAATAAAATCTCAGAGAAAGAGGATGAGCTATGGTGGAGTTCAACTACCTTTATATTTACTCAGTCCTGGGCTGATCCATGGCCACCAGCATAACTTAGCTCCTTGAGCGGTCCCAAGCCGTTTAGGACCCCTCTTACTCTAGCATCAAAGGGTCAGAGGATAAGGATGCAAATGTGTACCAGGGAGTTTAAAATACACAAAATTTATCAGTCAATTGAATGGATTTTTTTTCCTAATGACTTGCACAGAACTGACTGGATATATTTGCTATGGTAATGATAACATATATTTCATTCATTTAATATAAACCAATGTAACAAGCAATACGCGCTAAACTTTAGGAAGGCAAAAGTATCACAGCAACAAAGGCAGCAACTCTAATAGAAGTATGATTTTTATTCCCACTTAGGATAAGCAGTGAAACCTTTAAAACAAGTGTTCTCACCCTGAATAACAGAAACAACACTGCAGATGTCAAAAAATATGTGCTTTAGAAAGCGCTGAACTAATCATCCTTGCAGGCAATCATATCCAAGGGTGGAACAAAACTTTAATACACTTTATTACTGTAGTGCCTGGAAGCACTGACAAGTATTGGGGCCCGGCTGTGCTAAGCACTGAACAAACACATCGTGAAGATGGTTGTTTGTGTTTACAGACAAGAAAAGTATGGGAGAAAGGAGTAGTATTGTCACCTCCGGACAGATGGGGCAGTAAGGCCCAAAAAATTTGAATGAGTTACTTAAGACCAGAGCCAGGAACTGGAACCAGATTTTCTAATCAAATGCCTTAACTGGCAAGGTTTTCCCCCTAGGGCACATGACCAGGCAAAGTGTTTCAGGTATTTAACGATAAGCAGTGAAGTGTTTGCAGGACTGGAACTTAAGAGCTTGACTCTGCACCCAGGAAAGCCAGAAGGAAAACTCCCAGTGGGCGCATCTACATGAGATGCTTAATGTGCGGTAAACTAATTCTACTGCCTATTAACACTTCATGGAAAAACTGTGCTAATGCGCAGTAGATTTAGTCTGCTGAGAATTAAGCATCATAAAAAGACCATGTACCTTTGCTACTGCACATTAGTGCCAGCTGTTGTACATTTATGTAGTACCTCATATTCAAGGTGCTAAACTTAATGTGCAGTAGCAATGGCGCATTAATGAATGTGTAGATGCACCCACTGATTGCCACAGTGTGGCATTCAGGGCCTAAGTGGGTGATTTATGTGTGCATGTTTGGGTGGGCCTCAGCTTACAGTCAACCATCAATGACCATAGGCCTGATGTCAGAGCAAATCAGTCATATGGCAAATGATTTAAAACAGGATCAGATTTTGCTGGGCCTGGGAGGTGGCTATGGTATCAGGACTTCTGGGTAAGAGAGGTATAAGCTGTTTTCCTTTCTATTGCAAGAATGGAAGAAATTGTGTCCAAGTCTGAGGATGGAAGTTAGGCTGATTGGCCAATAGTTACCCAGGTCCCCCCTCCTGCCCTTTTTGTGGATGGGCACAACATTGGCCCTCTTTCAGTCCTCAGGGACTTCTCCAGAGTGCCTCGAGCTGTGGAAGAGTTTCGCCAGTGGTGCCACAATGACTTTGACCAGCTCCTTCAGTACTCTTGGATGAAAATCATCCAGGCATGCTGACTTGTATACATCCAATTTTATTAATTGGTCATACACCAGTTCTACAGCAATAGTAGGAAGGTGATGTTACCATGCTCATCCTCTACACTATCTGACATAGTTTTCCCCTTGGTCCAGTGAAAGACTGAGGCAAAGTAGTCATTTGTAAATTCAGCTCTCTCTTGTGTGCTGGTATCCAGCTGTCCTGAGTTGTCGAGCAATGACCTTACACTTCCATTTGTTTTCTTCCTGTTCTCTATGTATCTAAAGAAGGATTTCTTGTCCTCGATTCCTATTGCTAATCCCAGTTCGGCTGCCACTTTAGCCTGTCTTATCTGTTCCCTGCAAATGTGGGCCATCACGGAATAGTCCTCCTTGGGGCTTGCTCTGAGCTTCCATTGTTTATAAGCCTCTTACTTCTTTCTTAAGAGGACCATGATTTCCCTGTTTAGCCAAGAGGGCTTCCCAGCCCTTCTGTTACATTTTCTCCACATGGGAATGGATTTCTTTCGTGCTTCAAGGGTCATGTCCTTAAGGAACAACCTCTCTTCCTGCACACCTTTAACCTTCAGTCCCTGGTCTCACAGCACTTGCCCTAGTAGTGACCTAAGCTTGTTGAAATTTGCATTTTTGAAGTCCAAGACATCAATCCTGCTATCTAATTTGTTTGCCTTACATCAGACAGTGAACATGATGGTTTCATGGTCGCTGTCACCCAGACTTCCCTCATATTTAAGTAGCGTAGTTGCATGCACATGCTTACTATGCAGAAAACCTTGCTAATCACGAGGAAATCTGCTACCTGCAAATACAAGCAGAAAATTTACTCTCAATTAGTAATAGCTCAGTAGCGATCATGTAGACACCTGACTGGAAGCAAATCTGCTACTGGTCAGCTGTCCACCAGTACATGGGAGATAGCTCCTTGCCCCTGGGAACTGTTTGCTGCTGGGTTGGGCTCTGCCACAGGAGTCCTGGCAGGGACTGTATCCCCCTGCCGTGGCAGCAGGAAGCTCCAAGGCTCCTGCTCCAAGATCACAATCGGGGAGCAGGGGCTGGGAAGTTCTCTCCCAGCCCTGACTCCACTATCACCATCAGGCAGCAGGGCACTGGGAGACTCTTATGCCAGCCCCGCAATTGGGGAATGCCATGCTGGGAGATAAAGATCTCCCAGTGCTGGCCCTGTGGTGCAGAGCTGGTGTTGCAGATAAGGAACTCCTAGTGCCAGCCCCACGGTCATGGAGCTGGTGCTTGGGTGGTAAGGATTTCCCAGCACCGGCCCTATGGTGCAGAGCTGGTGCTGGGAGCTCCTTGCTGGAGAGCAGATCTTGTTCCCCACCCAGCCCTGTGCTCATGGAGCTGGGTGGGGAGCAGGCTCCCCACTCACACCAGGAGGGAGCTTCCAGAGCCGGGTCCACACTGTGGGGCCTGTGCTGGGGGACCCTTATCTGCCAGCACCAGCTCTGCAGTCCTGAGGTCAGCTCTGGAAGATAAGGATCTCCCAGATCCCCCCCACCTTCCTCCTGCTCGCACTCTTAGAGCAGGGGCTTGGAGTACCTTGTGCTGGGGCAGGGAACAACCCCCAGGGGCAGGGTGTAATGTCCCACCCCTGGCCAGGAGACAGCTGTCTCTTTGCCTGGTGCTTCCTCCAGCCCCTGGGCTACCACCCAGGGGGAGCCTAGAGCTCCCCCTGGTGGAGGCAGGGGCCCATTTCAGGGCCCCAGGAAATGGGAGCAGCATTGGCAGCAAATCTTCTCCCACTTACCTGCACATGTAAGTGACCCAGGCAGGAATCTACTCGCAAGTATTTTCCTTATGAGTAAACTGGTCCCACATCAAATACACATGCAGACATGCCCACTATGTACATTAGTCCAAAGCCAAAAGGCTCATGATTTACCATGCAGTTCATTGGGTTGGGCCCCAGCAGAGTCAACAGCATTTTAAGCCATGGTTACCCCATAGCTGGCCACAGCTCAGCATGTGTGTGTACCATAAAGGATCCATGTGCTAATGAGCCTCCCACTCACAACTGAAACTGGGTGTTCTTGTCATTAGTCCTGGGATCCTCCAAAAATTTATATGAAGATGAGGCACAGAGCAACCTGGTGCAGTGCCACTTCATGGAAGGTGAGGCCACACTATTCATGAGGGATTCCGGTTTTCTCTGATAAAAAAATCCTCAATTTTCAGATTAAAAAAAATAACCAAAGATCCACTTTTTTCCATGATTATAATGAAATTCTACTATAATCATGGTGTTTCATTTTAAACACAGAAAAATGTAGATTTGGGGTTACTTTTTTAAATCCAAAAATTGAGGATTTTTTTTTGTATTAGAGAAAACCAAGATCCCTGTTAATCGTATACACCAGGTTGGGAGAGGGAGTGACAGAGGGATTCTGGGTGAACCATTTGAGGCCCCATTTGGTGGTGCTTGCCAGACATTTAAGGCTAGTAAAGAAACAGGAATAACTGAAAATGAGAAAAAAGGTACAGCTTAGCTGTGGGAGTGAAGAGAAAGTAAACATATATTTTGTGTGGTGGCTCACCATGACTTATAGAATCATAGAAGTAGGGTTGGAAGGGACCTTATAGATCTTCAAGTCGACCCCCTGCCAGGGCAGGAGAAAAAACTGGGCTCAAATGATCCCAGCTAGGTAGGCATCAAGCCTCTTCTTAAAGACCCCCAGGGTAGGAGCCAGCACCACTTCCCTTGGAAGTTGGTTCCAGATCCTAGCCACACTAGCTGTGAAGTAGTTCTTACGGATGTCTAATCTAAACCTACTCTCCAACAACTTGTGGCTGTTATTCCTTGTTATGCCAGGGGGCGCTAGGGGCATAACAAGGAATAACAGCCACGAGTTGTTGGAGAGTAGGTTTAGATTAGACATCCGTAAAAACTACTTCACAGTTAGGGCGGCTAGGATCTGGAACCAACTTCCAACTTGAAAAAGAGTCAGCTCTGAGGAGGACTGACAGCAATGAGCACTGTATATATCTGGCTGCACTTAATCAATGTCTTAGTTGGTTTCTATTACTCAACACATACTGCTTTTGGCAGCACTTTAATGATAGACAATATATTTAATGCAGTTTCTTTGTATGTAAACATATGATGAGGAACTGATTTCCCTATGCTGATGGGGGGAGGGGAACCTCAACTTGTGTTCAAGTAAATAAGGTATTTCTAGTTTTCAACCAGTGACAAAGCTCATTGAAAATTCAAAATTTCAAAAGTTTGCAGTAGCTATTCAAAGCTTCGATATCAAATCTTTTTTTTTAAAATCAGCTGTAGATAGGACAATGATAGGTAGCAAGACAAATACCTTGTTTAAACAGATAGTAAGCTCCAGTCCATTTACAGGAACTTAGAGCAGACCCCTCCACACTGCAACTTACTGTGCTATCACTTGCTCAGGACAATTGTTTATAGCTGTTGTGCGGAAAAGTCTATGGAAAAAGAAATAAAGACAGTGTCATATGAATAAGCAGAAGGAAAGCCTACTCTATGAGGACGCCAAGGAAGTACATTTCAAGCACATTTGACTACATTCTGTTGGGAGAGGTTTATCTCATAACATTATGGTATTGTAGCTCTTCCCAGTGGGACGTTTTGCAGCCTGTAAGTCAGTGAGAGTTTTGCCAGACAAAGTACTTTGGGGCTAGACTCCTCCAGTGCTGCTGACTGTCCAGGCAAGCATCGGCACAACCTCTTTGCAGAATCAAAAGAAAGTGCTTTTTTGCGCCCACGTAAAATTCAGACTCAAGCAAAAATCTAGGTTCAAACAAAACCACGCTGAAAACAGGGATGGAAGATTTGAATGTTTAAGATTCCACCAGTCAGTATTAGGGTATATTAAACTGCACGATGGCTCTTAAGGTATTATTTGTGATGGGGTTTTTAAATATTCCTCTGCTCGTGCCTCTGCTGAGACCAGGAAAAGAAAAGACACAGCTGTGTAGTCACATGCATTACTGAGAAATGTTCAGAACGTTGCAGGGAAAATCATGGTTTAAGAAACAGAACAGAATAGACTAGAAAAGAAAAGAATAGACTAGAGGGGTAGTTGATATTAATAGGATATAATTAAATGTTATTTGTCCGTCTGTCTTTCTGTCACGTATGTCTTCCTCTCACATAGTCTCTCAAATGCTTCTTGTATTTCTATCTTTGTTCCTAGCTTACAGCCCTTCTCCACTCCTTTAAGTCCCCATTTCCTTTAACGTATGGAGTTAAATACAAGCTATCATTTTATCTGCTATTTAGCATAGGCAGTACCTGCTTCTTCTTCAGACCGAGGAAAAGGCACTTTGTGCCTGAAAGCTAGTCTAATATGTCTCCCAACTATACACTTGGTCCAACAAAAGGCATTACCAAAAATCTTGCTTCTCATATTTCTTTCCCTCTGTTTCTCTCTCTGTATTTCTCTCTCCCCCACTCCCTCCCCCCTCTCTCACGCACACACACAACCAGTTCTACAGCAAAAAGAAGTCATGGACTGCAAAGAAATCTTGTCTGATTAGCTAAAAATAGACTAAAGATGCTAGTTCCTCTCAGGTCCCCAGTGCAATGTCTGTTTTTCCAAGATAGAGAGAGGCAACGAGGCCAGCTCCTGTTCATCAAACCCATGGCAGGAGGCTGTGAGGTGGGTCCCCCGACTTTGTCCACAGATACCCCAACACTCTGCAAATCTGAATTAAACTGCTTACTGTCATAGGACAGTGTGTCCCAGATTTAGGAAGATCGATGTCTTCTCCACAGATACCTGGTCACTAGCAGAGAAATCAATCACTTAAGCTTCAGCAGCTGCCAGAGGAACAGCCAAGGGCATGGAGCCTTAATACCAAATTCAAACATTGGTCCTTAATTTCTATTTTTCCAACCAAAGGGTTAAATGTCAGACACAAGACCTGCCATCCATAACTACTGTCACATGCTTAGGGAAGAGAAGAAATAGGCACCCATTTGGAGAAGAGGATGGAGAATGTAGTATTTTAACAAAGTGATCCTCTCTCTCGCATCCTACCTACTACTGTTGTTTTTTGTGGGAAACTCTTACAGTCCAGGTGCCTTGCAAGGGGGATAGCACATGTAATTTATTGCAAAAAAACCTTGAGGAGATTTCACAAATAACTTATTACCAAAAGCCTTTTGGGCCTTTTACTTAAAACACAGAGCAATAAAACAGAAGACTTCAATTCTGCTTCCAGTTGAACAAGTCTCACTATGTAACATTGGTAAAACCATTTCATATCTGTGCCTCAGTTTCCCCACATGCTAGATGGAGATAATATTACTTGCCTGCTTCATGGCTGCATCATGAAGCTTATTTGTTAATAGTTGTCAAAGTCTTTGAGACTTTTGCCTGGTTCGTTTTATAGGAGCAAGGTATTATTTTAAATATTGGTGGGTTTTATTAATTATGGGAAGAGAGTAAAAATTAGCTCACCTATCTAATGCCAAGTGTTCCTATCCCGTGAAGTTCATCACCACTGATACTTACAGGCACCCCCTATGGAGGGTGTCAAGCAGAAGAACAGATTTGCCTCAAGGATGTGGAGAGTTGGCTGAAACTCAGAATTTCTGGTTCACAGAAAATTTGGACATGTCAAAGCTTTGCTTCATTTGGATTCAGAATATGACCACATTTTTCATTTTTCCACAAAGCAGGAATTCTAAAATGTTTGTTGGAAACACTGGCACATTGTGCACAATGGGTTTCACTCCTATTCCACGGCTGATAACAGTAAAATTGAAAAAAACCCTGTATTGGTTCCATTCAGAAGATGTTCCTGCTTCTCAGGTCTGTGACTCCTGGGCAGCCCCACCATAATAAGTGCCCCTGTACTGGAGACAGCAAGCTCCTAGGCACCAGGGCAATAGTTTGGCTGCCAGGATAGCTGGTTGGCCAAGAAGCCCCAAGAGCTGACAGCTCAAGAAAGTCCACATGGCAGGGCGCTCATCCCAGGAGGGTATGGCCATGACACCCCTGGTGGCCTCTCAGCCTTTGCCTGATCTGCCCCAGTAGTTCACTCTCCCCTTTGCTCACCAGCTACTTCTTCATGTTATAGTGTGTAGAGGAAAGGGAAGCTTCCCCAGAGCTTCTCAAGCTTGGTTTCACTCTCTGGCTCCCAGGGTTAGGTTCTACATTTGGGGGGCACCTGGCCCTAACCCAACACTGGGCTGCCTCAGGTCTTTATATATGTTGGGACTCTGCCTTCCTGTTCTCAGACCCCTCTTTCTTTTAGCTGCCCCCCACAGTGTAGGTCCACTGTACTCGACCTGACTTTTGAGTCCTAGCCTTGTCCCAGCCCTGTCTCCATCTGGTTCTGGGCCATGGGCTCTCCGGCCCCGCACTCTGCCCTGCTCTGGGCTCTGCTCTAGTGGAGTGCCTTGAGCCGGTCCCTGCAGGGCTGAAATCATGTGCCCCAATGGGACCTGCAAAAAGCCACCCCTCACAATCCCTACCCCAACCGCCAGTACAATGTAAGATGTATCGAGCAACTGTTTAACACAAACTTTCCCAGCTGGGCAACTGAACAGCAACAAAAGGAAAACACCAGGCTACTGCTTCAGAAAAAGGCAAACCTTCCACCCCCACCAGGGTAGGTAAGCAACCACCCAGGGCAGCCCTCCCTGGGTACCAATATAACCCTCAGCATGGGCTATATCTCCCTACAGGCTCTCAGGGTCTTGCTGGTAGTTCCCAAGCAGCTCAGCAGTCCACCAGGTGCTCCCTTGCAAGCCTTCCTGGCCAGAAGCTCCTTCCCTTGCAGACTGCGTCCCTCTGGCTTGGAGCCAGAGGTACATGGCTCCCTGGCCCTGCTGCTCACCTGCCCCCCAGAGCTGCCCCAGGTGGGTTCTGCTTTGGCTTGTTGGGGTAGCCTCACGGAGGTCCCTTGCTGCTGGGACCTTTCTACTTTCTATGCAATCCCCAGCTCCTGATACTGCTGCTGCTGCTGGGTCTGTGGTGAATGTTTTGCTCCAGTCTTTTCCCCCCTTAGGCCTGCACTCCAATGGCTGTCAGGCCCTAGGGTTTGCTGCCTCTTCTCAGTAATGGCGTAGGCACCCCATTACTCAGGGCTATTCCAGAACTTGGAGGGTCTTCCCAGAGCGTTCAGTTCCTGCCTCTGCGGCAGGAAGTCTGGGAGCCCTGGGCTGCCCCGGGCCACGCTGTGGTTCCCAGATCTCCCTGGCAGTGAAATGCACCCCTAGGGCAGTCCACGCAGCGAGGCTGCCCCAGCATCATTGAACATGCAGGCACTGAACTCCACAGTTCGGGGAGAAAGCCTCCTTAGAGCTGAAGATCCTGGGAACCCAGGCGGCCAGCACACGTTGGTAGGAAATAGTTCAAGTGAAGTTCATTAAACCAATACCTTTCTCTGAATTTGCATTTTCCCACTAAATTGTGCTTTTTCAAAAAAATTCCTGACGAGTTCCAGGCTCAAACCCTAAAGTTGGTCCGCCAGACCTGGGGCAAGACAGTTTAGCAGTGGGAAGCTCATACCAATGCTGTCCATATTACACTTGTTTAATCAATAGATGCAAGATCTACTATATTTGTTATGGATGGTCTTCAGTTCTTAACGCTGTCAATCTACCACCTACTTCAAGCAATAAACCCACATGAAGAAGTAAAGATACTCCTGGAGCACAGGTTAGCTGGCATGGGGCATTACAGGGACAGGGAGAACAGTACGGTGTCTTCTTTTTTCTCTGTGGGACATTCTACACTCCACTGAGCTGTGGGAAGGAGAAAGAAATCCCTAGGGTTTCTGCTTCATCCAAATTCCCCCTGTAACACAGCAAAATATGTAGCACTACCGTTCTGACACTCGATCAACTCTATGCAAACATCGTAAAATGTGCTGACCACAATACCAAGGACAGCCACTCCATCATTAGCTGTCTCAGAACTGCACGCAGCTGGCGTACCCATCGGTTGACCTCGGCAGCTGCCATTTGAGGACAAGAATGACTGCCGAACTGAAATCTTTTTATGTATTGTGGATCCCAGTGCAAAATAAGATCTGGGATTTGCAGATGGCCATCTTCATTTTGCCCTGTACATGGGCATATTCAGGAGGGGCGGTGTCATTTTCTTCTTTGCTATTCAGTCTCTCCCCACTCTTTCCTTAACTGATCAGAACTGTCTGGAATTGCCTTTGCTCTTTCACATTAACAAACATCCCCATGTTTTTCATACACCAGCCCAAGAAGAAAAAAGGAAACTAGAATAAAAAGAGGTCTCCGGTCTCTCCTCCTACAGGAAGTTTAGGTTTCATTGATTCATGTTGTTACATTTCTTTTTTGGACATGTTTATGAGTGTAGCAGGGGTGTAGGTTTATGAATGTAGTGCTTTTAAGTGGCCTCCTACAAGCTTAATTTCCTCTTGTTAGCCATAGAAAAAGTATATTCAGCATGCTTCCCTCCCATAGCTCCTTATAGTCTTGAAGCCTGACCTCCAGGAATGGCTAAATAATTCACTGCTCTCATCCATTCAATTGCTGTGCTGCCAGTAAAAGCACTAATTAACAGTAGGGGTTTCTGTGATCTGGGTGCTTATCCAGATGCACTTTTTACTGATCAGGCTGGAATTCAGATGGGTGACCTGAGTGACGGCCCAAATGCTATTACACTTTATGCTGCTGCATGCCAGCTTTCCAGCTGTGTAAGTGACATTTCTGGCACTTAAACACCGTTTGTAATTCTGTTACCTGTGAAGTGTGTCCACGCAGTGACTGCACGTGGTCAGGAGGCTACACACTAGCTGGGCGGGTACGTGTCTTTTTGTGCATACGCTAGGCATGCTTAAATCACAAAATTTTGCAAGGCCCTTGCATTTAATTTTAATATTAGTTGGATGGGGAACCATGGGAGGGTTACTGCCCTAGGATATGGCCCAAGTCTACTTCCTGGGGGAGTCCCCTAATTACTAATCTACTGGGGGCTTAAGGAGGGGAGAAGCCAGCTCTATCCCCCTTCAGCCATAGGTGTTTCCAGACCAAATTTTGCTGCACACACCCACCCCCACCTGTATAGCTGCCTACCTGTCCAGCTAATGCACGCTCAGGACACATGTATGCACTTACACATCCACACCACACGGATAATGGAATTGCAATCTGTGCAGAAATGCCAAAAATACTGCTATTCATCTGGGAAATGCCCATGTAGGTGCATAAAGGGCGAAAGACGTCCACCCAGAGTCTTTGGTGTTTGAAAAGCAATTACAATCTCCATCCTCTCCTCATTTCCTTTTCCACCAAGAACTCACCATCAATTCTAAAATTGCTCGTGTAAGTTCACGCAAATCTATATAAAAAATAAACCAAGAATGGCCAGGGCCTACCGTGGGATGCAGGTGCTGTCTGCGAACACTGGAAAATAGGAACAGAGCGAGCCTCCCTCATTTCTTCCACGTGCTAATCCAGAAGCATTACAGCTCCCTTGCTTCTACCAGGAACTCACTCCACACAGGAAAGCCTCAAGTGCGTGGAAACAATGAGACGCCTATTAAATCCAGCTTCTAACTAAAAGTGGGTCACATGCAGCTCTCGCATAGACAGGGATAGCACTGTCTACTTCAGTGGGGATGTCCTTTCTTATACAAGAGCTGCACTGGTATTTTCTCAAGGACAACCAGGGTCTAAACAAACATCCCCAGAATAACACTGCATTAAAGCACCTTGTACCCTCTCATTACCTTAATAGTATTATTAAAAGTCTGTTCACTTGCCAGGGGTAAAACTCAACCACCATGTAAAGTCCAAGTAAACAGGCTGTGTAGAGGAGACCTCTGGGGTGGCAGGGGACTGAAATTCTTCCCTGGTCCACTGAATACATGTTCAGCCACACTGCAGCTCCTATGCATCTCCTGTAAACTGGAGAAGCCATTCCCTTGTTCTTCCTTCAGTCAGTCAGCAAAACCGCCATGGAGAGAGCTGCCCCAGAACTCAGATTCATCAATCATCTCATGCAGCAAGGTGTCTGAACCAGCGGATTCCCTGCGGGATTGGGGCTCGAAAGGGTGACAAGCTAATAGCTGTGTGCTGCACGTTCTGCCTGTATACCCGTGTTAGAAAATCGTATTTTCCCTTTCATTATCTTTGGACTCTCTCAGCGCAGCATGGAAGAACCGCACATAGAGGGAAAGCAGGAACGCAAAATGCTCCACTCCTCCCTAATGGACCTGCTTCCATCCCCCCCTCGTAGGATCTGCAGAGAGCAGCAGGGTCAGTAGGTGAGGGGGCTGGGCTGGTAGACTGTCATCCTAAGTAGTTTGCTGCCTTCAGCAGGGATTTTAATAAGCAAACAAAATGGGAATTAGATCATCCTGGAGAGGAAATGAGACAGAAAGTAACTGCAGGGAGAGAGAGGCAAGATAGGGTTAAAAAGGAAAACTCAGTCTATCTCGTTTTCAGATACCCGACTCTTACTGCTTGTAAGGAACAAAGGTTAGACACGCTACATATGCGCAGGAAATGGCCCAATATATCATAGCACAAAGCTCCCAATTAGCCTGCTATTCTTAAATCTTAAATTCTGTAGGCAAATAATTTCTCCAAGCTGGTATGAAATAATCAAATCACCAGACATATTCCGTGTAACTCACTAGGATCTCATCAGAGGCAAATTTGTTCCCAGATCTTTAAAATAGTTAATGAGGCTCTTTACTGACTGCAAATTCAAACTGTGAAAAACAATCTGCTCTACATTTACCATATATTCATGTGCTGTATATTCTTGCTTCTCGCCTCTATCTGGCCTGCTGGGCTACTGGAGGATGTAGGGTGTGCTACACAGTGTGGGGCCTTTAGCCCCTCTGGCCATGGCTGTCAACCCCAAGCTTGGCTTGCTACTACAAATGCCCCCAACCTATCGCTGTGCCCCTGGACCCCTGTCCCAGACCCAACGCTGCCCCCCTGGATCCTTGCCACCTGTGAACTTGCCACCGCCGGGCCTCTCACCACCACTGGACCCCCCCACCACTGCCACCACAGTGGCCACCACTGTGCTCCACGGTCCAGATCCAGCCTGCAACAAGTCCTGTGGGCTGGATCTGGCCCGAGGCTCCAGGTGAGTTTGATACCCTATAATAAAGGAAAAGAATTTAAAAAAAATCTCAGCAATAGCACTGAAGCCAAGCTATCAGCAGAAATGTTTCCAGAGAGAGATTTGCCATGAAATCATCTGAAATGGAGGGTAAAGTATTTTGAAGCTAAATGAGAAATAATTTGCTTTCAGCACATAAATCTCTGTTTTAGATGAATCCGATCAACTGACTTTTTCTAGCTTCATGTACAGATACTTTGTCATTTCTAAAGAATATCACACCCAGTCTAACAGCCTTCTCTGTGAAACAGAAATTCAGGGAAAGGGGGTGGAGGGGTGGGAATAAAGAAATTATTCCATACCAACCCATCTTTCTTTGCAAAAGTTGTTCTTTTTTGCTCTCTGTATATACATAGCTCCTGTGCTAATGAATGCAGTCAGTCACTGAAAGACTTGGGGGTCATAATAAAAAATAAAAAAAAAATCACACAAACCTGAGTTACACAGTCCCATCTCAGAGGCAGAAATAAAATAAACACCCACAGCAATACATTGAGAATGGGGAAGTGTTTGAAGAAAGCCGGGTATGTGTTGTTCGTCCTGAAATGACAAACTACCTGTCACCTTGGCTCTGCACTTGTAAACATGGGTAGAGCACTTGTGTGTCCTGGGTGTGTCGGCAAAGGCCATGCTTAGGATGGCATCCACATCCCATTGAAAACAATGGCAAACCTCCCACTCGTTTCAATAGGGCTGGGATTTCACCCACAGCATCTATACATTTCTAATTTATCTGTCCTGTGGCATCTAGGTGACAAGAGTATCTTGAGTCTTCATTATAACACCGTCTCTGCAATCATCTCAAAGTTCTGAGTCAACATTAAAGCCAAGATTTGTCACTTGTGCACATTTACATTTATGCATGAGTAGTCCCACTGAAACAAATAGGGTTATTTCCTGAATGTGCTTCAACCTTCTGCTGGACAGGGGTCTAATTAATCAAGCCGACATCAATCCTCTCTTGCAAATAAAGCTTTTCCCATTTCAAAGATAGAAAAGATGCGATGCACAGATTTATCCTTCCAACTGAACTTTAAGCACCTCAAATATTTTGCTTTAATGGCAGATCTGCACCTTTGAAAAGCAGCCCCAAAGCATTTCAACGTTGTCATCCAAAAATATCACTACCCAATGCACTTACAGCTAAATCCTACATCACCTTTAAATGCTCAAGTGGTATTTACATATCTGCATAACTGCAATTTTGGGTACTTATGGGCAGTTTAATGGTGGGTTATTGAAAAGGATACTGCTCTGGAAGAGAGGAATCTCTTGATTCCAGTCCTGGCCACTGCCACAACAAGGCAGAAGCTGTCTGATTGGTGTCTATCCATTTTATTCCCTGAATTTTAGATGTGAGGTGCAGTGATCCAGCTTTAAGAGGAGGCCTGGAGAGTGCTCTGGACACTGCCAGGAGTCTTGAACACTTACTATTCATTTTAACAAAAGATGTGCCTGAATCCTCTGCACTGATTTCAAAATTTGAACTGAACTTCTGTTACATGAATATCAAATATAAGAGAAAGACATTTTTTCTGAAATTCATGCCTTATTCCTTATTAAAGGAACTCAATTTTTTCTGTCCAGTGTCCCTAGTGTCTAGCTTTTAATAGTTTATAGCTTCAAAAATGCCACTGTGGGCGCATCTACACGAGATGCTTCCTGCACAGTAGCCAAAAAATACTGCATAGTAGCACATCACAATACAGACAGTGCTAATATGCTACTGCAAAATATTATTAGGTTACTGCGGAGTAATGTCACCTAAAAGCCGTTCACCATCGCTACTGCGCAGTAAGTCCAGCTACTGCGCATATATTTAGTACTTGCTAATACCAGTACTAAATAAATGTGCCATAATGACTGCACAGTAGCATCTCACGTAGGCACGCCCATTGAGTACCATAAAGTGCTGCTCTTCATGAGGCTGACAGTGACTGCTGATTTTCTCACTAAGAAGCTGCACTGTACACCTTAAAATATCAAGTGAAGGTAGTGCAAAATTCAATAAAATGAGGGGTGGTAAAAAGAACCACATTTGTCTCCTGTACAATGCTACTGAATTCATGAGTCAAGCAAGGATGTATTTGGTTCTGTGTTCCTAACATACATTCAAAAAGGAAATTAAAACACCTTTTCTGGTGTAAACTGGCTTAATTCCACAACAATTTACACCCAATTGCAATCACCCTGACATCTGCGGGGAGGGCAATACAGCAGTGCACAGGCAATGACTGAGTCCAGGCTCCAGAGGAAAGGAAGGATGGAGAGCAGCAGAATAAGGACCCTGGTCTTCAGAAAAACAGACTTCAACTCACTCAGGCAACTCATGGGCAAGATCCCCCGGGGAGCCAATCTGAGGGAGAGAAATGTCCAAGACAGCTGGCTGTACTTTAAAGAAGCCTTACTGACAGTGCAGAACAAACCATCCTGATGTGCAGGAAGACCAGCTTGGCTTAGCATGGAACTCTTCAGTAAACTAACTCACAAAAAGGAAGATTATAAAAAGTGGAAATTTGGATAAATAAATAGGGAAGACTATAAGAGCATTGCTCGGGCATGCAGGGATGAAGTCAGGAAGGCCAAAGTGCAACTGGAGTTCCAGCTAGCAGGGGATGTGGAGGGCAATAAAAAGGTCTTTTACAAGTAAGTTGGTAGCAAGAGAAGGATCAGGGAAAGTGTGGGTCTCTTACTGAATGGAGAAAGCAACCTTGCGATGGAGGGTGCAGGAAAGGCTGAAGTGCTCAATGCCTTTTTCACCTCAGACTTCACAGGCAAGGTCAGCTCCTAGACTACTGCGCTGGCAGCACAGTTTGGGGAGGAGGTGAGCAGCCCTCAGTGGTGAAACAACAGGTTAGGGACTATTTAGAAAAGCTGGACACACACGTCCATGGCGCCACATGGGATGCACCCGAGGGTGCTGAGAGAGTTGGCTGATGTGATTGCAGAGCCACTGGCCATCATCTTTGAAAACTCGTGGCAATCAGGAGAGGTTGCAGATGATTGGAAAAGGGCAAACATAGTGTTCATATTTAAGAAAGGGGAAAAAGGAGGATTCAGGGAACTACAGGCCAATCAGCCTCACCTCAGTCCTTGGATAAATCATGGAGCAGATCCTCAAGGCATCCAACATGAAGCACTTGGAGAAGATGATTAGGAACAGTCAGCATGGATTCACTAAGGCCAAGTCATGTCTGACCAACCTGATTGCTCAGAGAGTAGTAATCAATGGCTCGATGTCTAGGTGGCACCCGGTACCAAGTGGAGTGTCCATGGGGTTGGTCCTGGGACATGTTTTGTTCAATGTCCTTATCTATGACCTGGAAGATGCCATAAAGTGCACCTTCAGCAAGTCTGCAGGTGACACCAAGCTGGGGGAAATAGCAGATGCACTGGAGGGTAGGGCTAGGATTCAGAGTGGCCTAGATAAATTGGAGGATTGGGCCAAAGGGAATCTCATGAGGTTCAGCAAGGACAAGTGAGAAGACCTGTACTTAGGAAGGAAAAATCTGTACAGGCTGGGGGCTGACTGGCTGGGCAGGAGCTCTGCAAAAAAGGACCTGGGAGTCACAGCTGAATATAAGCCAACAGTGCGCCCTTGTTGCCAAGAAGGCTAATGGCGTACTAGGATGCATTGGTAGCAGCATTGCGAGAAAGTCAAGGGAAGTGATTCTTCCCCTCTGTTTGGCACTGGGGAGGCCACAGGTGCAGTGCTGTGTCCATTCTGGGGGCTCCCACTACAGAAAGGATGTGGACAAATTGGAGAGAGTCCAGCAGAAGGCAACAAAAATGGTTCAGGGGCTGGGGAACATGACTTACAAGGAAAGACTGAGGGAACTGGGCTTATTTAGTCTAGAGAGGAGGAGACTGAGTGGGGCTTTAATAGGAGCTTTCAACTACCTGAAGGGGGGCTTCAAAAGAGGATGGATCTGAACTGTTCTCAGTGGGGGCAGATGACAGAGCAAGCAGCAATGGTCTCGAGTTGCAGCAAGGGAAGTTTAGCTTAGATATTAGAAAGGCATTTCTTACTGGGAGGGCAGTAAAACACTAGAA
The DNA here is from genome assembly GCF_001723895.1 of Crocodylus porosus. NCBI lineage: Eukaryota > Metazoa > Chordata > Crocodylia > Crocodylidae > Crocodylus > Crocodylus porosus. The sequence continues at coordinate 19,754,917 of NW_017728910.1, read as the reverse complement.
CAGGTTACCCAGAAAGGTGCAATTTCCATCCTTGGAAGTTTTTAAGACCCAGCTAGACAAAGCTCCAGCTGGGATGATCTACTGGGGCTGCTCCTGCCTTGAGCAAGGGGTTGGACTGGATGTGACCACCTGAGGTAAACATTGCAGTGTTTTACTACCCTCCTAGTAAGAAATTTCTACCTAATATCTAACCTAAACTTCCCTTGCTGCAACTTGAGATGATTGCTACTGAGGTCCCTTCCGACCCTAATTTTCTATGATTCTAAGACTTGGTCATATATATTTATTAATAATATCCTGGGTCCAGATTCACATCTCAGTTACTCCTGCAATGTCAGAACGGGTACTCTGAGTCTGCACTGGGCTAACGAAGGTCCGGGTGTGACTCATCATACGGGTCCTCATTTCAGAGGTTGAAGAACAGTGTTTGGTACCTTAAGAGAGAGCTGAAAAGCAACACACAAATACAGCTCCCAAGAGCAGCTGACCCTGCTGTCCTTACTGATACACATTAGCCTTTTCTTTAGCAAGAGAGCTTCACCAGAAAAACTGCAGGATCTGCTCCAAACTTGGTAATGATAAAATCTCCCTGTCCTTTGGAATACCATTCTCCCTGGAAATTGCTGCCTTTCCTTTGCCAAGTTTAATTACTGTTAAGCAACTTTAATTCCTTTTAATTGAAATCCATATATTTTGAAGGTTCGTCTTCCGACAAAGCCCTCCTAAAGGCACTGATTCAGCCAGGTAAGTGCAATGTACTTAAGCACATGCCTAATTTCAGGCATGCAATTAATCCTATTGCAGTCAGTTAGGCTACTCAAGTACTTAATGTTTGGCATGAGTTCAAACAGTTTCTCAGATTTCGTTACTTGAAGTCATTATTTTTCAGTCCAGAGGTACATGCATCTTCATATGCCTCTTTTCCATGGCAAAGTCACATTTCAGACCCTTTTGAATTCAACTTGCTGTCTCTGTAATTAACTTCCCATTCATTTTTATAATATCATTAGCCAGGTAATTAGTTCACATGGCGGCCTCAGTCTGCATCTGATATATTTTTAATGCAGCAGTGGCTCAAACAATGACATCTCTTACTAAAGAGCTGCCCCTGTAAACACTTCCTTATCATTTATATTTCCAACTAGTTCTTTAATAATGCCAGGGGCTAGCAGCATTTTAGAACCTCTAGCTGGTAATGAAAATACCCCCCAGTGAAAATTATCAGCAAAACCAGTCTTTCCTCACATTTTCCATAGTTCTTTGGATGAAATCCTGCGCTTCAAATTTCAGCCCACCAAGAGAGAGGCTAAGATAGTTTTAAGCCAGACCTGCAGCCTCCCAGCATAATGCAGACACTTCTGAGGAGATGACTAAAATTACACCCACCACCCAGGGCAGCACTGTCTGAATCACTGCAATGCTCTGTGCTGTGACCCTCCTTTCCATCATGTACCCTAAACCAAGGGGTCCCAAACCATGGTGCACATACGCCTGAGGGCATGCAAGACATCTCTTGGGGGTATGCAGGAGAAATTGTGCAATGGCAGATTTATTTTTCATTATAATAATAATTGGCATTTAAGGGGTTAAAGTATGCTGGTAGGGGTACATGGGCAGCTGGTAAACCTGGAAGGGAGTACACAATAAGAAAAAGTTTGGGAAACTTTGGCCTAAACCAATGGCATTTTCTAGCGTGTCCTTGGAAGGCTGTTTCATGGCTGCCTTCAGCAGTTTCTGAACTGGAGATTTTTCCTCCCATGGGTCTGGGGCAGCTCATCCATAGGAACTTCTCATGCTTTGTGGATTAGCTGGCCATGGTGCTCTGTACTCTTGGATATGACTTCATGACATTGGCCTCCTGGTATGTTTGTTTGCTTCATCAAATTGTGGATTTTATTCTAGTTTGTCTAATGTCCTTTTCTACACCTGCTATTTTCTTTTAAAGGCATGCAACACCCTCCTACAGGCTTCCATGATGTTACAGAGCCACAACTGCCTTCTTTTTGACCTTTCCAAGCATGAGTGACTGGTGCCTCCTGAGTCTGGGGGGGGCACCAGATCGCTGACAGGGGGCAGGAGGCGAGTGGTCCCCTAGCAGCCGATTGCCGAGTCAGCTGCAAAACTGGAAGTGCGCTTCCAGTTTCGGGGCTGGTGCTTCCAGGGGGTGCACACGCATGAACCCCCTGTGCATTGCCAATGTTTCCAAGTCCTTCAGGCTCCAGTGTGGACAAGGTGCTACAGCCCATTTTAGTTACAAGTGCAAGGCTTTTTGTAACTTTTTGAAACTTTTTCTAGTCTGCAGGATCCTTGTGTGTCCCTTCACTATCTTGTATCAGCATCTTCTCTCAACTCTCTGCCAAATCAAAATAACTCTTCTGGCTCTATAGTTCTTGACATCTGAAACAGCTTTCCTTTATCTCCGATTCATGATTTCCTCTTTTTCAAATCTTATCTTAAACATTCTGGGTGAAATCCAAATCCCATTGAAGTCCACGGTAACTGTTCTCCCTCACTTAGGCCTCAAAATCAGGGATCCTGGTTTTCTCTGGTTAAAAAATTACAAATTCTCTCAAAAAAAGCACAGTTTCTCTGATGAAACCCAAAATACTTAATTAAAATCAAAGGCCACTATACATATAGGTATCAGCTGAACACAATATTTTATTGATATAGTTCCAGTTTTAAAGCCATTTGGAAGCCTACCAATGCCTCAATCACTATAATAAAATAAATTCTAACTATCTATATATTTTGGCATTTGATTTTGGGTTTTTCATCATTGGAAAAATGAGAGCTCTTGCTGCCCCCTCACTTACCAGGGCACGGGTCCAGCTGTAGTTGTCCCTCCCCACCACTGCTTTGTGGTGCTCAGCACCTCAATATGCTGTTGCCCCTCACTCCCAAGTGTGGTTGTGGGTTTGTGTGGGCAAGGGGGTTGTGAAGGGGTGTGGGTGTGTGGGGGGGTTTCTGGTGCACAGCCCCAGTGCCAGTAGGTTAGCGGCAGAAGGCCCTTGGGGCGCTCATGACTGCAGCAGGCAGAGCCCCCGGTGGCACGTGCATCCCAAGCCAGCTCATGGCACGCACCTTGAAACCAGACTAGGCTAGCTCCATGCCAGCATGTGCAGATCACAGCACTGCAGACAGGAATCATACAGCATTGGGCTGGGCGGGATCTGTGCCTTCATGTGCTGCTTTCTGCTGGAGTGCTTGAAACCCCGCATGGAGGATTGGCCTGGCCCAATGGCACATGGATTGAGAGCTGTATGCCATCAGGTCAGGCAGACTCCATGCCTCCATGTGGGGCTTCCAGCACTCCAATGGGAAGCTGTACATGGAGGCATGGAGACATGCAGCTTCCCATTTGGAGGCACGTAGCCAACCAGCCTGGCCCAATGACATGCGGATAGTAGCCGCATCTTAGCACTCACCTCGGCTTTTGGCATGCTGCAATATCCCCAGAGCTGCAGTGCTGTGCTGTGGCCATTGTCTCCTCCTCACGGGAAAGTGAGGAGGGAAAGTGAGCTTGAGCCAAACCTTGGCTGACTTGAGAGTCCTAGGCCTTGCCCCTTCCCCTTCGGGTGTTACAGCCCTTTTTGCAAGAAGCTCTTGCAGGCTGGAACTCTGCCAGCCTGCAGACAGCTTTTTACAAAAGTGGAAAATCTGCACGTATCTCTGTTAAAATGAAAAATCTGCTTTTTTCTCTGTTAAAAGGGGAAGTCCATATTTCCCCTGCTTTTTTTGTGGGAAATGGAAAACCTGGTCACCTGCTCATCATTCTTCTCTGTGCACATTAAGCAGTCATTCAATTTCCCTCTCGGAAATGCTTGAGGTTACAGTTTACATGGAACAAAACAACAGCACACCACTTACAGTTACATTCTCTCTGGTTTCTTCTTATGCCATGTGCAAATTGTTGTATCGGTTTAGGAGCTAGCTTACATTATTGACCAGTTTGCATTGCTGCTTTTTAAAAATGAGATGCTCGTGGAATTCTGTGGATCGCTTTGTGGACCTAGAAAATCTTTCCTTGTAAGTAATGATCCGTTTGCCTATGTTATCAGTATATCATTGCAAGGAACTGAAGATGTCAGGTAGACAGCTTTGACAGTACAACTTTCTGTGGAAAGTTTTACCTGCTCATTTATTTGCCTTGAAGCTCCCATCAAAGACTGATGACAGTGTCATTTTCCCAGATACGTGCAGCATGAACTTTGAAGCTGCTTATTTATATTAATATGGCAGAATAAAATAACGATCGTACTGATATTAATAAACCCCTGACATATGTATGCCTTCCACCCACTCTGAAAAGAATGTAAATGTGTGCGTCCGAAAGGAAACTGTCTATTCCTTTCAAATTAGAGGTACCATACAAAGGGGGCTGCTTTCAGCCGCCTACCTAGCGCGACTGTAATGAACTAGACAGATACTTGAAAGACTCTTTCTTTGATTAGTTATTTGGTAGCAGAGAGGGAATCATTGTCTGCCTAGGGAAGACAAGCAAGGGTTTCCTACTGCCTCTTTAAACTAAGGAAGTAACATAGTGCTGCATGTGAACGCTTGGAGAGCAAAGAGCTGTGGCTACAGCTACACTCTGTTATAGTGGGCACTGTCAGCACGAGATTCGGTTCCCCTTCCTGCCTGGCCTCTGTGCTGAGCCGCGAGCTGCTGTGGCTGCTTGCTAGATTCCCCAGTCTTTTGCATACTGGGGAAAATATGGCTGCTACCGGGGCCAACCTTTGCATCTTGTCAAAGAAGAGGGCTCCTTACATTTTGTTTTTGCTTTCACACACCTGCCTTGGGCAACTCAGCTTGGACCTGAATAATCTGTCCTTTATTCTTTGTTTTTGATCTATTCCTCTAAAGTATTATTACCATGAGTTGCTAGTCCCAGTGACCAAATCAGAGAAGTTGTAGCCAGCTGTGTATTACTACAAATACTTTCCATGCTGTGAATAAATTTGCTTACTCGTGTTCTTGATGTTTTCTGTCATCCTAGCAGGATTTGAGGGATAACAGAAATGCTTTATTGCTTTCCCAGTTTGGTGAAATCCGAGCGAATGTGGGTGCTGAGTTCTGTAGAAAGTGTGGCTGATACTGGGCTTGATCCCTTTTGTTTTCATTTTCTTTTTTCCTATTTTAACATTTAAGGATAAACTAAACTCCCCAAAATGCTACTTTTAAATTAGAAAATGATTAAACAGGTCATGTTAATGTTTTCAGAAATTTCCTCTCCCCTTTGTCAGATTCACTGGGGCCACAAATAGTTTCAGTTTTGGCAAATCTATGTTTTAAATTTTTTAAAAAAGTTTCCAGGCAATTCCAATCAGCTGTAGCTATTACCAGCACACAGTACATGAAACCTGGTGGCTGTGCTCAACCTACTGAATCCCACATCAAGGAACAGACTTATTCACAAGCAAACAAAGCAGCACTTGTCTGCAAACAGGGATCTGAGTGCTGAGAGGCTCACTGGGAAGGCTGGATTTCCAAACAGAAGTTTTGAACAACTGTGGAAGCAATAGAAGCAAGATTTGATCCAAATCAAGACTTGGTTCAGGTAGTAAAAACAAGAAACATGAAAATAAAGCTTTGATTTCATTTTTAGAAAAAAGAACAAGAATGAAGTGAGATTGGAGTGTTATTGCAACTCAGATGGCCCAGGAAATATAAGCGTTGAAAGCGATTTTGTGACAATTGCTTTCATCAGGATGAACTGTATAGTCAAGACAGATGTTAAACAAGCTTTTGGGCACTTCCTCAGGTCTGGAAAAGAAGTAGGTACAGACTAAACTAAGTACCAGATAAAAGAATGGCTTGTGTTTAACTCTGTATGTAAAACATAACATTTCTGCTTAACACTGTTCTCCATGTGACTCTAGCAGATTCAAAGAACAGATCAAGCATCTCTTGCAAAAGAAAGTACACCAGGCTCTACAGGGATTTCTAAGCATCAAGATCATTGCTGCTGATGTTGTATGTGAAGCAGATGCCAAGGAAGGGACAGGACCATGATAAGCTACAACTTCTAAGGAGCTACTCGGAGCAGAACGTTGGACTGGAGCTCAGCATAGCCATGTGAACTGGAAAACCAAGTCTGGATGGGTAGATTGCTGCAGCCTGGTGCAGGAATGACAGGCAGGATGCAGTTAAAAGAACACCAAGCCAGACTGCCCGTTTTAAGCCAAGGACCCATCCACAGGCAAACATGTTCAAGTCCAAGCAGCAAATGCCATGATCAAGCTATGGCAAAGGTTAATGGTCCAAAATGCAGTGAGGAGACACTGATCATACAAGGTGCTTACAGACTCAGGAGAGCAGTAGAGACAAAACTGAAGACAACTGCAGAACAGTAACAGACTCTGGTACACCCAGAATCAGGGCCAGTAGGAGATTGTAACAGGACAAGGCTCCAGGGGCGCCACTGGGCTCTTAAGGGCTACTTGTGGCCTCCTTCCACCCCTACAGCCACACCCATGCCTTGCAGATGTTATTCGGACAATGTCCTGGACTTGTAGGGGTGCCTGCCCTCTTGGCTTTAGCCCACTGTTATTCCAGCTGCCAGCCTCCAGCCACAGCCTTGTTCCAGACTGGCTCTCAGCCTGAGCCCTCTCCATATATCAGTCGCTGGGCCCCTGTCTCTCACCCTTCTTGAGATCTGGGCCCCCTGACCCTGGCTTCACCCTTCCCAGGCTCAAGACCCCCCTGGGGTCCCAGGCCCTTCTTCCTCTCCACCCTCTGGGGTCACCGACTTGGGCAAAGCAGCTTATATACCCCTTGGCCTTCTGGATGCCCAACCCAGGCCAGGTGACTCTGGTGCCTCTCAGACCCCTTATGGTCCATGACCCCTACAGGGCTCTGTTCAGGCTGCTTCTTGGGCACCCTTGTTGTCTTCCTGCCTCCCCCTGAGCCACAACCCAGTCCTCCAGTTTCAACTTAAACACGACAAAATACAAGCAACTGGTCTTAACAAAGACATCTCCCTCACTCTGGGTTTACAGCAGCATCCTGCAATCCGCATCTCCCTTTGGGCTCTCACCTCCTCGTGGTGCTTGCCAGGCTGCCTTACAGAGACATACCAAGAGCTTCGATCATAATGTGTCCTGATGTAGGAGAGGCAGAAGCAACAATGGACACGAAGAGAGGACCAGCAGAATGAAGGCAGCAAGAAGATGGAAGTAAGTCCCCCACCAACACCTCAGATCCCATAGGCGACATGTAGTGGGTGCTGGTGCACCCCCTGACAGCAAGCGCTTTGGCTGGTTGTGGGGCACAGAGTGCCCCCCCCTGAAATTGGCTTCCTGAGTGGCTTATGATTGGAAGTGCCAGTGCTGTATGCAGAAGTGCTGGCACTTCCACCACCGCCCCCCGCCCCCCCAGTCACAAGCTGGCCGCTGGGGGACCCGCTCCCAGCTTGGTTGCCGGCTGGCCACTGGAGGACGCCCTCCCACCCCGGTTACTGGCTGGCTGCTGGGGGACCCCACCCCATTCATGCCCCGCTGGTGTCCCCCCAGACTCGGGAGGCACCAGTCACCCATGAAAGATGCCATAAAAAAGAAGTGGGGGGCTAGTTCAAAAGCCACAATGTTTGCAGAATTCAGTCCTGTGCTGGCTGGCAGCAGAAGTGGACAATGTCCTAGAAACCTCTGGCCTGAGCAAATCAACAACAGCTGGCACAAAAGTACAGCAACCAAAACTATTGATGGGAAGCTTGCCTGGAACTCGGGGAAGGAGGAAGAGGAAGACCCAGGTTCCAAAAGGGAACCGTTTTGAAAATGCACCAAGTCCGTCGGTCTGTGCGCGCAAGGCTAGAACGACTGCCAGCTGCCATTACAGCTTCTTGGGAAGTCATTCTCCTACTAAAGAGTCAGTTTAGTTTTACGAGCCCCGAGTCTTTTTGTGTTATAACCCAGCACGCGGTACATGAAACACTAGAAGCTGAATCCATGTGATACGCTGCAGGGATCCTCATATTATGTTCCAAACAATAAAATATTCAGAGCTCCCCGCCGTTCTGCAAGCTTTGTCTCATTTTCACAGGGAAATTAAATGCTTACTGGTAGCGTTGGCTTCATTGCGGGCAGCAACTCCTTGAAGATCTCCAGGAGGACAAAGGAACAGCAAGCTGCTTCTATCCCATTTACATCACCACACGAGGGAGGCAACACCAACATCACGACATGAAAAATGCAATGTTGTTGGCAACCCATTATCGTGGCTCCCTCCAAATCATGACCAGCTGCTCCACGAGCATAGGAAGAAATAGCATGGCATGGTGAAGATGCCAAGCTGCAGGTGACGTTCCATGTGGCACTTGAAGCTTGTCAGGATTATTAGCACAGCGGATTTCATTTTTAAACCTCCTGAGTGGCTTATGATTGTAGAAGAGGGAAGAACTAAAGCATTTAAAAATTGACAGGTTTTTTTTGACCAACCCCCATTTCAGTGGTTTTATTCCATGACACAGTAAGGTTCAAAAGGAGCTTATGCATTGGTGGGAAGCCATCCACGGTGTGATAATTACAGCTCTGCGTGCATGTTGTATATTTATACATTATTATTGGAATGTCCATTTAAGAGAAATAATCAGAACTTAGCTAATTATAAATAAAACGGATTTGTTCTTTCTGGCAGATTCCTTAATGTGACAGATTACCCCTAAAAGAAAATTGACCATGGCATGAGACTTTGAAATAAAACCTGCACAACGATCTTTCCATCTGTCAAACTATGATAATTAAAAACATCAGTGGCACATAGAATTAACACTTCATGCTTTGTTCTGAGGGCTGGATGGCATCTATCATTAATTTGGGAACTGGGATTAATGGCCTTCATTTCACCATTCTGCACTCACTTTTCGCCAGTACAAAGAGACTTCAGGAGACCAGGAAACACTGGGCTTTAATTACGCCAATGCAGACTCGTACAATGCCATGCAGGTTCAGCAGCGTCCTGGTATAACAAAGAACAGAATTTAGCCCACTGGTTTGAACTGAATGGCTGCAGCCAGGATTAGTGGCTTCTGTGAAATATATGGTTGCGCTTGTAGAGAAGAGTAAGGAAAGGAAGTGTTCTTTTCACAAGAAATAAGAAAGTGGCTAAAGTCCTATGCAGTTAATTTTTTTGACTATTTTCACATCATGTTGGAGCATTTGAGTGAAATTCTCTAGAACAGAAGGGTCACGGAAATAACACTTGCTAGAGACATGTTCCCAACTGATGGATATCGTCACAGAACCACTACAGTCAAAATGTGCCGGACAATATACCAGCTGAGAACCTGCCCCTGAAGAGATCTTCAGCTCTTTATAGGCATGCTCATGTTCCTGGTGAAATCAATGTCAAAATTCCCCTTTGGTCTGATTATACGATACAACATCCAAGTCAAGTCAACATTCAAGTCGCTTATCAGCAAATGCCTCTACATATGCATGACCGTCTTTTGGCCATGTCTCCCAAGTCCCTCACTACCCCTCACCCCCATTTTCTGTGTCATCCTCACAGGTGACCCCTGGCAGATGAAGCAGGAAGGCAGAAGGCTAGAATAATACAAAATGGAAATTGTGTTTTGCATCTCATCTCAGAAAGTGTTTGATGCCTCAACTTTGATGGAGACAAAGAGTCTTCTGCTCTGCCACAGCAACCCAGGGTCCTGATCAATGAATCGGCACCAGCTGGGACTGGAACAGGTTTCTAATCTTTTTAAAGGATTGATTTCATTTGGTCTGTGGCAGGTTTGTATTTTGATTGTGTTATGGTCACTAATACAGCAAAGCACTTAAGCACATGCTTAAATTTTAAACTTTAATTTCAAAGACAAATGAATTCTTTATGTGCTTAAAATTAAGCACATGCTTAAGTGCTTTATTGGATCAAATCCAGAGGGCTCAGCAACAAACAATCTATAGGCTTTGCTAGGTTGGGGTTTAACGCACCTAAAAGCTGCAACGAACACACTGCAAAAGAGAAAAAGCAAACTTAGGTCAGGCCTACACTTCCATTTGCTGGTACAACTATTCCAGTTAGTGATGTGATGGTTCCCCCCCCCCAGGCAGGGGAATCCCAGCAGATCCTCCTACGTAGACACAGATATACCAAGAAAAAATATATCCTTTTGCCTTTCCTGCAGGGAACTGGTAGAAACCATCCTGGCACAGGAGCTTTTATGCCAATACAAACTTCTACACTAAGAGGTCTGGCATGTATAGTTACACAAGAAAATATTTTAAGTTCAGGCATTGCTTCAGTTCTAGAAGACAGAAGTCTAAACTTCAGTGAAAACAGTACAGTGCTAGACAGTGAAAAACTGGTTTCAAAGCATCTATTATTTCTGTAATTTAATCATCTTTAGAGGGGTTTTGGAGGGATGACATTCCTTGGCCACAAGCAGTGAAGCGTGAACACTTGGCTGGACAAATAACTCTCTTCCCATAAGCGTAATTGTTTCAAAAAGGCAACAAAAGTGCTTGGTCCTAAAAACAGATTTGAAATTAAAATGAATCGCACTATTTGGGGTTTTTGGCATTCTATATCTTCATAAATCACACATAGCTGATGCAATAAGTATCTAAATTAGTAGTTTTCCCTTTCAAATGTGGAGTTTTTCTCCCCCAACTAGAGGGACTAAAACAAGGTTCCTGATTCTGATCATTAATAAAATTACTCTGAAAAACGTTGAGCAGGAGGTTGGACTAGATGACCCTGAGGTCTCTTCTAACCCCAATTGTCCATGATTCTTTACTAGTTGTTTCTTTACAGGGCTTGGCCAGTAGACATGTCTCCACAGGGGAGGTCCTGCCCACTGGTATTCAAGTCACGTACAGCGCAGTCTTTCCCTGTTGCTAGGAACTGGTTTGAAGCATACCAGTATGTGCCAATTTGGCCTACCCATTTGCAGAAGTCAACACCTGCTATCATTTCCCAATGCCCACAGGAAGGAAAGTAAGCAAGTACGGCTGCCACAAGTCAGAGAAAATGAGGATGGAAGGAACCTCAAGAGATCACCTCTCATCCATCCCCCTGCATCTACACCCAAACCAGTCCCAACAGATCCTTGTCTTGCCTGCTTGTAAAAATCTCCACTGATGGGGAGTCCATGACCTCTATCCAACCTAAATCTCCCTTGTTGCAAGTTAAGCCTATTATTTCTTGCCCTATCCCCAGTGGAAACAGACAGCAATTTATAACCTTCCATTTTGCAGTAACCACTGATTTACCTGAAGATTGTTCTCATATGTCCTCTCAGTTGGCTTTTGTCTGGACTAAACAAACCTATTTTTCCCCCCCATCTTCTCTCTCTTACCTCTTTCTAGACTTCTGACCATGTTTGTTATTCTCCTCTGAACTCTCCCCAGCTGGTGCATGTCTTTCTTAAAGCAGAAACAATAGTCAGGCTCAAGCCCTATAAATGCTAAGCAGAGTACCTTGTACATAGTGCTCCATTTTATAATTTGCAGTATGGTAGTGGGATTTTTCTCCAGTTTTTCACTGATTCAATTTGTAATCGACTGTGACCCCTAGATCCTCCCCTGCAGAGCTGCTGGATAGGCAGCCATCCCTCATTTTGCATATGCATAGTCAATTATTCCAACTGAAATACAGAATTGTGCACTTCCCCTTAAATTTATTTCCAGCCATTTCTCCAATTTATCAAGATCATTTTAATGCTTTTCTGCTATTCCAGATATAATACAATGCTGTTCCAAGGTGCTTGCTAGTGCTTGGAACCATCTACAAATTGAATGCGTCCCCTCAATCCCATCATACAAGCGATTCATAGAAATGTTGAATAGTACTGGACCCAGGACTAAGCCGTGCAGGTACTCGGCCCGATATATACTTCCAGTTTGAGTGCAAGCCATTGATAAATATTCTTTGAATCGAGTTTTCCAACCAAGCGTGTACCACATCTTACAGCAGTCTCCTTTCGACTGTATTTTCCTAGTTTGATTAAGAGAAAGTCATGGGTCACAGTATCAAAAGTCTTACTAAAGTCACTGTATCCTAGCCATCATTTCTCCCCGATACACAAGGCCTGTTACCCTCTCATATAAGATTATGTTGGCTTTGCATGACTTGTTCTTAACAAATCTACTTTACTTGTTATTTACAGATAAGAGTTAATTAAAGACTTGATTATTTGTTCCAGGATTTTTTGAAATCAAGCTAAGATGTCCATAATTCCCTGAGTCCCACAGGCTATTCCCCTCTTTCCAAGAGAGATCCTGTTTCCTTTTTTCCAGTCTCCTGGAACCTCACCCATTGTCAAGGTGTTCTCCGAGACTATCACCAATGGTTCTTAAATGGCTTTAGTCGGGTCCCTGTGTACTCTAGGGTAAAGTGCATCAGGCACAACTAATTTGAAAAGATCTGAATTTTTAAACAGACCCTAACTTCCTCCTTCCCTATTCATCTTAAGATCTTGCCCCATGTCACAGATGCTGATAATAGTAGGCAACTGATCCAATGTAACCCTTTTCAGTAACACATGAAGCACAAAAGAGGCATTAAGTACTTCTGCTTTCTCTGCATTATCTGTTATTGGCTTCCCCCCCCACTGAGTAGGGAACCAACCGTTTCCCTGGAACGCCTCTTACTACAAATGCATTACTAGCATGTTTCATTACTTTTTGTGCCCTGGTAGTTGCATCTCATTTTGCACCTTGTCCTTTCTGCTTTTGCCTGTACACATACTTGCTATACGTTTATACTCACCCTCAGTCATTTATGTTAGTTTCCACTTTTTGAACAATTCCTTTTTGAGTTTTGTATAATTGATTAACTCATTATTTAGCTCCTGCACTTATTTTTGTCCTCCTCGTTAGGCTAGTCCATGCTTCTGTCCTTAACGCTGTTTGGGACACTGCTGGCTCTCCTGAATTTCTTTCCCCTTTAGACTTGCTTCCCATGGGATCTGCCTGATCAATTCTCGGAGTCCATTGAAGCTTGCTCCCCTTCCACATTTACATTCTCAACCAATTCCTCCTTAAATTGGTCCTTTATCCTGCTGTTTTTTGCAGGCCAGTTAGCTCTGCTATTAGACTCTCCAGGCAGTTCAATTCTGCCTCCAGCAACCCAAACTCCTCTGTCCCCTCGGGCATTAAGAGAGCCGTTTCCCACTGACATTTCCCTAGCACATCCTGGCTTCTCTCCTCTTTGCCAGCTGTTCTGTCAAAATTTGCTCCATTCTGCTTTCTCCTCCGAGGTTTTCAGCTTCGAGGGGGACACTTCCTCGTGAGCAGAATGCCTCGCTGTTGACGGTCTTTAAACAGGGCTGGCTGCTCTTTCTTAAGGAAACCACCTTTTTACACCTCCCTCTTGGTCAGAATCAAATTTAAAAAAAACCCCACATTCCCTCCAATTTATTTCTCCCCTTCAGTATCAGGAAGTTGTTCTCCAAAATTTCAGAATCTTTCTGGGCAGTTCTACATCCGGCTCTATTACAGGCGGTCCTGGTGTTTCAACTTAGTGATTCGCGCTTGCGGTGCTCGCCATTGACACCCGTGTTATTACTTACGGTGCTGGATCCTCACACTCACGGCACGACAGGGAAATTTTGCAATGAGAAGAGGGCAGCAAAATAAACATCCCTGGATCAGTTTCTCAAAAGCCATCCAGTGGCCCCAAATCTCCCCAAAGAAGCCCTTCTGAATTCCATGACCCTGACAAAGGTGTTCCTTCATCTTCCGATTAAATAAAATTTCATGCGATTAGTTACTGTATTCCCCTGTTTAATCTAGTTATATACAGTACACTTTAGAAAGCTTGGCACTGTACAGTGTATATCATCTATAGTTGGTTTAAATATGGTGTTTATGGTCATTTCTGTAAAAAGTTGGGCATCAGGCCCTCGGTCAGGAATGTAACCCCCTATTATAACATTGTTTCTATGGGAAAATCAGATTTGACTTGCATCGTTTTGACTTACAGCGCCTTTTCCAGGAACGTAACCCATCATAAGTGCAAGGACTGCCTGTGCTTTTGTAAGTGTCTGAGTAGTTAAAGCCCCTTATTATCACCAACTCCTGCCATGTGGCCCATTCTGTTAGTTAGTCAGAAAGAGCCTCACATACCCAATCTCTGTGGTTTGGTGGTTTAAAGTAGACCCCACTGTGAAATTGTCTTTTTTGTTCTGCTCTCCCTTCTTTACCCAGAGACTTCCAATCAGGACCATCTTCAACCACATTTTGAAACTCTGATCTGGTGAATACTCCCTTAACGGACCACCAAAATAATAGGTCAGCGTTCACAAAGGAGGGTGCCTCGTCTTAGAAACACAGTCCAAGAACAGACAGACTGACCTTCAGTCTGTACTTTATGGACTCAAGTACAGACTTTTTTTTTTTTAAACTGAAACAGGCTTAGAGTTATTTAAGTGGACTTCTTCACTTCGCATATAAATAGAAAGGAAGTGACTATTTGGGAATGGAGTAAATATTTACTTTTTCCATTAGGACTCAGTGGGTCCACAGAGAAAACACATTTCAGAAGATCTTACAACTACAAGAACAGTGTTTGCTCAGTCATGTAGGGAAAAGTGAACATGTGCGAGAGGCAAAGAAAGAAAAATGAGAGTGGGCCCAACCTAGGCAAGCAGAGCAAGTAAAATGAAGCCAACATCTACTAGTCTAACAGGTACAGCCAGTTATGGAGCCAGTCTGGAGACAAGAAACAACAAATTAATTAATCCTTCTTTATAGTGAAGTTCAGCGTATGCTAGGAGGGCTCTCATTCCTTTAACTGCAGGGCCCAGCAGTGTTGATGCAGCTCGCTGCTGGGAGGAGTTGTTCTGCCATCGGAGCTATCCCCACTCCACAAGCGAAAGAAGCTCTGCTAGCGTGGCTGTGCCAGCACAGAGGGTTTTGTCTTTCATTTATGAGCTGTGATCTTTTGGCATCCCGCAGACAAAACAGCTTTGCAAGCTGAATGCTGTAGTACAGACTAAGCCTAACCTTTGTACTCCTCTAGCCATGAACCAGGGCCTTAAAGTGGTTTATAACCAAGGTGCATTCATTTCCTTATGTCATCAGCTAGATGTTTAATTCTTACAACTCCCCTCCTACCTTCTGCTTCTTCTCCCACTTGGCCACAACCAAACACTTGCCCCAGAGCTCTTGAATATAAATAAGGAGGTGATCTTTTTCACCCTATCTTGGCTTAGTATCCAGGAAGAGAGGAGTCACTTTAAATCTAACAGGGACTGCATACAAGAAAACACACAAAGTCAAAATCAGAAATGCAAGAACAGAAATCGCAAATATGGGTCCCTAGCAAAGCTCAGCATAGGAAAAAAAAAGCTCCTCCTCAGCTTCTATGGATAAATCCCCATGGAAAAGCTTTGTCTCCCACCAAACATTTGCATTAAGATGTTTCACAGCTCATTTGCTAGTCCTTTCTAAGAATGAAGCATGCTGATCACTACTACATAGGAGTATGATTATTCTCCTGCCTCAGGTTCTCCTTTGCCTTCAGATTGGAATCATTAAGATATATTCTGTTCACATGCTTAGTGTTTTTAGGCTTCTTCCAAATGAAAGCAGTTTCTCACTGAATCACCTATCTTCAGTAGTTAGAGCTTCAAAAAAAAATATCAACAATCAGGAGATCAGAAGGGGGTTATATTGCTTTCTGGTTGCAAAATAAAACCAGGCTTTTAACGCAGGTGTTTGTTTTTGTTTTTCAAGTGAAGGAGTACCTCTTCAATCCAAAATTGCTGCTGAAATTGTGGTTGGGGTTGCTGGGGAAAGGAAAAGGGGTTAAATAATTCAGGTAACCTTACACTCATTAAAGGTTAGTTTAAGAATAACTATACTCCAAAACTTGCATTAGAGAAGAGAGACCTATAGTCTATGACTTCTCCACTATTATTTTTGCCTGTGCAAATATCTACTCTAAGCAGAATATTACAAAGATAAAACTAATCAAGTGCACGATGACTGACCCATGTTTAAAATAGCATTGCTCCAGGGGCATTTCACCAGGCTCCTCAGGCTTGTATCATTAAAGCAACAGCAAAAAAGGGACATAAAGCTATTCTCTTCCTGGTTCTGCTCCCTCTCTCTGCCCACACACATATTGCAAGTCACCGCTAAAAATCAGAATTTACAACCACAGGATCATAGATTTCAGGTAATCTTTGGGAGTGTGAAAACCTTCATTTGCATTACCATTTTACATGGTCTTCTGGGGGAAAAAAACACCTCTGTCAAAAAAGTTACAGCTATTTCTCTCTGTGAAAACAGAGAGAGAGAAAAAACCCCCACACCCATCAATAATACTGCATCAGCACCACCATCAAGAGCTGTTTGTTACAGACTCCAACAGTATTTAGCTGAAAAGGTTCGCCGTCACCGTCTTTTAGAAGACAGGACTGCTCAGGATCTTTTCTTTATGCTATTTGGTGTTGGAAAGTTTTCCAGAACAAAAAGATCAAAGGCTCACCTGGGCCTATAGGGCTCACTGGGCTGTTTTCGTAGCCAACAGCACACCGGGCAGGAGGCAGCTATGATCACATCCAGCTGACACCGAGTACCCAGGTTCCTCCTTATAGGCAAGGTGGCCTTCAGTCAGCCCAGAGCGAATTTTGCACACACCCCTCCGGACATGAAGGAAGACACTTCCCCCCTCTTGGCCGGCACCCCAAGCTGTAATAGAGTCCAGTTCATTTCTGATCAGATAGAATCAAATGGAATAATTAAGGCTGGGCTGCTACTACATTTCACACCCAAGATAATGTGCTTTACAGCCACGTTTCGGCAAGCCTGATAGATTACACCTCTGCTACTCCTTACTACTGAGAACGAACATAAGAAGGACGCTGCTTTTACAGATAACCATTTTATAGGACATGAAGTTTCCCTTCAGAAACTCAGTGTTATAGCCCCAAATTATTGCCTGCTTAGGAGTCCTGAGCCTCACTAGATTAGATGTCCGAAGAACAAAGGCTAGTTAGGATCCATCTTTAATCTCAGAAAAATGGAGAAGTCGGTATCAATACAGACATTTCTAAGGCTGGAGTCTAAGGACAAGGCTTCAATCAAAAATGATAAATTATTCATAACTTCTCCTGACACATTTGGAAAGGGGTCTGAATATTCATTTGCCACCCAGTTGGTGAAGTCCCTATGAATGTGGATGTATGAGGGGAGTGTGAAAACCTTCATCATTTGCATTCTCGTTTCACAGGGTCTTCTGGGAAAAACCTCTGTCAAAAAGGGATTTGCTGATACAAGATATGCAATCAGAACAGAAGGTGCTAAGGGGCTGAGCGGAGCCTTTGCATTACAGCTCTTCTTATCTGAAACAATCCCCCCCCCCCACAAGTGAGACTATCTGCACCATGTGGGCTGCTACCGCTTTAAACATGTCAGCAGCACTAAGATGCCTACACCCCTCGTGTGGGCACAGCTCCCAAGGCAGAAGGAGATTTTCTGCCTTCAGCTAACACCAGCTCCTCCAAAGAGCAGGATTTCTGCCAGTAGAAGATGCTTTCCACTAATGGAGCGGTGCCCACACCAGGGGTCTCGCCAGAGCTGCATCAGTGATGGGGTATGATCTTTTTCACACCCCTTGTCAACATAGCTGTTGGCAGCAGGCCCTGTAATGTACACAAGGGCGCACACAGACAAGATTACTGACCATTTTGCAG
Source organism: Crocodylus porosus (assembly GCF_001723895.1). NCBI lineage: Eukaryota > Metazoa > Chordata > Crocodylia > Crocodylidae > Crocodylus > Crocodylus porosus. The sequence goes on along the minus strand of NW_017728910.1, from coordinate 19,737,267 downwards.
GGGCTGCCTGATCAACTTAGCAGCTCTTTACACGATACACCAGTATTTGGCAGTGTAAACCCCCAAAGGCAGGATTCTTTCTTGCCATGCATCGTGGCCTGTTGATGCCCATAAACAGCAAGTGCAAAACCATTATTTTGCTGCCCACTTTGCAGCAGCCAAAGCAACTGCACTAACTACAGGACCGTGGGAAACCAGGCCTCCTCAGTCCTCTGCAGGCATCTGGAACAACCACTCATCCTCTTAAAAGCGAGTGGGAAGTGTTACAGGATCAGGGAGGTAGCATTTTACACCAGCGCCAAGGAGGTATAAAACTGGGTCCAGAACACTCCTCTCTCTCCCTTGAAGAAGCAATAGACTGAGCTGAACCTGACCCATATGAAGATTTAGGAATCTAAACAACAAATCCAAAGAAAACCAAATCATACAAGGTTTGTATTGATGGAGCTTGTGAATCCAGAAAATTAAACTCTTAGTATTCCTGCTACACATATATACATGCCCCAAGAGCTGAAGCCCAGTGCTGTGAGGAAGTCTTCTGGACCACTTCTGGCACCCTTTACAAGACTGAAGGCAAGGAATGGACAGAGGGGCTCTCTGCCTGTCCTGGTCTGGACACACATAGGCTAGATATGGCAGTGTGGCCAGTAGATGCTCTTGTTTTGGAAAAAAAAAGTAAATACAAGTTGATCCATAAATAAAAAGTTGGTTTGACAAAGCTAACGAAGACACTGGGCATGTCTAGTTGGTACTACACAGTCTTGGCGGTGATTATTGATCCTAACGCTCAATAGCAGTGGCATCACAGTTAGTGCTTGCCGACACTACATTACTATAGTAATGAGTTACATTGACATAATTCGCTGCTACAGAGACACAGAGTCTCACGTAGACGCGCCCACTGGAGTCTAAACAGACACTGGAGACAAACAGCCGTTTTTTAGAAATTGTTGCTTGATTTGAAACACACATCAGTAGATGAATGAGTTCATAAATGAAAGCACACAAATCAAATTTCTGGTCAAAACCAGTCTAAGAGCTACTGCAATACAGACTGTGTGCAGTCCCCTGAGCAGGACATAGATCTTCTGCCTTTATTTAACCTTGGGGATTCAGTTTTCCCCCTTAAGCAGTACTACTTTTTACATGCTCATCAGGAGTTCTGCCAAGAGACTGGGGATAATGGCAGCTGGGCTGGGAGGTGGTGCGCTGCCACTACCCTGTCAGGTTGCTTAGCTCACGGGACAGGGGCAGGGGTTCTGCGGCACAAAGATGATATGAAAGGGGTCTGTCACTTAAGGATGCTTTAGGAGTTAACAGGGAGAAGCAAACAGGACAGTTTGCAAGCAGTTTGCTGGGAGCAAGAGGAGGAAGGGGAAGAGGAACCAGGCACCAGATCCTGCTCTGGGAAGCTAAAGTTCAGCAGCTAGACCAAGACTCAAGCCCCTTGTTTAACTAGAGCCCAGAGTGAGGGGGCGTTTTCTTGGACACTCACTTTCCTTCACTGTAAGCTTGCAGAGAGGAAAGAGGGTGCAGGGCAAAGGGAACCCTTTAGATCCAAGGAACTGCAAACAGGCCAGCTACAGAGGAGTTTGCTAGGGAAGGTCTGCTTGGAAAGAGAGGCACGAAGCGAGAAACAGCAGTTTAGAAGACCCAGAGACATGGCTGGAGGATGTCACAATCCCAGAGCCACTGCCACTTCCTGTTCTTCCTCTGCTTCCACCTGTGAAGTGTCTGTCCAGGCAGGGCCACACACTGTTGAGGTTTCCACCCAGGTCTTGGTTTGGGGGTATTCAGACTGCGGCGTGCAGATTCTTCCCAGTGTCATCCAGGTGGGAGCATCTGCAATGTGACCAGTGCCTTCTGGTGGTGTCCCTCAAGGAGAAGGCAAGAGAGCTAGAGGAGGAGGTAGCAAGGCTCCAAAGCATCCTCTGCCATGAGGACTTCACTGATCCCCTGCTGGAGGAAACCTCTAGGACTGAGGAGGAAGGACTGCCAGAGGTGGTGCTAGAAAAGGAAGAGGGCATGGACTCCCAGGAAGGTGAAAGCTGCACCCATATGCAGTGGTTTGCCTGGAGAACAGATATGGAGCGCTAGCAACAGAGGAGAAGGAGCAGGTGCCACTGGTGGAAGAGGCCAGGTCAGGAATCTCCAGGGTGGGGAGGATCGAGACCACTGCCACAAATAGGAAGTGATGGGTGATGGTGGTTGTTGGAGATTCCCTCCTGCAGGGGATGGAGGGATCCATCTGTTGGCCTGACCTGGTGTCCTGGGAGGTCTGCTGTTTGCCTGGGGCCAAGATCTTGTGGAAGGATTACCGAGACTTGTTCAACCCTCTGTGCTGCTCATCCATGTGGGCACCAATGATACTGCCAGTGTTGGGGTGACTCTGAGCAGATCAAGAGCGACTACAGGGCTCTGGGTGTAAGGGTGAAAGGGGCAGGGGCACAGGTCGTGATCTCCTCAATCCTTTCAGTCAAGGGGAAAGGGCCCTGGTAAGAGTGGACGCACCCTGCAGATCTATGTATGGCTGTACAGGTGGTGTCGCCAGCAGGGGTTCAGCTGCTTCAACCATGGGATGCTGTTCCAAGAAGGCAGCTTGCTAGGAAGACATGGGATCCATTTGACGAAGAAAGGAAAGAGCATCTTTGCAGGCAGGATCACTAACCTAGTGAGGAGGGCTTTAAACTAGGGTCACTGGGGTGGGGGATGGAGACCAAAGCCCTGAGGTAAGTGGTGAAGCAGGGAAGCAGAAGCAGGAGGGCGCACTGGGTGAGGCTGCATTGTTCCTGAGGAAGTAGGGCAATTGCCTCATCACCTCAGGTGTCTGCACAGGAATGCACGGAGGCTGGGAAACAAGCAGGAAGAACTGGAAGTCCTTGCACAGTCAAGAAACTATGATGTGATTGGAATAACAGAGATTCGGTGGGATAGTTCGCATGACTGGAGCACTGTCATGGATGGGCACAAGCTGTTCAGGAAGGACAGGCGGGGGAGAAGAGGAGGAGGAGTTGTGCTGTATGTAAAATTGCTGTATGACTGCTCAGAGCTCCAGTATGAAACTGGAGATAAACTAGTTGAAAGTCTCTGAGTTAAAGTTAGAAGGGAGAACAACTAGGGTGATGTTGTGGTGGATGTCTGCTATATACCAATCAGACCAGGAGGATGTGGTAGATGTTGCTTTCTTCAGACAACTTGCAGAAGTTTCTAGATCATAGGCCCTGGTTCTCATGGGAGACTTCAATCATCCTGACATCTGATGGGAGGGCAATACGGCAGCGCACAGGAAGTTTTTGAAGAGCATTGGAGACAACTTGCTGGTGCAAGTGCTGGAGCAGCCGACTGGGGGCCACGTTCTTCTTGATCTACTGCTCACGAACAGGGAAGAATTGGTGTGGAAATGAAGATGTGGATGGCAAATTGGGCAGCAGTGACCATGCGATGATTAAGTTCAGGATCCCGACAAAAAGAAGAAAGGAGACCAGCAGAGTATGGACCCTGGACTTCAGAAAAGCAGACTTTGACTTGCTCAGGGAACTTGTGGGCAGGATCTCTTGGGAAGCCAGACTGAGGGGGAAAGATGTCCAGGAGAGTTTGTTGTATTTTAAAGGAACCTTACTGAGGGCACATGGACAAACCACCCTGATGTGCAGAAAGACTAGCAAATATGGCAAGTAACCAGCTTGGCTTAGGAGAAAATGCTCTGGTGAGCTTAAACATAAAGATGAAGCTTACAAGAAGTGGCAGCTTGGACAAACAATTTGGGAGAAGTATAAGAGCATTGCTCGGGCATGCGGGGATGGAGTCAGGAAGGCCAAGGCGCAACTGGAGTTGCAGCTAGCAAGGGATGTGAAGGGTAACAAGAAGGGTTTCTACAAGTGTGTTAGATACAAGAGGCAGGTCAGGGAAAGTGTCGGTCCCTTATTGAATGGGGGTGGCAAACTTGTGACAGAGGGTGAGGAGAAGGCTGAAGTGCTCAATGCCTTTTTCACCTCAGTCTTAACAGGCATGGTCAGCTCCCAGACTACCACACCGAGAAGCACAGTTTAGGGACAACAGGTCAGGGTCTATTTAGAAAAGCTGGATGTGTACAAGTCCATTGTGCCCGATGCAATGCATCTGAGGGTGCTGTGATAGCAGAGCTGCAGGCCATTATCTCTGAAAACTTGTGGCAATGAGGGGAGGTCCCAGACAACTGGAAAAGGGCAAATATAGTGCCCATCTTTAAGAAAGGGAAGGAGGAGGATCTAGGGAACTACAGACCAGTCAGCCTCACCTCAGTCCCCAGAAAAATCATGGAGCAGATCCTCAAGGAATTAATTTCTAAGGACTTAGAGAAGAAGGTGATTAGGAACAGTCGGCATGGATTCATCAAGGGCAAGTCATGCTTGGCCAACCTAACTGCCTTCTATGATGAGATGACTGGCTCTGTGAGTGTGGGGAAAAGCAGTGGACATAATATACCTTGTTTTTGATATGGTCTCCCACAGCATTCTTGCAAGCAAGCTAAGGAAGTCTGGGTTGGAGGAATGGACTGTAAGGTGGACAGAAAGCTGGCTGGATTGTCAGGCTCAACAGGTAGTAATCAATCACTGAATGTCTAGCTGGCAGCCATTATCAAGTGGAGTGCCCCAGGGGTTGGTCCTGGGGATGGTTTTGTTCAATATCTTCATTAACGATCTGGAAGATGGGATGGAGTGCACCCTCAGCAAGTTTGCAATGTAATGGATATACTGGAAGGTAGGGCTAGGATTCAGAGTCACCTAGACAAATTGGAGGACTGGGCCAAAAGAAATCTCATGAGGTTCAACAAGAACAAGTGAAAAGTCCTGCACTTAGTATGGAAAAATCCCATGCACCAGTACAGCCCGGGGACTAACTGGCTAAGCAGCAGCTCTGCAGAGAAGGACTGGGAGTTACAGTAGACAATAAGCTGGATATGAATCAGCAGTGTGCTCCTGCTGCCAAGAAGGCTAACAGTGTACTGGGCTGCATTAGGAGGAGCATTGCCAGCAGACTGAGGGAAGTGATTATTCTGCTCTATTCTGCACTGATGAGGCCATATCTGGAGTACTGTGTCCAGTGTTGGGCCCCCCCATTATTGAAAGGATGTGGCCAAGTTGGAGAGAGTCTAGTGGAGAGCAACAAAAATGGGGAGGGGGCTGGAGGACATGACTTCTGAAGAAAGACTCAGGGAACTGGGCTTATTTAGATTAGAGAAGAGAGGAGACTGAGAGGGGATTTAATAGCAGCCATCAGGTACCTGAAGAGGGTTCAAAAGAGGATAAAGCTGGACTATTCTCAGTGGTGGCAGATGACAGGACAAGGAGCAATGGGCTCAAGTTGCAGCAAGGGAAGTTTAAGTTGGATATTAGGAAAAACTTTCCAACTAGGAGCACCAAAAGAGATTATGTAGAGAGGTGGTGGAATCTCCACCCTTGAACGTTTTTAAGGCCCAGCTTGATAAAGCCCTCTCTGGGATGATCTAGTTGGGTCCTGTTTTGAGCAGGGGGTTGGACTAGATGTGACCTCCTGAGGTCCCTTCCAACCCTCATTTTCTACAATTCTAAAAGCACTGGGCCACCTCATTAGGGTTCGCTAGAATACAGAACAGCTTCATGCTGTAAATCAAAGTATTTCTTGTAGGGAGAAGCATTTTGGTTGCAAATACAGAGTGATCGCAGGCAGAGTGTACCCTAGCAAACAGGACAGCGGTTTGGGACCTGGGTTCCATTTCTGACTCTCTTACTGACCTGCTGGGTGAAGTATTTCTGCCCTCTCTTCTTCAGGTTTGTCGCCTGTAAAAGGGTGGGGATAAAATGACACTCACCCTCTGTGTAGAGCACTCTGAGACCTACTGTTGAAGAGTGATAATTGAAACACCTGGCTTTGGTAGATGACTTCTCTCGAGTGTACACTAGAGCATAATTTGTAGAGTAAGGCGTGACATTGTACATCTAAACATTTACACAACACAACCTCCTTCATAATGCTCTGGCAGTACATAAAGATCTTACCGTAAGAAAGAACTAGGTCCATTTTGAGTAAATACATCATGGCCTTGCCCTATATAAAGGTAGATATTAATACAATTGTGCAGAAAGATCCATACACTCCTTGATTTAAAAAAAAAAGAAAAGAAAAGATCCAATTATTTGCAGCTTGCAAAGCTGTTTAAGCAGAGAAATTTAATATAAGAAAATTATCTTTCACCCAGTCAGTAGCTGCTTGAAATGGTTTTGCAGTATCATATTTGTAGTTAGCTCTTTGATAACTGGCTCCATTAACAGTAATCACCCACATCTTCTAATGATTGCCTGAGCACTTGGGATCAACGTGTCAGTCTTAGAATGTATCAGATGCATGTTAGTAAAACAGATGTTGCTTTAAATCACCTGGGTCTATAACATCTTTACAGGACCCAGAGGAAAACAATTTGTCTTTTGTTTCTTTTTATACAGACCTGGCTACAACATAGGCAAGAGTGAGGACAGACAGACTGCTTACTGCCAGTTCAGAGACAGGTACAGGTCTCGTTACACATGAAGGTTTCTCATACTGTCTTTATCATCAGGAACTTAGTATTTAAAATAGCTCTCCATAGCATGTGAGGTGTTTTCCAAACATTCAAGAAGAAAGGATCCCTGCTCCAAGGAGTTCAGAGTTTAAGGAGGGACTTCAGGGAAAGCGATACATCAACAGCCCCTCTTCATTCAAGCCATGGCTGTAAGCGGCAGTCAGAGTCGGCGTTTAAGAGGTATTTTCTTTGGACGACGTCAGAGCATTTACAAATCCGAATTTTTACCATGCTCAGAGAGAGGGAAATGTTTTAGGCCCACATTTCCAGTTCCCAGGATAGGTCTGGAAGAGAGTTCTCTCCTTATCCCAGAGCTGCGTAATAGGGTAGCCTGGGCACAAAAAGCCTTAAGAAGCCAACAAGCACACAGGGAAACGAGCGGGGCTTACTCATGCCATGGGTCAAGCTAGGGGAGGCAGATAAGGAGTTGCAACGCCAGCTTTACACTGTGACTGCCTCCTTGAAACCTCCTGGGCTGGCAATGCTAGTTTTAGGGGTGCTGTGAAATACAGGGGCACAAAGCAACATGTGATCTACCATCTCCATTTTATGTCTAGATGGAAGCAAATCCAGGACAGTTAAGGGGCACAGTTGCACTTCTCTTCCTGTTATAGTCTCTGCACTCCCCAGCTGACCTGAGTGCAGGAGGACCCCCAGAGCCACTCCTGTACTGCTCTGGCCACACACTGTGGTCGCACAGGGCCCAGACTCAGCAGGGGACAGTGGCAGCAACAGGTTCCCTCTTCATACATCTACTCCTGGCTACCCCATGCTCTCGTGGTGGCCAAGAGGTGATGCTGAAAAGAGGAACTCACTCTTTGGGAGCTCCAAAGCCAGTCCTGCTGGCTGTAGCCATGGGCTGCAGGAAACTTCGGTATGACATGCTGGGCCTTGCAGGGAATAGGAGCAGCAGTGTGCTGGTACCTCTTTCCAATGCCTGCTCCTGGCCAGTGTGGGACCCATGGGGGAGTGGGCTGGGAGCAGATGACAGAGGAGGAACCAGGTGCGCTGCCAGTTCTGTTGCCAGCCAAGCTCGGCTCCCTTCACAACTGCTCACAGCGCATGGCTGGAGCTGTGCCAGAGCAGCTCTGGGTTTTCCTACACCCCTGGGTCAGCTGGGGACAGATGCACCAGGCAAGTGTCCCCATTCTTTGTGCCTCTCCTTAGCTCCCCAGCTCAAGGACTCCAGCCATGCCTTGGCCCTAACCTTTCCGTGGTCTGCTGTCCTCCTCTGCTTAGTAAATCCTGAATCTCCCTATATATGAATAGACAAACTAAAATACTGAGGGGTTTAGCAACTTAATCCAATCACTGGCAGAGCTAAAACCCAGGAATACCAATTCACAAGGCCCAGCTCTAACCATTTAACACGCTTCCATGCAGTAAGTATTACTCTGTTCCCAGATCCACTCCCATCATATTAACATGCCCCTAAATACGTACAAAAAACCAATATTGTTGGGGTTGTGATAGATAAACAAACATAACTATTTTCAATGGGCATAAATACTCCAGAGCAGGGGCTGGCAACCTACGGTGCATGGGCTGGATCCGTCCCAAAGAGTCATGGGCTACAGCAACATTGAGCAGCAGTATCATTCTGGCCTGCAGGCTGAAAAGACTGATGACCACATCCGAGAGCAGAGGTTGGGCACCCTTCAGGAGCTGTGGGACAAAATAATGCAGCTCAGTCTGAGGAGGGCTGCCTTTTGCATCCTGACCACCAATGCCACTTCTCTTGCCTTTGAGGAGCATGCTTTTGCTGCCAGATTGCTGCCACTGTCCCCGTTCTATGGGCTAGAAGAAATCACTTGGTCATAGGTTGCCAACCCCTGGCCTAGAGGCATTGATTTCAAATGCTCCTCAACCCAGTACTAGCGACCGTGCCTGCACACCAGTCGGCTCAACTCCCACGTTCGCTCCGAAATTGATGCGACGCCAAACACTCGTGCTCTGCTGACACACCGCTCCTGCAATCAGCAATATTTGGGCAGAAGGCAGCCTTTGAAATCAACAAGGTAGAAAGAAAAGAGTACCTGTAACAATCAACTGCTGCTTGACTCAGTCACAGATGTACTGAAGGAGCCAGACAATAAATAAAAAATAGCTCTTCCACATCAAGAGAACTGGCAGTATGTGCATGTCTGGGAACAGAATGATAAAATGCAACTGGCAAAAAAGCAGAACAATGCTGCGAAGGGAATACTGGTAAGACTAATGCCCCCTGCGTACATCATAGCTTGACATGTTGCAACCCGCTTGTCAGTGTGGAAAGGGGCAGATAAATGCTAGGAAGTAACTTCCAAGGGTGTCCAGTGCTTCTCCGGATCCTTCATGTGGGTTCTGGAAGGTGTATGGTATTGGCATTAAAATGAATATATGGAGACAGACACATACTCAGGTAGCTTGTGGAATCTGGGTCCTACTTCTTCCAGGCTCTCAAATGGAAGAATGTCTGTGTCTTGCATTTGAAGTTGCCTATTTTCTTCAGAAGTTGCTTCATACTCTGTAACAGGGAGAAAAAAAGAAAAATCAATAAACACATTTTGAAAACTGGGCTATGAAGTTAATCTCATTGGACACTGCAGTTTATATGAATTCTGTTAAAGGGAAAAAAAGAGAGATGTAGTAAGCTGTGTTAGTCTGAAGTCAGGCAGAAGGCAATGTAGATGCACAACAATAGACAAATTAAATAAGATACATATAGGGCATAAGCTCTGGTGAACTTGAGCTCAGCTCATCAGATGCTGTGAAAGGACAAGCATAGAGCCATGCGTGGAGTGAATGATTTGAATACAAAAGGAGGGAGGGGAGGAGGGAGAGGAAGGGGAGAGGGGGCGCAGTGCTGGGAGAGGCATACGAGCAAAGACCCTATGGGAACAAAAAGGTCACAAAAGCTAATCCGCAAAAGGGGTGTAGGTTGTGCTATCTTCACACCATCGCCCTAAGCACACAGCCAAGCTCTACATTGCAACTGTATCTGCTCTGATCCCACTGACTGGGATGATGAAGACCTTCAGGATCTGGAGCAGGAATTCCTACCATTACAGTACAATCCCAGTACTCAAACCAACAAAGCCAGACTCAAAACTTCACCCTGACCAGCTCCAATACCAGCTTCAAGACAAGAACAACAGAACCTCCACACATACCTTGCCTGCCTATGTCCTTAGGCCAACACAGCTACAACCAAATACCCGCACAGACAAGCACTGGTATGAGAACCAGGGACCCAGAGGAGAGAGCCAAGCAGCGGGGTGGGGAGGGAGTGGAGAGGGACACACATGGAAGAAAAAAGGACCCAGAGATCTTGACCACAGGCTGGAAATGGGGATGGAGCACAGAGCCACAAGAAAATGGAGACGGTGAATGGTAGTGATGAAGACAGCAAGGACTCAGAGAGGATACTGGTTGTCCATGGATGCAAAGACCCTAGTGGGGAAGGACTTGGAGAGGGGAAAAACAGATCTGGGGTGGAAGGGGAAGAACAAAGAGAACCTGCAATGGGGCACAATGGGAGATACTGGCATATGGCAGAGTGGGGTCATGGAGAACACAGACTGCGGGCCTGATCGCTGACCTGCACCTGACATCGGCATTTGACAACTGTCTGATTAGATGGAATCTGCTTTCACAATGCTTTTCCATTCAATAATGTAAGCATCTCAAGAGATCTGGGACTGAAAGGGCTCAATTCTCCTCTTCCTGGCTCCCTAGGGCTTCAAGGGCACCAGCCCCAGGCAGTGACGTACAGTTGGCAGAAGACTGGCAGCCACCACTACCACCACCACTGCTGCTGTCCAGGGTGCAAAACCTGTTTGTTATGCCCACGCTAGGCTTATCCACCCACGTAGCCACCTTGGTGCAAAATGTCTAAAAAGCTGCCAGGCACAAGGTGGTGTTATATTCACTTCACACAGAGGACATGAAGGGAGTCACAGCTTTCTGAGTTAGTTTCCATAGTCACAAGGAGCGTCTGAAACCTAAGCAGCACTGAGAAGACCGGGGGAGGACGGAGGACATCATAACAGGGACAATATGCTCTGCCGAATGAAACTCTGAAGCCAGCGACTCCTTAGAGGAAGTCAGGCACATGGGAACTCCATGTAGACAAGGCTAAAAAAGGGAGGAGCTTAATGCAGTTAGTAAAGTGTAGTTGGTGGTTAGGCTCTTGCAGTATATTCCAGACAGCTGAAATATTCAATGCCATGAAAACTAGGGTTTATAAACAGACAAAGCCAGAAGGAATATGACATTGCATTCAGCAGAGAACTGAAGCGCAAGTTCAGCAGGGCAAATTTAACTCCTCAAAAACACTATCTGCCCTTCCTAAAGACAAGAGTTAGGGGGCACCAGCAGGGTTTAACTGCTTGCTTAACCTAGTTCTCGTGGCTACTTGAGATGATTCTCTCTCACGCGTGCACTTGGAAACACAATGCGATTTTTATGCAGGATGAGCAATGGTCCGATATCTGCAGCAGGGGACAAATACAAGCAAAGAGTTTTAATTCCGTAACGTGCTGCAGCTAGGTTGAACTTGTTATTAATGACACTCTAAAAGCTAATAAGTTTCCAAATTAGACTCCAGAGGCTTGGTGATGTTCCTAGTAGTCTCATTAGCAAAATTCTCAATGACTTAAGCGATTTGGCCCTCCAGAAGATAACAGAATTCAGGATTAAACACCGCAACCTTGTTAAGAGGGATGATTGCCACTGCTCAGTCATTTGGTTCAGACCTGGGGTTTATAACTCATGAAGAGCTGGAACTTTCACTTGGTATCACAACGGTGTCTTGCTGATGCCTCAAGCTTCTCTGCGACTCCGCTTAGTTCAAGCTCCTTTCCCGTACCAGGATAAGTGAACAACGTACAAAGTAGCCTGAAGATAATTTTCTTTCATTCTGTTTTAATTTTTTTGTAAGGCTGCTTTTGCCAAGTGGTATTTCTAAGGATACAATAATTTGCATAATATTAAGAAGATATGCATGTGCAGTATGGCACGGGTCCTTATTCCTACAGGGTTTTGCATACAGAAAGGTATGTGGAACATACTGGGTACATGGTAGCTTATTAGCTTGCTAACACATGTTTCACAAGGCATCTGTGGGCAATTCCTAGCTGTTCACCTCAGTGATATGATACTGCTAACCAGTAACAGGTCATGGAGAAATCAGAACGATAATCCTGAGCCTTTACACATAGCACAGGACTTCCATCTGAGGCTCTCAAAGGTGAGGAGGCCTTTATTAAGGAAGGTAAATAAGTGCATGCCTAATTTTGAGCACAAGAAATCCTACTGAAGTCTACACTATTAAGCTTTGCGATACCTAACCATGTAAGTATAAATGTTATTCCTATTTTACCGGTAAGGAAATGAAGGTATGCCACCAATGTAGCAACACAGCACTCAAGAGCAGTAGCCTGGGGTGCCCCAGCAACCACCTCAGGGCCTCGTTTCCAGCAATCCAGCATTCAGAAGAGAAAGGCAATTATAAAACAGTGACTTATGCATCTAGCATGAGGGGAAAAGCATGAGAAAAATGAGTTTATATCATGCTCAGGTCTTGAATAGTCTGCCTTATGACTGACAAGGAATAACACCAGGTTTAGCAAAGGATGGCAGTTTCTGTTGTGTCATCTCATACCGTAATGTTGCCACAAACTCTGATCCATGGCAAATTCATTACGAGAGGGACAGTTAGAGTTAACAGTCATGCGTTTCTCTTCCTGTGTGTGGCAAGAACATTAGGGCTCCAGATGCATCATTTAGCACTACAACAGGGATGCTGCTGACAAGGCCTCTCCAGTGACCAATTCCCCCCGCTCCAGGTTAGATTCTTCGGTAAAAGCTGCACACCCACCATGACAATTCTCGTGTTTACCCGACCAGCCCAATCCTTCTGCTAGCTAGTCCTACTCAGGCTCCACCTGAACTTTTGGATTTTTTTTCTTGTACCTGTTTAGTCTTTGGTAACAGCTCCAGTGCTAGCAGGAAGGTTTTGTCAAAAGATGTTTGCTCTTCCCATCAAGACTAGTACATTCTACCAAGCAGTTAGACGTGCCTTCGTTAGGAACATTTCCAGTCAAAAGCAGGGAAACAACACACCAGAGTACCCAATGGCTGAGGGATTAGACCACTCATCTGTGTTGAAGGAGACCCATGTTTGACTTCTATCCGATTCAGACAAGAGACTTAAAACTCAAATCTCCCATATCACAGCTGAGTGGCCCAACCATCGATCTATTCCGCTTTCTGGGCTGAAGCTGTTAGTAGGTCTCTGTCTTTTTTACCTTGAGAAATTTCATCCCAGAAATTGGAAAATTCCCTTGACAAAAGATTAATTGAAACTAGTACGTTTCCACTGAGAGTTTTGGTTTTAGCGAATCTGCATCTTCCAGCAACATACTGCTGGAAAGTTTCTGAACAGTTCTATTAGAAACCTTTCTAAATTCTAATATTATAAAAGTCTTAGTCTGTCTGTCCATAATGCTTTATTTGCACTCTGATTGGTTGTCTGAAACAACCAACCAGAGCACTCCAAGAGCGGTCTGGACAGGAGGTGGCAGCAGTGCAGTGGAGCACTGCCATGACAGTGGGGATGGAGCAGGGGGGCAAGGTCAGCAGCACTGGCCTCACCCCCACCCCCACCCCCGGTCCTGCTACCTGGAGAAGGCACCAGTGATAGAGCTGGGGGTGAGGCCCCGGACCCAAAGCGGGTGGGGGGGAATGGGCACAGCACAGCCCTGGCCCTGGCTCCAAAGTGGCAGGGTAGGAAGGGAGGAAGTGGACCCAGTCCTGAAGCAGCAGGGAGTGGTGGGGGAGCAGAACTGGTCCCAAAGTGGCAGGGTCCCAAAGTGGCAGGAAGGAAGGTGGGGGGAGCAGGCCCAGCTCTGAAGCAGCAGGGGGGAGGGGGCAGGAAGTGGACCTCCATTTCCACCCACCCCCACTGTTCTCGACAGACAATTTGCTAGCTCTAGTTTAAGTTTATTTAGGAACCAGCAATGACCTTTGGCTTAAATAGGTCTTTTTCCTCCCTGGTGCTTACATCTGTGGTGTATTTAGAAATGGCAGTAATGTCCCTTGACATGTACACAGTATTCCAGATGACATATCACCAATACATTGCACTGTATTAATTAATTATATTAATTAATTAACCTCCCCCCACCCTGTATTTACTGGATTCATATCAACTGAAACATTCTAGGCTTATATTAATCTTTCTGGGCTTGTCTTTTTCATAACCACATCACACTCCTGGCTCTTAGACAGCCTTTGATCAACTAATACACATAATTCTTTCTCCTTTTTGCCATTTTCAACTGATGACCTCCCAGCTCTGAACAGAAATTCTCATTATTAAGTAGCTATGGACCCAATGCAAGAACTGCTAGGTAAGGTTTTAGGGCTTGTGTTTAGCAGACTTTGCCATAATGGTGTCTTCTGGCTTTGATATCCAGGTCTAGAAACCCCCCAGGGCAGGAGACCATCTTCTCCAACTGAGCTAATTAAGAAGCAAGCTTCCCTATGAAACAGAAGCTCTCATAAATGTGTGTTATGAAGTTCCTGGTACTTCTCCATGAAGCATCTAATACAGGATCGTCAGAAACAAGATACTTGACTAGACAGAACTCTGCTGTGCTCCAGGTTGGGAACTCCAGTGCGTTCACCTGCCCTCCTTTATCTCAGCATTGAGATTATGTTAGAAAACAGTCTTTTGATGTCACAAAGTTTTTTGGGGGGCAGGAGGGTAAAGTTGTTTACTGTAACAATACTCGTTAAGTGTATCCAAGTGATTTGAGACATTGGGTGGGTCTACAAGTGCTTTTAAGTGTGCCTAAATTTAACGTGCATTAGCTTAATGTCCATTATGTGGGTGCAGGCAGGCATCTACATGTGCAGGCATTAAAGTGCATTAACGCTAAAATTAGTCCCAAGTCATTCCATACACACAGCATTAATGCGCTTTAAATATTTACACCTACGTTTGATACCTGCAAATGCATTTGCAGGTATCAAATTCTGGTGTGATTAGCTCCAAATCACCATTTTTAAAGCGCATTAAGCACAGATGCATGACCTTATGCACCTTAAATTTAGGCTAATGCACCTTAAAACGTCTTGCATAGAAGCACCCATCAAGTCCATTTTGGAAAAGGGCTTAAACTTACGTGCCTACATCACTAGAGATATATTTTCAAGAGTGTCTCAGTAACATCCTGCACAGTGAACTACACCTGCTGCCACTGGTTGTCTACTGATAAAAACTGCAGTTGGGGTTGAACAAACAAATTTCAGAGGATTTAGTAAGAACCAGGATTTACTATGGAACTAATGCTGTAGGACAAAAGTATTGCAGTTTGATTTGCACTTGACTAGAAAAGGAACAGCAGATATACAGGAAGTATAGTTAATGTGCTTTAAATTTAATACCACCATTATGAGGTACTAGAAAAAGGCACATTAGCCTATTTTAATGTGCATTAGATAAAGAGCATGGGCTTTGTGGAATGTTTTAATGCGCATTAAAATAGGCTAATGAACATGAAAGTACACATGTACATGTTCCATGGTAAGCTTCCATGTTCCTCTTTAATTCACTATAATTTGCTTATTTGTCCATACACTTTGTATCTTTGATGATCCTGTTTAGTGCTGAGCCACTTATCTAAATTAACCGCGTTCAGTTATGTTTACATTAGATCTGGGTTGTCTTGTGTTGCTGTTACATGATCTTGCTTTTTTGCTCTTGTTCATCTTTAGTGCTCTTTTCTGGCTTTCATGGTTGAACTCTTCTCTTATCTCCCATTGCTCATAATTGCCAGATGGCTCCTAGTGTATTTTTGAATTCTGAGTTCAAATAGGGGAGTATTTGTCACTGAAGAGGTATGCTCTGGCTTGTATTAGCAAACTGCTTGAAACAACATGACTGGCACTTTGTTTTATTCTTGAATTTGAGTATATGGTGGAGACAAGATCTTTCCATTACAGACATTCATCCTTCTAGCTATCTTTACTCGGTGTACTTGACAGTTTTAGTCTTAAAGACCGTCACCCTTCAAGTTACTTAACAAACACTCTTCGCCTTTACCTGCAAAAGCAGTTCCCATTGTTTCAGAAAGAATCCCCACATTTTAATGCAGTCTGGGGAAATGTGAAGGACTCTTTCAGGTCCCAAATTATTAAGGGAGAAGAATATTAGTTTAATCCACTTAAAACTGGAAAAAACAAGAGCGAGTGGCTTCAGCTTTCACTAAAAATGAGCTTTAGTACCAAAGTTCACATCTGAATTGTGTATTCACATACTACAGGTATAACACCTGTACTAAACTGCCATGCAAGCAAAACTGGACATCTAGTTCGGGTTGCAGTGTGGCCACCTATATGGTGTTGTGTTAGTTCAGCCATGCTTCAGTTCGCCTGCTCTCTGCAAAGAGATGAGCATGCTCAACTTAAGTGGAAGTTGAGATTCCCTCAATATATCCCAGGACAGCAACACCAAAACTAATAAAAATAAAATTAAAAAAAAAAAAAACCTTCTTAATTCAGAATGCAGGAAGCTCCATGACAAAAAATTCCTGCCTTTTCTAGAAGGCTGTTCTCCTAATGGGATGCAGTATCCAGACTCAGGTATCCATGTTGCAGCCGTATTGGTCTAGAGGAAAAAGCAATCAGGGCTCCTGGTAGAGGTGATGTCTTTTATTAGACCAACAAGATTTTTGCAAAAAAATTCTTTAATTGCAAGCTTTCAGGCACAAACACCCTTCAGGCATCAGAGAAAAAGATTGTAAATGTTCTCCTGGGTAGAAATGAAAGTTCATATTTCATAGGATTTCACAGCAGAGTCAAGAGATGGAACAGTCCTCTGGGCAGGCAGTTGTTAGCTGGGAAGGTGTCTCTCAGCTCTCTTGTGAGGCTCTGTGATGTTGCCAATTACCTTGAACAAAGGCAGGAGCAGTATCTCGGGTTTCAGGTGGTCAAAGTACAACTTTGACCACCTGAAACCCGAGATACTGCTCCTGCCTTTGTTCAAGGTAGTTTGCATCATCCTGCCAAAGTACAACTTTGACCACCTGAAACCTGAGATACTGCTCCTGCCTTTGTTCAAGTTAATTTGCATCATCACAGAGCCTCCGAAGAGAGCTGAGAGGCACCTTCGCAGCTAAGAACTGGTGCCCAGAGGAATTTTCCATCTATTGATTCCCCTGTGAAATCCTATGAAATCTGAACTTTCATTTCTACCCAGGAGAACTGTTACAATCTTTTCTCTGATGCCCAATGAAGGGTGTTTGTGTCCGACAGCTTGCAATGAAAGAATTTTTTTTTTTTTTGATTTCTTCTGTAGTCAGAAAATTGCTTTACCATCTGCCATTGGTCCCTGCCATGCTGCTCTTCACGGGAGGGCTCTTTTGACTTCTGCAACCTCTCACACTAGTTGTGGACAAACTTTTAGTGATGGTACAAATTATTTCAGTGTCAGGATTGTCAATTGCTTAGCAAACCTATGCCCTGGAAATACTTTGCAAGGAAGAAAGCAGCTCCTCATTTGCCACAGCCTAGGAGAGAGGTAGTATGTAAGAAAACGTCCAGCATGATACAAAATGTCTGTAGGTTGTATTCAGAGTGCTGGTGCTTTAAAAGCGGCAGTAGAACTTCTACGGCAAATAAAGTGACAGCCTATTGTCTTACATAATATTAGAAGCTATGAAGCGTCTTCACTAAGGATTAGTTTATGAGCATCAAAGAGTTGGGGAAATGCAGGCGGCATGCCTTGTGATGGGATTTAATAAAGTAGATTCGCCTACCAACAACATGCCCAAATCTTGTCTCAGAAATATAATTACTCTTGGTGCCAATCATTCTCTTTATGTTCCTTCCATTTTTTCCCCTCTGTCTCCATTCTTTCCAATATACCTGCTACCAGAAATGACATTCCTCTATCCATAGAGTACATTGTGTCACCAGACTTTGAAGATATGCACATGAAGTGCCAGTTGGATGTGGCAGAATATAAAATGTGCACTGCTAAGAATTGCTTCTCAGTGCGGTATCCGATGAATAAAGGAATGCATGCGGAAATCACTTGAGATAACTAAAATAGACAGATTAGATGTTATCAACGGAGATGCCAGAATTATATTCATATACTAGTAGGGATACTGGATTATTTTTCTAAAATGCAGAGCAAAGACATTACAGTGACAGACAAAAGACTATTAGAAAGGTATCTTTGAAGCTCAATGCATCCTGGAGCTACACCTAGATTGGAAATCAGGATCTAATCTTTATAATAATAAAAAATAATTTGGATGTCTTGACTTGCTTAGTACAGCCTTCAGCCCTGATCCTATGAGTTGTTACTACCTAAAGTAATACTTACCTTCAGGAGCAAGAGGACAAGAGCTTTGATGTTACTAATAACAGCTGTAAGTCCCTTATTGGGGGCATGTTTGCAGGATCAGGTCCTTAAATCACACTAAATATTTACAGCAAAACCTGAAAACCACATAGTAAATGGTTTTGCGTTTCATCTTAAAAGTTTCAAAATCTGTCTCATTTTATAGCAATTCTTCCTGATTTCATGGAGTAATGGAAATAAGAGAAAGGAACATTGGTCTTATTTTCAAGATTATATAAAAAGTTAAAATTTACCTTAATTTACTATTCAAAATTTCATTTTTGAGAAAGAGCAATCCCATCTTAAAAAACATAGTCAATAATTGAAAAACCCTGCATTTGGATTTCAAAACTGGTCCATTAATGACATTTTCACATGCATCTCATTTCCCGGAGGATGAGGTTTATCACAAGCATTTATACAAAATTCCCCACGCTCTTTTTTTGGGAAGTGAAAATGTAAAATAGCGATGAAAGCTGTAATTGGGGAAAAAAAAAAATCACAACTCAATATTTTTGATCACCTGTGTTTCTACCACATTTTTTTTCCACTTCATTTTTGGGAAAATGTTGAATTTTTTTTTCTTTTTCTTGTGGTTGTTGGAATTACGTTGTGGCTATGATGGTCCAGGAAATGTTCACAAGACAAGGACTTTTGTGGGTGAAACTTTTTATTGCATCAACTGCATAGTTGGGAAAGACTGAGACGCTTTCAGGTAATCTGAGGAAGGGTATTTTGTGTCCACAAGCTTGTCGAGAACTTTGAAACCAATCGATTATGCAGGAAGACAGGGTACATGAACTTCGTACCAGTTTACAAACCACTCTTTGATTTGTTAGTTTTGACATTTTTTCTAAGAGCATTTAGCTTGTTCCAAGTCTTAAAGGTCTGCATTGTACTTTTCAATTTCTTTTACTAATTTCTAAACAGTCATTCCTTTAGGAGTTCAAATGATAAAGCTAAATCATAAATTATGAATTAAAGCTTCTGGCCCCACCATTTATATTTTACTCTCTTATTCTTTTGGATATCATGGTTTCTCTTCTACAAAGTTTACTATTTATAATTTATAAAGAGCCATATGTGTTCCCAGTTCCTGACAAATCAGTAAATATGCTTGCTCCCTGCCCAGAGGACGGTCCAATTTATATCGAAAAGGATGTGGGATTTTTATGAAACCTTCCTCAATCCTATGTTACAGAATAGCAGCTAAGAATTTTAAAAGAAAGTTGAGTTTCAGCACTGACCAAACAAGTCCTAGAGTATTTTAAAGTCTCATTTGCTGCCATAAGAAATCCAATGTGTTGGTTACGTGGGTCTTAGTTGTTTATAGGGGTGATTTGCCTAATGACGATCTGGAATCCCACTTGACTATTGAAGCCTATTTCCTTTCCACCACCAAAGTTGTATCAGAAATTTTGGTCCATCTCTTAATATAGCCTTGATTCACCAAAGGACTTCATTTTCTAAGGTATTTAGGCCAGAGGTTGTTACAGTCTGGGTGCGTCTGCACAAGATGCTTTGCTTGAGATTAGCATAAATTTCAGTGCAGTAAACATCACTGTTTACATGTGCAGATGCTTACTGCACAGTAATTTGCTCTAATTGTGAGTACACTTGTTACCTGTAAATACAGGTAGCAAATTTGCTCATGATTAGTTACTGCTCAGTAGCACATGTAGATGCTAACAGGGAGCAAATTTGTTCCTGGTCAGCCCCACCATGAGGGGGGCCAGCCTCAGGCTAACCCCAGGGTCCCTGGGCTGAAAGCTTCTCCTGCCCAAGTGCTGGGCCAGCTCTATGCCTGCCCCAACCCAAGACTCTTAAGAGCCTGTGGGGACACTGGGGCACTTGCAGACAGACAACCTGTGGACACTGCTGGCTACCACATCCCACAGGACAGGCCCAAGGGCAGCTGCAACAGCCTGTCCTGGTGCTACTCCCTGGCACTGCAGCTGCCAGGCCAATGCCATCCAGCTGTACTGGGTGCTGCAGGGACCCTGAGCCACCTGCAGCCAGCTTGTGGCCACTGGTCCCACTTCAGCTGGCTCCAGGCTAACTGCAACAGCTTGACTGAATGCTGCAGTTGGTGCCTGGCACCATTCTCTGCCCCTGCACTGGGCACTGCATGCACCTGGCCAGGCCCACTAGCACCAGGCCTGCGACAAGAAGGCCCAGTGAGCCATTCCAGCAGCCATATTGGCTTCCTCCCCGATGCCACACGCCACCTCCTGCAGTCCTCCTAGGAGGAGACTGTGGACCTTGTGGCACTGTAGGGTGAGGCTGAGGTCGTCAGCCAGTTTGCGTGGAGTGGGTGCTCCAATGCACAGATCTACAAGGGGCTGTCAGTCCACATGCAGAAGTGCAGACATGACCAGTCAGCATGCCAGTGCCCCATAAAGTCCAAGAACTTGTGGCCACAGTCGGTCATGGTCACTGACCACAACGCCTGGTGCAAGTCCATGCCCTTTATGTGGCAGCTGGATGACATCCTTGCACCCCAGGATGCTGGCCACAACTGCGCTGTCTACTCTAGCATGGGCAGTCAGCCCAAGCCTCTACTGCAGCTTGGTACCCATGGTGATGTATCACTAGAGGAGGGCCCGTTGGCCACAGGAGCCCATCCCATCATGCTTCCCACCCCATCATTGTCCAGGAGCTCTGGGAACCTGGGCCAGTACCTGCCCCGTCAGCTCCATAGCTCCAGCCCCACCTACGAGGGCAGGCTGGCCATGACACCACCAGCTGCCAGCAGTTTCAGTTCCTCCCCAGAGAAGTGCCCTGCCTGGGCAACCCAAAATATTTGCACATGTAAATGCACATTGAGGGGCAAATATTTGAGAGTCAGAATTTAGCTTGGTAGAGAAGATATGATAATTATACAGGGACTGAAATACTTCATCATGCTCCCATTTTTACAGTATCCATTTCTATTTATTCAAGGACAAGTGGACTAATTACTGGCTCCTCCTTGTTGATATGATAGGACCCTACAAATGTCTCAGGTTTCAGGTTTAAATATGTTAAGTAAAATAGTACATCTTACATCCCCACTTACTGAACTGGCAAGCAAGCTGCAATTACTAAATATTACTGGGTCCATCTGTTTTCCCCCCTAGGTTTTTCTGATCAAGAGATGCGCATTCAAATGCAATTCCATGAAAATTTCAATCAAACTTCTGCTGTAATCTGCAGTAATTAAGTAAAGCATGTAAATATACTGTGGATTATTCCTGTTAAACTCCTTAGGTTAGCATATTCTATTACATGCCTTTTGCATGATCAATGAGCATATGTACAAGGAGCGATGTCAAGCAGTAGAAACATTTTAAAACACATTTTTAGGCATCCTTGCAGAAATACATGAGACTAGACTTACAGTCTTTCTGATCTTCCAGTGCTCTCTGTTTTCTCAGAAAGTATTCTCAACTGTGCACTAGTTGCAGCATTTATCTGATTCTCCTACAATCTTCTTTTTTTTTTGTGCGAAGTTCCTAACTATCAATCCAATAAAAGATATTACCAAACAAATCTTGCCTTTTGCATATAACCTGGACCACCACCGCTACAATCCTCAGAACTACAAAACTCATGGGGGCAGACCCATTTGTGGTTATTTGTAGTGTAAAGTCCTCAACATAGTAACAGAGTCCATAAAAATAACAACCATAAATTAGAAATCTACCTAAAATAGAAGTTTTAGTCCGATACAAATAGGGGCAATATTCTAGCTCCATTTAAATGTCCCCTTGGTCTTGTGTTATAAGACAGGGAGAACAGAAGTTTCCAATCCACCTTTTCTGGTCTATTCAATATTGCAAATATTTTTATTGAGTGTCATCTTCAGTCTAAAGTAAACAATCCCATTCTTTCAGTCTCCTTATAACATAGTTTTTCCAGATCCCTAATATTTTTTTCCTATTTTCTGGATCCTCCCTCCAATTGTGCAATATCTAGTTTTTGAGATGGAAAGTTCAATACTGCCTTCTCACCTCGAATACATCACTGATTTATAAAGTTACATTATAATATTGTCCTTGTAATTCTCCAGCCCAAACCACATGCAGGTCAACATGGTTATATTTTGGCTGCAGTTGCACATTGTGAGGAGGTCAACTGAAAGAAGCAAGTTTTAGCAATATGCTGAAGTATGATGAATTGCATTGGCACAGATCAAGCACTTGGGGATGAAGAAAACTGAAATATATTTTTGAAAAGGTAGAGGAATCAATTAACTTAGTGACAATATATTGGGTAGAGAAAAGAAAATTTCAGTGACCAAAGAAAAGAAATGCTCAACCCAGCTTTTCACAGGAAAAAGGAAAGGACAGCTTTAGAAATGCAATGGAAGTCTTGATAGGATATTGCAAAATCCAGAAATGTGGGGGAGGGGCAAAATCAAAGACTTAGCATGGTAGAAGTGGATGATTTCAGAGATTTCATAGACATTAGGGCTGGAAGGGACCTCGGGAGATCATCGAGTCCAGCCCCCTGCCCAAAGGGCAGGAAGTCAGCT
>NW_017728910.1:19686494-19704712 GCF_001723895.1 Crocodylus porosus | reverse complement strand
GCAGCAGGCTTCATCCACGCGTCTCTCACCGCTCCAGAGCCTACTTGAGTGTTTTATTTATTTTTTTGTTTGTTTTTTCCCCTGACTGGCGGGCCCTTTTAAACTACGCGCATGCGCAGTGGGCCTGCCGTTGGGGAACGCTGGCTTCTCAGGCCAGGGGGGCCCTGCCCGGGATTTGGGGGGCCCTGCCCTACAGGATGAGAACCAGATTGACAGAAAAATATGGACACAGAGATAGGGGGATACGCAGGCACCACTATGGTGGGGGCCAAATGGATAGCTAGGTCAACAGAGGCAAATAAATTGACTCTTGGCATCAAAATCTGCCTCAGTCTGCTCCAAAGACCCCATTGATGTTACCAGAAGGATTAACTGTTGCCCAAATGATCTGGAACTTAGAATTTCTTGAAGCCCTTGTCACTGCTTTGCTACTTTTCCAAGCTGGGAACAAATGTTAATAATTGTAAGTGAGACAAAAAAAGAACATCTGAAGAATACTTCCAGCCAGCCTCCCCAATCTGTTGTGCTCCAAGCCTTAGGTGCTTGAGATGCCTTATCCTCCCGCCATGGGAAGATCTTGAAAAGGAGGGTGAAGATGGTGTGGCATCACCATACAAAACTCACACATTTTTTTTCCTTCAGTTAAGGAGAAACTAAACATTTTTCTAATACGGTAGGAGGCTAGCACTATATTATTTAATTTAAGATCAAAGCTAAAACAAATGTAAGTATTGGAGTGTGCACTAAATTTGCTACAGAAATTACAAAGTTAAAAAAAAAACCAAACAACACAGCAGAGGTGGCAAAAATACTCCAAGGACATTGTATCATTAGTACTGTAGTCATTATAGTTAAAAGTGCTTCTCTTATTTGGATTCATAAAACAAAATCTAGTCTTCTTGAATGTCTTGACAGTGCCGCCAATGTTCACTGTCAGTAATTTCTATACCTGTATTACCACACTTGAGTTGAGGTTTTTAGCTAGAGCTAGAAACTAGTCTGTAGGGCTGTGAAACAGAAGAGATACATTACCAGGAATGGCTGATAGACAGCAGAATTGCAGAAGAAAGGATAGTTTGAATAGTGGGACATCAAGACCATTAAAAAGGTCATTAACATCTGTGAAGTGGAGAGAGATCAGCAGCAAGGAGGTGAGCAAGTTATGAAGCCAGCTGATTGTTGGCACTACCTGCATGGAAATGATGCTGCCCCTCCCAGGCTGCTGGTTTGAAAGTTTGGGTGGACCAGTAACCAAAGGAGAGGAGGGAGATGCGCACTCTACCTCCCCCCCCAATTCACACAAGCAGCTATACTCGGACTGCCAGTCCTTTGAGGCACAGGCAGCCACCTTTTTGTTCTACGTTTATAGTATGCCTAGCACAACCACTTTCTGATCTTGGGAACGGTGGCAATACAAATAATATTATTAAAATATATCCTTATGAGGTCTGTAATTAGGGACTTACCAAAAAAGGATTCTTTGTGGCCTGCTCAGAGTGCACTGAGCCACTCTGATAGGCATTTTGTGGTGGCCCTGCCCTTGTCACTGATTGGCCAAGAGGTCTTGGAGGCCCCACCTCTTGCCACTGCTTGGCAGAGAGGACTGCCCTTCATGTGTCCTTGAGCCTCACCACTGGTTTGTGAAGCCTGCATGGGCAAGGAGGGACGAGGGGGACAGCTGCCATCTTGGCTGCTCCCCTCCATGCCACTCTGCCAGCCGGTGCTTTGCCCTCCCCCACCCCTGGCAGGCTAGGAGGCCAGGCAGCAGCCGCCATGAAGACCACTAGCTCCCACTTGAGAGCCAGCATTTTTAGTACGCTTTCATTTTGGGGGGTGCAATTCCACAGGAAACCAATGCAGGTGCCATTTTTCACAGCAATCATGGAAACCCCTACTTTTCACAGTTTCTGTGAAAATCATGACAGCAAAATTTAAGCAGGTCCCTATCGATAATGTTAGTTTCAAGATGTGCTACATGTTGCCATTAGGTTATTCGCAGTTGTTTTTGACCATAAAAATATTGCATATTTATCCTTATATAACAGCATCGTGGCCCCAAGCCATCAGCTTGGTTACGTCCAGGTTTAAATTGAAGTGAACTTTAGCCATTTCATGGAATCCAATTAGGCTGTTCAGGGCTTAAATGCTTTGTAGAGGTCAGCGTCTTTGCTAAGCTCTACAACATTTACTCAGCCCTAATCTGGATCTGTAGAAACAACTCTAGTTTGGTTTGTGGGTGCAGATGCTGTCTCTTCAGCATCCTCAAGCTTTGTTCTTGCAGGCAGGAAAACAGAAGTGCTGAATGCCACAACACTAGGGGCTGGATCTGCCCATGGGGTCAGGGCTTGAGCCCCCCCGCACTAAAGTGTTTATGAATGAAACCATCCCAGTGGCCTGTGGGATGTTGCTGGAATAGTAATAGCTTCTAGGAAGAAAGAATGACCTTGTAGTTCAGACAGCGATCAGGTGCCAGCAAGTCACAGCTCTGCCTCTGACTCACTCGACAACTTTGAGTACACCAGTGATTTTTTTTCTGTACCTCGATGCATTCAAACTGGAATGGCAATTACTACCTACCTCACAGCAAAGGCAGATTCATTAATACTTGCAAAATGCTCTCATATTTCAAACAAAAAGGTGGCATGGGAATGCAATTATATCAATTAGAAAAAGAATTGCAATGTGATCATTACAAAACTAAAGCTTGTGCTTTGATGGGATGACAGATATTTTAGGATCACAAAGACATTTTAAAACATCTGAGATATATAAAAAACATGCATCTGCTGCAATAGAAACACAAGCAAAGCATATCGCATCTGATTGTACAATGACTGTAAAGCAAACATTAAATTAACTGGATTCTGTTCTTCATGTTTGTACCTGAAACAATATATTTGTGCTAGCAAGTGATAACAACGTCTTAAAACTATATGGCATCTTTTATCCTGATGGATCCTAGCGTGCCGTGAAAGTGGATTTACAGATATATAGTAATCTTTTAACCTATCACTGCCATACAGGCACCAGCCTAAGATGGAACCTGACAATTATTGAATAGTACACAATAACTATATGACAGGTTAGGACCAGAAGTAAAGAAGACTATTGTACCCAATGGAAGTACTGGGGCAGATGGGCAGGAATGGAATTTACATGCACAGAATATACACAATAACTTTAGTTCGAATTTCACTAGGACAGCAAGACTAATATGCCTATAATGAAAGAAGAACAGGATGCAGGTACAGTGCACATTTTGATCCCTGTCAGCTCCACACTTCACAGTTTTTGTAAGGTGATGGCACGACCTGTCATCATGAAAAGAATTGTGAAGTCTTAATTGAACACATTAAGGGCTCCTTGTGCATAATAAGAGTCAAGATTTCAATATTGCAGAGGGTCAAATATTACTCTGACAAGAACACTGAGAAGCGAAATCTAGTTGGAACCGATTTCTGGGTAGAGGTTTTCATGAACTGTAAAGAACAATAATCAGCAGTAATGTGTTTGTTTTTCGGCTTGGAGAAACTCAGTCTCTTAAAGAAGCATCCTAACACTGGCTTTTGAGAGCATGGGCTTGCGGCAGTGACTTGGAATTATGCACCCTCTCCACCTCGGGGGAAGAGGTAAATGTAAGGAAGAAAGGTTTCCTTAGCAACCAGACAGCCCACCCAAGTGACCATAACTCATGGGCTTTGTCCAAAATCACTTCCATCCTATCAGAGAAAAATATCAAGCAGTTCACAGCTTCTTAGTCAGAGAGGAAAAAAAAAAGAAGAGATAATACCTGAACCTCTCTCTGCATTTGCTCCATCTGGGGATTTAACTGGAGACCAGAGCAGGATGATAAATCAGAGTACCCAAGCAAGCCGGAGGAAAGCAAGGATGGAAAACTCCTTGCTCCTTCCTCCACAGGGCCTCCCAAGGACTCTTGCTACCAGTGTAACCACCAGCAGAGGCCTCCAAAGCAGGGCACAGCACTGCATTTGTCATCCATCAGTTTGACCCTCTCACCAAGTGCTGCTCTTGCAAATTCTCCAGCGCCTATCATGCATTGCTCATTCCCCCGTTAAAAGAAGTCCTCACCTGCTTTCTGCCTTCTCCCTTGTACCCGAGCAAGTTCATCTGTCACAACTTGTGTCTTAATCACTGATACTTTCCATGTAGCCTTTTTCCCCCTGGAGGAGCTAGTCTGCTGTGTCTTAATTACAGTTTCTCAAGCTGTATCAGACATCTTTCACACTATTTAGCAAAGCTCTTTCCACTACTAATTCCTTGGATACTGGATTGTTTGTCTTGAGCTTTAAATTGTCAAAATCACAGTGGATGAAGTGCACTCTAACATAGTGAGCCAACGTAAGCCTTATGTTCTCCAAACAAAGCTGACTGGGTCTTAGGACAAAAAATGCTGTCCAGAATGAGGTGAGAACTGGTGTAAGTTAGAAGCAAACACACTAAAATCATGGTTATGACAGTTCACACCTTTGGGGATCTCCCCTAGGTAATTACATTTCTTGATACTGTACGTTGTTGGAGCTGTGAAAGGTGAAGCAGTGAAACAACGCCTTGTTTGTGCTCAGAGCTCCTTGCTCCCATGCTCGTTCAGCTATATACGAGCATGGGATAAATACATGCTCCCATGCTTGTTCAGGTGTATTTATCCCTCCTTTCTTACTACATCTACTCTTGCTGCTTTCTGATTTGACAGCCTACCTATTTCCATAGTGAGATGAGCTGCCAAACCACAACAATCATTAGTACTTTGTAACAACTTTACAACTTGGGTAACTGAAGCAGAAAGCTTGAGTCAGCTTTCCAGTTCCTTATAGTATCAGCGCTAGGACAAGATTAGAACCCATGATTTTATGGCTTAAGGTCCTATACCGTGAAAAGACTCATAACAGCTGAAGCTCTGCAATAAAAAGAGAGTGACCTTTCAGAAGGGTTTTTTTTTTTTTTTGTGCAA
The DNA here is from genome assembly GCF_001723895.1 of Crocodylus porosus. NCBI lineage: Eukaryota > Metazoa > Chordata > Crocodylia > Crocodylidae > Crocodylus > Crocodylus porosus. The sequence continues at coordinate 19,699,743 of NW_017728910.1, read as the reverse complement.
AAATATAGATTTCTGTATATATCCTTAGACTCACAAACACCGCCCCCGCTATATCTTTATGGTTTTGTCTCATGACCGACCCAGTTAACTTGACAGTGCGTAACACCATCATTATCTGTCAGCAATTGTTATCCCCATTACAGTAACTGCAACTGTACACCCACGTACTTGCGTACCATGTGCCCATTGCCATCTTCTTTAACAGTTACAACTGTGCCCAACCACCTCCACTCCTTCCACCCTACCCCCCCCTTTCCCCACAACCACCCCATCTCTTTCTCCAGTCCTTATTCCAAGGTGTCTTTGTCATCTTCTTTGCTATCATCATCGTCTTTGTCTTCATCTTCTCTAGGGGGCTTGTTCCCGAACAGCCTGTGCCAGTCTCTTCTCTTCCATGTTTTCTCTGCTGTTTTCTTCCTGTCATCTTCATGTAGTACATCTACAGCTCACCTACTCCCATTCCAGCAGTTCGACTGGGAGGTTCACATGCCTGTACATGAGCACTGTTCTGGTTTTCCATGGGGCATTCCTGAAGCAGAAGATGAACTGATTGAAGAGGGCTGTCAGGGTCCCTTGCTGCTTGGTTCGGTGTCTGAATAGCACCACCTCTCTGGTCAGGGTCCTGACCCCTGTCACCAACATGAGGTGTATGATTGCTCTCCTTTACACCTCCCTGGCATACGGGCAGTTCAACAGGAGGTGGTTGATCATCTCTTTCTTCCACCAGCATGTTTGCCTGGGACAAGTTGGACAGCCTTTCTGCGCCTCTCTGTGTCTCAGTGCACGCACAAGGATTGCCCAGTGGGTGACTTGCCAGTTCAAGTTCCGGTGAAAAACATGTTCCCACATGGCCTGCCCACTGTCGCCAGGTAGTACATCCACAGGTAACAGGCCATCCCTTGTTCTTGCCACCTCCTGCATCTTGTGGTGGTTTTTCAGGGTCATTGGGCCTTCTTTTTGTAGCTCATATCTGTTCCAGAACCTTGCACAACCACAGCAGTGCCAAGGTCTATTGACGCATGTTGGCAGGTCCATGGGCAGCTCGTACACCCCACAGTGGGTCCCCTGAAAAATACTTCAGAAAGCAAGCTGTTTGGAGTCTGCCCCAGCTGCCAGTTTGCAGATCTGGCTCACGTACTTGGCCCAGAGGGAAAATACATCTGGTATTCCTCAGCCCCCAGTCCATTTATTTTATACAGCATGGCCCTTGCACCCTTCTCCCATCTGGAGCGCCAGGAGAAGATGCACATGGCCCTCTTTATTCTACGGATGATGTGCTCTGAGGGAGGGAGGGAGACCAGTGCTGTGTACAGAAGCGCTGGTAGCAACACCACCCTCATGAGTGCCACAAGCCCCTGCATGGACAGATGGTGCACTTTCCACAGTCCCGGCTTAAGTCAATGGAGGTCTCAGTCCTCTCCCACGGTTTCTTTCCTTTCAGCTCTTGATTGAAAACTGCCCTGAGCATCTTACTGCCTCAAGAGGGACAGAGATCATCAAGATAGACAAGTCTCCAAACCTGTCCACTGCCAGGCAGGTACTCTTGCTCACATTGGGTTTGGCCCCTGCTACCGCTCCATATGCTTGTGTGTGTTGCAGTACTCTTTCTACCAACCACTTGTCAGGGCACAGGATGGTGAGATCATCCATGTAGACAAGGACTCTCATCTCTTCCATGCTTCCCCCTGGGGTCTCACCTGAGGTGCTGGGTTAGCAGTTCCATCATGCAGATTAAAAGGATTGGGGAGAGCAGGCGGATCTGCTGGTTGCCTGATTCTACCACGATTGGTGTGGTCAGGAAACCATTGACTAGCACCTGCTGCTCATGTCCATATATAATGCCTTTATCCAGGTGACAAAGGTCAGAGGTTTCCCATCTTCTGCATCTTGAACAGGAATCACTGGGGCACTCGGTCAAAAGCCTTCTCCGAGTCAAGGTTCAGCATGACAATGTCCAGCTCCCTCTCCTGAGAGTACCAACAGCATGCATCACAGTGGCTGCAGGGGTTTATGGATCTGCCATCCTGGCACTGTGTACAACTGGTCTTCAGCGATCACTGCACCTATAACAGACTTAAAATGCTCGGCCAAGAATTTGGCCATTAGTTTATAGTTAAAGATCAGGAGCATTATGGGCCTCCAGTTCTTTAGCTCTTCCCTTGCCCTTTCTTGTAAAAGATGCATTTATAAAAAGACAGGTTTCACAGCCCTACCATGCACTTTAAACATTTTTTCAGAGCTGTCAAAAAACAGAGACATCTCTAACACAGGGAAAAGGCAGTAAATTACACTTTATGTCCATCTCAGTATCTTAAAAAATAAGATGACTACTGATAATCTGAAGACTCCTTGAAGAACTTTAGGACTTAGCCTGTGAAATTTTCTGTTTCTGTTGCATGTGAAGAACTAAATAGTTCCCATTACTGTGACAGTTAATGAGTCCCAAGACTTCGGAACAGCTATTTTGTTGCTGTTTGATGAATAGCCAAGCTGCAGAGCATTTGTCCACAGATGCAGAATAAATGAATGGCTCTGTGGCAAGTGTGCCTATAATCATAAAACTGTGAGCCTGAAACCTAAGTCGTTTATGAATGACAGAGAAGCCACGAGATGAGTCAAAGATAACTTACCTCAAAGTAAATGATTAGGTGCCGAGCGTCGTGATAACTGTTCTAAGTGAATAAATAACCCCACACCATTACTCACCTAAAATGTAAGTAACCCTTGTGCAAAGGACTAGGCCAAGGTCTAACGCGCCACTTAAGTACTAACGTTAGATTTAAGTGTGGTACAGGCTTTTTGCCTCCGTCTATATGGCACAATAGAGAACAAGCCAGCTTGGGTATCTCTATGTAGCACCACAATGTGAGGTGTAGACACCCCCCTTATCCAACCTGTATTTCAGTCTTAGGCACCTAACTACTACTGGTGTGTCCACATGTTGTCACGTGATATTTTTAACATGTACATGGATTTTAGAATTCATTTCCACCGGTGTAGCTACACTAACCCTGCACTTCCCTTCTGTGCATGCTCAAAGGCTTTACCATGGCCACATATGCCCACGAATCAGATCACACAGCAGAGTAGCCTAATGCAATAACCTAACGGAGGAGCACTTGTCTGGGAAGTGCAAGATCTTGGTCCTAGGCCACTTTTTACCCAGGTTTGAGTCTGTATCTCCCGCTTCCCAGAGAAGTGCGCTAGCTACCAGGCCATTGGCTAAACATGACCCAGTACCCCTCCCAGTTCTCCTCTTGAAGCTGTCCCAGAAGACAGCCAAGTGGTGAATACATACATCTCCAGGAGGAAAGCAAGCCAGAGGGTGTCTGGCTCAGTGAGATGGACACTGCTCTGGAAAGGCTCCAGTGGGGCAGAAGCTATCCCATGACTCTTTATCCTCTGAATACTAAATACAAAATGCAGAGCAAACACTCAAGTCAAGAGCAGGGCTATGATTGGCTGCTATAGGACAGTCTTTCCCACTATACTAGGACACCCAATTACTTCAAGGATAGGAATTATTCCGAATAAAAACTGAGTCATTCAGGATTTGGTCCAGTCTGGCATGAGGTCTCCCCCGGCTCCCCAAGTATCAGATGGCTGAGCAAGGAAATCATGATTGGACTCACTGACCCCAGACTCTCAAGAGATGAGCCTAGACTAATTTTCAGTCTTCTCCTCCTTTTCAGTAATGCATATCTTCACAATATCAATGGCTGTGGTCTCTGATCCCAGCTCTGTACAATAGGAAACTTATTAGAGACACAGCTGCAATACTCAGAACTGCTTCGAGTCAAAAAGAAGGACTCCATCATTAATAAGAATGCCTCCCGCGTAGATTAAAACTGAACACACATGATGTGAAATTTGTAGTACACTTTTCTCAGTTTGGCTTGAAAAACTGACAGTGACCAAGAGCCAGTACAGCACTGGAGGACTGGAGGAAAACACTTGGATTCCCAAGTCGTAATGAGAGGAGATTTAGTGTCTTTACGGACATTGGAAAGCACCCATTTTTTTCCTGTGCACAAGATGCATGCTGTGATCTTCAATTGTGTCTCCAGGTAACACCTGTGAAGCCATTTCTTACATCTAAAGAAAAAGGAAGAGCCAGGCTTTAGCCACAGCCCTTGGCCCATTTCTCTGTGGGGTCTCAGAATGACTGCACTGAGGTAGTACAAGATGCCATATTACACCTTATGCAGGTACAGTAGTGGGGATAGGATCCTAGCCACCCCCTTTTATAGAGGAGGGTCAACCATAAGTCAGTACACATTGAGGAAATCCCTGACATCCTCTTATTTTATAGGGGAAGCAGTGTGATGATGGAGATTTGGGAGAGCTGGGTTCTACTCTTCTTGCTCCCATTGACCTGCTGGGCAGCTGTGGGTAAATCAATTAACAGATAAGGTCAGAAGGGACCACTGTGACCATCAAGTCTTACTCACTGTACAACGCAAGCCATAGAACTTCACTGAATTTGTTCCTATTTGAACGATCAAATACATCCGTCAGAAAAAGCAGCAAATCTTGATTTTAAAACATCCGGGTTTGAAGAATCCAAAAAACCCCTTAATAAGATGTTTCAGGGGTTAGTTATACTCTCATTGTTAAAGTCTGTGCTGTGTTTAAATTTGTCTAGCTTCAACCTCCAGCCACTTTATCTTTTTGTAAGATAAAGATCTTTAAGATTTTTATCTGCTAGATGGAAAAGCTCTCCATTATCACATTTCCATGCACCATGTAGGTACTTATAGATTGTGATTAAGTCACCCCTTAACTTTCTGTGGTAAGCTAAACAGACTGAGTTGCAAGTCTTTCATTACAAGGCATGACCTATCCTTTAATCATTCTCATAGCTTTTCTTTGCTTCTTGATATTTTGATATAGATACTACTGCTCAACTCCAGCTTACTAAATCTTCTACATTACTTGGTATCAAGGATCTGTCCACTTCATTATATGCTACCTTACTCTCTGTGTCACTTGCAAATGCTGGATTGTCTAAAAAAAAAAAGCAAGTTACTGCAAGCTGTGCTATGGAGTCAGCTTACAGCATGAGAGCTACTCTAAGTGCCTTCTGCCTACTCTTACCCCATGGTAAGTGTGAGGTGGCTTGTCTCACTTTTATGGATGGATATGCTGGCTTGCAGTTACCAGGGGCACGAATAGGGAGTAGCTAATAGTGTAAGCTCACACCCTAATGCGTCTGTGATCAGTGATGATTTCATGCTTTCTTCAAAGTCACAGATAGAAGTGGTAAACAGTGTCTAGAGCCAAGGACTTATCTGTTGGACCCCACCTGCTAATGATGATCTTCTATTTCCTGCGATCCCCATTTACCATTACATTTTGAGACCTATCTGATAAAAAGATTTGTATCCATTTAATGTGTTCCAAGTTGCATTTGTATTATTCTAGTTTTCAACTCCCATGTAGTACCAAGTCAAATGCCAGAAAGAAATCTTAGAATATATTACATCAACGTCATTACCTTTAACAATTCAACTTGTAAACCCCATCAAGGTATCTATCAGATTAATGGGTGACAAGAGGTACCACGCCACGCAAAAAAAACCCCACGTTGGCTGCCATCAGTTACTCAACAGAAATCTTAATTGACAGTCCACAAAAACCTTTGGCCAGCTCTTTCTAAGCTGCCAGATGCAAGTTATTGGACCTATTAATTTAAAAAGGTCTCGTTTTTTTAGTTACAATTAAAACTCCTGACTTAGCACTGGCTGGTATTGACCTCAACCCTTCACAATTCAGTTCCCTCATCTGTAAAATGGGGATAAAGTTTGTACCTAGCTTTAAAGTGACTTCAGATGGAGATATAGGAATTGAACATTGGAAGGAGCCTCCAAGACCATCAAGTCCAGTCTCCTGTGTACATAGGTAATTATTTGTCCATAAGGATCCTCAAGATTGTCTGACCCTTATTGAACACCACAGCCACAAACCACCCTTTGGAAAAAACAGAACAAAACTGCAAAGTCCCAAAAGGGAAAGAGCTTGGGGAACAAGGGCACCACCAATGCTTTACTACTGCAATAGCTGGGATTTTTGCGGCTAAAATATTGTCATGTGATCTAGGAAGATTGTGCCTAGCAAGGCAAAAACAGCCACAGTCCTTTCTGATCTGATCCAAGGGAAAGATTCCTTCCTGATCCCAAATCTGACAGTCCATCTGACTGCATGAACAGGACACTCCAGCCAGGCACCCAAGAGGTTTTCAAGTACTGGTAGATAGAAGTTTTCATCTCTTGCCCCATCCTTCAGAACAAGGCTGTTCAACTTCCAAGCAGTCAGGGGCTGCACGCCCCAAGGGCCATAGTAGTGGGGGGCTCCAGGCCACACATCCCATGAACAGCCCCTGTCACTCACAAAGGTGTCAGGCCGAGCAGGCAGTGCCAGGAGTGAGGACTTGCAGAACTGCAAGGATGACCCACGTGTTGAGAGCAACCCAAGTTTCAAATTGAGGAAGCCCAGAGTCTGAAACCAAACTGGAGAACTAACCAGAGATCAGGAAGCAATTCAAGGTGAAGCCAAACTCTGAACACTGACCTGGAGGGTTAGCCAGGAATCAGAGGTCAGGAAGCTGGTAGAGGTCAAACCAAGGACCAAACACCAACCCAGAAGCTTAACCAGAAATCAAGGAGCCAAAGGAGTTACTCAGACAGGAGCTGTATAAGGACCAGTGAACAGCAAGCTGTGCAACAAGGCTCAGGTGCTGGAAGGGCTACTTTGGAGCCCATCCTGAACCAATAAGAGGGAAAGGGCTCAGCTGGTGCCAATTAGTTTGTTAGGCTTAGTTACTCTGGTTGCGGGACAGAAGCCTCACTTAGTCTTTCCCCAGCAGGCTAGGACTCAGCGGTCACTGGTTAGTTGGTTGGGTTCAGCTGACCCAGATAATGCAGAGCCTGAGCTTTGCTTAGCCTAGTCCTAACAATCCTCACATTGCTGCAATGCATGCCTATGACCTTCCCTCTCCCAGCATGCCTGATACCCCTTGGTGGACCCCCTTCCACTGCTATACTGTCTGCTTGCAAACCCCATGCCATGAGGGTATACCTCTCCTGAACCTGCAACTCTCCTCCCTTCATTTCCCACCGCACCCAAAGACCCAGCCTCAGCTCCCCAGGATGCTGCACTGTGTCACAGCCAGAGGAGTGAGGGGTAGGGTGAGACTCCCCTTACTTACAACCAAAGCAACAGAAGGAGCAGCAGCTGGGCATGATTTAGGGGATACAATTTAACTCTTTGCGGGCCACATGTGACCTGTGGGTCACAAGTCAGATAGCACTGTTTCAGAGGAAGATGAAAAGAGAAAAACAGAAGCCAAATAATGCATTCATGAAAAGAAAAATATTTTTCCAGGGTATATGGAAAGTTTCAAAACCTTTTTCATTGTTACCTATAGGCTTATGGTATTCATTGTGCCAAGACTTCGAAACCATCTCCTATGAGAAGAAGCAGATTTCCCATTGCAGAAAAAATACATGCTAGAGTGAACAACCAGTCGTAAATATGGATAGAAGGACTGATGCACTAGATGGCTTATAAAAGCTTTCCCTTTTATGATTTTACATGGGCTGGTACATTTAACTGATACAATGAAATTGTTTTCATTTCCTCTTGAATGGTTATTTTTAGGACTTGATAGAGCAGTGGTCTCCAAAGTGGGGTGCGCAAGATGATCCACTGGGGTGCGGGAGGAAAATATTAGAACTTCTATTTAGATGTATATTTATATAAATATCCATATATTGGGGGGGGGCGCTCAAAAGTTCTTTACTGATAGGGGTGCACATCAAAAAAGTTTGGAGACCCCTGTTATAGAGTATAAGTCAGAGCCTGTGGCCCTTATTTGGGAAAGCCAGCCATTGAGTAGGCACTAGCCTGAGTCAGGGCCCAAATTAGGAAGCAGACTTGCACCTTCTCAGCAGCAGTGTGTATCCTAGTTTCTATCTTATGGTCTCTGTGCAGACAAATTAAGGGAACCATTGCCTGAATTAGGACTTCAGGGATGGTAACAATATGGGTTACTAACTAGGATAATCGGGGATGGATTAATCATTTTACTGGATGAGTTCTATGCTGGTATCCTTTGATTTAAGTTACCCTGGAACATAACTGGTTCAGCCAAATACAGAATCAGTCCCTTAGTATTTTACCTGAGTTTATTTCTAATGTAAATCCTATGTATTTATGACTTGTGGTTTCTACATCAACCCAGACTTCCTAAATGTAGTATTTGCATCATTAACCATATATACATGTTTATGTTTTAGGACTGTGTACTGTTTAGAATGACCTGTCCTGATATTATGAAGTGTTACAAAATATTCTGTGTGCAACAACAGTTGTGCCAAGACTTCATGAACACACAAAATATCCAGTAAATATATGTGAACAATATGCAAATGTGCATAATCTATGTAGCACTGAAGCTCTAAGTTGTAATATTAATAATAAAAAAACAACAGCCATTATGACATAAATTACACAATGCTTAAAACTAATGGAAATCTGTCAAGTTAACAGTATGGTTGTAATATATTTTAAGTTCTTATCTAAGTTATTAAAATCCCCAAGACTATTGACACCTCAATGTAATATTCTTTTTTTTTTTACTGTCTGCAGCTGGCTGCTAGACCACAAAATGAGGCTAGTTTAATTTCATATTTATTTTTAATTGGTTTCACTTGTCAGTGCTTACAAAATTAGACTCAAGCTGAAATACTAATGTTGCATATGAAAAATGTAACAAAACTTTTTCAATTAATAAAAGAATAATCATGGACCTCTTTATTTATATGAATGTTTGTAAAGCTCTCTTTCCCAACCAAACTTATGCAGTTGGCTTAATGAACCACAGAGTCTCCTTTTAAGCTAATTATCTTATTATCTCCATGGTTACATTTGCTCACAGAGTGATGTTTTATATAAAGTAAATATGCCAGCTATGTGCCATCTACAATTTAACAAAGCAGTGCTTTGGTATCTCTAACCAAGCTAAAACATGATCAATAACTCATGGCCAATGTATGCTATCTTGGAATGTGAACAATTTAATATATGGCCAGACATGAGCAGTATCAGGAGATTCATGGGGACTAAATAACAAAAGCAGGGGAATGATGTAGGGAATAACCTGCAGTAGGTGCACAGGCTGGCTTTGCATTATGAAGGGTTTTGTTCAGCCCTTGTTTCTCAGATCCTAGGACTGCCACATAGTAAGATCAATGGCTGCCTTCTATTTGGGTAAATATCACCATCGATTTGCATAAAGGAAAATTTAGTTTGACCGCTCATGGTGCAGCCTTGGGTACTCCCTCCATTCTGAGATAACAAAGGCCCTGACTCAGGAAAACATTCCTCTGTTCATAAAGGAAACTTATGTATATTTAAAATTAACTTTGTGCTTAAACGAGTTTTTCATTTTTTTTTGCCTGAGAACAGCGATCCTGAGGTCAGCAGTGGAGTGTCCTGGGAGGCTAAAGTGTTCTGCCACAGACTTTTGTGTCTTTCTGCAACTAATGTCAGATCGGTGTTCATTCATCCTTCCGCATAGAGATCATCCTGTCCATCTGATGCAGACAGCAAAAAGGCATTGTCAGCAAGTGATGGCATATATGTTGTTGGCAGAGTTGCAAGTGATGTTGTACTCCTTGTTATTAGGTCCAGTGATTATATGGTCTGTATTGATGTGGGAACACAGCAGGCATTTGGGTCCTTTGCAAGGCCTAGCTCCTCAGTGAAGATAAGAGTTTGTTAGTCTGTTGTTTGAGAGACACTATTTGAGGCTGGGAGGTTCTTTGTAAGCCAGGGCAGATGTGCTGACAGATGTGCAGGCCCCCGCTCTAACTCTTGGTACTTTACAAAAAGTACCATGAGTTAGAGTGCCCCCCTCCAACAGATGTTCACCAGTTGGGTTGAGGGAGAGGGACTGAGCCTGCCTGCAGCAGAGCCACTCCTCTCTCCCAGCCCCAACCCCCAGCTCTGGTGCTGTCTGCAGGAAGGGAGAGTGGGAAAGGGAGGGGGTGGGGAGTGAACTGCAGGCTGGAGTTTTCCAGGCCTGAGCTGGAAGGAAGGGTTGGGGATCTCCAATCCACCTACCCCCTTCAGCTCAGGCTGGGCAAAACCCAGCCCACAGCTTGCTCCCCTCCACTCTCCTCCCTCCCTTCCTGCAGACTGCTGTGGGTGCAACAGATAGACCCTAGGGAACAGAAATTCCCTAAGACACTCTGAAGTGGAGCACCTTCATCTGATTGCTCATCCCATGAGGATCAATTTGTTGTGCAATTGGCCACTTTTAAACCACTCCACAGCTGTGCACGTGTATCACAGTATGGCTGTAGAGTGCTTTCAGGGGGCCAATCAGGGACCAATGTAACTTTTATCTGTATTCAAGGTGTGCATCCTGACCAGTGGGGTCAGAGCACATCTGGTTGTAATGTAGAGCTTGATGTGCACGATGGACCTAGCAGTGTGCTTAGGATGAAAGTTGGTGGTGTGCAGGTGGTGGCCGATAGGTTTCTGATACCATGTGGTGGCAATGCAGCCACTGCCAACCTTTGGAAACCTCTAGGAAATGAATCTGCTGCATGGAATAGTTAAGAATTACTTTGATGGAAGGATGTAAATTGTAAAAGTCTTGGGGAACAATAATGACAGCTTGTTCATTTTTGGCATAGAAGCCATGGACTTTCCCATGTTGCTCAGTGTGCGACTCAGCAAGATTCCCCACATTTTTGTACAATCTGGCTTTCTGCTTATTGCAATGGAGTTCCCTGTTTCAGTGGTTTTGAACTATGTGTTAAATGTTAAGACTGGCATATTTAAAGGAGGCCTACAGGGATTCAGACATCCACATGGCATTGACTCGACTAGAATTGCAATAGAAGTTGAGGATAAGGGACTTTCTTGTTGTTTGTTTTTTAAATAGACATTTATGTACCCAGAAGTGTAGACAGCACCAAACATTTAAAGAAAAGCCTTTTGCACTTCAATGCTTCTGAAAGATCCCACTAGACTCAGATTGGCATTGTTTGTGTCTTAATACCTTCAGAAATCTGCCTCTGAGCTCCTAACTCCCCAAAGTGTCTGAAAATCTTACCCTAACCATTAAATTTGTAAAATCAAGGATTTTTATTGGATTTTTTGCATAAATTTCCCATGACAATTTAGTATTAATTAAAATCTGGTGAGCCATATGGTGCCTTTTCTTCCTTTAACAAACATTATGACTTATTTTTTTCACCATGACTTTTCCCACTTTTTGCCGTTACAAACAAGCAGCATTAGCGTTCAGAGCATGCAGACATCACTACTTCAACTACCAGTGCAGCCACACCAAAAGGGAAGAACAGCAAAAACATCTTTATATATTCCTTTTTTCCAAACTGAACATTTAATACCAAATACTCCCAAAGGTAAATAGTCCCTGACATGCATATGTAGGACAGGGGAAGAGATGCCCCGTTTCCAACACTCACCTTCTTCCTTTTCTGAAAGAAACACCCTTCCCTTCTGTTTCCAACCCGCACTATAATGCCACATCCTTTTTCCCCCACTCATAATACATTTTTTTTTTTTACCAGTCCTTTTAAACAAATGATAAATATCATGCATTGGTTTCGGATTAGGAACAGATGGAAAGTCTTGCTGCAGCTACTTCTGGTGCAAAGGGTACTTGCAGAGAACTGGAGCAATGACAGAGTTTAAACGTGGCAGAACACAGTGTGAGGATGAGGATGTCTGTGGTTTTATATTCTGCCTGTGCAAAGACGTTTACAGAACAGCTCTACAGCAAGACGCTACTACCATTCCTTTATCCATGCATGCTTCTCTCTCAGTCACTCCACTGCACTGACTGCAGCTTTGCCAGCCTCCTTCCTGGCTGGTGTCAGGTGATTTAGCCCCCAGCTAGGGATAAAGGTAAAAGCTGGATCCACCTGGGTAATGCTGAATCTGTTAACTCCCATCGATTTCCAAGCTCCAGCAAGGCACCCATCTGCACCATCCAATTAGCAGACAAAAGCTACCCAGCACTGAAAACTCTCTGCCTAAGCAACCCTCTGTGTGTGCATCCGAAAGCTGGCTTTCAGGTTCATCCAGATGTTGTCCTCTGTCCGCAATTGCCATGATATGAATAGAGAACAAAAGCAGCCACTGCTTCACCAAAAAAAATGTAAAAAATCCAGACTTTGGTCTACCCAGGTACATAAGTATTGCAAGGGCCTGAATCTGGCATGTGGACTAGCAGAATCGTTGGTGCCCCATGGTCCAAATTGTGGGATCTAAAGAGAAAATTGGTAGTTGCTCCTACTGCATGGAAAAGATCCAAAGCCTGATTTATGTATTTGCTGCATATGCATGGCCAAGTAGCACTAGAAAAAAACCACATTTTAATACTTGGATTCTGCCAATTCCAGTCTCCAGCTCCTGAGTTCTACTTTTGGAATGGGCCAAGATGAACAAAGAAAGAAAACCAACTGCCTGTGCATGAAGTCAGGCACTGATGCAAATGTACCCAGGAACCTTACAAAAAAGATATGCCATCATTGGCTATCCCTCTACTCGCTCAGGTTTTGTTTTTTGTTTCTAATCCTAATATGATATGACAAATGTCATATTTGTGAGGACACTTATCCAGCACCTGCACCGGAGGTAAGCAAGGTCTGTAAGTGCCTCCCCCCATCTACATTCCCCAGATTTTTCCTTCTAAACCTACAGCAATTGTAGGCAGACATCCCTATCACCAAACTCGGTATCCCAAGCTCTGTGTTTCAAGCGATGCCACAATAACCCAAATCTAATCGCCCCAGCTAGGCAGAGACGGCCAAATCCCATTCCATCCCACTGCAATTTTACAGATGCAGATGATTCACATCAGAAACATCTGAAGGTTATCAGCTCCTGAGCCAGGGTTTCCCAAGTAGCCAAAGAGATCCGCCAACGACATTCGCTGGTTTTAAACGTCATTTCATGGCAGACGCGTGCCCGAATCTCTTGGACTCCCTTAAAAAATGTCAGCGACCCGCACACCGCGGCTTGTTACACCGCCGCCCGAAAGGTTTCCTCGAAACGACGCGCTAGCCAGACCGGCCTCGATCTCCACCACAGAGCTGGCGAGGGCCCGTGCTCCTGGGGCGCGCCCTCCAGCGTGGGCCCAGCTTGCCAGCGCTTCGCGGGCAGGGCTTTTGCTTTTTCCTCAAGCTCCGGGCAAGAGAGGCTGGCG
>NW_017728910.1:19671750-19686326 GCF_001723895.1 Crocodylus porosus | reverse complement strand
GCAACAGGTGCGGCTGCCCCGGGGGGGGCACGTCGGTCTGGGTCACTTGAAGGACGGAGGCGGCGGGGCAGGATGAGCCTCCAGGATGAGTCACCTTGACTCCCGCTCCCTCAGCCGGCCCTTCCCCGGGGAGGCCGGGGAAGCGTCCTTCGCAGTCGGAGCCGGGCTTCTTATTGCGTGGGGGCGGCTGGGGGGGGGCACAAGACCGGCCGCCGGCCCAAGCCGATGGCAGAGACCTGGACGGGGCCCCTGATTCAGCACCCTGGCTTCCAGCACAGAGCAGCGACCGCAAGAAGTGCCCCCGCGCCTCGAAAATGTTGTGTCATAACACTGCTTGCGGGGGCGGGGGGCACCCGATGGATTTGAACAGGGGAGGCAGCCGGCAGCACGTTGTTACCTCATTCGGGAAACCAGGGTACGGTGGCCAGTGGTTTGCAGCCGCACAGAAAAGCAGGTCCATACTTACTGCTCCTCGAGCGGATTTTAGCCAGGCGAAATGCATCTCTCTAAAGCAAACAGACTAATTGTGTTGTGAGGAATATGCCGTCAACTCCGGACAAATACCTAAGAAGGAGGAAATGCCAGTCATGTAGCAGTGCCTCCGGGCAGATTGAGGATATCCTCTGTGCTAGAAAACAGATTGTTTTTAACAAACTGGATCAACAATTACATTTACCATGGAAATATCATTTCTATGCATCCAGAAAAAAGAATCTGTTCTTGATGCCTCTAAAAAAAAAAAAAGTGTCCCTTTGAAGTGCACGTAATGTCACAAGATTTAACTTTAATCAAACTCACTCAAAAAGTTTGCTGGATTTAAAAATGCTATGCCAGGCATTTGTTAAAGGTCACAAAACCAGAAGAGAGTTCCCTGATCAAACTACAATGAAGTTTTGTCAGGATGCGTTTCCAACAGGAAACATTGATGTCCTTAAAAACAACTGTTAAAAAAAGACTAAGGGTTTGTGTCTTTTTGAAAGTATTTTCATGGTTGCTGAGGGCTTAATTGTTGAGTCCTTCAATGAGTCAGACACAGAAAAATGCAGAACTGATTAATCTGCAATGGGATGATCTGGTACAAGGTTTACTAACCCACCTTGCAATGCAAACTAATAAGAGGTGGTATACCACTACAGTGTCAACAGACACTAGCAGAAATACAGAACCACCATAGGTATCCCAAGCCCTTTGTGGTCTACTTTATTTTGCTACAAAATAGTGAAGGCTTAATGAAATATGGCAACACTGCTAACTTTGGGAAAAGCCATGATACTTGGAAACACTTTCTGATATTGCCGCTAGTTCTTTAGCTAAAAAGAAAATTTACGTATAAAACTGTTCAAACCCAGATGGCTAAAATTAGGCCACTAAATCCATATTGAGACACCAAGCTTGTTTCCAGAGGCACTGAGCCCTCGTCTCCCCCATTGGGTTAAAGTGAGGTGTACATGTGAACAGTTGCTTTGACCTGACATGTACATACTGATTTAAGAAACGTCCTTTAGGCAACCATATTTGACAACGTTGGCTCCTCTGAACTTGTGTGCTTCATTCAGGCAAAACTCCCATTGAAGTCAGCTGTTAATGAATGTAGGGCTGGGCACCAACTTACTTATATAAAGGCTCAGCATGCTCCTGTTTAGCTTCTCTTTTCTTAATTGCTTTTCTATATTCATAAAACTAAAATATGCAAAGATATGTCCTAGGTCCAGTGATTTTATATATGTCTACATGTAATTACTTACATAGTGGGGGCTGGTCCTGCTTTCAGCAGGGGGCTGGACTAGATGTGATCTCCTGAGGTCCCTGCCAACCCTCATTCTCTATGACTATGATATTTTACATGAACTTATTTATTAATAATTGCTGCAATTCAGTTCTTGTGTTGGAAGAATTTTGAAAGGTGAAAACATTCCCAGCTACAACAATACAATACATTCGTATTGTTAACTATATGTTTGACAATGTATGTTTGAAGATGGCATACTTACATAAACATCAACCTTTATTTTCCCTTCGAATACAACAAGTACTGTCAGAGCGGCCCAAATAAACCATGACACAGGAAAATATTTAAGCACATCCTTGACTTTGAGCATGTGCTTATTGAAGCCAGCTGATGATTAAGTGTTTTGCTGAACTGGGGCCATAATGTATAAGCATCTAGTTTTGAATTATTAGTTTATAGGATATATAGTAGTTGATTTTTTTTTCAGAATGGTCCAGAAAACGATTTGGACTTCTAGTAGGGGGTGAGGTTAGAGTCTCCTCTTGTTACGTTCCTTATTATAGCATCCTTGTGTTAATGATTAAAATAATAATGCTGCAATATCTCTACCCCCACCCCCAAACTCAAGTGCACAATCTTGTTTGTATGTAACATAAGTAGATGGGGCAAATTCAGCTTTGAGTGTAAGCAAATGCAATCCAGTCAGTGCTTACATCAGGGCTTAATTTGCCTCCTACTGTTTTTTTTTCTTAATTTCACGACACTCAATTTATCACACCTCCTACCCGGAAATGTTAGGGAGAATCTAACCCTAAATTACAAAAGAGAAAAAAAACTTGTAAAAGGCAGGTGCAATCCAAGTTTGACCCGCTTTCCAGTGCCATGACACATTTCTTTAGGGCTTGATTCTACTTCGCTTGTGTTTCTAAAACTTCCACAGAGATGAATGGAAGGAGACCAGATAAGGAAGGAAACATTCAAAATAGTGAGAAAGACAAACAGAAACAAAACTCAAGGACTGTAGGTGCCTCGGTACAGTACAGTGAAGGAGGTTCTTCAAAGGGATCTCAGTGTCAGTTTAATCCAAAAATATCTCAATATTTGGGTGGCTTTTAATACCCAAACTGCTTACCAGATTGCCAGTCATGGTACAGAAACACAAGGTATTGACATCATTTCTAAGAAAGACATTAGCCACGCCTCCGGGACCTGGGTCTTCAATAAGGAATTTTTCAGGAACAAAAGAACTTCAGGTTAGGTCCCTATACTGTATATCTGAGCCTACACACATTTACCCAAGTGTTTAATTGCCATCATGCCAGTAGACCCATTTACAGCAGTGGCTGAGTAAAATAAAAAATGTGCATAGGTGATTACAGGACAAAGGCCTCGATTACTCTTTAAAATCTGAATAATTTAACAACAGATCCCAAGGTCCATTTGAAAGCTTGTATACTATATCATGTGCTCTGTCTGTCCTTGACCTGGGGACATTGAATCTCATAGACATCCCATGCCTGGAGGGAGGGGAGATGTTGACCCTGGGATAACATTTTTCAAAGGGTTAGCTCTCATTAGCTCTCATCCCATTGATGTCTATGGTAAAAGTCTCATTGATTCCAGTGGGGTGAAGTTAGGTCTGTGTAAATGCTTTTGAAAACCCCACCCTTAAGACTTCCCAATTCTTAGAAGTAGATCCTGAAGTGGGTATAAACCGCACAAATTAAAAATAATGAGCTCATTTCTCTTAAAAGACATTCACTACACTAGTTTGCATTGGAAGGAAATGGGTAGTATAGTGCCATCAGCAAAGAAACATATTGAACTTGTTCAAATTGTGCATAGCAAGTGCTCCTTAAAGCAGCCAAGATTGCAAAAGCATACAAAAGAAATTCTTCAAGGGCTCAGAAACTCAATTTGAATCACATTTTTTTTTCCCAAATGGTAAATGAAATATCATTAAATAAGATGAGCTCCGTGTAAATAAGAAGCCATCATTCTTTTAGGGATGAATGACATTCAGAACAGAAGTTAGGCCCTAACCCCAGCATTATATTTTTATAAACTACAAATTAATAAATTAAAGTCCACAGTTTTAATGAAAGAGGTCCAGTTTATTGAAAAATCATGCTTCCCTTTCTCCCCCACAAATCTACTTACTGTAGTATTATAACTGGTGACAAGTGAGGCACAACCAAAGACTCAGCCTTACAAAAACTTGGTGATTTTAATGGGCTGCTCTTATAAAGTCTTTCAGGATCATGACAGAAATTTTCATATTAAAAACTTAAAATTAAGGAGCATGGCTTGCATTTGTACCCACAGATCTTGTCATGTACTTAGCTACTTGATTTTTATGTACAAATGTTACCTGTATTTACATATCAAAGCTGCCCAAAATTAATACACACTGGCCACATCTACCTACACAAGATGCTGGCTGCACCATCATTGCTGCACAGTCATGTAGTACTTGTATAAACAAGTACTTGTACAAGTTGTATAAACAAGTGTTACACGAGTGTGCAGTAACCCAAGTTACTGCTCAGTAGCACCAATGAACGCCTCTTTTGTGGCATTACTGTACAGTTGCCTAATACTACTGCACAGTAGCTTTGTGTCATGGTTTTTGCCACATGACCCTACTGCACAGTAGTATCAGGCTACTGTGCAGTCAGTATCTCATGTAGACGTGGCCACTGGGGACATCTCCTTGTGCACTTGACTGTGGAGTTGACTACTTAGCTCTTCAGTAAAGCACTATTGTCTACACATGTGGTGCTCTTAGGTCGGAGTAAATTAATTAACTCCACTGTAGGGTAGTACTGCCTGACAAATACTATCCTACAACAGAGTTATTTACTCTGCTGCAATGCACATGTAAATGGTGACCAGGTACAAGGGTGCTTCAGTGAGGGGGATGCCTGTCAGTTAGCCCTGCACAGTAGCAGACTCGTGCCCCAGCCAGCCCGTCCGCAGCAGAGCCATGGCAAAGCAGCTCTGGGCTGGCAGACTGACCCCCGGATTCCCTGCACCATCCTACCTCAGTGTGGTGTAGTCCTGGGCACATGTGTCAACATTACACCCAGAAGCAATAAACACTGCTGCAAACTGTGCTGGAGTTTATTGTGTTGCATTAATAGCACATGTAGATGCACCCACAGTGTCCCACACACAGTTTTATAGACCACTTTGAAAATGCAGTCTTAGAAGACATTCAGGCTGCTTGTACATGCTGTGGGGGTTTACTTTGGTTTAATTTCCCCTAAATTGAAGCAGTGTGTTTTTAAAAACCCTGCTTCAATTTATACTAAAGTAACTCCCTGTGGTGTGTACACAAAGGTTGGAACCAATCCTTACCTGCCTCTCGGGCAGCAGTGGGGGAGGGCAAGCTGCCTGTGGGTTTAGTACTCCCAGAGATGCAGCAGTGGGGTGCTTCTCTCCAAGACAGTAGTGGTGCAGGAAGCAGCTCGAGCTCTGGTTCCTATGTGACCAACCCAGGGTTGGCCCCAACCTGACCCACCTGGCTTGCCCCACCCCACCCCCAGCCCTCAAAACTTCCCGAGACCAGAAACTTCTGCCTAGCAGAGGCTTCTATCTTGGTGACCCTGTGGCAGTTCCCCAGCCCCCTCTCCATCAGAGAGTGGAAATTCAGGTAAGAACAGATCCAGGGAGGAGGGAATTGCTAATGATCGACCCACTCTGGGGCTTGTGGGGCTCTGGCTTTGTGCTTCCATGTGCTGCTCACAGCTAGAGTGACAGGAGCACAAAGTGAAGGCACAGAACCAGCTCAGCCTGATGGTGTGGGACTTCCTATGGCTTGTGGCACTCTAGCACATCACAAGGCCAAGCCAGGCTGTCTCCATGCTGCATCACATGGGTCTCAGCCTTGAAGCAAGAACCAGATGCTACTAGGCTGGGCCAGGCTGGTTCTGTGCTACACCATGCAGGTCCTGGCCATACAGGGGGGTGGTGGAAGCATGGAGCTCAGGTGGGCAGGGTATGGGTGTCAGGGGAGGGTGTGGGGAGCCCCACACACTCCCCCCCCTCCCCATGGTGCAGCAGCAACAGCAGGTGTGGGTACTCAGGGCACCCATGGCCTGTGCAGGTACTGCTGCCTGGCAGCATATGGCTCTGGCCAGAGCTGCACATGGCAGCAAGGAGCGCAGCCAGTCTGGCCCACCTCTATTGCACAGGTCTCACACACCACTGGGGAAAAAACCCACATGGTGGAGCTGGCTGCCTTCCCTGGCAGATGCAGCTGCCGGGACTCTGCTGGAAGTGGTGAGGAGCCCCACCCCTTGCTTCCATGGGGGCCGGCAGCCGGCAGCCAGCTCCATTGTGCAGGGCTTCCCCTAGTGGTATGTGAGTGCCGGGAGCTGCACATGCCCTGTAGGGAGCCCCACGCAATAGAGGTAGGGCAGCCCAGCTGCACTCCTTGCCACCATGTGCAGCACTGGCCAGAGCCATGTATCACTGAGCATGAGTGCCCCGGGGGTCCCTGCCTGCTGCTGCTGCATCTGCTGCTGACAGTGGCAGGGTTGTGAGCCATGTGGGGGAGAGTGTGTGGGAGGTCCCCACACCCTCCTCCTTCACACCCCACAAACCCATATCCTGCCCCCACCACACCCCCACATATACACACAGCCCGCAACATACCCTACACCCCCCCAATACAGCCACACCTCACAAACCACACACACCCCATACATATGCCCCCACCACCAACCACAGCCTACACACTTCCTCACACACAAAATACAAGAGCTAGACTTTATAGTTGACCTATTATGCAGTCACCTCTATATACACTATGCAAACACAAATCACGACAAAAATATTTTTTGTAATAAAATTAAAATACATTACAGGAGATGTTTGACTTCTAGTATATGATTTTTTTTTTTTTTTTTTTTCTGGTTCAGATGGCAACACCCCCACCTCTCCAATCAGGAGGAAGTCTGTGGGCAAGGAGAGGGACTTCCAGTGGCAAAGCTCAGGGGTTAAGGGCAGGAGTTCCGGTCCCAAGATGGCGACTGGGGGGTGGGGTCTTGACAGCTCACCAAAACTCATTAAGCGGCCCTCCAGCCAAAATAACTGCCCACCCTTGCTATAGGGAATGGGTAGGTGGCTAGGCACAGATAGCGGGTTCTGACCATCTATGTCCACCCCAATGGTCAGCTGAGGAGATGGCAGACTGGGACAAGTGGCTATGCCAGGAATACCAAAGCCTCAAGTTCAAAGCAATGGCCTGACACCCCCACAGTGTACCCTTGGTAGCACTGCACTTGCTCCACTCAAGTAACAGGGTTACAACTCTGTTACAACATCAGACCACTATCATTTACTGAGTGATATCTGGGGCCTCTGTACTACCTCATATTTACATTGCTGTCTTCAACCTACTGTCTTCTCAGAACCTGCCACTCGTGGCTTTATATCAATCCATTTAAAAGGTATCCAGACCAAATATGGATATTGAATATAGTATAGATTACCTTGATTTTAATTTCTTTGAGTTCCATTATTGAATTATTATACAAAATATCACTGAGGTATTTCTAATCTCAGTATGATGGTAAAAACAGATTATGCTGAGAACACTGAGTAATGAATTGAAGCATATGGAAAATCATTCTAGTTCCCCTAATAATGTTATCTGTAATTAATGAAAAAATAGTTGCTTGGGGCCTTCTATCTAAGCTGCTCGGTTAAAGCAGCAATGATTGCTGTTCACTGTTGTGATTTAAGTAAGGGATATATTTCATAGAACACCTCTATGTCCAATAAAGAAAGCATCAAATGGCTAAGCTGTGGCTGGCACTTGGAAATGGACTCCCAGGATGGGCATAAAGAAGCATTAATATGTCCCTGTATCCTTGCCAAAACGAAAACGCTAGGATAACATGGTCAGGGGGCTGTGCACATAGGATATTGCCAGCCCAAGACAGATGCATGTGAATAGGACACCATGCCAATAGGCAGTTTTCATGTTCTGTAATTTAGCATCCTCAAAAGAAGCTTGCACCATTCTTTTAAGAGAGGAAACCAGGGAGACCATCTTATTTACTACTTTCAGAGGGTGGAATCCAAAGTCCAAAAGAATTCATGCAAGTCCGCCTGCTTTTAGGATGGACCTTAAAAAGTTGAAAACAAATTGCATGATGCAATGGCTACAACAGCAAAGGGCTGGACTTGATGACCCCAAGGGACCTTCTAGGTTAAGTTCCTAACTGCACAACTCTCACAAATGTTTGTGTGAGCAGGGGCTGACTCTGACACCTGCTAAGTAAGTCCAAAAACCTGGATACAATCTTCAAAAGCTGGAAGAGAACAGACTCTGGCTTTTGAGGTCACAGAGCGGAAGTGGAATCACCGCACAGTAGTCTCCATCAGGCCTGCACTCCCTCTCCAAAAGGGATAATAGTCTGATGGTTCAGTGAGGTTGCTAATGTACCACCTCCAGCTCATATTTCCTTGCTGCAAAATTTAACTGCCTATCCTCTGGGAGCTGAGTGCTGCATTAGTGACCCCCCTCTGCAGGTTTACCAGATTCTCTAGTCTCTTCCATTCAGAGCTAACTGACTTGTGCTGTGTCTGAGATCAGAGGGCCAAACCCAACAGTTCTTACCTGAGAAATCAAGTCAGTGAGAGCTTTCCCCTGAAGGAATTCATGATAATGTAAGTGGGATAAATCGGAGATGGTGTTTTAAAATCAGTGGCGGACAAGTGCTAAGAACATTTTTTTCTGGTCAAGGATCTGAGGTTTCCAATGATGCTTTTAACAGATCATAGTTATGACATGCAGAGCTAGATTTGCAAAAGGTACTTGGGTACCTTCTGGGACTTGCAACAACACCTAACTCCCACTGAGTTCCTAAATCTGGCCTGCCGAGACTTAGCTGAGTAACTGCAAAGGTCCATATTTTTCTCAAGTTACAAAAGCTCTTCCTAGCGCTTTCTAGTTTTCAGTAAATGACCATATAACTAAGACAGGATGATCGCAAAAGAAAGAGCTTGGTGTCATATCAGGAAACTGCAGAGCATTTTAGGAAATTCTGTGTGCTAGTAAGTATATGTATACACACCCACACACAATGAGAGAAGACACAATGAGCTTATAGCCACAAACTAGCTTATATTATCATTATCATACATCTTCAATTTGTGCATACTTAGAAGTAAAATGAGAAAGCAACTACTCAATACTAAAACACAATGGATCAGTGCTGGTGGAGATCTGTACCATTCTGAATAGGATTTAGCCCATAGGGTGCAAGGTATATTTGTGGCCTTGTTTAAATGCCTGACAAAATAACAAATAAAAGCTCGTCAAGATAAACGCAAAGTATGGCATTACCTTGTGCTCTTAAATAAGAGAACTCAAAGTGATCTGTTTTGAAGCCATCACTCAGGAAAATCTCCCACTTAAACTGTAACTGGAATATTTTCTTTGCAGATATCATCAGAACATTTCTTAAGTTATTTCCATTTGCCTTCTGGCAGTGTCAGTCAAAAAACAACTTCAGGCATCTTTCAGATACAAAAATTAACCCTGAATAATTTTATGTATCCCCATGCACGTCAGACAGAATGGCTGTGTGCTCATCATCAAGCCATCACCTTTTGAGACTACCTACCCCTTTCTATACATGCAGTTCCTAGTTGTAGATGCCTGCAGCATTGTGGTTCACTAAATCATCACTCTGGGCACTGGCAGACATGCAGTTCCCTGCTCTAACTCATGGCACTTCACAGACATTCATTGTTAGCTTAGGGGCATGGGGTGGGGGATTGAGCCCCACTTGGGAGCTGATCCAGGAGGAGTTGCCTGTCTGCAGCCTCTCCCCCGTCTAGCTCTGTCTCCCCTCGCCACCTGCCCCCCACCCAGCTCTGGTGCTGTCTGCAGGATGGAATGGGGGGGGAGCGGGGGAGGGATTTCCAGGTTGGGGATTGCCTAGCCTGAGCTGAAGGGGAGGTGGGTGGATTGGAGCGCTGGGGGCGGGGTTGCGCTGCATCAGCCCATCCCCAATCATGCACAGGGATAGACAGAAATTAATGAAAGTGCTCTGCTTTGGAGCGCCTTCATCTGAATCCTCATTACATGGTGGTTAATTTGTCACATGATCAAGCACTTTTAAAGCACTCTGCAGCTGTGCACTTCTGTCAGGGCATGGTTGCAGAGTGCTTTTAAGGGGCTGATTATGCAACAAACGTCATTTCAGTCAGCACCTCTGTTACCCGTATCTTACGGATTCGGGAGTCATGCTAGCAAGGGGTTTCTACATATATTCCTAATGGTTGTTGAAAGCCTTGTGCATAGCAAAGTGGTAAAGAGTCTCAGGGAGCGGGATGGTCATTTGAAGGAGTAACTGTTCATTTCCTGTCAGTATGAACAGGATATTGTCTCAGTAATTGGTTTTTAATTATATTGGTTGCAACTGTGGATAAAGCACTGATATTCCACAAAAATTAAGCTTGTGCAGTTCAGTGACAGAAGACAATCTTGAGTCACGTGAGCTGTATAACTGTCAAAAAGCAGCAGCGTTTCCAGAATATTCAGCCTTTTCTTTAGTCTTCACAGTTAGCATTAGAAAAACACTAGGAAACAAATTTGAGATTACATCTCAAATAGCAATTTGGTTCAGCCTCATTTACCATTTTGGGAAGAATTGTGCAATCACTGCATACACCCATGTATTTGGGGAATGGTTGCACTTTTGCTCCCATAAGAATATAAGCTTCTGTATGGAGTATCAATATGCAAATGAAAGTATTTACTATTTTCAGTTCCAGGCAGAAGTGCTTAAGTTACATCCTGTATAAAGCTCTAGAAATACAATTAAAGAACAGGTGAGCAGTCGCACAATGTGGATAATGAATATAGATACTAAGGATACAAAGATTTAGTCTAAGCAAACAGTAATATGAACAACCCATTTCCTGAAATGCAATTTCATAACGTGTCCACCGAACAATTATAACTGAGAATTCATGAAAAGGAGAAAAGGAATAAATAACCTGTGGAGCTTTTTTCATAATGCACTGGAATGCTTATTTGCACTAACACACATTTAAATAATCCATACTTTTAGACGTATTGTCTCAATCAATTAAAATCCTATACGGTACTTCAGCTCTATCACTACTGACAGATATCCTTTAGTTTCCTGACTTCCCTGCTACATCATCAGTTCTAAAAAAAAGTTAAAATCCTAGCTGGTACTGTAATATCAGCAGGAGAGAATAGTCACTTCAACTGACTTAAAATGTCTCTTGTACAGTCATCAACAGGGAATGCAAAAGCAATACATCCACAGTCATCTGTAACTGGAAAATTAGCGTCCGTTTTTCACCATGACATTTATATGCTACGTTTTGCTTCATCCCGGATTTTGAAATGAAAGAGACAATATCTGAAATATCATTTTCATTCCAACTGACAGACTTTCTGAAATATATCCATTAGAGAGCTGCTGACATTTTACAGGAGCCTTTGGAAATCTTGCTATTTAGAGGCTATTCTGCTTCTATAGTGTATATTTTCTGTGTTTCTCTTCCTTGCTGTTTTATAACTCAGGCTGTTTGAATGGCAATAGGAGAACTGCTTCTGGAGGGTTCATCTACTCTTGGCACTTGTTTCTCACACCCAAAATCTTATTGATAAAGGACAAGACAAGCATATCACAGAAACAAGTCAAATCCTGCTCTCTTTTACACATGTACATCCTCACTTAGCAATAGTATAAATTCTGACTTGGTGTAAGCGGGTGCCATTCATTCCCCATTCTTGTCAGGACCGAGTTTGGCTTGTGATATAGCTGAGAAAGCCTGGCCCAATTTCTGAGATACAAGTTCATGATTGCAAAAGGGAACATTTGTAACAGATTTCTTCCTTATGTCAGCTGCTGATTAATACTGGCACAGCTCATGGTGGTCTGTGGCCAAGTGCCGCAAAATTCCTTTGGATTAGATTGCATTGCACAGTGCGGTCCTGGAGCTACTCGTGTCAGTGACTTCAGTGGGGTCAGGTGCACGCTCAAGAAAGTTCCAGTTTTCTTTTCTCCAGCTATTCTTTAAAGGAAAGAGAACACAGAGGTTGTATTCATTTGGTGCAGCAATTTGACATGTTTTTCCCTCGACAACTTAGACTTAAATTGCCTTTTGTGATCCTTTTTTCCAAAACTGCTCTGACTAGATGTTTATTTGCATCCAGTCACCATAGCAATTGAATACCTATAGCACAAGGCAACATCCTTTAGCTTGAAAACCATTTGGGAAGGATGAAATTATCTGCATCAACCTATGTAAGAGGAACCTTCCAAGACTGGAACTTCCAGTTTTCATTCTCTAGATTACAAGATGCATAAATCTTTAAAAAATACCCATAATATTCCTTCAGCTTTAAATCTATAATCTATAGCTATATACCATTCAAAACTAATAGAGTGATGAGGGCTGATATTTTGCAAAGAGAGATGGCTTCTTTTTTTGGAAGAACAGACAGACAAATAACTCTTATTAACTGAGCCGAATACAGGCTTGAGAATTTACACCTGCTTATATTGCTTCTGGATTAGGCCCATTATCTACTTTCTGCGTAAACTTTAGATGAGTGTCATACAGAAATAAGCAAATTATATAAAATTACTTTAACTCTTTAAAAGATGATCTTTACAATCTCTAGGAGCTGCATCCTACTTTATTTTTAAGGTAGCGTGCCCCTACAGGCTAGTTGGGAGAAATGCTTAATCTATACTACACAGTGGGTGCATCTACACGTGCTATTACAGCAGGGGTGGGCAAAATGTGACCTGCAGGCCAGATGTGGCCCACCAAACCATTCTATTCAACCTGCAGGGCCCCTACAAATTTTAGATAATTAATATTAATCTGCCCCTGGCTGCCTGTCATGCGGCCCTTGATGGCTTGCCAAAATTCAATAAGTGGCCCTCCGCCCGAAACAATTGCCCACCCCTGTATTAAGGTGATGCAATAAACTCCAGAACAGTTCACACTGGAGTTAATTGCTCCCAGGTGCAGTGTCTACACATGTACGTGGGACCACAGCACTTAGAGTTGGATGTAGCAGCTCTGGGCTGGCAGGGGATACAGGGGAGTCAGCCCCTGGCTCTGGGTGGTGGAGGGGCTGGCAGGAGGTGGTGGTCTGGCCTTGGCTGGCTGGGCTGACCAGGCACAATTGGTGCTTGGTGGTCACCATCCACGTGAGTGTTTGATTGTAGTTAACTCTGCCACAAAATAGTACTGTTCCGAACACTACTATCTTACAGCAGAGTTAATTTATTGCACCCTAATACCAGTACACATATGGACAGTGATGATGTACTACAGAACTAATTAGTCAACTGGGCAGTAAAGCACATGTGTAGATGCACCCTGTTTCTGGGAAATATGCTTATAGACTAGTTCTGTGCAATGCAGACTGCTAGTCTGACTGGGTTGCAAGGGTGAAGGTTTCCCCTCTTGCCTATAAATGTCAACTACCTGACAATCCAAACACATTCAGGCAGCCTCTGTGCGGGATAATGGATTTAATTCAGAAAGATTGGAGGAGAATGGTGGTAAAAATGTTCCCGATTGCCATGGAAATAAGCTTTACTCCAACCTCTAGCTTAAAGAAGAATTTCCCAGTCACCATGGCCAACATTTGAAACCACACCTCCATAGAATATTTTAATTATTTCTAAAATATAGCATTGCTGCAGTAAAAGAGATTGAAGCACCACCTCAGAATACTCTGTAATTTACTGATCAGTGGGAATCCAGGTTTTCTCTGATAAAAAAACTGCAAATTCTCTGATAAAAAAACAAAATCCACAATTAAAATGAAATGCCACTATGTATACAGGTATCAGGTGAACACAATGTTTCACTGATATATGTGCAATTTTAAAGCAATTTGGAAGCCTACCAGCACCTCAATCACTGTAATAAAATAAAATCTAAATACCTATGAATTTTTGCATTTGATTTTGGGTTTTTATCATGGAAAATCAGAACTCCCTCTGCCCCCTTCATTCACTAGGATGCAGGTCCAGGCCCCTTGCTTTCAAGCAAACCCCCCCACCCTTGCTGGTGCCCTTCACTCCCCAGCCACAACTCCCTGGTCCTGCTGGTGCCCCTCACCCCCCCAACCACAGCCCCCTCCAGCCCTGCCAGAGAGCTGCCAGGGATATGGGGCCAGGGAACTGGGTCTGCAGCCCCCTGTAGCAGTGCCTAAGCCCCACCTGATGCCTGCAGGAGATGATAGCTGCTGCAGCCTGAGCATGAAGTGGAGCCCAGCTCCCCTTTCCCAGCAGGCAGCATGGCCAGAGCGGAGCCTGTGGAAGGGGTGGGTGCAGGCTGCTTGCTGTGGGCTTGGGCTCCCCGTCCTGCTGCTCTCCCTCTGGGGCTCCCATGGCCCAGTGGGCAGGACCAGGCATAGCAGGGCAGAGAAGCTCCTTGCTGCTGTGAGCCCTGTGCCACTCTGGCAAGGTGCCCCCCACTTGCCCAGGAGCAGCAGGGGTGGCAGTGTGGAGTTATGCTCCTTGCTGCTGTGAGGCAGGTAGGTGGCGCCTTGCCAGGGTAGCTCGGGGTTGGTAGCGGCAGTGAGGTTCCCTGCCTAGCCCTGCTCTGTCCTGCTGCACTTAGTCCTGCCTGTTGGACAGCTGAGACCCCAGGGAGAAGGCAGCAGGGCAGGGAGCCTAAGCCCCCTGTGGTCAGCCTGCCCCTACCCCCGCCTCATGCACAGATCCTTAGGGACCATGACCCCAGGGAGATGGGAGTTCAAGAAGAGTGGTTGCTTCTCAAGGAAGCGATCCTCAATGCACAAGCTAAATCTATTCCA
>NW_017728910.1:19642016-19671650 GCF_001723895.1 Crocodylus porosus | reverse complement strand
ATGCTTATCTTGCTGGGATCCTATGACCCCAGCTGACTTCCTGCCCTTTGGGCAGGGGGCTGGACTCAATGACCTTCCGAGGTCCCTTCCAGCCCTGATGTCTATGAAGTCTATGAAGATCGGGAGGGGGGTGCCCCCTCCCTGTCCCCTTGGGAGTGAGTGCATTGGCAGGGAACCTACCCCCTCCACAACCCTGCCCTCTGGACAAGCCACACTGCAGCCCTGTCCCACTCCCTGCTAGGGCTCTATGGCCATGCATGGCCCCGGGCCCCAAGCCCCATGCATCACGTGGCTGGGCAGCAGCCCCAGCCCCATCCTTGCCCAACTCCCTCTCTCCTTATGGAGGCCTCAAAGCCCCCTGTTCCCCCCCCACCAGACTTGCCTGCAGGAGCTGCTCTCCTGGTTGCCTGGCGGCCATGTGCATGTACATTCACATTGCACCCCCTGCCTGACCACACTCCTTCTGCTCTCCCCAGCCCCTTTCAGGCTGGAAATCTGCCAACCTATGAAAGATCTTTGCAAAAATACAAACTTCATGTGTTTTTTCACTGAAATGAGAAATCCCCATTTTTCTTTGTAAAAAGGAGAAATCTGTGGGGAAGGGGGTTCATTTTTCCATGGGAAGTGGAAAACCCAGATCCTTGCTGATCAGGGCAGTGAAGGATAGGGTTGGAGCAATAGTTATCATGAGATAAATGAGGGCCAAGATGTAATGTGCATCAGCTACCTCCAATAATTGCTGGCATGCATGCGCTTATGCATGGTAAGTGAAAGCTAACCTGTAACAGCTCTCCCCTCTTTCATTGAGGGGTAAGTGAGAAATCTAATGCAAGACGTGCAAAATGATTTTTTTTTCTGCATTCAAAAGATGCAAAAGATAGCAAAGAATGTAGTCATAAGAGGCAGGGATGGAAAGACCATTTCAAGCATGAGAGAAAATGTAGTGAGAGACAAGACAGATGTTTCTGAATAAATAGTCTGCATCAGTAATTTTAGGGAGAAGTATGTGAAATTGTAAATGGATTTCTAATTGTGCAGGGAAGAGAAGTCACTGACATTAGGCACAACTCCCCACAGCGAGAAAGATATTGTATTTTGATTTAAATACATATATTTTCCTCTAACTTCTAGGTCTCAGAGGCAGAGGGAGAGGACTATCAAGGAATGAAGGCAGTTGTCTAAGGACATCTCAGTTCCAGTTTCTGCTCTGCCATAGATTCGTGCATGGGTGTGTCACTTATTATTGCTGGGCCAGATCCTTTTCTATCTATTGGACACCTTGCACAACTGAATATATAAATAACATGGTGAGGATGGAGGGAGAGACTGTATAGAATGATATACCCAAAACAGGAAAGCAGATGTTAAAAAACAGTGAAATCTGGCCAAGTAAATTCAATGTTACTTTCAGGCATACAGCAGATGAGAGATGTGTGGGATCTGATTCATGCAGAGAGCTGAACTAGATGACCTTATGAGGTCCCTTCCAGCCCAACGTTTCTGGGATACCGCACAGAAGAACACAAGCAGATGACAACAGTAATAGGAAGATAGAAGCAGATGACAAAAATGGCAAGTGGAGGTTCAAAAGGGATCATGAAATAGAATAAAACAGGGAGATGGACTGGGACAAATACACAGAACAACCATCTACAGAACATTCAGCAGCAGCAAAATAGATTGCGGTGTGTATAAGTTCAACTCAGATCATAGTTATAAGTAGTTAATAAAAGCCAGTAATTGCCAGTGGGATTGTGCACCCAACAATGATTCACTGCAGGCTTAGAGGACTGCAGTATACTGTAATGCAGAAGATACATAAAAACAGATACTATCAATAGGATAATATTACACACACAATTTTGATAAACTGGTTACATGCACTGGGTAATAGAGAGTATGTTATAAATTAAATCTATTCACTGCCTAGGCCTAGTATATCTTTACAAGAAGACCCAGCTGGTTTCATGTTGACTTGTACAGCAAAGTCTAACAATTTATAGAAACATAATAATGACCATAGCCAAGAACGCAGGTTAGGGAAAACACATGAATGCAAGGTATCATTGGGGTGGAAGAATAAAAAAAAAAAATAGGTGAGTCGAATAGAATGACACAAGTAGGTGCCTAATTTTGCCCTCAATTTATATCTTTGTCAACCCCATACCTTCACTGGGATTGCACAGATGTAATTAGTAGCGAATCTGGCCCAAGACACTGGAGCCAGTAGGTAAATAAAATATCCTGGACTGAAAATGAGATGGAGTCTAACAATAAAGGCAGAATTCCTTTTCCCTGAATGGTGAAATACAAACCACTCTGAGTATCCAGACACCATTAAACCTGGCGTCTGGATTAAGCCTGACTCACTTTAAGAAAGCGATGGAGTTTTCAGAAAAAGAGGGAGCCGAGGGTACGGCTGCTGGCTAGGTATTTGTTAATTTTTTATGTGAATTTATTGGATAGGAAAGTGAATTAGCAGCACTGACAGGAACCCAGCCACAGTAAAAGCTTCCTGACACAGCACTGCCCAAGCAGTACTGTCTTGTCTGATGGCAAAAATCTTACTGATGATCTGAGCCTTTCTCTGGAGAAGGGACTGCAGAGCAGACTGAACTACTCTGAACTAAGTGCTATTTCTGCAACATGGACTGACATAAGAGGCTAGGATGAGACCACTACGTTCATGTAACTTGGTAACCTCCTTCACGATCTGATCCCATACTCCAGAGAGGAATGAATGATCAGTACAAGCTAATTCACTATCATGCTTCCAAAATATTGCAAGGTAAGTTCTGAAATTACAGAAAACTAAAAGCAGTTTGTGTTTTGTGACAGAGAGACTAGGAATGGAAAAAAAACCCCAACTACAACCTTTGCTCTGAATTTGCCAGTTTTATTCACATGAAAGGGACTTGAAAGCAGTGGATTCGTGTTCATTCCACTCCTTTGGGTGAACAGCGGTATCTCCAGGTGCTGAGACTGAGGAGGAGCATGCCTCTTTCCAGAGCAATGAGGCTTTGAGGTCAGACCACAGAGCTATCGACAAGTGGCATGACCACCAATTTAAGGATGCACAAACCTCGCTATGCAAGGACTGCAGATTGCTAATAAAGCCCTGGGAAGATCTGAACCTTTTTAGAACAATGACAACACAACACCAGGAGGGAGGGGTTAGGGAAAGAAAATCAAAGGGGCAGGATAGTCTATATGAAAATGTCACATTCAAGAATAAATACTGGTCTAAAGAAATATATTTCAGATGTGTTATGATTGTGCCAAGAAGC
Organism: Crocodylus porosus; assembly: GCF_001723895.1. Lineage (NCBI taxonomy): Eukaryota > Metazoa > Chordata > Crocodylia > Crocodylidae > Crocodylus > Crocodylus porosus. The sequence goes on along the minus strand of NW_017728910.1, from coordinate 19,668,363 downwards.
AGCCAGTGGGTGATATCCTATCATACTCTCACAAACTGTGTTCATGCAGGGGCAGGCTGCAATCCCCTTGCAAACATGATGAATCATCTTACTCAACAGTAGCACTGGTGAATTTATTGGGCCTACCAGAAGTGTAAAGTACTATTTTATGTAAGAGTATCACAAATTGGCTTCCAAGCCAGCTCCCAATTTATTTCCTATTAGTGATTTTTAGGAGTGGGCTCTTACTTATTCAATGTATAACTTTTGTTTGGTACAGACAGGATTGCTTTGATATTTTAACCAGACTGAAATTGAGTTTCCTTTTCACACTAGCCATCTTGAGCAAGTGGTCATTATGAATGATAAAGCGAAAGACCTATTGTTCCTTATTTATTAGCGGGGCAGAGTTTCATGTAATGCTTTCTTCTTCGGTAGGTCTAGATGGCCTCTGAATTTCATTTAGATAGCACTTGTATTCATTTCACAATTTCTGTCAATTTTCAATTCTTTCCATATTTTGCCTTTTATTGGAAGCTACTGCAATGCTTCATGCAAGGCATTTTTGTCAGATGCATTTCCATGCAGTTTTCCTGAAAGGAAGGATTAAAAATATAAAAAGACCCAAACATTACATTCTAATGAAATTTAGCAACAGCTCTAGGGGAAAATGGAAAGAGTACACCTGCCTTGGACCCTCAGACCTGTGGAGACATGGTAAATTATGTAAATCATTGAGACATTTTAACTAGCTCAAATTTTCATGTGTTTGACTGACTGCAGATAATACATGCAGGAGCCAATGGCAATTTTCCTGTTAATATTAGAGAGTTAGGTTTGGGAACATAAATTATGAATCAATGTGTCTAATTAAACTTGGAATATATCATTAATGATAAAATTCATTATTGCTTTTGACATGTGGGTAATATTTTAAATGATTAGACTAACACCTAATAGGCTCACAGATTCATACAGTGTAAAGCAAGATGGGATCAGTTAAACTGATCTTCTCTTCTCCCTAGTTTAACATAGACCATAGAATTTCACCCACTTACTCTGATACCAAGCCCATAAATTGGCAGAGCCAGAGAATCTCTTAGAAAAGCTTCTAGTTTCAGTTTAAAGACTTCAAGTACAGGTTTCCCCCAATTTATGCAGGTTCTTTATATGTGAATTCGCTCTTATGCAATGAGCATATTTAGACCCATAATTCACTATATGAGAGGTAAATTTGCTCTTATGTGATCAGCATAGGAGCCCCTCTCCCCAAGCAGGTAAGTCTGTGGGGGGAGGGGAAAGGGTCGTGGCTCCACTCACCCCAACCCCAGCTGCAGCAGCCCCGGGAGCAGCCGGTATTAGTTGTCTGCAGCCGCTGGGCTGCACCATACTCTGCCTGTCCCCCCACACCCGGGCTTCTGGGCTGTACTGAGCCCAGTGCAGGCAACTGGTGTTGGCTGCTCCTGGGATAAGTGCAGATAAGCAGAGTCCTGGGCGGTGTGTGGCATGGCACTCACCCCAGCCCCAGCTGCAGTGGCCCCAGGAGCAGCTGACACCAGCTGCCTGCACCAGGGCACAGTGCAGCCCAGGAGCAGAGGTGAGTGGGGACATGTGGAGCGCAGTGCAGCCCAGCGGCTGCTGGTGCCGGCCGCTCCTGGGACCTCTGCAGCCAGGGCCGGAGTGAGTGCCACTCTGTTCCCTCTGCTTTGCTGCCTTGTGTAGCCCCGGGACTGGCACTCCTCGCCCCACCCCTTCCCTAGTCCCAACCTAACTCCCTTCCTCCCTCACCACCATGGGAACCCAACCCTATTTGTTACATGGTAAAGTGGGTTCACTTTATGCAAATTTGATTTATGCACCATTCTCCAGGAATGCATGTGCTGCATAAATAGCAGGAACCCGGTAATAGGAAATCATCTACATCCTTTAATTCAGATTTCCCCATAGTTAAGTCCCTGCATTGTGGAAATAAGGTGTAGTGCTATTTTAGCCCCAATTAAGTCAATGTAGAATTTCAGTGTATTAGCATAACGTGTTTTAACAGGGTCATTTATTTAAATTTTCTCTTACCTGTTACTGGGAAGCTGTAGACCCTCAGTGCCTCCCTAACTCAGCCTCAGGGCAATGTACCCTGCCCCCAACATGCTCGCTAATCTCGTTTATACTGAAGGAGTTGCAGTAGTTGACACAGGAGGTGCTAAAGATACCAGCAAGGCTGCACAGTTTTCCAGCAGTATATAGCACATAGTGACCTTAATGGAGTATCTGACCATGGTCTCAAAATATTTGTAAAAATCCCACTCTATTGAAATCAGTGGTAAAGTGCCTATGATCTTCATTGGGGCCAAGATTTCACTCCTACTCTTTTATGGGGAACTTGGCATCCTAACTGTGCATTCCCATTCCAGGTGATCCATTTCCACTTGCCTAAAACAACCCTATCCTCAGTTGCATTTGTAAAGCATTCAAGAAAACAAATATCAATATTTTTCAACATTTCCCAGTAAGACCTATAAAATTAATTTCTGTCCCCAAAATTGGGGCAGCAAGGTATGGGCAACATTCATTCACTTGAATGCGAATATTCATTCAATTAATGCTCTTCCCCATCTATGGCTTTAAATTTCAGTGGGACCCAATACTGCATAACTGTTATTGAAATGAGGTCCATCATGTTGTTTGAAAAGGTATGGTAGAGTCCTGCAGCCTCATGGTATGAACTTGTATGTGCGGCATCTTGAGACAGGTAGATACTATGAAGAAATAGAAGTTAATATGTCCTGAACCAAGGCTAGGCAACTATTTTGGCTGGAGGGCTGTTTAATGAGTTTTGGTGAACTGTTGAGGGCTGAAAGGGTATCCTGGTCCCTAACGTTTACCTTCAGAAGTCCCTCCCCTTGCCCCCAGAAATACTCGTGGGGGGGAGGGGAAAGGTTGCCACCTTGGAACCAGAAAAAAAATCATATGCTAAAAATCAAACATCTATCATCAAACTATATTTCAAAAAATATTTTGTCCTGATTTGCATGTGTTTGTATAGTGTATATAGAGGTGATTACATAATAGCTCAAAAATAAAGTATTATTTTTGTATATTGTCTGTGGGGGAGTGGATATGTGTGTAATGGAGGGTGTATGTGTGTACGTTGCTGTGGGGTTTATGGGGGGTATAGGGTGTATGTGGGGGGGTGTGGGAGAGGGTGGGGGATGTGGGGAGAGTGTGTGGGCAGGGTGCACTGGGTGGTGTGGTTGTAGATGTGTACGGTGGTATGAAGGAGGGTGTGCCTCGCCCACGGTGCACAGCCCCTGCTGCTGGCAGCAGCAGCAGTGGGTGGCAGGCCCTCAGGGTGCTCATGGCTTGTGCAGGTGGAGTCCCCCAGCAGTGCACAACTCCACCCACTGGTCGAAACATTTTGAAAGTCGAAACATTTCGACCATAGGTTGGGTATGGCAAGTCAGTCCAGCTGGGATGACTTCCCATCCCCAGTGCAAGATCTGGCAGGAAGAAGCGAGGCAACCCAGCTGGGCTGCTTTCCAATCCCCTGTGCTACATCACACTGGGGGATGGGAGGAAGCCCAGCTGGGCTGCTTGCCAGTTCCCCACATTACATCACGCCGGGAAGCAGAGCAGTTCCCCTGGCAGTGACAGAAGTAGTCCTACCTAGAACTTGTGGGCTGGATGGGGCCATGCCTGGGGCTCTCCCACGCATGAGGGTGGGACTGCAGCATGCTGCCCTGACGGGTCTTGGGCCTCATGCAAGTGCAGCAGGGATAACCATGGGCCAGGTGAGATGCAGTTAATTGGTGGGCCAGAGACAGCCCATGGGCTATATTTTGCCCACCCCATCCTGAATAGTATGTTTCACTTTCTCTGGGACACCTCAATAGGGATGCTACAAAAGTGCAAATGTACAGACGTTCAAAATGCCTGAAACACAATCGATCTAAGTTATGCAGATTTCTGTAAGTTAGATTGGTAGTGAACAGAACACACATTTGCAATTTGGTAGCACTTTGGTCTAAAAACTTAGACCAGGTTCTGCCATTTTTAAACCAATTTATTTGTGCCGAAAAGATGTTCTGTTATGGTTATGGACCGGTTTTGCGTGACGAACTTCTGTTCTGTTATGGGTACAGACCAATTTCCGATCATTTGTACTGGTAAAAGTGTAATGTCTATACCTGTCCAGGATGTCACAAACTCAAGTAATGTTGCATGTACTGGGTGTACACCTTTTTAAAAAAATAATGGATTAGGGCTAGAGAGTTGTTTTCACTGTCCCCTAATGACAGGCCAAAGTCAGTAAAGCTCTCTGTGGGGAGTTGGTAGCTGAATCAACTTGTTTATGAAGTAAAGCCTATTTGTTTTATTTAGAACAGTCTCAGTAGATTTGAAGCAGTGCAATGCATTTTTACCTGGCTGCTGTCAGCTTTGCTTTTTGTAAGAATTGACATGTACCTTGAATTTACAGTATGCTTTCCCCAGCTATCCTGTAGCAGAAGTTGTTACTTAACAACACACGCACAACACAACGTGTGACGTGCTTGTACCTTTTCCTTGTTCTGCTTGCAGCTGTATTTATACAAAACAGAGCTATTCAAATAAGTTTTAATAGCGATATTTCATTCTACTCTATTGTGTTGTTGCAAATGCATCTAATTCTCTTCAGCAGGAAATATCAGTCCTGGAGTCTAACATCATCTGGGTGTTTGGCATGGCAAATTTGGTCAATTGTGATAGAGTGCTACAGTGTCACATTAGCTGATTTAAAAAGTCATGGGCTTCTCAGATGAGTTAAGCAGAACGCTGAATCTTTTCTTCTGTACTTGGTGTACAAACACCGAGCAAAGCAAAATGCAGCAAGCTTTAGTTAGATTATTAAACCAGGCACTTTAACCCAAGAGACAGCCCCTCTCTCACAGTTAACTGGGGCTTTCTAGGACATAAGCAAACCCTCCCTTATTCTGCCTGTATCAAGATCTACATATTAGGAACCACCAGCTCCAGATAACATCTTTTAGTTGGGCACCCCTGCAGGATAACTCTAAGTAGTATCCATTTTATTTTCTAAATTGTAACCTAGAGCACTTGGGAGTTTGGTAAATGGATAGCAATGTTCTTTGAGGACAGGCTGCTTCATCATAGAGCCACGTAATGATCAGAATATTAATCAGACCATGTAAAAAAGTTGCAGAAATCTGTGACTGCAACCAATGGAAATGCCCCTGGATGTGATCTCTAAATAATAATTTTAGAGCTTGCTTGTAAAACAAATTATGACAAGGCAAATCAAGGGTCTTATTAGAGAAATGCTTTTACTTTCTATCCTTTCTATATCCTTAGAACATATAATCCACTTTCCCTTTTGTCTACGTAATATTAAGCCATGCATTGGACTAATATGCTACTGCCCTCCTGGGTTAGAAACAGCAGCTTCAGACCATTAAAAAGTCTGGCATTCCCACCTTCTCAATGGGACCCAGCAGTAGCTTTTTGCCCTGAAAAGTCCAAAGACAATGGACTTTAAATTCAGAACATTCATTAATGAATATAAAAAATCTTTTTTTAATTTTGAGAGAAATGTTACATTTATTAGCTCTAATTTTCTCTTGCTCAGAGCACTGCACAGTTGGACTCATAGTAATTATGGCACTGGCTTTAAAAGCCAGGAAATTCGAGATGTAATCTCCAATAATGATTTTTTAAATGCACTAAAATATTCCTAAAACATGCTTTCCATAGCATATGTACCGTCTATAGAATATGTGATGGTGCAATATAAAGTCTGTCATTGGCACTTGCATGGAATGACCTGCATAAACATTTTCAGCAAAAACTTTTTCAGTTAGAAAAAAAATGCCACTTCAAGAAGAGTGACATATTTCACAGAAAAGTATCAAGTTTTAGAAACATTTTCTAAAAAAAAAAAAAAAAAAAAAAAGGTTTCTTGGCCCAGTGATGGACTTTCTAGTAAAAGAAGGACCCACTCCTGAGGAGCCAGTCTTAGTCAGAGATGGATCTTGAACTTGGGTCTTCTTCATCCTAGGCAAGAGCCCCAACTACCAGGCCATTGGCTGTTCTAAAATAAATCTTGCTTTTTTTCCCCCATTGTTCCATATGGGAATAAAAAATAATCCTTAAACATTGAAATGTTCCTCAAAACAGATTTGTTTTGTTTTCTGTCAGGCCTTAAGTCTGCTGATAAAACTTATCCCATAATCAGTCTATCACTTTTGTAGAGAGACACACACAGAAGCCAAGGTCAAACTAATTAATCCACAGGTCACTTCATTTCAGCACGGTTCAGTGCATACTTGTATATTTGAAAATAAGTAAAAAAATGTTTTGGTTAATCACACTGTAAATTAATCAAAATGCAATTCCATGGGCGTATTAACATTCATCATTAACTTTATCTTTTCTAACTGCTGCTTAATTAATTAAACTCACAGAGACATGATTTAAATTACCCTTTAAAAACTGCAAATTTTCTAATTTTTCTCAACTGTAGTCATTGGCTGATCAGGTCACTGTTCAGCACTCTGGGATAGGAATGGACAGACAAAACAGATACGGCAGATTCAACAGAATGGAGTTATTTCTTTTTCCCCCTTAAATTGGTAGAACTGTTTGTCTGTTCACTCAATTAGAAATTTCTCAGATAAAGTACATTGGCCTTTTTAAGGTGTTGAGTACATCCACCTGCCATTTTCTTCAGTGTAGTGCAAATACATGCCAGGTATCAGAATCATAATAGGGAGAAGAGAGAATCTGAACTGTAATGCCCTAATATTGCATGACTATTGGTTTTGTTAGATTCTTTAAAAATCACTTTAAATAACTGTCCATTTTCGTGTTGCACTTTCTAAAAAGAATTGAATAAATACATGTATATTTTCATGAATGACTAGTGTGTCCCGCAAAAGGTGGGGGCACTATGGTGGTGAATGGGCACTGTTCAGAGTTGCCGCACACGGTGTCAGTGGTGGTAAGCGGTGAGTAGGGACTGGTCTCATCCACCACTCACAGTGTCGGCAGTGGTGTGCAGGGACCACCCACAGCTGCCACCAACAGCTGCCCTCAGAAGCCAGTGATGGCTTCGGCGGTAGCCAATCTTGGGGGGGGGGGGGGCACATGCCCCCCTCATGCCCTCCTTACGTGTCACTTATGTATGTTGTACTGTGGGGTATCCATTTATTCTAGGCTAGACCTGCTTCTCCTCTTTTTGGCCTCTGCACCTGCCCTATCAGGGAATGTGGCATGTGCAGTGTCTTCTACAGCACTACTGATGGGTCACTAGCTGAGAAGATTTTTTGGCTCCCAATTGCAACCCTCATTTTCTGAGACAACAAGATACTGTGAAAAACCTGGGCACTGCCTGTAACATTTTTTGTGTATTATGTGTTCCATCTGCCTGTTTGATTCTTACTGAGTTGCTTGTTATATGATAGCCTGGAATTAATCTTAGCAGAGACTGACCTGTACATAGACAGAAAAGCAGAGAAAAAAGGTTCTGATAGTTCGTCCTTCCCCCTTTACCAGTACTTCAGAAAGGTAACACAGAGAGCCAGCTGCTTTGAAGTCTATCTGTGACCACTCTAGTGAGCAAGATGAAACAGTTTGTCCAGGTTCAAGACGTACAGAGAAAAAAGAATGTGTGGTTTGATAAAAGGTCCCCTGGAGCACAGAGAGAGGGAGAGGGAGAGGGAGATTGGGGCAAGCCCTTGTTTAACTTTTTAAACAAAAAAATAAAAAAAATGAAAACTTCTGGATGAACACTGGAAATTTCACGTTCATAGGAGATTCTCACACAACACTGCACAAAGCTGATATTCAGGTGCCTCGTGTCAACTTGCTTCATTACTGGCTGGACTCCCTAGCCAATCTGTTTATCCTACATGTACTGCAATCTCCCTTGTTGAGCTGCTGCAGCGTATTGTGGGAGTCCCTGGCCATGCTGCAGCATGGGAGAAGTAGCTATATGGGAAACCTGGCCATCGGGGGAGAAGAGGGACCCCTGAAGTACCTGCACAGATCCATGAGGGAGCACAGTACTTTTAGGGTGCTCGTTTTTTAAAGCAAACATTTTGCATGGAAAGTAGGCAACTTTCACCAAACATATTAACTTACTTGGAAATACTGTTTCCCTTTAAAAATCATTCCAGTGAGAAATTTGCAGTCAGCTCCAAGAAAGGTTCATTTTTGTTGGCTATGTTCATGTATCACAGGAACTAGTCTGAGAGGGGGCGAATCTGCACTGAAGCATCTGACTTGTCACCTGTAGGGGCACACACATGTAGATAACACAGTAAAGACAAAGGTACAGATAATCTATTATTACATTTTTAATAGTTAATGTTAAAATATTAAACTGTGGGAATCTTATGGCTTAGTACAGACAGTCAAATGGCTGAATTGATTCAATCTTCTCAGGTTACTCTAAGCTGTGTAGATTGAACCAATAAGCAAGTGAACAGACATTCACTTTGATTCTGGAAATGCAGCCACATGTCTGCAGTGGCCCAGGCTGGAAGCCAGGGGGCATGCTTCCCTGCTCCACTGAAGCAGACAGCTTGGGCCAAAGCTAACCTGCCCACCTTGCAAGGGGGTTTTGCTGGGGAGGTGCAAAGCATCCTGGGATGCTGGGGGACTGTGAGTTAACTTGAATCTGGAGGGGATCTGGGACAGAAGTTTAATAAAATGATATAACCTAAATCAGTTAAGTCTGCTACTACATCCATCCAGGTTTATCTTAACCCAGTTTTGGTCATTTTGAAAGCGGTGTATGTGCACTGAACTTCTGTTGTGTTACAGATTTGAACTGGTTTCCAATCACATATACTAGTTTATGTGTAATTTCTGTCCCTAGCCTATAAACTAACAGCTGTTTTCAATACAATAATACAGGGGTATTCTTTCCTTTTACTTGAGTATAAAATCAGCATATTGCAGAAGTTTCGGAGATGGGTTCAAGCAGCAAAATCTGGCTCTGGGTTTTTAGTGTATGAATGTATATCCTGACAATAGAGATCCAGAATTTGAAGCTGCTGATATTCTGGCACATTGGATTGCTTGGAGTCCAATCTAACTAAAAGTATAACAGGCAAGCCTTCAGTTCTTAAGGATGTTTGACTGCAGCTCATAACCAAGTTTGCTGTAGACTGGCTGATTTGGCTACTGACAACTGTACTGCTGTGGCAACAAGGACTGCAGTGCATATTTATTCATTGCTTGACTCTTTAGCTAGCTCCTCAGGCATGTTTTACAGCCCGCACCAAGTGTTTTGTTGAAACAACTGGATACTTAGTCTGCTTAATTTAGAGAGAGCTTGAATATGTCTGAGCTAATCACCCAGATTGCAAGGTGGATGTGCCTTTAGTGCAAACAAGAAAGAAGAATTATTCAAAGCATGAAGCAGCGATATAAATTTGAGGTTAATTCTGTGGCTAGTTTTTAGCAATAGATCCAAAATTGCTAAAAGCATTAAGAGGAAACAAAAACCTCCTGGCTGCTGAAGGATTTTATGATAGGCTCTTATATGTCCAGACTTTATATGTTTTATTCTTTATAATTTATCCTCTAAAACATTATACAATATCCTCCTATCATGTTGAAGGTAAGTTAACCATTATCCCAATTTCTAAATATTTATTTGTGAATCCTCTTCATTAATACCCCTCTGTGAGTACTCACTGATTCCAGTCAGTGAGATTGACAGTCTGGAGTCTCAATGTCAGATTGCTTCAGGGTCACTAACAATTATCAGGCAAGGCTGCAGCTAGTGTAGTATGAGCTGCAAAGGATACACCACCCTGTAGCATCTTAAAATAAAGGCAGTATGAATGTGAACAGCACAGCAGCCTTAAAATTTAAGCAGAAAGAATCTGTGAAGCATATTTAAAAATAAATATTTAATGTAAAATTTGTATTTCTGGCCCAATTACTGCAGGTGATGGTGAGCTCCTAGTCAAAAACGATATTATTTTTGAGACTGCCAGTGGTAATTTCCAAACACGGATCCTACTGTCACTCATTTGATTTTTATGTCCATGTTCACTTGTGCCCATTGTTTTTGAGCATTATCATTCCATGCTCACAGCTGATAGAAATTACATGTATATGCAAATCAAGCACAACTAGAGGAGTGTAATTCCTATCATCTGGATGTGTAACTGGTAATAAGCAAGATTTGCACTTGTAAGTGATCTGCATATTTATTGCTGGAGGCAGAGAAATGCAGACAGATTTTAAGCAGACAAGGTTCTTTGGGGTAAATGTGATATCTTTTATTAGGCCAACTAAATAGTTGGAAAAATTGTTCTTTGCAAGCTTTTGGGCACAAACACCCTTCTTCAGGCATGGAGAGAGCCTGCTGTTATTTTGTGTTCCTCCTGGATGGAATAGAAACCAATATGCAAAATGCAGGTCCGTGACAATGCAAATGCACAGCTGTGAGGATCAGAAGTCCTGGGAGACAACAGGTGTGAGACAGGTAGGTGGGGTGGGCGGAGAAGGAGGAATGTTGACCTGGTGATAGAGTGTAGCTGGTAAAATGTAGAGAGGTTATCTGGGGTTATCAGATGGCAGGCAGGTTATAATGGGCCATAAATCCAATGTGTAATATTTAGCCTATGATTTTATGTATCCAGTAGATTTATGAAGTGAAGTTTGAATCATGGACTAAATATAGACATTGGATTTATGGCACATTATAACCTGCCTGCCATCCAACAGCCCCAGGTAACCTCTCTACATTTAACCAGCTGCACTGTATCACAAGGTCAACATTCCCTCCTCTCCCACCTACCTGTCTCACACCTGTTGTCTCCCATGACTTCTGATCCTCACTGCCGTGCATTTGCATTTTCACGGACCTGCATTTTGCATGTTGGCTGCTATTCCATCCAGGAGAACACAAAATAACAGCAGACTCTCCCTATGCCTGAAGATGGGTGTTTGTGCCCAAAAGCTTACAAAGAAGAATTTTTCCAACTATTTAGTTGGTCTAATAACAGATATCACATTTACCCAAAGAACCTTGTCTGCCTATGTCCGTAGACCAACACAGCTACAACCAGCACCCCAGACATATTTTAGGTCTTTTGTACATTTAAGAGCTCACTACTGCAGACTGCAACCTAATTTCTGCCCTGCTTTCATATCAGATTGACAGTCAGAAAATCTGTAGAGTGACGCTGTCGAAATTGGTAGAACTACAAATTAACTATGACAACAGCACTACATCAAACTCTTACCATAAAGAATCAATGACTCTCTCTTCCTTCAAAGCTAACCACTTTGCAGGCTACAGTTCTTAGGATTTGTTTCTAAAGGGTAGCGATCACTTTTAATAAAACCATATTGGTAAATAGATTTGTTTCCAAGATGCTTCTAGTGTCATGGCTGTAAAAGAAGCTTAAATATTACTTTGCTCTGCGCCTAACCTTTAATGCTTCCCTACTGACCCTTTTCCCTTGTTCACAAAAAACAAAACCATGACGAGATTGCATGGTGTTGAAATATTTCAAATTGCTATTCACTTGTTTGCTCTCAGCCTTGTAAAAACAGTAATTTATGGTTATACTGGAATTCCAAGGTTTTGGAAGATATTGGAAATGTGACTCTGTTCAATGAGAGAGAAAACTGACCTTCTAGAGAGATACCAAAATGTTGGCAGTATTTATGAAAAAGTTACACTACCTAGACCTAAAGTCCGCTATATAACCACACAGGAGGAACACTCATGCCTGTGGCAATGGAGATTGTCCCTCTAAATACCACTCACTGCTCTGAAACGCGCTCTCTGTCTCAGAAGCTGTCTGTAAAATAGTGGATAAAGATTCTTTGAGGATTACATTATCTGACTGCACAAAGTCTTATGCTGAGGTCAGAGTATGGTTGGTAGGTGACAGTGAAAAAAGTAGTATTATGATTATTGACATGTGGGATGCACTAAACTGTAAAGCAGAATGGCAGCAGTAGCTCTTCAAAAGGGACAGGGTTATATACTTTTGAGACACAGCTGGCAACAGTTTCCTGCCCCATTATCTTACTTGTAATTCAAGTAAGAACAAAGCATAATACAGCTCTCAGTGAATTCTCTGGGTATGTTCACACTATGCCTCCATTGTGTCTTGGAAAGGATGCTGCTGAGCCTACCCTTCCTATCCGCTCCTATTTGCATGCACCAAACCAGCTGAAATAGCTCCAGAGGTTTGGAGGACAGCCAAAGGGGACCCCCTCCAGAACGCCTTCATTGCTGTGGCTCTGGGTTTAGCACACACGTAGGAGAGCAGGTGGGTGGGTGTTCTCAGGAGTCTTTTCCAGACACAATATCTTCAAACCCGCTCTACCTTCCCCCCCACTGCTGAGAATGCCTATCTCCCCTTCCATTTAAGTTCACTGTCTATGGGTTATCTTTGTCTATCCTCATTTGTTTCCCCCAAGTATTCAGGCACAGTTCAGACTCTACCACTCTGACTTTCTCTGTAATATTTCAGATTTCCAGGCTTTCCTCACTGTCCAAGAGCTCAGCATGTAGTGTCCTATTATAGCTTCTAGCACGCTGGTTTCCTTGACACCCACACCAAACTGCTTCCCCAGTCTACACAAAATGCAATTCCTGATATCTTCTTGCTTGTTCACCACTATAACCATGTCAAGTTCAAGTTCCTTACAGCTTCTTTGTATTCTCTCTGCTCTGTATGTAAAGCCAGATGCCTAGACATCATGAGCCCAGGGCCTTGATACCATAAAAACTTCTAAAATTAACCAAAGAAAACCTTCTTTTATCCTCTTTAATGTCCAGTCTTGGGCTCTCCCATGGCTAGAAAAACCAGCACTGGGAATATTCCCCCTACAGACAGAAGAAAGATCTCATTTTTAGAACCTGAAGACTGGATTTTAAAACCATATTTTTATGGATATTGAAACAGACTGAATAGTGCCCATTCTGAGCTCTGGCTTAGTTTCATCCAGCATGTGTATGGAAAAATGTACTTCAAAATTTGTTAATATGCATACAGAGCACTAATGGAGTATATATCCCATATATACTATACTGTTCCTCTGGGGAAAAGTGGGAAAGCCAGGGTGGATAAAAATCAGTGGGTTTTTTATATTAAAAATTGAATTTTTTTACATTTAAATCATATTTTTTATTTAATTGTATTTATTTTTTGTTAATTGTTTTTATAATATATATAATATTAAATAGTTTTAATTTAAGATATGTTAGAGCTCAAATATATCATCATGGACTTGGGATTATAACTTCTAATTATATACTATTTGAGACAATATATTCATGTGACCTTTTTAGAAGTCTGTATTAGGGGGGTAATCTTATGGCTCCTCTATATATTAGTAAAGATTAAAGAAAACCACTCTATCCAATAGGACTCAGTGCTCAGTCTAGAAGATCCCATCAAGCATCTCTGATGCTTAGTTTCCATTCTGAAACTGTGGATTTGTGTCTCCAGAGAACATAGGCAGACAAGGTTCTTTGGGTAGATAAGATATCTTTTATTAGACAAACTAAATAGTTGGAAAAATTGTTCTTTTCAAGTTTTGGGGCAACAAATTCCCTTCTTCAGGCATAGGATGAGTATGTCATCTCCAGAGATAACATCCTTGTCAACAGCAGTATATGGAGATAAGAGATAACAGACCTGATTACTAGGGCTGTGCAAAGCTGCGGATCACATTTTGGAGATGATTCAGATGTTTCGGAGGCCAAATCTATGAATCCATATTGAATCACTGGAAGCTTTAGGCTTTCTGAATTGATTAGGAGCTTCCGAATAGATTCAGAAAAGATTTGGTGATTTGGCTGTAGAGTATAATGGGGAATCAATGAAATATCTATAACTTTGTTGTCTTTTGGCTGATTCGGATGAAACTTGCAGGGATGGTAGCCTCTGTTAGTTATCCTTACTAGCTATGGTGATTGGGCTGGTCCCTGAGTGAATCATGATTGATTGTGTAACACAGTAGCTAGCAAGGATAATAAGTTAATGAGCAAAAATTAACACCTACAAAACCACAGACTAGGGAGAGGAAAGAATCAATAAGAGCCGGGAACTGCTGCTGCCCTAAGACAGACAGCGTCAGTTGCACAAGCACCCATGTCATGAGTTTTGCCTGTCAGCAGTTAGAGGTGCAGGGCCCCAGAACCCAGAAGCCCCTGCACTTATCTCCTTGACAGCTGGCAGGCTTTGTGGCCTCAGCAGGGGCTAGCAAGCCTGCAGCTTTCACTCTGCTGTGCCTTAACATACACAGTGTCACCCATGTCATGAGTTTTTCTTGTCTGCAGCTTGAGGTAAAGTTCTCCCAAAACCCCTACACCTATCTCCTTGAGACTTGGCAGGCTTGACAGCCCTGTTGTGTCTCTGCAAGTTTGTGTACACACAGTCAAGCCCTTACCTTTCCCTAAAAGTGAAGTTTCAAGAAGTTAAATGAATAAAGGATATCAAACAATAAATTCACTTTTTGTAGAAAACAGTGATTAAATCAAGGCTTCCTGACCAGTGATTTAAATCATGATTTAAATCAATTTGGTTTACATCAATCCACCCTGGGAAAAGCAGCACACAATGTTGGAATAAACAGATCATTTTAGTACTTCTGCATCATCTAGTTATTTTGACTCCTTGAGCTTCACCATATTCAGTTAGCTGACATTGGATGGGTGACACCATATTCAGTTAGCTGGCATTGGATGTGAACAGCCCAGCAGCTGGGGGCCCCGTGGTGTTTCCCAGGCCAGGCTGGAGTCCGAGCAGGAAGCAGCAGGCAGGGGTGGGAGAGCCGGAGGGAAGTGGCTGTAGCGGGGGGGGGGCTGCAGGGAGTAGCAGAGGCTGCAGGGAGTGGTAGGGAGTGGCACAGGGAGCAGCAGGAGCTGCAGTGAGTGGTGCTGGAAGCAGTGGGGGCCACATGGAGCAGCACAGGGAGTGGTGGGGTGCAGGGAGTGGCACAGTGAGTGGCAGGGACTGTGGGGAGTGGTGCAGCAAGTGGTGGAGGCTATGGGGAACAGTGCAGAAAGTGGTGGGGACCACAAGGAGTAGTGCATAAAGCAGCAGGGGCTACAGGGAGTGGTGTGGTAGGGGCCACAGCAGGCAAGTATTCAGGAAGGAATTTGGGGAAATGGCAGTGGTGGGGGCGGCACAGAGCCTGTGCAGGTGCCCTGGGACCAGCAGGGACCCAGCGTGGGGCAGCAGGAGTGCAGAGCCTGGGCATGGGGTCTGCCTGGCTCTATCGCATGCGGCTCACATGCAGTCTGCTAGAGCTGCATGTGGTTGAGCCGCCAGCCTGGCCTTGTCTGTCTTACTCTCCCACCCCACCCACCATAACCCTGCACCCTCTCACAGCCCCCACCCCAGCCACATTTCCCACCCACCCATCATATGCACACTCAACTACCCCCCACCCCTACACATCCACTCCCCACCCACACCCCACCACATATACCCCCTTACTGTCCACACACAACATACAGTAGGACTGTATTTTGAGCTATTGTGGAGTCACCCCTAGATATACTTCATAACACATAAATCAGTATGAAAGTATTTTTAGATCAAATTAAACTAAGTTATAGCATATGTTTTATTGTTTTGTATATAATTTGAGGGTTTTTGTCCAGTTGCAAGATTGTAGCACCCTTCCTCCTGGAAGGAGTACATCTGGGGCAAGGGGAGGGACTTTCAGTGGCAAAGGTCAGGGGTTGGGGGCAGGACTTCCAATCCCAACATGGCAACCAGGGGCAGGGCAACTCTCAAGGGGCGGGGCTACCTATGCTATCCTCAACAGCTACTCAAAACTCGGTAAGTGGCCCTCTGCCCGAAATAATTGCCTGCCCCTGCTGTAAGCCTTGATAACAGAACTGTGGGCAAATCCTCCACCCAGCACAAGACCTAGGAAATGGAGCTGAGTGCTAAGGGTTCTTCATGGGCTAAGAAATCTATCGCTATTCCCTCTAAAGCCCAAAACTGCTACAGTCCCAACAAACCCAGGGTCATGAGAGGTACGCCTACAGAATCATAGACCCATTAGCCCCATATCAAGCCACTCTCCTGCCTCCCAGGCTATGTTCTGAAGAGCGTACACTGGTTCTGCAAATATTACCCCCTCTGCGTGACAGAGTCTTAGCTCTTGCATGACATGGGTGGTAGAATTTTGTTGCAATTGTTCTATCAAACCAGGAACATAGGACTGAACTAGATCGGATCTTTTAGAAAGTCGCACAGTCTTGACTGAGAGATTTCAAGAGACAGAATTTGCCACATCCCAGAGTTATTTCCAGTGATAAATTATCCACATCGTTAACAAGCTTCAGTAGTTCAGTAAAATACACGCAAGATTTTCTTAGTACTGTTATACTACTCAGTTAATTATTGTTTTTCCTAATCATATAACCCCCTCTAAATATAATAATCACTTACGAGGAAACATTTCACAGCCACAAGAGAAGGAAGACACTTCCTTTTCAACTCTCCAAGTTGCAAATGTATTAATAGAAATTATACTGTGCACAATATGCAAAGATATGCAGAAATATTAAAAATAAGCAGTCAGCAAAGGACAGGTAGACTCTTCTGGAGTCTGAGGGTAATGTGTATATTGTGCCAACTTTGTCATCCTCAGCAGTTTCTTTCTCCAGGGAAATAAATGATGCGGCCTGGAAAAAATCTCACAGGCAATCTAATGCTTGTTGTATATTTGCAGACAATAACTTCATTGACACAATATCACTCAACCTAGGAGGCAATGAGGGTTTATTTTTTCCACTTCAAGGACAACAGAGCCTATACCCTTGAAAAAATAGATTCTACTTAAACTGTAGTGGTTTAAGATGGGCATTTTAATGCTGGTGAATCTGTAATACAGAAGGAAAGGTAGATTAGCACCTTAGGCTAACTAAATCAGAGATGCAATCTACCCTGACTACAGACTAAGACAACTAACTACCTCTCATATCTGTACTATACCATGCTATACAGTGTGGGAACTGGTAATCAGAGTGTGGGGAGGACCATTCTGCATAAACTATACCGGTCCCTTAGAGAAGGGCTCTTGACTCTTTCAATTAAGATGAAATCTATTCTTGTTCCAATTATGCCCTATCTGGGAAGTTTCCATGAGACAAAAGCCTTGTGATTGCTCTAATCCAAGGATGAATTTAATCTTGGTTGAATGGCGATGCTCTCGTGGTGTTCAGTTGGATTCTACGCTGAATGGAACGCTGTGGCCCAAAACTTTAAATCCCGACTCCTGCAAGCGGTCCCACCACACTGTGCCTGTGTGAAAAAGGAGTGAAGGACTGGATTTGTCACCCCTACATGCAACCAGTATAAAATATCACAACCTCATTCTGTTCTTTTATGGAGCATTGTATCAGAATTTGATACTGCATGGTAAAAATAACCATCACACTGAAGAATCCATTATGCAGGACAGCATTTATTACAGGATCAGATCAGAAACTGATGATTTGTTACTTAGGCAACTCAGTCAGGATACTGCAGGAGAACCCATACAAGAGACCTATTATTAGGCAGCCTCTGGTCTTAAGAGATTACTCCAAAGAACTCCCATATGCTCTGCTCCAGCTCTGTCACAAAACCAATTTTATTTGAGCAGCCATTTTTGATGGTCCAGAAAAGTTTCAGTGCATAGTGTCATGATGCTTTTAATCCTGGCAGCATCTAAATTAATACTTTCCATAAGGCTGAAGTCCTTGGAATCTGGATTGATCATCAGGAAAACAGATCTTACGACGACAGGCTGAGAGCCATGGGACTCTTTAGCCTGGAAAAGCGCAGGCTCAGGGGTGATCTGATGGCCACCTATAAGTTTCTCAAGGGGTGACCACCAGGATCTGGGGGAACGTCTGTTCACCAGAGCGCCCCAAGGGATGACGAGGTCGAACGGTCACAAACTCCTGCAAGACCGTTTCAGGCTGGACATAAGGAAGAATTTCTTTACTGTCCGAGCCCCCCAAGGTCTGGAACAGTCTGCCAGTGGAGGTGGTTCAAGCACCTACATTGAACACCTTCAAGAGTAAATTGGATGCTTATCTTGCTGGGATCCTATGACCCCAGCTGACTTCCTGCCCTTTGGGCGGGGGGCTGGACTCGATCTCCCGAGGTCCCTTCCAGCCCTAATGTCTATGAAATCTATGAAATCAACTTGGGGCCTTGAAAGGGAAAGGGAAACCTATACCAGGACAAAACTAGTTCTGCAACTCAGACTACAGAAATGCTGGTGTTGCCTGAAACTCAGTGGCTCCAACTACTCATACCTGGCAAAGGAGTGGACCTGAAAGCCGCAGTGAGTCACTTTTCTGGCTTGGAAGAAAAGGCTGGAGCTGCTGCTGGACACAAGGAATTAATTTCTACAGACCATTACAGGGAGCATGGCTGTGCAGTAGCCATGAAAACTGTAGCGTGGAAAAAGAAGTAATGGATAAACCTATGCAAGAAACTGGCCTTTTGGTCAAAAACCCATGGGCCAGCTCAAGTGTTTTAAAAATCATTCAAACAGGGAGCCCTAATTGTAGTTTTTTTTCCTTCTCTCCAGCACAAACTCATTGATACATTTCTAATGGGCATTACTGTACAAATCCAGTCAGCTTCTAAATTGATCTGCTGTGTACAGCACTCAAGACCACAGCTACCCCTCTGCTAATCGATCTATCCCTTATTTTGCCATTCCCATTGTGAGGCTCACTGTTTTAAACTCATTTATATAAAACAGTATAACGAAAGCGTTTGCCTTACTCAGGTATCCATGTACACTGATCAAAGGATGTCAAGCTGTGCATACAGTGATTAGCATCAACTCTATGATGCCATGGAATTGGCTCACAGATCAGTGTTGTTTGATCACTTGTTTTTGATCAGAACTCACTTGGGGGAGTGGAAGAGAAAAATAAAAATTCACTTTGATCAGAACTCAGTTTGCCCAATCCTGATTACCTGATTTCATCACTATTTGCAAACCACAGTGGTTGGCGTTTGGCATTTACCTCCCAGTTTTAAATGATGCATAAAAAGAGGAGTATAAAAGTTACAACTACTATTGACTCCTCAACCTTTAATAATGTTTCAGATGCAGATAAAATGATAACAGCCATTTATAATTTAAGTAGCATTATTCCTATTATTAATGGAGGAAGTAACTGAGGAATTTCATAATAAATATGTACAGGCGCCTAACTGTGAACTTGTTTGTGCACAAGGCTCCTCATGCCTAGTCCAGCTAAAAGGAAGCATTGATGTGGCATTTATTCCACTGTAGAGTGTGCAGTGGAAGTGAAGGAGCTTCTTTATGTGCATGAAGTACATAGGAATAAAAAAAGGATGCGGGAAGCAATAACGAGTGGTGCTACATGACTACCAAACCACACTAATACCGTGAAGGGTCTGTGTGCTTTGTGCATTGTTGCATATGCTATCCTCCTCCATACACAGTCTTTATCCATTTCCTTTGCCTCTTCCTGTGCTTGTGGGATGAACCACAAAGGGCCTGAGAAGACTTAAGTTACATTCTTGTGACTATTATGTGTCGCACTTGCCCCTGCACACATGCTGTGCTCATACTTCTGCTCAAATGCAACAGCCTTGCACTCAACAGTATACAAGGAATGACAGCAACAGCTTTTCCCTTCAAAAGTCCTGGAATTCACATACACGATGGAAGTCTGGTCTAAAGGGCATGGAGTTAATAACTAGGCAGGATAACATTCTAGACCAGATTTAAATTTTGCTTGCATCTGTTTTACCCTCCATTAGTTTGTGCTGTTGTTGCTGATCTGTAGGTGGATGGTATCAGAACAGGGCCTATGTAAATACTGCTTGATGGAGGAACTTCAGGATCCCATTGACATCAGTCTCGGTCCGCTCACAAAAAGGGCCCCCTATTCAGTCATCTAGAAGGCACAGACAGGTTCTTGTAGGTAGGGTATAATCTTGAGGGAACTCCCTGCACAGGAAGCATATCAGGTGTGGAGGGTTCCCTGGCACGAGGGAGGACACGTACAGCAACTTCTGAACAAATGGCAGATCAGGGCAGTTGCCTGCCTGCCCTCTCTGTTTGCAACCCTGAGAAAAATATGGAAAACCTGAGGACAATCTTCTCAGCAGATACAAGCCAGTTTAACTCTGATCTGTACCAGATAAGGACCAGATCATTGGCAGTGCATCGGGATGCATGAGGGGGCATGTGCCCTCCCCCCCCCAGATTTTGGTGCTGACCGCAGGGTGTGGGGCACAGGGATGCTGCCTTGCTGAAGCCATGGTCTGGCAACAGTGGGGGTGGCAGCGGCAGCATTTTTGTGGCAACAGCAGGGTGTGGGGCTGCAGCCCAGCTGGATCTAATGCTTAGCAACAGTGGGGAAAGGGGCAGTGCCAGTGGCCTGGAGTTGTGTCCCCCGCCCCCACTCTCAGCACTTACACATCACCTGTGGACTGGATGTTCAAAGCCTCTATCAATGCTTCCTGCTAGGTGATGGTCTGAGGAGAGGAGGAGTTTTCTAATTTAATCTATTCAAACATCATCTATTTTCTGTGTATTCTCTTTTCCTCATATTTTTTCTGGATCAGGTGTCTTCCTGTATCAGTTTAAATAGCATTATCTGTGTTAATAAAAAGGGGCAAAATGGATACCATTTTTAATTAATTTTCTTTCTAATGAGCTTATTCTAGTTTGACTATTTTTCAAGGCACTATACAAAGATCTTATAGAAGATCACAGCCCTAGCTCGTTCCAGTGCAAATGATTGGTTCTGACACTGGTAAAGGCATGTCATTTTTCCCTTTAGGATGTCCAGCTTTCACACAGGCAAGCAAAATTTAAAACTTGAAATTAATCAGTTCATGTGGAGAGGGGATAACCTGCTACCTCAGAGTGGTTTGATCATCTCAGACAGTGGGTAAAAATAGTTGTGTGGCATGAATTGTTTTAAAGAGATTCTTCTACCAGCATAGGAACTTTATTCTGGGCTGCAACAGCTCAGTATCTCTTGGGCTAAGTACAGACAGTCAAAAAGCCTGAGGCTGTATCAATTCAATCTTTTCAGGTTAGCGAAAGCTGCATAGATTGAATCAATATGCAGTGAACAGACATTCACTTCTGATTCCAGAAATGCAGCCACCTGCCTGCAGTGCCCAGGCTAGAAGCTGGGGGGCGTTAGAGAACAACTTACTGCTCAGCTGGAGCAGACAGCTGGGGCCAAAGCTAAACTGACCACCCTGTGAGTGGAGGGTTTGCAGGAGAGGTACAAAGCATCCTGGGATGCTGGAGGACTGAGACTTAACTTGAATCTGGAGGGGACCTGGGACAGAAGTTCAGCAAACCAAATTAACCTAAATCAGTTAAGTCTGATACTACATCCATCCAGGTTTACCTTAAACCAAGTTTGGGCCATTCTGAAAGCAGTTTCCATTCACTGAACATCTGTTGCGTTACAGATTTGAACCGGTTTCTGATCACTAATGTAAGTTCTATCTCCTAGCTGAAGACTTAAATATATGTATGCATGTATTAAACCCCTGAGCAGACTTCAGTGATGAGTTTATATGGGGGAAAAAAATCAGGATAACATTTCTTCATAAATACTGAACTGAATCTTGAACTAACTACTCAAGCAAAGACTCTCCCTGTTTTCAGCAGGAGTTCTGCCTAAATAACACCTAAGCGGAAGCTAAGCAAGCATGTCTGGATTTGAACTGCCATGAAAAAAAAAGCTTGTGCTTCATCTGCATCCCTTATAACCTTTGTTGTAAATGGAGCTGTGCGTATAAAAATCAATTAGGGTGGTTCCCAGGTTCTTCCAGAGGTTCATTTTGCTAAATACCTAAGAATATCAATTAATTCAATATCTCTTTCTCCATGCAGAGCATCTCCTACCAGGTATTTTAGGGCTTAATACTGTAAAATGCTGAGGAATTCCAGAAAGTGAGAAGCATTCTCAGCATCCGTGGAAATCTGTGGGAGTTGAAGGCAATTGGGTCCCTATTTAGCAAAGCACTTAGCCACAGGCATAAATCATCCCTATCCAGCACACCATTTAAGCATTAACTTCAAGCCTTGACTCTATATGATTTGATCAACTCGGGCACCTCCAGGCAGTCTCAGCACCATGCAGGCTTAGCCTCTAGCACCCTGATGTCAAAAGCAAAATTCTGTCGACTTAAATGGGCCTTGATTTTTTTTCTAGTACTAGCCCCTTCAGATTGTCAGATGCATGTATTATTTAGATTGAATTAAATGCCAAGAAAATGAAACAAATAGATCTTTGCTCACATCAAGGAAAATAATTCTCAATAATATTTGTGGGTGTTTTTCCTAGCTGAAACAGAGTAAAATCAACATTACTTGGCCTGACTTATTGAAGCCTATGAAAATGTAAAATCCTATGGATGGATATTTGGAGTTGTGAAACAATTACATCATTTAACTAATTTACCTTCCCCAGATGCAGCCCTGCCAATGCCTGAAAGGTGCTAATCCTTACTCCAGTAGTTTCCTCCGGTTTACCTGCAGCCCTTCCAGTCAAAGACTAACACTTCAGCCAAGAGAGCTGATTGGGATTCATCATTTCAGGGGCTTCTGATAGAGAACTCTTGAAATCTCCCCTTGCCCTCCAAGCCTCCACAAGGACTCCTATCAGTCTAGGAAGCCAGAACTGAGACTCCAAAAATAAATCTGCCTTTCATTTGTGGTATAGAACAAAGGCCACCCATAATAAATATATTTTAAACTAAAGCTCTACTCTGATCATGGCTACGTGAAAATCTACTAAACAGATCTGCTGACTTCCTGCGACAACACTTGACTGCTGTTGAATCCTTTTAGCCTTACAGAGCTGCACAGTTAAGTGTGAAAGACAGCGTACAGGATTATATTCTTCTTTGTGCATTTTCTGGAGAATTGCTTGCTAATGGCTTGCTTCTTTGTGAAGTGCTGAGTATGCACATGTCCAAGCTGTGGATGCTCAGCTTACATGGGTATAATCTAAGAATCTGTACTACTCAGGGGGCAGTACAAAAAAGAAGGAGCCTAGCTTGACTGTCAGATTCCAGCTGAAAATGGAAGTCTGGCAGTTAGAAAAATGTTATTATTGGTGTAGACACAGCATAGACTATCTATTTTTGGAAAGGCAAAAAATTAGGAGCACCCTATTGAAAGATTTTTTTTTTGGAGAAGAACCGATTGTTGAAGAGAGATCTGTTCTAATTTATCATAGTAGTGTCTTCTCCTCTTATACTTAGGTGGGCTGCTTTAAGAGAATATTATTAAAATACAAGATCAACATGGCTTCAATAATCAAGTACTATCTGTCAAACCGAAATCACTGTATCCAGAAAAAGGATTTCATTTTCACATTATGCAAAAGTGGAATCTACAACTTTTAACACTTCTTCATTTATTCCAGACTAAATAACACAGTAGGACTAAATAAAACAGTTTCTAGGTGCTCAACATCAGGTAAAAGATATGGATTGCCCTATACTTACAAAAGGATCTTCAGCACCTTAAAGATTGTTGCTAGAAAGACAAGTTTGTTTCAGCAAGACTAACACTGCAGTTTCTCCATTAATTTGTTCATGTATACTGGCCAAATTAAATGTGAAGTCCTTCTTTTATCCTACACCTCTTATGAACTGAGGTTTGGAAATTGTAGCCTTTCTGCTAATTATCATACATTTAAAGTAAGATTGACTTCAAGTGTGTTACATGCAATACATATATATGAATCTCAGGTGCTGTAGTGTGTTATGGTACCATGAGTGCTTTGACTCCAAGGTACAGAATTACCTTTTAAGCCAGCATGAAGACATAAAGCATTTCAAAGACAGAAATCACTTCTGGCATTTCTTTAGAAGGTAAGTCAAGAACCTGATTAGGTAGAAAGAACAAGTGTCTAAACTCAAGATTTCTTTTCCATGTGAACAATTAGAATTAAAACATATTATATTGCTGCAAGGGAACCTTAGATTTTGCAAGATTACAAAGGCTCTATTTTTCTAGAGGCTAAATCTGAATATTCTGGGCATTTCTATTAAATTTGCTTCAGTTAATCCATAGCCATGCTGCAGAACTAATTGCAGAAGTAGTACAGAAAGTACAACAGAAACTTCAATAAAGAAAGCTTGGAAGTTTGCATGAATCCCTCATCAAGTCCATACCCACCTTCAGCCCATAATCAAAGAAAATGTACTTCCATTTTCTTTAGCTACCAAGCAAATAGACTTTACTCACTTGTAGCACTACCAAAGTGTCTGATATGATCTGCTTGATTCAAAAAAGATGATGCAAAAAGAAATCTCAGAACCAGTAGGTGTTGGCTGAACTTGCAGTGAACTGCGTATTACGCTCTGGCTAGGAACAGAAGTTACACATAAACCAGTCTAAGTGATCAGAAACTGGCTTAATCCTGTAACAGAACAGAAGTTCAGAACACATAAACCAGTTTCAAAATGGCCAAACCTGGTTTAAGATAAACCTGGCTGAATGTAGTATCAAACCTAACTGATTTGCATCAAACCAGTTTATGCAACTTTTATCCCAGACCCCTTCCTGATTTAAGTTAAACCAGAATCCTCCAGGATGCCATGCAGCCCTGGGCTGTCTGCTCCAGAGGGCAGGGCTCCAGGGGCATGGCCAAATGCCAGCCTGCCATGGCCACCTGAGGTGAAGGGACCAGGGAGTGGGTTTACTCCCCTCTCTCTTCCCAGGAGACTCCAGCCAGGGCCTGCCAGCCCCAGCCACCACCTCCGCCACTCACCCACAGCCAGACAGGGAGGGAGTTAATTCCTCCCTCCGTCCCTTGTCCCCCTGAAGACCACAGCCAGTGTTTGCCAGCCCTAACCACCACCTCCGCTTGCCTACTGCCAGGCAAACCCAGGCTGCAGTCCCCAGGGTGAGGAGAGGGGACCGAGGGAAGAATTAACCTGCTCCCTGCCCCCTTTGCCTTAATGGGCCATGCCAGGATGGCATCTGGCCATGCCCCTGCCCCTGCTGCTTGATCAGCGAGGGTGGGGGGGAGACCCTCTGTCAGGGTGTCCCGAGGAATGCAAGCAGTGTGTGTGTGTGTGTGGGGGGGGGGGGGGGGGGGGGGTTATTGCCCCCTCCCTTTCCTATCTCGCTGACAGGGACCCCAGCCACAGTCTGACTGGTGATGCGAAGCAACCCTTGTCAGGGTCCATCCACCTCCTCGCTCCCCCAGGAGCAGGGATGGAGGCATGGCCAGGTGCCAGCCAGCATGTTTCCATTAAGGCAAAGGGGGCAGGGAGGTACTTCCCTCCATCCCCTCTCCTCCCAAGGATCACAGCCTGGGTTTGCCAGCCCAGGCCACTGCCTCTGCCGCTCACACACAGCCAGGCAGAGAGGGGGTTAATTCCTCCCTCTGTCTCCTCTCCGCCCAAGGACCATAGCTGGGATCTGCCAGCCCCAGCTGCCACCTTTGCCAATTGCTCCCTGCGCAGGGTGAGCAGAGGAATAAACCCCCTCCCTGCCCCCTTTGTCTAAGGGGGCCATGCCAGCTGGCCGCACCTGCACCCCTTCTGCTGGAGTGGTGAGGGAGAGCGACCCTCGCGGGCCACAAACCCTATCATGGTTTCCCAGGGAGCACAAGCCTCTTCCTGGTGGGGGGAGGGGGGGCTGTGCTGCAGGTGAGAGCGGGGTGGACAGAGCTGCTGCAAACTGTGCGGGGCAAAGAACAGCAGTGCACTGAGGGGTGGGGTTTGGGGGGGCTATGGCCACTGCTCCAAGCCCCAGTGCTGCTGCTCGCCCTGCACTGCCTGCAGCAGCTCTGCCCACCCCACTCCCACCTTCAGTGTAGCCCCCGCATTGGGAAGAGACTTGCGCTTCCCGAGAAACCATGACAGGGACTGCTGCCCCATGAAGGTCACTGCCCCCTCACCACGCCAGAGGCAGGGGTGGGGGTGTGGCAGGGAGGGGGGTTATTTCCCCCTTCCTCTGGCATCTGACCGAAGGGGCAGGGAGCAGGGTTTGCACAGGGAGCAATCAGCAGACCCTGGCTGTGGTCCCCCAGGGGCAGAGGCGGTGAAGGGGGAACAAAACCCTTCGTCCTTCCCCCTTTGCCTCAGGGGGCCATGCCCCTTCCCACTGCAGCAGTGAAGGGGAAGTGCTTCTGGCCTGAGCCACTATAGGGATGTGCCTGCATTTCCTGAGACAAAAAGGAATGTCTATTCACTTGCAAATTTTCATACATTTCATAGACATTAGGGCTAGAAGGGACCTCGGGAGATCATCGAGTCCAGCCCTCCACCCAAAGGGCAGGAAGTCAGCTGGGGTCATAGGATCCCAGCAAGATAAGCATCCAATTTGCTCTTGAAGGTGT
>NW_017728910.1:19598922-19640873 GCF_001723895.1 Crocodylus porosus | reverse complement strand
GGCATGGGCATCCCATGGGACTGATGAAAGACCGATGCAAAGTACTCATTTAATAGGCTGGCTTTTTCCCCGGCGTCAGTTGTCAGTTGCCCCGTCTGGTTCAGCAGGGTTGGTTTCAGGGTTAGTCTAACCTGCAATGATTGAATCAATTCAGCCTTCCACTTTTTGAGTGTCTGTGCTTAGCCTCCAGAGATGAGTCACTAGCTAGTAAATAGTTTTCTCTGTTACATGCAGTGATCTATCCAATCTGTGCATGCATTTCTAATGTGCCTAACCATGAATTACAATGGCTATTATACAAAATCAAGAGTAAAATTAAATTTACATTAAAAAAAGGGACAAGGCACTCTGATCCTTCCTCAGTTAATGCTCTTTTCCCATTGATTGTCATTCCTGGCAGCCATCTTTCCAGGGAAACATTGTCATGTCCCTCAAGAGAATACAGAACAAACTCCTTTCCATTCTTCTTTTATGTGCAGTATGCCTGTTAAGAGGTGGGAACTCTCGCATCAAGTTGAAAAGTTTCAAATTAACTATACAACCATGTGCTTTGAATGGAAACTGCTTTTGAACTACCTGTATCTCATGCTGATTGTGAGTGCATTAATTGCAAAAAAGGCTGATGTTCAAAGACTGTTGAATTTTAAAATAAAATTTAATGTTCTAAAATGACTTTTTGGTCTTAGTGGCCACATCTACATGAGATGTTTACTGTGCAGTAGCTTGTTACTACTGTGCAATAGAGTCACCAGGCACAAACTGTGATGCAGTGCTACAGCGCAGTAGGAATGAATTGGTTATACAAGTATTAAATGACTGAGCAGTAACAAATGCATAGTGGGTGTCTTGTGCAGATGCACCCAGTTTTTCATTATTCATTTGCTGCCAAGATAATGCACAGGGTCAGGGACTTGAACAGTAGTTTCCAACATGAAGATGCATCTAGAAATAGGCTTTCTAAAACAAGATCTGAGGAAAGAAACCAAATCAAACTTGTTCTTATTTACTGCGCCCTTTAATTGTACTTAGACAAATGCAGGGTGCTGCAGCTTGGGAGAAGGAATCCACAGCATACGTACAGGCTGGGGAGTTCCCTTCTTGAAAGCACAGAGGCGGAAAGGGATCTTGGAGACATTATTGACTCCAAGATGAATATGAGCCACCAATGACAGACCGCAGCCAGCAAGGCCAGCCATACCTTGTCATGCATCCAAAGGTGGATCTCAAGCCAGTGCAGAGAGGTGATGCTCCCCCTCTATTTGACATTGGTCAGGCTGCAGTTGGAGTATCGTGTCCAGTACTGGGCACCGCACTTTAAAAAGGATGTGGCCAGCCTGGAGAGGGTTCAGAGGAGGGCCACCCATTTGGTGAGAGGGCAGCAGGGCAGGCCCTACGAGGAGAGACCGAGGGACCTGAACCTGTTCAGCCTCAGCAAGAGGAGGCTGAGGGGGGACCTGGTGGCTGCCTACAAACTCATCAGGGGAGATCAACAACAAACAGGAAGAGCCCTTTTCTCCCCAGCACCACCTGGGGTAACGAGGAGCAATGGTAATAAGCTGATGGAGAATAGATTTAAGTTAGAGATCAGGAGACAATTTTTTACAGTTAGGGCGGCCAAAATCTGGAACCAACTTCCCAGGGAAGCGGTCCTCGCCCCTACCTTGGGAAAATACAAGAGGAGGTTGGATGATCACCTGTCTGGGGTCTTGTGAACCCAGCATTCATTCCTGCTTGTGACAGGGGGTCAGGCTAAATGATCTGTTCAAGTCCCTCCTGACTCTAGCTGCTATGAAACTACTTATTACCTTAAAAGAACCCAGGGACCCAGAACTATGAGCCTGAGCAAGAACAGAGGTGCACAGATCTATGCAATGGCCTTTCTGTTTAATGTGAAATGTCAGTGCTTCCCATAAAACCAGAGTAAATGGGTTTACTCTGGGCTACAAATAACACTGGACTTCTAGAGAAAGGGACAGAGAATTCCCCTCCTTACTTTGTGGCTGGTGATGGCTGCTAATCCAACCTTTCTCATTGCACAGGTTGGGTATAGGACGCATTCTAATGACTCTTGTTCTTTTACCACTGGAAGACAGGCATTCCCCTCAGTGATGTTCAAAACTGACTGGAGATGATACACAGTCTTTGTACGGAGTTTTGTTTCTCTCCTAACTCCTGGAAGGCAAAGATTACAAAAGCAGAATGTAGAAGATGCTTAAGTCTGAGAAATTAGTACAACTGCAGAATGGAGACAGCCTGAGAAAGCAGCATACGGAACAGAAAGCAGCCGGTCCAGTTTCACCATGATCTATTTAAAGATTTCAGGGTAAATGTAAACCTGTACTGAAAATGAAGGAGAGTGGGGAACCAAACAAGAATAAGAGTGTCGACAGAGAAGAAAGGGTGAATGACAACACTACAATGAATAAGGAAGGTTTTTTACAAATTGATCAAGGGAAAGGAAACCATAGAGAGGAAGTCCATTAATAACTGAGAGGCATAACTTCAGTGTTACCGAATTGTTCAAAATTAGGTTTTGGCAAAAAAGGAAAGGGGGTGAGTCTAGACAACTAGGTAGCAATGGGGACCATCAATATTGTTTGTAAGCAGCAGGAAAACAACTTTTTGGAAAGATTAATAACCTCCACAAACAGCTACAGTCAAAATAGTGAACTAGCTAATTCATGTACAGACAATTCAGTATGAAAGTCCTAGAGAACCAGCCACATCCTGGATCATGGCAGCAAACATTATCAAGTGCAATGCCAACAGCAGGTCGCTCCTGGCCAATGTTCAAGCCTTTCACTTAGCAGAAATAAACAGTTCATTAATATGCCAACAAGTCCTTGCAGGAGTTGGAAGATGGGAGTGTTGAAGAGGGATGTGAAGGAGAGCCTGAGGGCTGTATGGTCTACCACAAAAAGAGCTACCAAAACAGTATGAAACTGCAAAAAAGAAAGCCCAGACCTGGATGTAGGAGAAATGGATACGTAGGGGAATCAAACCTAACATCACTGAGACAGGAACAGAGTGTTTCCAGGAAATTACACTTTTTTCTACTTCCTTTCCTCTGTTTCTGTTTTACAGTGGGTGCATCTACACATGAACATTTACTGCACAGTAATTCCTTTTACGGCTATTTGGTAGCCGTGTTGGTCTGAGACAAGAAGACATACAAAAAACTAGAACTCTTGGTTCCAGAATGATACCTTTTATTGGACCAACTGGAAAATAGCAAGAAAATTGTCCTTTTCTGCAAAGTTTCGGGATCAAAGTCCCTTGTCAGGTTCTGGGAAAAGTATAGATGGTATACATGGTAAAAAGTCCCCATAGGTAGGAAATGAACATCTTTGCTCAGAGGGAGCTGAAGATGGAAGGCTGTCCCTCTGAGTCCATGAGAGTGTCTTTGTGAGCTCTGCTGAGTAGCTCCTTGATGTGTAGGTCAGGTAGAATTCCTTCCCTGGAGGTGTCAGGTGGCAGCAGGGAGGCAAACAAAATCTTTCTTGTTGTTCTGCAACAAAGTTTATGCCTGTACCTGTACCTCATAGTAAGCATGGCATCTTATGCCAACTTGGGTGTAAATTTGATACCTGCATCATGCAGGTGTCAAATTTATTCCTGATTAGTTACTGCACAGTAACGCACTTGTAGGCACCTTACTGCACAAGGTACTGCACAAGTCCCACATCGGCCCACACACAGCGTTACTGCTTTAATGGCCACATGTGTAGACGCTGGCCTAAAACCCACTTACTGCACAGTAACTTACTGCACAGTAAATGCACATGTAGATGCGCCCTGTATATTCTATTCTGCTTTCTTCACAACAGAGGAGCATGGCCTAGGGCTGTGCAGCCTGGGGATCCGGCTTCTATTTCTATTTTCACTTGTTGTAGGAACCATGGGCAACTCAGTCAGTTCATGCATCCCAATATATACTAGGGGGGAGACAAGCAGAGCACTCTAACAGCAGGACCTCATGGAAAGCAGGTTAGGTATGTCCCTACAACATCATGTAGAGACAGTGAAGGGTGCCTTACCATTACCATAACCTTGTTTCCCTCACAGTGGGCCTAGCCTAGACCCTATCCTCATCTCCTCCCTGATCGTTTTGTTGCTGGCACCATCCATGGCAGTCTGTAGGCTGTTACTGTGAATAGTCCCAGGTCTGGTCTCCAGGGAAAGAAGAATGCTTTGGACTCTCATCCTTGTGTGACTCTTAAGGGAAAGTTCCCATATAGCCCTTTACTTCTCTTTGTTTTAGGTTTCCTCATCTGTAAAATGGGGTCAAGATAGTTTTCTGCTGTACATGTGAGTGTTTTTATGGCTTTGCAATGCAAGGGTAAAGAGCCATAGAGAAATTTGAAGTAAAGCCTTACTGTGAATTAGACCTAATAAGGAAGACCGAAGTGACAGCTCTTTAGTCTGTTCACCGTCTTTCCTTTATAGCAACGTGTTTTGCTAACCTAGCTGGCAGAATTCTTTTTCCAGAGCTGATTCATTTGTGTTTTGACATATGCTTTTCAAACTGTGTAATTATAAAGAGGCAGCTTGCCTTTTACATGTACTATTGGCAGTGGAATTCGTCATTTGAACAACCACAATATTTTATTATTGTGGATATTCTGCGGAAAATTGTCTGTACTTGGAGCTAGAGTAAGCTGAATCCATACAAAAGAAAGGAAATTTTTTCAACAGCTCCCTACTTGAAATACTTGCCTATGTAGGAAAAGACAACACCCCCGGCTAGATCCAGAAAAGCACTTCAGTATCTTCATGCTGCGCCGTGCAACGTCTAACTTTTCGGGTGCTTAGCTGCGTAGGGGAATTCATAGTTCATGTTTGGTACACCGTATGTTAGAAAGGTGCCCCTCAATATTGCACACACACCAGAATGCAGTTCACAAAAGCTAGCAGCCAGAGTGGGGAAGCAACGCTGTGGAGAAGCAGGTCTTACACCTTTGAGAAAAGTTGGGCTGTGTTGCCCAGTTCTGGTTGGAGAGGGGCACCTCTGGGATTCACAGCCCAGAACCCTTTCCTTTAGTTAGGCCCCTAAGCCTTTTCTTTCAAAACCTGAAATGGAGGCAGTCCTCTTTCAAAACGCAGCCAGAGGAGCACGGGGCACTCAGCTTTGTGGGTGACAGGAGTTTAATTCCATCCTTTGTCTGATTCACATCTCCCATCTTTCAGGGCAGCGGTTGAACCACCGGGTGATAGGATGTGGTACGAGAAGAAGAGGCACAAGGGCTACTCTTGTTCTTCCCTCTTTGTAGGACAATTTAAATACTCCTGGGGACAAGAGATCACTTGAAAACACAAGCATGGCATTAGCCTAGTAGTGAAGATACTCACAGGAAAAGGGGAAGACCTCAGGTCCTAAGCTCTGCTCTACCAAACGCTTAACATAAGAGAAAAAAAAATTCAATGGAGCCAGGTCTGGAACTCAAGTCTCCCCTTCCCCAGTGTGGCATAACCGCGAAGTTAGAGCATCATGCTCAGATTCTCTTCCTCTCCGCTCTGATCCCTGCATATTTAATCCTTCCTTATAAAGTGCAACAGTTTCAAGACGGTACTTGAATATCAATAACGTAACTGCCCCCAGAACTGAGTTGCCTCCAGAGTCAGGCAGCAGTAGAACAGGGGTTCTGAGGACCTAATTTAGGACTTAGTCCTTGAAAGGGCAAATAGATGTCCAAATCCTGCCCAAATGCCTTTGTGGATCCAGGATGTTGAAAAACAGCGTGAAGCAGAGGAAGACCATACGAAACACAAACAGTATATTCTTAATGAATTTAAATCCAAACCTCATACAGTTCACACCTGTGATTTGTGTTTTGAAGTGAGGTAAGCCTGGAACAAACTCAGCCCGGAGGGTAGGTAAAAGCCTATGCTCCACTCTAACCAAAGCAGAGACTTTGCAGTGAGGATGCAGGAAAATCACTCAAGTGCTAATAATCTTCCAGTGCCCTTCTAATAATTGTTCATAACTCTCAAATGACACAGCTTACAGGGAAAAAAAAATCCTAGGACATCACAGCACAAAGACCCACGGAGTCTGTCCAGGGCAGAAATAGAGAGGACACGATAACATGGGTATTGCTTTACTTACAAATGAACTAGGATAATAGGAGTGCTCAAACCAATCACAGAGAGCAAGAAACAGGGAGACGGGGAAGGGAGGTAACTACCTATTTTTGTCCTGCATCACAAGTGATTTGTCTTCATCAGTCAACAGTTAATATTCAGTGTATGGAATAAAATCACCTATAAAATTGCAGTCCAGCTAATTAGCTGCATTTGCTTTCTCTCTGTTTCAGGAACAACCTGAACTCTCATTTTGTGCCTTGAAGACCTGGCAGTTTAGCAAAAAGGCATTAACAATTCTGTAACCTCCTTAACCTCCTCAGTAGATGGTGTCAGCTATGAATTATACATAGTAGTAGCCTATCCGCAAGATAACAGATGGATGATGTGAAGAAATCAGAATATCATTTTATTAAAATACTCAGGCATTTCTGACATTCACCCAGCTTGTTATCAGTATCCCAGTGCAAATCCAAGGCAACATATTACATGAGACTGCCAGTCACATCATTTGCATAGCCTGCCCTTTTCCTTACACACAGACAGACTACTTAATAAATAAAATAACACAATACAAGAAGCGTTAATGGATTTTGGTCCACATGACTGTATGCATGTCAGGAAGAAAGACCAATCTTTCTATATGTTTGTCCTCATTACTGCAACAACTTTGACTCATGCTTTTTATAAAATTTTACCACATTTTCTTTAAAGATCTAGCTCCTGGATTCAAGCAATTGCTAGAACTCCATTTTATTTTCATTTTTAAAAATAAATGTTTAGCTTTCACAGGTCCAGGGGAAACATCCCATATCCGTAAGACAAATAAAAAGAACTCAGACTAAATTATTTTTAAAACCTCTTGATTTTCAAACCCATGGATTGTTTTGAACAAATACAACAGGCCATTAAAATTAACTTGGATTCCAATGGTATGCTGTGTCTACTGACTCATGCTGCATCTAACAGATGAACTTCTTGCTTATTAGGCCAAATTTTCAAATACCTTATAAACTGCATCTGCCACTAGTGAGTACTTTAAAATTCCCCAATTCTCAAGCACAAAACTCTTCATGTGGACATACAGTATTTACATGGTATCAAAGGCCATGGGCACAGCCACAGACTTCTGAGGTGCATTTAAGAGCCCCACAAAGCTAGGGTCAGTGTAAACTGATTTGATTGACTTGGTTGCACTGTAAATTGTTGATATTTGTCACACTGAAGTCATCGTTTTGTACAAGACATCACAGGAAGTTAATCATATGGTTTCTTTCCTCTCCTAGGCTAGGGGCAGACATTACATATACACCGGTTTAAGTGATCAGAAACTAGTTTAAACCTGTAACAGAACAGATGTTCAGTGCACATAAACCAGTCTGAAAATGGCTAAAACTGGTTTGAGATAAACCTGGTTGAGTGTAGTATCAGACTTAATTGATTTGGGTCAAACTGGTTTATGCAATGCCTGTTCCAGCCCCCTTGCTGGTTTAAGTTAAATCAGAGTCCCCCAGCATCCCAGCATGCTCTCTGGGCTGGGTGGAGCTCTCTCCTCCACAGAAGAGCTGGCCCCTCCCCTCAGCTCCATAGCAATAACTCTGGCTGAGACTTGCAGACACAGCAGGGTCTGCCTGACTTCCCCCTGCCTTACCCCCGTCACTGCTTGCTGCTTAAGCAGGAATTCTGCCCCCCCATCTCTCCTTCCCTCCCATCTCCCATGGCACAGACCCCAGCTGCACACACCCTAGGCACGTGGCATGCTAGCTAATGCAGAGAGGTGTTTGTGTGTGTGTCTCTCTCCAATTTCACTGGGACAGGCAGACAGCACAGTGACCATGTAGACTATTTGGAGCTAATCAGCAGGTCAGCTGGTAAGCTGTTTAAGAAGAGTTAGAAATAATGGAGAGAGCCCATTGTTTGGTGATGAGGTGATAATCACTGTTATCAGTCCCCTACTGGCTTGCTTTCCTGTCAGTCTGCAGCAGACAGTATAAAGAAGCAGGGAGACTGAGATAAAAAAGCTCTGCATCAACAGATGCATGCACTGCACTTCCCCCACCCCGCCTTGTCTCAGAGTGCTAACAGGGTCTGGGATCTGGCTACACTCCCACCCCTTGAGCAGCCAGCAGGGAAAAGCCTGGGACTGTGCAGGCAGACCTCCTTAATCAGAGGTCCTGTGGGGGCGTGGCCACCACCCACCTCAGCTCAGTACTGTACAAGGGGAGGGAGGGCTGCCCTAGCACCCCTGGCTTCTAGCCTGAGCCACTCCAGGCATGTGCCTGAATTTCCTCAGTCCAGAGAGAATGTCTGTCCAGTTACAAACCAGTTCAGCCTAGCCAGGTTAAACTAACCTGCAAAGATTGAAACAATTCAGATTCAGGCTTCTGGAATGTCTGTCCCTAGCCCTAGGGTAACCAACTCCTCCTTTTGTCCAGTATATTCCTTTGATGGCATCTTCCCCCTCAAAGCAAAGCTCTGGAGTCATTAAGCATTCTGTTCCTTATTCTGAAGCAGACAGACAGGAGTTGGTCTTCCAGGCCTTGCTGTTTCTTCTGGCACCTTTAACAACTATGGCTTTAACAGTGACCTAGAGTGCCCTGTGTGAGGGAAATCCTGGGGACTGATTTTTATTAATGCCTGATGGAGGTTTCTTTGTATTAATTCCATTTAGTTTATCTTCACAACCTGAAGAGCTATACACACACACAATTAGATACATAAGTTAATTAGCCAGCAGTAAGGTGCATACTGATGAGGAATCAGCATTATAATGGAGGGTACAGGGGCAGGTGATTTCGGGTCTCCATGAGTAAGCTAATTTAACACCAGGTTTTATTTCACAATATTAGGGTGATTTCTCAAGATAGGTAAAAAAGAGATTTTTTCTTGCTCTTGAGGGGGAAGAGAAACACTGAGAAATACTAAATTACTGTGACATAGGAAATGATATCACATTTAATCATAATTTTTTTAAAGATACATTTTTTAAAGATTTTTTTTTGCAATTTCTTAGTTGATCTAATAAAAGTTATCATTTCTGAACCAAGAGTTCTACAGTTTTGCATTTCTTTCAATCATCATAATTCATTTAAGAGGCAGATAAGTTTTAACACTTAAATTTAATGGGTAGAACCAAACTGCGCCCCCATAATAAGCAATGGTTTTACTGGAGCTATGCACACAACGCTCAGAATGCTCAGACCTTTGTATATTTCTTTAAAAATGGTATTTCCATTGTTAGGGCAAACTGTCCCTCAGACTTTGGGTGAATCTTGGCTTCAGTATTCTGCTTAACAAGCCCTTCTCCAGTTTCCAGATCCACAGGCTTAGATACCTCACCCAGATGGAGGCTCTTTATCTCACTGTACCAGTACTAGATGGGTGTCCCAGTGCTGGATGGGTCACAATGAGACATTTTGCCTCACTATTTCTGTTGAAATCAACAGGGCTAGGGACAGACATTACACATAAACTGGTTTAAGTGATCAGAAACTAGTTTTAACCTGTAACAGAACAGATGTACAGTGGACATAAACCAGTTTGAAAATGACTGAAACCGGTTTGAGATAAACCTGGCTGAATGTAGTATCAGACTTATGCAATGCCTGTTCCAGCCCCCTTGCTGGTTTAAGTTAAATCATAGTCCCCCAGCATCCCAGCATACTCTCAGGGCTGGGCAGAGCTCTCTGCTCCACAGCAGAGCTGGCCCCTCCCCTCTACTCCCTAGCCAGAGCTCTGACAGAGACTTAAAGGCACAGCAGGGTCTGCTGGGTTTCCTGTGCTCCCCTCCACCCACCCCTTCACCACTCACTACTTAAGCAGGGATCCTTTCCTCCTATGGACCATAGCCAGCATGTGGTATGCTAGCTAATGCTGTGTTAGGCTCCAGCAGAGACTGCAGACACAGCAGGGTCTGCCTGGCTTCCCCCTGCCCTACGCTTCCTCCTCTGCTCAAACAGGATTCTCCCTCCCTCCTATGTCCCACAGGATGGATGACAGCCCCATGGACCTATGCATGTGATATTCTAGCTAATGCTGTGAGGTATCTGTGTGTCTGTCTCTCTCCAATTTCACTGGGGCAGGTAGACAGAACAGTGACTGCTTAGGGCTGTTTGGAGCTAAGCAATAGGTCAGCTGTTTAAGAAGTTTGAAGTAATGGAGAGAAGCCATTGTTTTGCTAATTGGGTGATAAAGACTGTTATTACTATCAGGCCCCAGCTGGCTTTCTTGCTTGTCAGTTTGCTGCAGACAGTATGATGAATCAGGGAGGGAGATTGAAAAGCTCCATATCATCAACAGATGCATGTACTCTGTGCCCCCCACTTGCCTCAGACTACTAGCTAGAGGCTGGCAACACTCCTGCCCCTTGAGCAGCCAGCAGGGAAAAGCCTGGAACCATGCAGGCAGACCTCCCTAATGAGAGAGTCCTGCTCGGGCTTGGCCACACCCCACCCCAGCTCAGCTCCCTGCAGAAGGGGAGGGAGGGCTGCTCTAGCATCACTGGCTTCTAGCCTGAGCCACTGCAGGCATGTGCCTGAATTTCCTCAGTCCAGAGAGAATGGCTGTCTGCTTTCAAACCAGTTCAGCCTAGCCAGGTTAGACTAACTTGAAAAGATTGAATCAATTCAGGCTCAGGCTTTTTGAATGTCTGTCCCAAGCCCAGATCTTCAAGAGCCTGGTTCACCTACCATTCTGATTAAAGAATGTAAGTTAATTAGCTTTGACTGAACTGGATATTGATGAGGGATCTGCCTTATATTGACCAAGTTTAGCCTTGGTCAACAAATGACTTCATAGATTTCATAGATTTTCAGTGTTGGAAGGAACCTCAGTAGATCATTGAGCCTGACCCCCTGCCCTGGGGAAAAAAGTGCTAGTCAGATGACCCCAGCCAGTTGTATTTCCAGGCTCCTCTTAAAGACCTCCAAATCCATCTGAATCCATTCTCTGCCTTCCAGCATGTCTACTTTGTCCCACAATTTGGTGTCCTGGATGTCATCTGCGAATTTGGATGTCATCTGCAAACAATTTGGTCTCATCCATGAACTTCAATTAGAGTTAAAAACAAAACAAAAAATGACCTTTTCCTTACTCTCAGCCAAGTTATGCTCTCATTTACACTAGGGTAAATCTAGACAAATTTAGACTTCAAACAGAATTCATCCAGGAGCATAATCCAGGGTTCAGGGCATAATATTACACTTTGGGCAGTTCTACATGAGATGCTATGGAGCAGTTGCAATGAACTGCTGCACCATAGCTCATTGCTACTTCACAGTAACATCTAAAAATAACCATGCAGCAATAGGACTGTACAGTAGGGCTGTGCAAAGCTTCAGTCCCTGATTCGATTTGGCAGAGATTTGGCCCAATTTGGTGGCTGAATCTCCAAATCCAAATTGAATAAGAGAACCCTTTAATCTCTCCAAATCGAATTGGAGAGAGTCCAAAAGATTCAAAGATTTGGACACAGAAACAGCTTTAAATGTTTTTTCTGCA
Organism: Crocodylus porosus; assembly: GCF_001723895.1. Lineage (NCBI taxonomy): Eukaryota > Metazoa > Chordata > Crocodylia > Crocodylidae > Crocodylus > Crocodylus porosus. Next base: position 19,629,293 of record NW_017728910.1, on the reverse strand, counting down.
TACCTCTAGGAAGCAGGTGGCTCATGAGTGCCGTGATGTGAGGGTGCATGGAGCATTCCACAGAAGCACAGGGGGCTTCCCAGCATGCTTGGCAGCAGACCTAGAAGCGGACCAGAAGCACTTCAAGTCCACTTGTGGGTCCACCGAGAAGCATGCAGGGGCCCCCCACACCACCCCCCCGTTCAGTGACTGGTGCCTCCTGGGTCTGGGGGGGCACCTGGGGTACCCCTGCAGTTGATTGCTGATCTCGGGGGATGTGGAGGTGGGGCAGCATGCTCCTCGGCAGACCCAGAAGTGAACAAGAAGTACTTCTGGTCCACTTCCGGGTTCACCACCAAGCACATGGAGGGCCCCCCCCCCATACTCCTGTGGGATGCTCCATGCACCCCAGCATCACAGCATTCACAAGCTGTGCCTGATACCTCAAGATAAGTAGAAAAAACTTTTAAAGTTGTGTCCATGTCCAAATCGCTGATTCTCTGAATCAACATCAAATCTTCAGATTCAGCTGAAATGAATCAGGGACTGTGATCCAAATCAACTAATTGAATCACTGTCCCTGATTCGGGCTGAATCGGAATACAAATTGAATACAGCCCACTTTGCATACCCCTACTGTGCAGTAGTTCCGGTTACTGCACAGTCATTTAGTAGGGCTGTGTGAAACAGCACTGTTCCATGCTGACTTCAGTTTCAAGGTCTGGACGGAACAGTGTTTTGTATCAAATATCATTTCAAGTCAAAATAGCTTCACTGCTTCACTTCATCGAAACAGTGATACTGTTTTGCCAATTTCACTGGACCATGGGGTTGGGGAACGGAACTCAGCCCAGCTGGGCTGCCTCTACATCCCCCATGCTAGAGTGCACGGGGATGCTGCTTCCCCACCCCCTACAAGATCTAGCACAGGAGATGGAGAGGAAGCCCAGCTGGGCTGCCTTTCCACCCCCTGCCAGAGCTGGACTGACTTCCCATCCCCAGCGCTATAGTCAAAACTTTTCAACTTTCAAAACATTTCATCTAGCCTTGTTTTGTTTCAAGGCTATTTAGATGACCTTTGTTTCATTTTGATTTTGCTGTTTTGACCTCAAAATGAGTTGAAGCAGTGTCGAAACAAAATGGCCCTCGAAATTTCGCACAGCCCTATCATTTAGTACTTGGTTAAGCAAGTACTAAATGCCTGCACAGTAACAGCTGCACAGTTGCCCGCTCATATGGATGCAGCCTTTATGAACAAGTTAACGTTCACATTCCATATAACAGCTATTTGGGTGAAAAAACAAGGTTCTTTGGGTAGATGTGATATCTTTTATAAGACCAGTAGAGTAGTTGGAAAAAAGTTCTTTGCAAGCTTTCAGGCACAATCACTCTTCTTCAGAGGAAGTCTCTACTGTTCTGAGACTCCAAGGAAAGAGAGAAGCTAAAAGACTGAGGTGTATCAGAAGTATAGGCTTAATATTTTGAAAAACAGGGTTACATTTCAGTGTGTAAAGATATTTAACAATATGACAGGTTCCAGATAGCTTAGGGTAATCAACTCTGCAACAAGAGAAGGTAAAAAATGTAAATAATATTTCTCCTATGCCTCCTTCAACAGAGTAGTGTGCAGACTCAGCAACTTCTTGCCCTTCCTCCCGGGGGGAGGGGGAGGGGAGGAAGGACACAGACGTTCACTGTGCTGAAGCCTGCTGTGAATTCAGCATCTGCTTGTGATACTCTCAGCATGTAGCTCAAACAGCAGTTGTTTTCTTGATATCCTCTGTAATTATACTAGCAAGGCTTTCTGAATGTTTGGGGATCAGATGACTAAAAGAAATAAAACTCTAGAAGAATGAAATACTTCTGCAAAAATAAATAAATAAATCCAATCCTGTCATTTTTTCCTAGGGAGCCCTGTGGCTTAAACACAGGCATAATGTAATTATGATGCTTTGCACTTTTATTTCAGCTTTCATCTAAGGCAGTCAGCACATTGTACACCTTGCTGGGGTTGTCTGACCCCAGTACTCTTTCCTGCCATGCAGGGGGTCGGATGAGATGATCTACTCAGGTCCCTTCCGACCCTAGAAACTATGAAACATTCTGAAAACAGTAACAGATTAAACCAGGGCTGCTTACCCCCCAGTGTATGGGCCTGATCCTGCCCCCAGTGCCGTGTCATCCAGCTCAAGGTTCCCATAGAGCTCCCATCCAGCTTTTGACTCTGTGCTCTAGATCAGGCATGCAGAACAGCACAAGGTGCAATTCTAGCATGTGGGGGCCAGGTGGAGGTGGTGTGGTGTGGTTGATACTGGCTGGGTGGGGGTGGTGTGAAGCCCCAGAGCCTGATCCCAGCCAGGCAGGGGCAGCCCGGGGCACAATCCAGCCTGCAGACCAGCCCTGTGCCTTTCATCTGGCCCACAGAGCAAAAACTGTGAGCACCACTAAATTCAACCATACAACTGCCTGAAAAAGAGGCACATTGTATTGCCTCTATTTGACCAATGAGAAAACAGGGGCCTGAACATTTCTGTGTGTATATTTTTAAAAGGGCTGTGTACATATGTTACCTGTGCATATATATGTTTAATGCTTGCATCTTGCAGGTTCAAAAGCCCTCATACCATTTTCAAATTTCAAATGCTTACATGAACAAGTGAAGTGTAATAAGGCCAGCAGGTTTGAGAGTCAATGTTCTGAGACATGACGCAACCAAGACTGCGGCACCACTTTTACAAATGCACTATCAGAAGCAGTCCCTGCCTGAAACACTTGAGGGTAAAATTTTCAAAAGCACCCGCTTTTCAAAAGCATTTCCAAAAGTGATTTTGGTATCCAGTGCCTAGACAGGTCAGTTCCCCAGTTCCCAGAGGATGTGTCTACAGGAGACTCTCTACTGCACAGTGGACTAATCTAATGTGCAGTATAGCATCCCCATGTACACATGCACAGCATTTACTGCACAGTACTACATGGTTGCCTACTACCACTAAATACAGGTAGATTAACTGCACAGTAACTATTGTACAGTAGGGCACGTGTAGACTGCTGACCGCATGGCAAATTATTCCTGGTCAGCGTAGACAGCAGGGGGTAGGGAAACTGTCCCTCCTCCTAGGCAGCTGCTTCCCAGCCCCATACCTCAATCAGCAGATCCAGGCACAGGGCTGAGAGGCAGCTGCCCCAGAGGTGGAACAGCTTTCTCCCCTCCCTCCTCCCCCGACATGACTCCAGTGCCCCTTGCCAGGCTGGGACTGCCACCCAGGGGAGCCTGGAGCTCCCCCTGGCTTCTGTAGGGAGTCACAGCAGGGCTGGAGTAGCCTTGTACTGAACTGCTCTCATCTGGAGCAAATTTGCTCCCAACGGGTGTACATGTAGACACCCTGCCAGGGAAAGCTTACTGTGCAGTATATTACTATGTGGTAAGCTTATAGCACATTAACAGCATGTGTAGATATGCCCAGAGATTTCAAAGGAGTTAGGTGCTCAATCTACTTCTGAGTTTTTGAAGATTTCACTGAGTGTCTATCTGCATGCTTAGGCATCTTAGCCCTTAAGGCTGTCTATACGTATGCTGGTTCATGTTCTAATTAGAATGCCTCAGAGCAGACTCAATCAACTGATTCTGCTCCATGTTCTAATTGAAATGCTCCAGCATGACCTCACCATCCTATGTATAAGGCCCCGTACATTTAAAAATGCCCACTGGGGCACTTTATCTAAAACTTGTCAAATGATGTTCCGATCAAACGACCCGCAGCTATTTTTAAACCCATGGGGGCTTAATACACACGACAGTGAGGTGTTTTAATTAGAGCAGCTCTTCAGGAACTGCTCTAATTAAAATGCCCCCCACCCCTGAGCATGTGTATAGTTAGCCAGTGAGGTTAAGTCATTTAAATAGGACTTAAGCTCCCACTTCACTAGGGCAGTGATTTTCAACCGGTGGTCCACAGATCCCGGGGAGTCTGCAGACTATGTCTAAGGGGTCCATGAAAGACTACTATGATCAACCAAAAGTATGTGACTATCCACATTTACAATTCAAAGGGGTCTCCATTCAAAATTGTTTTGGGGTCCACAGCTGAAAAAAGGTTGAAAAAGGACTGCACTAGGGCACTTTTGCAAAAATGCTCTATTGATATCAGTGTGGTCTAACTTCAGAACAGCTATGGGCTGCGTGTTGCAGGAACCGCATGGGCTGCATGCATGGGGGCTGCAGGGGTTCCCTGAGACCTCTGTTGTGTTCAGCCCCCAACCATGAGAACCTCCCCATTGCTGCCATAGAACCCCCTGCTACCACCACCATGTGGATGAGCCACTGCCTCTGCCACCGCTGCACAGGGGGAGCTCCCCAGCAACTGCTGCTGCATAAGTGGCACAAGTCCCCCTCCTGAGCCACTCTGCTGGCAGTGTCGGGCAAAATCACCAGACCTCCCACTATGCCGTCCTTCCCTGGAGACCCTAGCTACTTCTACTATAGGAGCAGCTAGAGCAATGGGGGAGCGGCTGCTGGTCAGGAGTCTGCAGGCCACACATTAACCCCTTGCGGGCTGGATGCATCCCACAGGCCAACAGTTGGACAATAATGCCTTAGATAAGTAGACAGAAGAGCTATTAACATCCTCATTTCTCTTTGTGAATGGGGGCAATTTGAGAGATTAAGCAATTTGCCCAAGCTCATTAAAGAACTCCACAGCAGGGCCAGGGATTGAACTTGGATCTCCTGGCAATGTCTTCACCACATCCTTCCTCCAGTTCAAAAATGACATGAGATAGAGCAGCTGGGAACATGCTAAACCTGCCTGAAAAGAAGTACATTTTCCTTGCTCCACAGAGAGGACAAAGACTTTTTGGGCTGAAATAACAACTGCACCTTGCCATAGAAGTCCTCTGTGGTGGTGTTTCCGTTTTCCCTGCCTTTGCAGCTCAGCTCCTCTCCAAGCCCAAACTTTTACCTCCCATTTCGTACACAGACATTTATGTATGGTTCAGAGGGCCAGTGCAAATTGGTACAGAAAGCAGAAAATAGCAGCAAGAATCAAAGGGAAGTGGGAGACAAAATAAAAGACACTTTACTTTTCTCTACTTTGCTTTATGCTGTACTACTGTGGGTCAGCCTGGGAAGCCTAGACAAGACAGAGCACTCAAAACTTAAATGCAGGTATCTCCAAGACAAAAGTAGCAGAGGTAGCCACAATAACTTTCTGAATTGAAAAAAAATGTATAATCATAGAATCATAGGGCTGGAAGGGATCCCAAAGGATCATCGGGTCCAGCCCCCTGCATGAGCAGGAAAGACATCTGGGGTCAGACGACCCCAGCCAGGTGACTGTCCAGTCTTTTCTTGAAGACTTCTAGGGTAGATGATTTCACCACCTCGGGGGGGGAGCTTGTTCCATAGTCTGGACACCCTAGTTGTAAAGAAGTTTTTTCTAATGTTCAGCCTGAAACTGTCTTCCAGGAGTTTGTGACCATTGCCGCTAGTTTTCCCCCAGGGCACCCTGGTGAACAGTTGTTCACCGAGTCCCTGATGTACACCTTTGATATAGCGGTAAGTCACAATCAGGTCCCCCCTCAGCCTTCTTTTCTTCAGGCTGAAGAGTCCGGGATCCCTTAGCTTCTCCCCATATGGCTTGCCATGCAAGTCCCTGATCATACGGGTGGCCCTCAATTGCAGTGAAAGTCCCTGCACAGTAACAGGCTGTGGTTGTTTCTCTTCTAGTTTATGCAATTTTAAGTAGAAACCCAGTTATAATCATCTCATATGCCTACCAATGATTAAAAACTATTCATCATTTGCTCCATTGCCAGCTTCTAGTTGTCTGACTCTCCAGATGCCAGAAAAGGAGAAAGACAGCAAAAGCCATTTACTGTGATGCAAGGAGAAAAAGATGGTGCACCTTCTGCTATCTAGAATTTACCCTGGGAGCAGATAAAGAAGGTACTGAGGAAGTCCTATTCTTTTTTTTCAGGCAATAATGATCAGATTTATAGAAACAAATGACTGGATAAATTCTATACCATGGGACTTCACTACAAAGGTTTGGAGTGGGGCCCTTTGATGACTAAGTAGAATTCCCAGGTAGCCACTTAATGGAGATTGACGCTCAAATTTGACCCAATAATTAGAGTCATCTGTTGGAAAACACACATTATTCAGTAAAAAATGAAAACATTTGTTTAATTTTTGCCTGCTACTTATTGTTTCCTTATCCAACATCCTCTGCTCCCCCAGTCCTTCTCAGCTCCCGCTTGTCCACCATTTACTGATGCTCCAAGCCTTGGCCTACGCTGTCAGAAGGAAGAAAAAGCAGTAGCCTAGGACAAGTCCATGCTCCACCATAGACTTCCTGTGTGCCTGTAAGTCAGTCTCTCTGTGCCACTTCTTGATCTGTAAAATATAATTATACGTCCTTAGCACATTTGAACACAGTTCACAGAATCATAGAAAAATAGGGTTGGAAGGGACCTCAGGAGGTCATCAAGTCCAAACCCATGCTCAAAGCAGGACCATCCCCAGTCCAAGCCAAACCTTTAGCTAGCTGGATTTTAAAAGCCTCCAAGGACGGAGATTCCACCACCCCACTGAGGAGCCTGTTCCAGTGCTTTACTGCTCTCCTTTTAAAGACTTGCAGTTCAAATGGGGATGTGGACAACATGCAATGGTACATTTACCTATGATGTACATTTTATTAGCTCTTCTTTCTTAAAAGATGTGGGCGGAGGGGGCGATAAGCTCACTGAACTGAAGCTAAAGCAACAAAAAACAGTCAGGTTCACAAAAAAGTCATATCTTTAATCATCAGAACATTAACTGGTCACAGCCTGCAAAGGTAGAGTGAGTATTGGAAATGATGCCTAATCACCCATGAAGCACTTTGTAGGATTGTCCTGAACAAAACGAAAATGTTGGAAAAGAATCTATCACTTAAATAAATGATCACATAAGAAAAACAAATCACGCAGCTTCCCACTCCTAAAACTTTCCTATTAGTCTGGAGGAGCCACAGCAGGCAAGAGAGAGAGAAACAATAGCTTCTAGTGAATTGGGTCGTGTGCAGACACCCCATACAGGAGGTTTCTTTTTGCATTCAAATAGCAAAGAAGTTACTTAGGTTTGAGCTTGTAGTTTGCCAACCTCTGAATATTCTGCAAGTCATCTTAATGCAATTCTCATCCGATTATAAGTTAAATGACAATCAAGCCCTCCATTATCTTTAACAGTGACTACTTTGTTGCATTGGACTGCTATGCAGTTCCCCATCTGAAGAAAAGAGAGATCAAATGTGCAGGAAGTGAAGTTCACTACTTGAGTGAATTCTGCAATCAATATAAGAATACAGTCAAGGAGCACATCCTCAACCGATTTTATCAGAAGTCTGTTAATGCTAAGGATTTGGCCCCAGATATTTTTGTTGATGCTATCAAGTGCAGCCGTCAAAGAGAAACTAGAAATATCAGCATTTATGAGAGGAAACTACAGATTGATGTGTAGAGAAGTCCTAGAAGAAAGGCTTAGTGTTTTGAGCAGTTGACCTACAGATATCTGAGTTGGGCGACTGATCACTGAGACACCCATGACTGGAAGACGCTTCTGCAAGTATTAGCTTTAATTCCTTTTGTGCCTCTATGAACAACTTCCTTTCTCTGAGTGCATGGTAAAGACAAATTTAGTAATATCTGTGAAGCACTTGGATATTGAGCCAATTAGCACAGAAAAAAGACAAGAAAAATATTCCATAATTCATTCAAGAAAACCCCCATAAGCCAAAAAAACTGTGTTGATATTATCATTACAAGTAATTTGAATACAGACTTTAAAATGATCTAAAATTCATTCTCAACATAATCAAACCCATAATTCAGTTTTGTGCTAGTAAAGCAAAATACCATGCCCATTTCTCACATTCACGCAGCACCTTTCGTTTAGAGAGTTCGTTTAGTTAGCCCCTTGCTGCTAACTCGTAAGTTCTTATTATAAGCAAGGTTTATGGTGGTTGTAACAGCAAAGGCTGTTTTCTATTGCTGATAGGTCTCTCAAACTTTTTTCTATCTTGTGCAGTTTTCCCAAATCCTGCTACTTTATTACAGTTCCTGTGATACTTGGTATATTTATTAAAGCCCAAATTCCTTGATAATCAAAGCTTTCATTTTTCCGACTAAGATCATGCCTTATTCTCATGTTTTCCAGATTTCTTTTATAACTACAAATCCCAACTCAAAATCTAGAATATCAGAAGGCAAATAAAAAGAACTCCAAGTGTAATGCATCAGCAAAATCTCATGGGTTTTTTTGCCAATCTGAGAATTTTGGGATGTGGGGGAGAGGGCTTTGACTCATGATTTCTGAACATTTGGGTTGCTTTGTCTGCCTAAGATGTTTGTTTTCAGTTAAATATGTATGGGTCAAGGGCTACATGTATGGTCAATCAAAACTCATTTTCTAATTAATTGAAACGTTTGCCAACAAGTTTTTCACTATTCACTCAGCCCGAATACTTATATAATCCAAGGAATGTCTCATTACTAAAAATAGCAATATATTTTAAAAGTTTGCTACCAAATAGCAATTTGCTTTATTTCTTAACTAAAACCCTAACAATATCCTAAAAGCCTAAATTCAACCCATGACATGTTTACACTTTTTATGTATTATCTCCAGTATTTTGTATTCAGTTCTGCAATATTAATCTTTCAAAGGAAAACAATAGTAATTGATTGCATATACTCTGTATACACTATACAACTCCCTAACATGTTTATTTGGGGAAATATCACATATTTCCTAGTCCTGTATAGTAAATTTCCCCTGCGGTTTCAATTTAATGTGCTATATTTTATCTCCAACCTAAACTACCGTGTTTGGCTGAGCAGTATGAAATAGCCGTCGTATTGTATTTTGGATGTAGCTGCATTTCAATGAAGGATAAAATGTTTTTTGCATAATATATAATACAGGTTGAGAGCTGAGCAAGATCTGTTGAAAAGGTTGCAATATGCAGTTCAGTTCTACAAGACCTTCAGTTGCTTATAAGTTTCTTAGACAATTTACCATACCAAGTCTCTGAGGCTAGTGATTCCCCCCCCAAAGGAGCCTGTACACCCAAACAATGGTCAGAATAGTAGTCTAGAGCAGTGATCTCCAAAGTGGGGTGCGCGCACCCCAGGGGGTCCGCAAGACGATCCATTGGGGTGCAGGAAGAAAATATTAGAACTTCTATTTCTATTTATATAAATATACATATATTGGAGGTGCGTGCTCAAAAATTTGTTACTGATAGGGGTGCACGAATATAAATATACTTATATTGGGGGTGCGTGCTCAAAAATCTTTTACTGATAGGGGTGCGTGATCAAAAAAGTTTGGAGACCACTTGTCTACAGGCCATCAAGGAAACAGCTGATCTCAATTTGCAGATTCAAGAATATTTTCTCTCTCAAAATGATCCTTTTTAGATAGAGCAGACACAGAAAATTATTTGAGAAATGTATAAATACCTGAAAAAAGCCCCATGCTGGAATGGATCTGTCTCTGGAATGGAACCTGGAAACTGTTTTCCAAGGCATAATGTCATATAAGAGCAAAGTTAAATACTAGTAAACACTTTGAGGGGAACGGACCATGGACACAGTAAGAGGCAAAAATGTAACAAATGCTAAATACAGCAAGTTGTTTTAGAAAAGAATTATACACGTGTCTGGCTGGAAAACGTATAAAATCTCAGAGATTGGTTTTACTATGATAGGTTATAAATACAATCAGCTAGGCAGGTTTTCAATGGAATCAAGTAAGTGCACACACCTAACCCTCCTCTGCCGTCCCCTGTAGCATTATCACCACATTTTGAACTCCAAAGGACGCCCCTACTTCTGTCTTTTTGCCCAGCTATATTAAAAGTTCATCTCTGTCCAGTTTTTCTTTATGCAGCGAAATGCCAGAGAAATCTCATACTGCAAGGGTTGGCTGCACATGCCCATTGTTTTAAACTTGTTTGCTTGGCAAACCCCTTCCTCCCTCCACTGCGACTCTTCCCATTTATGGCATGTAACAATGCCCAGTAAATACAGTTACAAGTAGGCCAATGCTTACTGAATACTGTAGGGCGTGCTCTGGGGTTGGGGAGTGCTTTAACTCAAGCGGCTCTCAGGAACTGTTCTAATTAATGCACCCACAACACCTCATGTATTGAGTGTCCCGTGCTTCAAAATGGCAGTGGCAGTCCTTTAACTAAAGCTCTTTCAATCACCTTCAATTAAAGTGCTCCCGCCATCATTTTGAAATGCAGGGATGCTGAATGCATATGACCCTGAGGTTGCTGGTGTGTGCTAATTGGCACTCTCCAGCAGACTCAATTAATTGATTAATTGAGTCTGCTCTGACACGTTCTAATTAGAATGCGTCAGAGCAGGCATCAGACATGAATAGGTGCCCATAGTGAAGGGGTGGGTAAAATATGGCCCATGAGCCAGATCTGGCCTGCCAACTGACTGGATCCAGCCCACGGTTGCTCCTGCACCACTCCACATAAGGAAGAGTCCTAGCCGCTCCTGCCAAGGCAGCCCACACTGCGGGCCTGGTGGCCCAGGCCCCAGCACAATTTCGGGTGGGGCTGTTCGCAGTGTGGCTGCAGCTGGCCAAATACTGTTTTGCTCCCATTGCCTCCAGTGGGAGCCTCCAGGCTAAACCTTCCCCCTGCCTACCCAGAACAGCACAGCAGGGGCAGGAGTGGCAGGAGGAGCTGCCACTGAAGGCAAGGGGGAACAGAGCAGCACCTGGTTGGCTACAGCCACACCAGGAACAGCCCCACCAGAAGCTGCACGATCTGGCCAGGGCCCAGGCCAGTGGGGCTGTTCTGCTCTCCTCCCCTCCAGCAGCAGTAGCTACTGCTGCTCCTGCTGTACCACTCCGGGCAGGCAAAGGACTGGAAGGTATGGCGAGCCAGTAAGGGGTGCTAGTATGCTAAGCCGCCTGCCTCACTGTGCCCAACCAAAACTCCATTTTGGGGGTCTCCCCTGGGGCGCCTACATCCAGCCAACCCCCTTCCTGGAGCACACCTGCAAGCCTGGGGTAATCGCTGCCATCACCTGGGCTCTGGGCTCCGTTAGGGCCCTGTGCAGCCCAGGGTACACAGACCCTGCAAACCTTTGCCCACTGGTAGTAATTCTGGGTGCTCCCCCTAGCCTGGAGCCACCCAGGCTGTTTTTAGGTAGGACAGAATCAGATAATAATCAGCCGAACTCTGCTAGGAGCGAAAAGGCCTGTCACTCCTCTCAAGCAGTCACAACGAGGTGTGCTATAACAGATAGCTTTTAGTAATCAGAGAGGGGGAGAATGGGGAAGGAGTACAAGACAGAAGAGTATTAAAAAAAAAAAAGCCTCAAGCAATACATAATGGCCCTTTTAACATGCAGCTAAAGATACACAAGCCTAATTCACTGGCTAAATTTCAGGTAGGCTACTTACAGATACATCCAGAGGATTCTGGAAGCCCAAGCTTCTGGGTATGTTTCCAAAATGCCTGCCGGAGGAAACCCCCCCAGACCAGGTGACTTGACCCTTAAATAACTTTTCTGACCTCATCACCTGGCTCCAACCAGAAACAGGCATTATTTGAACCCTGCTGATGCAAGCCAATCCTTTTAAAAAGTGGTCAGTAGCCATCGGTGGAGTAACCACAGTTACCAAACTGGTTCCACTGGTTTCTGGGTGGGAAACTTAAACACAAAGGGTCTGGACGCGACAAGGGTAGGGGGGAGGTGGTCCTATAGAGCACAAGCAAGATACACCGCAAAATAAATCTTGAAACACTCGACCATGCACAACCCCAAGTGTGTGTGGGTGTTACGTTCTCCCCCCGGCCCAACATGTCCCAATGCAGGGACAGACCGTGGGAGATTTCTTCACAGAGGGGTAGCTTCAGCCAGGCAGCTCCTGGCCCAGCTCCCGGGTGCCTTCCGTCCACCCCGCCCACCTGGCGCCTCGGCGTTTTTCCCCTTTAAAGGAGCAAATCCACATTTTTCTGTGGTGATCTGAAAACCCAGATCCCTAACTATAACTGGAGAGAAAAATTAGGTTTCCTTGCATCACACAGTAGGTGAATTTGTCATGCAGTAGTATCTCAAACCCAGGATTCAGAAAGAAAAACATGCAAATGTCCCTTTTTTCTGCAAACCATGCTCTTCCACATTCAAAAACCACTTATACCCATTCTCTATGACAATTAAAATCCCAGTGACTTGATCCTATTTCCCTTCTCTCCACCGTCGTTACTTTAATCCGGTCAGGAAACTAACAGGAAAAAAAAGGCCTGTTACTAGGGTGACCAACTGCACAACACCTATACTCTTATAATGAGAATCAGAAATAAGCAGTTATAATAATTAGCAAAAACCACATAGGGCACATAGTATGCAAGCAATCCACAGATGACAATTTACTTAAGAAACACAGTCTAATAAGTAATGAACCCATTAATGAGAATCAAGGTCTCTTCACACGCAATTTGTGAATAGAAGAAAGGATGGAACAGTTCATCTAGCTCTAGTAAGCATCATTTAAGGTATCATAAATCATTCATTAGCCACATCAAATATACATGAGGGAGGAAGGCCTCTGCTCTGACTTTTTACCTTTGATGTACATTGTCTTTGCTTATTCCCATGCTAATGTGTGTGTGTGGGGGGGGGGGGATGGAGTATCCCAGAAAAAAACCCATCCAAGATTTGCAGCAGGGCACATGTTAACCTTGACTCTGCATCCTGCATTTTATTCAGCAGAAGAAAGGCAGACCCCCATCTGCTTTGAGTGCACAAGAATTGGTTGATTTCCAGCACTATAAAGGTTGCTGGGACTTCAACATTATTTTTTGCTGCAGAGCCGACCTGCCCCATAATGCTTTTTCCAGTGAACTTACCCATCATTCTGGGCACATGTAGAGAACTGGGGGATAGGCACTGGAGGTCTGTAAGCACTTGAGTGGTTTATTAAAGCACACAGCTACATACACAGTCTCAGCTATGCCATGTTGACCAGGCTGAAAGCGCCACTCTACTTGAGTGTGAGTTTATATGCAGGTGTGGACACTAGGAGACACAGGGCAACACCCAAGTCAGAGCCCAGGCTAGTTCTCCTGTTATGACATAGCCTAAGTAAGGGTTAAGGTGAGAAGTGAAAGAGCTATTTGAAAACAGTGAGCCTGGAGTTGCTTTTTCTGTGGTGATTATAATGGAAATCAGCTTATTAGTATAGAATCCTATTAGATTCTGAGCGTCCGCTGGGAGGGTGGCAGTGGAAGATGGTCAGCATCTCCTTATAAAAATGCTATATTAGCAGTGAGAGCATCTCCTTGAAAATAACTAGACCCCCTTCAGGGTCCAGCTGTTAAAAATGCAGCATTAAAAGTTAACACTTACACATGTCTCTGAAAGTGGAATTAGAGTGTGAGCTCTTCAATTGCTAGTACTTTTGATAGTCCAAGAATGAGAGAGAACTAATGCAGGGAATCAGCAAGAATCTACAGCCCTTCCTTCCCCTTTGTCTCCTGACACTACTGGCTATTAGCTGTGTAAGGACATGTATCCCTGCAGACCACCTTGTCTTTTCCATGGCCAAACAGGATTTCTTACCCTTCAGAGCTATGCTTTCCACCATTCCTTCACAAACCACATATTATACTCCATCTTCTGTGCAAACACCCACATTTAGAAATCCAATGGAGATCTGGATGCCATTACATCTCCAGCAGAAGAGTCTCAAGTATCTTCTTTTACTCTTCCTTATAATTTATGTGCAATTGGCTTGGGTTGCAAACCCAAGGATGCAGAACATTTTTCTTCCATTAAAGATTTATTGCTGCTGCACCAACATCTTCCCCACTCAGTAGAATGGCTCCTATACCATCAGTCTTTGAATGTGTCGAAGATCTTTGCATTGTGACCCAGAATGAACTTAACTCATTAGCTTTGATTCAGGAGAAGATCCTCTCAAATATTAATCAAAGTGACAAGCTAGTATAGAGCAAAGCATCTGGCAGTGGAGTGACCATCAGCAATTAGGGGAACAATATCAGAGACTCATAAACACCCACAGGGGGAAACCCTGCTCTCCACAGGGTGAAGACCTCTGACTAGTAGGGCCAGGATGGCTCTGCTGCACCGTCTGAGTGTGGAGTTGGGGGGCAGGGGAAGTCAGCAGGAGGATGGATAAGCATAACAAGTACTCATAGTTTCAGCTCATAGCTTTCCTCTGAGTTTAATCCAAGGGGTTCGGTGTTTTCCTTGAACACAGTCCAAGTGAACAAGTTATATAGCCCATCCATTTGGGCAGTTTCATTCACAATTTCATAGTCAGGTTGGAAGGGACCTGAGCAGATCATCAAATCCGACCCCCTGCCTTGTCAGGAAAAAGTACTGGGGTCAAACAACCCCAGCAAGGTGTATATATAGCCTTGTCTTAAAGACCCCCAGGGTTGGAGCCTGCACCACTTCTCTTAGAAGTTGGTTCCAGACCCTAGCCGCCCTGACAGTGAAGTAGCGCCTCCTGATGTCTAGTCTGAATCTCCGCTCTGCCAGCTTGTGACCGTTATTCCTAGTCACTCCTGGTAGTGCTCGGGGGAACAGGGACTCCCCCAATGCCTGCTGGTCCTCTCTGACTAGTTTGTAAATGGCCACTAGATCCCCCTCAGCCTTCTCTTGTGGCGGTTAAACAGGTTTAGGTCCCATAGCCTCTCCTCATAGAGCCTGCCCTGCTGCCCCTGATCATGCGAGTGGCCTCCTCTGGACCCTCTCCATGCTGTCCACATCCCTCTTGAAGTGCGGTGCCCAGAACTGGACGCAGTACTCCAGCTGCAGCCTGACCAGTGCCGCATAGAGGGGGAGGGTCACCTCCTTGGCCCTGCTCGAGATGCATCTGTGGATGCATGACAAGGTGCGGTCGGCCTTCCTGATGCCGGCCCATGTTCATCTTGGAGTCAACGATGACTCCAAGATCCTTTTCTGCCTCTGCACTGACAAGAAGGGAGTTCCCCAGCCTGTAGGTATGGTGTCGGTTCTTCCTCCCCAGGTGCATCACCTTGCACTTGTCAGTGTTGAATCCCATCCTATTCTCATCCGCCCACCCTTGTAACCTGTTTAGGTCTGATTGTAGCCTATTCCTCCCTTCTAGCGTGTCCACATCCCCCCACATCTTAGTGTCACCAGCAAATTTGAACAGGTGCTTTTTACCCCCTCGTCCAAGTCACTGATGAAGATGTTGAACAGTGCGGGCCCGAGGACTGAGCCCTGGGGGACCCCACTGCCCACATCCCTTCAGGTCAAATAGGACCCGTCCACCACCACTCTCTGGGTGTGGCCCTCCGGCCAGCTGACTGTGCAGATGTTGACACCACAGTCACCCAGTTTCTTAATGAGAATGGGGAGAGAGACAGTGTCAAAGGCCTTCCTAAAGTCCAGAAATACTACATCCACTGCTGCCCCTGGCGTCTAAGGATTTGGTGACCTGGTCATAGAAGGCCACCAGGTTCGTCTGACAGGACCTGCCTCTGATGAACCCATGTTGGTTGCCTGCTGGCCCCTCGTGGACATGTGCCAGGATAATTCTTTCAAAAAGCTTACCCAGGATCGAGGTAGGACTAACTGGCCTATAGTTTCCACTCTGATGCAGTTATTTTCCTCTGTCTTAAGATTCAGTATGCCACTGCACAACCTGTAAGGGCTTTATAAGCTATGCTGCAGGTATCACCTTCCCAGTTTGCAGAAATGTTTTGGCTCATCACTGAGTCACTGGCTTTGTCAGATAAACTAAATACAGGTTCCCTATGCTTTACGCAGGTTCTGTATGTGTGAATTCACTCTTATGCGATGACACTTTTTATACCAAAAATTCATTATATACAAGGTAAATTCACCCTTACACAATTGTTGTGGTGGAAGCCCACAGTCAGCTGCTTTGTGCAGTGCATTGTGGGAGTAGTGCCATAGACAACTGGTGGGGGGGGGCACCTGCCCCCCAACAGGGCTGTCCCCGCCACCGCCTTCTGTGGGTGGTCACCAGCTCCGTCCCTGCCACCGATGCTGACGCCAGCTTCTGCGGTTGGTCACCAACCCCATCCCTGCTGCCACGTGCTTCTGTGGGTGGTCGCCAGCCCTGTCCCTGCCACCAACACTGCTGGCAGCTTCTGTGGGTGCTCACCAGCACTGCCCCCGCCGCCGATGTCTCTGCCAGCTTCTGCGGGTGCCCCCCCCAGACTCAGCAGGCATCAGTTGACCATAAGTGATGTGCACCAAATTATAGTTTCCTGTGTAGATCTGTGCTCTCCGCTTGTTGTCTGTGACACATGTTTCTGTAATTGCCATCCCCATTATGATAGTGACCTGTGCTTGTGTGTACTATCTGCTGTTGGCAAGTACCAAAATTGTCTTGTAAAAGTGGTAGAAATGGGTCTAGGGGTCATTACAGTTGAGGTCTTGGAACATATCCCTATTTGTTATATTGTAAAGTGGGTTCCCTTTACGCAAAGTCAAGTTATGCACCGTTTTCCAGGAACGCATGTACAGCATAAAGCGAGGGAAACCTGTATATGCCATTAAAATAAAAAAGCCAGTTGGGCATACCACACAAGTGGGATCCTACCGCTCCTTCAGAGGGGGCTAAGCTACCAGAGTTTAGCTTGTCTATGCCACAAGGAAAGAGCATGCAGAACATCAGTTATCACAGAGCTATGAATCTCTGTCCTCACTCTCTCCCACTAGTTTGTCTGTGTATCCATACCGTGAGTTAATGAGCACACGCAGGTTTCTTTAGTTAGCTCACTGTGCGTGCTGCAGGTCCAGAGGTACAAGCCTGAGCCTTCCTCAAAAATCATGCTAGGGAATCTAAAGCAGCCTGACATAGTATGAGACGCATTCAGATCCAGAGAGGTTGGAGTGGTGCATCACATCCCTGCTTCCACAATGAAGGTCACAGCTCCATTTCCTCAGGGCCCCAAATGCTTGGGTCCCCTATGGCATCTGAAGTATGGCTGGAGCCCACGCTGGCGCAAAACACAGTGTCTCTAAAAGTCCTAGTTCCAGTCATGGCAGGAGAGCTGCCTACATTGGAACTACAATATTGGCAGATATTCTTTTAAGGCTCTCTTCTTGCAAATGCAAATAGGAGCAGTCATTCAGTGATACCCTGGCACAGCAAAAGAAATCAAGAGACTGTGTCATCCAGCACTTCTGCAAATGGAAGCAGGGAGCCAAATACAAAAGTCATTAATTAAAACTCTGAAGTTGGGTCTTCTAAACTTTGAACACCTCTACTGAAATGAATTCTCCCACATAGAAAGGAAAGTATAATTACTTTGCAATGTGGAGCTCACTGATGAGGATCAAAGAGCTGTTTCTGATGCTGATACGAGACTTTTGCAGCACTCCATGGTAATCCTTATTTTAAAAAGTAATTATTCTAGTGACACCAGCAGAGAAAAACCAAAGACAAGAGATGGACAAACTGATGTTCAAAGGTATTTAACGTCATTATTTGAGCAGAGCATGACTTGCTAGAATTTGAACTGTATGCACTTCCTGCAAAAATACTCCAATGAGTTCCATGAAACACCCAACACAATGTTGAGATGACTGCCCAGACCCTGCACTCCTCCCCTCCGGTGCACAGGAAAATGAAAGTAGATCCAACCTGTCATAAAGAGATCAGAATCCAGCTTCAGCACTGGCAAGCAGTTTTGATTACATGTCTGCAAATTTTACATCGACGAAGTTACACAGGAAAAAATCGCCTTTGAAACACAGAGTTTGACCCAAATAATTTAGAGAAGGCTGTGGGAGATTAACTTCTTATAGGGCCATCCAGTGCCATTTTCTGAAACTATATTTCACTTTGATACGTTCTGAAGCAAAGGCAATAGCTCTTCTCTAAACTCGCAGATTTCTCAGCTAGGGACAGAAGCCGTCTTTGGCAAGGAAGGTTTATCGACATCCAAGGAGACACAGAGAATCCATTATCCCCTTCATTTAAGAAGAGAGACATATTTTCAATGCCTTTATTGTGGCACCACACCAGTACGCACCCTTGCATTTCCCCATGTCAATGCAGTATTAACAGCAAAGTTTTGATGGAGCCCTAGGAAAGTATTCAAAGCCAGTGCAACATCTGTATTCGCTGTGCTTTCTTGTTTGCTTCTAAAACTAGGTACCCAGGAAGGGTGGCGAGCAGGCAAGAGCTATGACCACACCATTTCTACATGAGCTAGCTGTGCAATGGTAGGATGAATCTGGTGAGCAGCATTCAGCTGATACGGCTCCACTACCCACCCACCTATGGCTCCAGAACATCAAGGATGTATGTTAGGTGTCAGCTTCCCAGGAATCTGCCTTTGCAATGAATATTTAGGCCCCAAACTCGCCACTGACTCCAGTGGGAATCCGAGAATACTGCACTCATACTGGCAGTCATGGGGTCTTACATAATTAAGCAGGTTTAGAAGATACTGTAGCAAAAGTAAAATTTAATTCTTCTTGCAAAGAAACCTTCTTTGCTCAAACAGCAGACACATGGGACCTACCAGCTCAAAGTACAGCACATTCGAAATTACACAGACAGAATTAGGCAGCATGAAGCACCTGGCCTTCCAAAGGAAGAAGTGGATTCCCAAGAGGGGTCTCTTAACACCTGAGTCTTCTAAAAAGAGCCTGGTGAATGTATAATGAGCATGAGGCTGCAAAGCCACTCAGTGTGATGTGCCAAGAGACCCAATTAGTTTCTAAAGGTGCCAAAGAACTGGATACATTCAGACAGAGTGTAGTTGGAGGGGGCGGAGGTGTGGGGGAGAAGCAGCCCTTGACATTTTAAAACACATCACTGTAGCTCCAAGATGAACTTTAATCTCTGCCAATACACTGACCTCTGCAATGAGCTTTCAAAAATATCCTGGTGGCCCTCGCTGGCAGGATATCAGAGAAATAGGCTGAGAAGCAGCGGGCCTGATAGATCCAGTACCTAGCTAGAGAGGTAGGTGACCTATATATAGCCGAGGAGTTGAAACTTACTGTAAAAAGTGTGGAAAGGAGGGCCAAAACAATCAAGCAGCTGGAAAGCAGACAAAGTCCTCATGATAGATGAGATAGCTTAGAGGGGTAAACATCCAATTCCAGACCCTGTACCTACACCTTTGCATCTTTTGCATTCATTTACTCCTTTTCAGATGGGATGTAAAACTCTGTCAAAACAGAAAGCTGCTCACTTACACAGACAGTACTCCTTTATACACCATCTAATCAAGGCTAGCCACTTCAAGCCTTGCCAGTGCCCAACAGGGACATGCCACCCTGCCATGCACTCTTCTACCTGACTTCAGACTAACACAGCTAACCACTTCTCAGCTGAAGTTAGGAAAATGTGCTAATTTAAGAAAAGTGAATAGAACCAACTGTGAGTATCTGGATGGGACGTGGGCAGCTGGTTCTGTGGCAAGCCACTGTGGGGGGAGGGGGACCCAGGGGTCAGCAGGTTGGGGGCACAGGTTACCTGGGCAGAGAGGGGATATCTGAGAGATGTAGTCCAAGGTGTAAGCTGAGGTCAAGCTCCAGGACCTAGAGAACCAGTGCCAAGCTGCAAGAAAGATCCAGGGTTAGTATCAAGGGAGCCAAGTCAAGTCAGGATGCTGGGGAAACCAGAGAGAACAGGGCCAGCACTGAGATTCAGAGGAGATCCAAGATCAGGGTCAGAGAAAGTCAAAGCCGAGTCAGGAACCAGGAGAACAGTAAATACAAGGCTTACCAGAACAGGCTGATGCCATGTGAAAGTGTACCTAGAGACGAGGGCTGCAGGTATGCTGATTAGGGGTAAGTGGCACTTTCGGCAGCCAATCTGGCTTCAGAAAACTGGAGCAGTTGCATTAGCCAGGGATCAGGGGCAGGTGCTAGGCCCAGTCAGGTATGCTTGGTCTGAGAGCAGAAGCAATGGGGAGGCTAATATAAGCAGCAGTACTGTAAGCTAGCTCCCTGCACAAGCAACAGTTAGCATTATTTTGCACAAAAACTTAAAAGAACATGGCTCAAATTGCAACAGCAAGCAATCAAAAGACAAAGGATGCCAGAATGAAGGTTGCCTGTGCCATCTTAATGGATTATGACCGAGTCTTTGGGCATTTCTAGACAGGACCCGGGAGGTATGTGCATGGGGGTGCTTTAATTAGAGTAGCTCTGAGAACTGCACTAATTAAAGCACCTGGAGTGTCACATGTATTAGTGTCCCCAGGCTGAAAAATGGCAGCAGGGTACTTCGAATTACCACACTCCAGCAGGCTCGATTAATCAAGTCTGCTCTGCTGCACTGTAATTACAGCATGGCAGAGCAGCCTCCCTGCGCATGTATAGGAGCCCATTAATTACATGATCAGAAACTGCTGCTTCACAGGATCCCCATCTTATTCAGTGGACCAGATGGACAGTGCTCCCTTCATGAGCAGCTCTATCATTTTGTTTCATTCACACTTTCAGCACATGACCAGCACCTTATTTACTTCACATTATTCAAACCCTGCTCTAAAAACAGGTTTATTAATCTACTCCCAGGCTTTTCTATACTACTTGGTATCTAAACACTATAAAAATATTAATTTAGCTTCCCAACACATCCACAAGGCAAGGGAGGGATATTATTCCCATTTTACAAATGGAAATCTGACCAATAGTTTAAAGTCACAAGAATTCGTTCATTTTGGTTTGTCTATATGGGTGCCTAGAACCTGTCTTTTTTTTTTCTGAGTACTTTAAGCATCTCATATGATCAAAGCAGTCTTCTGTAGTTTTGCGTGTCTCTAAGGACTCAGTAGTTCTGCAAAGTACAACCCAAAGGTACAAAACCGGACTTAATCACCACCAGTAATTCTCAACCAGGGTGAAGGAGAATGCTGGGATTCTAGCCGGTCCTTTGAAGGGCACCCCGCCACGTGACAAAATAAGCAAGGTGTGAGAAGATAAGCCAATAAGCTAAGCAGATAAGCATAGGCTCAGGCTTGTCCCCGCCTGGATGCTCCCCCATCCCCAGCACAAGGAGATAAACACTGTAATATATAAATAAGTCACTGAAACTGGGTATCACTCGATTCATAAAAGTGAATGGAAGGGGACTTTGAGTCCAGGGAGGGGTGCATCAAGTTCGAAAATGTTGAGAACCACAGATCTCACGGTCCCGGCCCTGTTGATTTCTCATGCAACTTGTAAAATAATGTCACATGATGGACAAGGTGTACTGGCTAGACAAAGTTTACTGGAATCAAATAGAAACTGTAGACCAGAGAAAGGGAGAGAATCTAATTCTCCAAGGTAGTGTTCAATTACCTTCATCACAAAAAATAATCCTCTCTTCCTACAGTCCCTGGCTTCATTCATTACATGATTTCCAACTTTCTGCAACAAAGGAAGCAAGGGGGAGAGGGTCTACAGACTCCGTAATTATACTGCCATGGTTAATAGCCACAACTGATGAATCCTGTACTCTGAAAAAGGAAAAAAAACCAACTATGTGATTATATAATTAAAGATTGTGCCATAATGCACGCGCACAAGGCAGTCAAGGTTGCACAGACAGCCTTAATTTGGGCATTTTCTAACTTGAGTAATTGACATGATGAGCTTAATATTCGTTAACATAATTTTGAAGGTTTATAAAAGCAAACCTGTGCACCTCTGCTCAACCAAACTGCTTATCTGCTCACACCTGGATGCACCCTTTGAAGGATGTGATGGCACCCTGGTTGAGAATCACTTTTTTAGATCAAGCCCACAGACTTCTCACATGAGCTAATGTAGTAGCTGAGAGCTATAGCAAGTTGTTACCCCGCACCAGGTCCCACTGCCGCTCCCTCGATATCCACTCACAGTGTCACTCTCTCCTCTCCCTCCACTAGACTCCAGGAGCCAATCTACTGCCCCTGCAAGCAGCTCCTGTCTTCTCTGCACTTGTCAAGCAGCTTCTTCTGCTGTGCTGTCTAAATATCAAACACGGTGAAAAAAGGGAGACCCTAAGACCACAAAAGAAAAGCTCTCTTGCTTTTCCTTTTGGTGCCTAACCCCAACCAGCACTCATTAAATGGGAGAAGTAATTAAAGGGAAAGTCCTTCTTCGCCCACATAGGCCAGAGCTGGAACACGCTCAATCGCTCTCTGGACGTGGTGCAGTTTGGTCAAATGTAGGCACTCTGAAGGAGCAGAGCACGTTCAATGAGGGCAGAATCCATAGAGATTTCAGCTGGTGAAATACAGATTTGGAGCTGTCAAATTTGGGTGGATTTCACAGAACAACTGAAGGCACATCCCTGATGCAAAAGTCACTCCCTTACTCAGTGTCAGCTCCCTGCTCCAAAGTTAGGAGCACTAGATCTTCTCTAAGGAAAGGCTGCCAGAATTTTTTTAACATTTCAAAACACTGTATTTTCCCTTTGCCTCATTCTTAGAAACAATTGGGAATGTTTCCATCAAAAGAGTGCAAATCAGCCTGAGAAGACATTCGAAATGGAAAAGTTTAAGCAACTGAAAACAGACAGCTTTAATAATCGGCAGCGTTACAAGCATTGCATATAACAGCAGGAACAAACCTCATGTTCTCAATTTCGTTATAAATTGGCTGATTTTTCAGTAGGTGAGGGTCACGTTTTGTGCTTGGCCACTTTGTGCTTTTCTAGCCACGTGATGAGGTTTTAACCTGAGCAAGAGAGGATGCCACGGACATGGGGAAAATCTCCAGGTGGTGTCCACCAGTATGCAAGACATAACCAGGCCAATGGCTGTCTAGTAAGAGCAACCTGTACTCTAGTGATCTCTGTACCTCACAAGGGCCCTGAGACTGCCGTAAGTTATGCTGGGAATAAAGGGTCTTTGGCCATCCAAGTTTCTGACTCACTGGCCACATCTACGCAAGATGCCGACTGTGCAGATACTGGGAGTTACTGCACAACAGCATCCCCCAAAAAGCTTCTTGGTGACACTGACTGCACAGTAGCTTGTTACTACTGCGCAGTAGCGTCGCATCACGCTTTGTGCCACGCAACACTACTGCGCAGTAGTACAAGCTACGGCACAGCCGCTGTTGCGTGTAGACACAGCCACTTTGCAGAAGTCGGTAACAGCAAAAGTGCAAAGCAGTGGAGGTTCAGGCCTGTTATTGCGGCTGCTGTTCATATAGATCTCAGGGCCCTTCTGCAACCCCTCATTTGCGATTGCTCCCTTGCATTTTAAACTCTCTGTGCCAAGAGCTCTGTTGCAGTCTCTGAGAAGATTAAGCTGCCAAATCCGAGGGCTGTTCTTTCACTTTGAGTCTTTAGCACGTTCTCACGGGATTCAGAACAGCCGCAAAACACTCGACGAGAGGAGGGAACACCCTGACTTTTCCCATATGCTTATCAAACCCCCTTGTTTCCTAACATCATCAGCTGTTATAACCCATGTTGTGCTCATCCTCCTGCCTCGATATAGTTCACAGGTTCTGAAAATCTTCTCAGCCTTTTCAATCTGTCTCCTGCCCTTTTCCCATTACCCTCTGGTCCTTTCTTTGTGTCCCGTCTCTCTGTTCTCTCAGGTCTGGCCTCAGGACTTTCCATTTCAACCGCTCCCCTGCATCGCACTCGTTTCCTGGTGGAATTCAATACAGGGCGGTGCCGCTGAACTGGAAATAATCATTTTCTAAGCTCACCAATTTTAAAAAATCTGTAAAGAATATAAATAATGCTATTTCTAGCATAAGAACGGTAGAGCTTCCCTGTGACTATGCTGCCTTCATTCCCCCATCTCTTGTGATGTGCAGTGTTTCATTATCATCATTTTCCCAAATTTATAACATCATTCATTAAACTACATGTTCTGCAAGCCTGGCAAAGGCATTTTTGCTTGTTGGGAACTAAGCCCAGAACAAGTCTGAAGTTTTGAAACAAACACCGGTTTGTGTTATCTAAATGGATATTTTATTTTTTAACAGCATTTAAATTAAGTTTCGTTTCATAGAACGCACTCTTTTTCATGCGTGTACAAATTCACAAGCGTAAGGAAGGGGAAACTTATTTTGCCAAATGAACCTAGGATTTCTTGGGTTTCCCTTGGTGGTGTAGCCATCAGTATAAGATAATAACTGCTGGCTAAATTCTGCTGGCCTAAGAGCAAGTTGACACATGCTATTCTGTCCCACATCAGAAACCATAAATAGAGTATTATAGTTAGCACCTACATGTGCCAGAAGTTGATCTCTATATATGCACTACAATAGGATATTATATTGAACTTTAGAGACTCTACAATTAGGATAAAGTTGTTAAATGAGGCTGCCTCTGGACATCTGGGTGCAGTTCCTACTCTTGTATTTGCATTGCCTGTATCTTAAGAAGAAGGGGGACAGTGTGCAAAGCTACCAGTTTTTGCTATGTGTTGCTAAAACAACTAATCACTGGTGGAAATGCCAACAACAGTGCAAACATAGTACTCACGCTGTTTTGTTTTACACGTTACAAAGAAATACAGTGATGGATGCCAGTACAAACCCTAAAGAAAGAGCGGTGCTTTTTGAGTACGTTAAAATGCTTTTTGATTAATGATAGGAGACAATAGTTAATAGTTTTATGTTATGACAATTAATGACTGTTCAGGAACTCTCAGAGCAAAAGCAGGGATGTGATTTACAGTAGCATCTATTACTGAGTAATTTTCCAGCAGGTTGGGGAAGAAACCGTGTCAAGTCTGGCTTGTCACTCCTCTGTAATCACAGCTCAATGGAAGCTGTACATCTGAAATAACTAAAAACTACACATTTACCTTATATGAACTTTAAATGCAGGTAAATTATTTATCTCAGATTCTGTATTAACACTGTGGTCTAATGACCATAGGACCTGAGCTATAATCTGTTAAAAAAAAACTGAAAAACATATATTTTCTTTCCCTTAATATTATTTTCCCTTTTGAATGCCCAAAAGAAACAAGCCCCTTATTCATTTTATATTTTCACTGGCCTACTTTCCCGTACCTTTTCCCTCTGTCTTTTACTCCTAGACAGTATCCTCTCTCATGATCCCAAACAACCAAAAGAAAGAAAGAGAGAGAGAGAGAGAGAGAGAGAGAGAGAAGAAAGGGCTTTATTTAAAAATACTTCATTATGTCCATCTATGCCAAGTCCCACAGCAGAGTTATTTAGTATAGTTGAAACAGCTGCAGAGTGAAAATTTCCTCTTCAGTGTTTAGCTTTCCCATAAAATTCAGAAATTTCTTTACATCCCCATGGCCCTGATGCTTTTATTGCACTCACAGTCTAAATCAGATACCCTGACAAAATGAACAATAAAAAAGAAGAGAAGCGTTCCTCTTTTTCTCTTCAGAATTTATCCCCCTGGCAACTGAGATAAATGCATCTCAAAGCCCTGAGATAGAGTATCGGGGGAAAAAATCCAGTAAAAAATTCTATCAATTAAAAATGTGTAAATGAGCAATTTGCTTTAAATATTCATCTTCTTTTGATTGAATGGGGTACAGATACCTTTGTAGGTTGCAAAATGTCAGCCTAAGCAATCAAGGAAGCATAGATAACCAAAGGAAAAATAAATTAGAGTGGGACGGTCTTGCTGGTGTCTGTGGTTACATTTAACATATGTACAATAAGGGTGCTGAAATTTGATGTCGTCGAGGCCAGGGCTGGTCCAGCCGTTAGGCAAACTAGGTGCTTGCCTAGGGCACCAAACTTTGCGGGGGGGGGGAACAAAATTATATGCAGAACAAAATAACAGGAACATCATTCTAAATAAGAGGCCTGGGCGGATACGGCTCCATCTTGGACCAGCCCTTCCCCCAGTTATGCTAGTGCCCCTCACTCCTGACCTGCAGCCCCGGCCCCCAGGCCAGCGGTGCCCCTCCCTCCTGGCCAGTGCACCCACCCCATGGAGCCAGGGCCAGGACTGGCGCTGGGACTGCAGGGGCCAGTCTCCACCAAGCCATAAAAGTTAATTTAATCTAGACTTCTTAGTTTCATCTATATTGGGAGTGGTGGGGACGCTGAGGTACACAGTTTGCCTAGGGTGCCAGTTACCCTTGGACTGGCCCTGATCATGTCCTATCTCATTCATCTTCAAAGACAGGTATTTACTATACTGCAAATTAAGTTGTTTTCTTAGCATAAAATACTACGTCATGGCCCCTGTCACTGAACTGTAGGGTGAGAAGCGCTGTATTATGAGGTTTTTTCATGCATTATAACCCCTATTTGAAATAAAAGCCTATCCCTTCTAAGAGGCTAGCATAGTCATACACCTTTTTTTTTTACTGGGAAAACAGCTATCTTTATACAGGTGTGGTAGCATCAGAAATATTGGCCTTGTATTTCACGCTTAGATGTCCCTTGGGATCACTGTCATCTGGTTCAGATGATTTTCCTGGAGACGTCCATGGCACACATTGTACTCCGTCACATGACTTGTCTTGTCACCTGGCCTGTATTATGCCATCAATTTTGAAGCCGAACTTCCCACTGAATCTAAGATTTCTGCTGAGAAATCAGTTATACAGTCTGGCCCTTTTTACCAACAAGCCTTTTTACAGGTTCCTAATCCTAGGTCTGATCTTGTAAAGTGCAGGTCTGCCTTGAAACTCCTTTTAGGGCAGTCGATTGCAACTTTAAGCTAAAGCCTTGGTGAAAGCTTCTTAGTTAAATATTTTGGTGTTCTAAAATTATTTGCAAATATGCAGCAAATTAGTAATTATTTTTTTCAGATGAGGCTTAAAAAAAAATCACCTGAACAATCAAACCATTTAATTTAAAAATGCATTAAACAAAATGTTTCAATTTGTTCTGGAAATAAAAACTTACTTTCAATCCAACTAAAATTGAAGTGAAAAAAATTGAAAATAAAAATAAGTACACTTCTAAAAATCCAGATGCCCAGGAGTAGAAGAAGGTGGATTATCAAATCCAATCTCCTGCCATACCAAGCAATGACATGACATAATCTCAGTCATAAACTGACAATGCTCCATCTTAAGTACCTAGGGTTTTGCACCCATTATTCTTGCTGGAACATTATTCCAGGACCTCACTGCTCCAACAGTGAAAAACCATCTTCTGTTTTCCAGCCTCCATTTATTTAATTATTCAAGGACTGATTCAGTTTTGTGGTCACCGTTGTCATTTAGGTTACATATTTTATTTCTGTCCCTGGTGCCTACCTACAATATATTTATTGCCAACAAATATATCCCACAACATCCTTTGCTTTGACAGAGCCCCCCCAGCTAACCTCCCTCCAGGTGAAGATTTCCCCTATCGAACATAACCAAAATGAAATTAAATGGTTTGGTTTGGGTTCAACATAACTTTTCACTTGATCCAGAACTATTTGAAAGGGTAGGAGAGAATGATTCATCAAGAAAGAAAATCATTTTCATTTTGAATCAACATAATTTTTTTTTTATTTTTCAGTTTAGCTAGTGAGCCAAAAGTCAATTATTTTCACTGCTATAAACAGAGCATGTCAGACAGTGCTAAATAGCTCCAGCTAGTGCCATGATGATGATTTAATACCATTGTTTGGAAAAGCTGATACATAATCCAGGAAAGAAACTTGTTTCCTTTTCTCCATCATAGCATAACTGAAAGGGCTGTTACCATACTTTAGTCTGTAATTCATAAGTTCCAGCTATAGTTTATCTGCCCAATATATTTATCAGTGTATTTGTTTTCTCAGATATAATTATAACCTATGGGTGCCCAACCTTTTGGCTTTGTGGGCTGGATGAGTAGCAAGAGGCTGGTTAGCAGACCGGATCCCTTGTGAGACTGGGTCCTATGCACTGGATGCGGCTACACACTGGGTGCAGGCACATATGGGCTTAGCCCTGCCCACACCCAGATCCAGCCCAGCCACTAGCTAAGTGCCACACCCAGATGCGATCTAGTGAGGGGGCTGTTCCCCTGCTGCCCTTGCTGCCAAATTTTTGGATCCATAGAAAACCCTGTGGACTGGATGACAGACTGCCATATGCCAGATCCTGCCCATGGGCCAGGAATTGAGCACCCCTGACCTATTGCATGCATTAAATTATGCTTTATGACCTGCTTTATAGGCCTGTGCAAAGCAGCTAGTATTTGCTTTGGATTTGTCCGAATGGGGGGAGAGGGATTCGATTCGGTGATTCAAATCACTGTCTCGAATAAATTTGGTTGAATCTGATTTGGAGATTGGGCTGCTGCTGAATTACATGAGCCCCATCCCCCGCCCACTCTCCCACCCTGCCCAGCCCCAGCTCCCAGCTCTTTGCAGAAAAAAAGCCCACACTCACCAGCTGCTGCCAGTTGGGGGAGCTGGGGGACGATCTCCGCTGCCCCCCACTGGGTGGCGCTCTGTCTCAAGCCCCCAGAACCCCCGAGGCCACTGCAGCAGCTGGTGAGTTGGGGCTTTTTGGAGGGTTTTTTTGTTTAAAAAGCTGGGAGCTGGGGCAGGCAGAGCAGCCATGGGGGGTAGGGCTGGGAGAGTGGCCAGGGGTCAGGGGGCAAAATTGGGCAGTGGGGGGCAGTGGGGATTGCTCCCCCTGCCTGGAAGCAGCTGGTGAGCAGAGATTTTTTTAAAGAGCTGGGAGTTCACCCTCCTGCTAGCTGACACCAGCCCGGACATAGTGGGGATCACTGAAACGTGGTGGGACTCAACGCATGACTGGGCGGTGAATGTCAAGGTCTATAGTCTGTACAGGAGGGACAGGATAGGAAGGAAAGGTGGGGGCATGGCACTCTATATTAAGGAGGAATACACATCCTCGTCAATTAGCAAAGAGTCAGAGGAAGGGCACTCTGAAGTGCTTTGGGTTAGAGTACAAGGCAGTTGAGGGGTAGGGGTCTACTACAGACCTCCCAACCAGAGGGAAGAGCTTGACCAGGAATTCTTAGGTCAGCTCACAGAGGTAGTGAAGTCTAAGGATGTGGTAGTCATGGGGGACCTGAACTTCCCAGACATTTGCTGGGAAGAGCAGTCAGCCAGGTCTGACCGCTCACATAGGTTCTTAGCCAGAATGCAGGACCTCCATCTAACCCAGGAGGTGCACAGCCCCACCAGGGGGACGCCTTGTTGGACCTGGTGCTGGCCACAGGAGATGACCTGGTGAGGGGGCTGCAGGTGCTTGACCACCTGGGCGACAGTGATCATCGCCTGCTGGAATTCACCATCCAGCGCAAGGTGGCAAAGGCCTGCAGTAAGGCAGCAGCCCTAGATTTCAGGAGGGCGGACTTCAAAGAGCTAAGGAGAATAGTTGGGGAAGCGCTGAGGTCCCAGAGGGGAGGGGAGCCAGGTGTCCAAGGATAGTGGTTGCTCCTTAAGGAGACGATCCTCCAAGCCCAAAGGAAGGTAATCCCAATGAGGATCAAAGGGAGCAGGAGAGCACACAAGCCTCCATGGCTCACCAAAAGCATCCGGGAATGTCTCCTTGCTAAAAGGAAGGCGTACACCCAATGGAAAGAAGGGGACACCACAAGGGATGACTATACTGCAGTCACTCAGGGATGTAGGGGGGCAGTCAGGAAGGCCAAGGCAGAGATGGAATTAGGACTAGCACCCCAGATTAAGGACAATATGAAGTCCTTCTTTAAATACATAGAGGGTAAAAAGAAGGTTCCGGGTAATGTGGGGCCCCTGCAGGACGCGTTGGGAAATTTGGTCGTCACACCAGATGGCAAAGCTAACATGTTTAACGATTTCTTTGCCTCCGTCTTCCTACGTAGGGACCAGAACAGCCACCTCCCTGCAGGGGAGGCACACCTGGGCCAAGGGTTAGTGAGGAACTAGTTAGGGAGCTTTTGAAAGGACTGGACGTATTCAAGTCAGCCGGTCCAGACGATCTCCACCCTAGAGTACTAAAGGAATTGGCCGAGGTCATTGCAGGACCCCTTGCACAGCTTTACGAGTACTCGTGGTGCTCTGGTGTGGTGCCAGAGGACTGGAAGAGGGTGAACGTGGTTCCCATCTTCAAAGAGGGGAAGAAGGAGGACCCGGGAAACTATAGGCCAGTTAGTCTTACCTCGATCCTAGGTAAGCTGTTTGAGAAAATTATTCTGGTACACATCCATGAGGGGCCAGCAGGGGACTGCATGTTTAGGGGCAACCAACACGGGTTCATCAGTGGCAGATCCTGTCGGACCAACCTGGTGGCCTTTTACGATCAGATCACTAAATCATTAGATGCAGGGGTAGCAGTGGACATAGTCTTCCTGGACTTCCGGAAGGCTTTTTACACGGTCTCTCACCCCGTTCTCATTAAGAAACTGGGGGACTGTGGTGTTGACACCCACACAGTCAAATGGGTTGCCAACTGGCTGGAGGGCCGCACCCAGAGGGTGGTGGTGGATGGGTCCTTCTCAACCTGGAAGGACGT
>NW_017728910.1:19579174-19596812 GCF_001723895.1 Crocodylus porosus | reverse complement strand
GCTGGGGGAGTATGCAGGAAATGGGGCCTGGCAGGGTTCCCCCCATGGTCCCCTCCCCTGCCCCTACTTACCAGTATGCAGTCCAGGTCCAGCTCTCTGCTGCAGCCAGCGGGGGCTGCCTGAATCACCGAAGCTCTCTGAATCTTTTCCGAATCAATCTGGAGAGGTTTGAATCGATTCAGACCTTTTTATTGGTCCCCTGATTCAATTTGGATTCAGAGATTCGGCCACCAACTCAAGCCGAATCTCCTCTGAATCGAATCAGCACCCAACGCTTCCTGCAGCCCTACTGCTTTACTCCCACTTTGTGTCCTTTCTTGCATGATTTCCTGCCTGACAAACAAATCATGGACAATACAGTACAGTCTACAGTAAATGCCATATCACAAGTCTTACTAATGAAATGAAACAGTAGTCAAACCAGTTCTCATTACCATTGTACTGGTAACTCACTTAAAGCTTTTATCGAGGAAAAAAAAAGGAAAAGAAAAAAACCCAGAAACCGAAAGCAATTCATGCTGCAAAGAATTAGTAATTCACTCACCTGGAATAAGTCATGTTGCTATCGTAATGTGTACGTGTATGGGTCCATATGGGTTCTACACTCCCTGCCACAGTGAGCTATGGAGAAGCATATCAGAAAAAACATCTCACTGAAAGGGGAATCAGTGCATGGAGTAGAACTGAAGCCTCTGGAATTCCCTTGTACCAACATATCATTTCTCTCTGGGACTGCTGAAAATAGCAGGTGGTAAGAAAGGTAACAGATGTGCAAAGCAAAATGTTCCACTCAAACCTAACAGTTTTTCCACTTGAATAGGCCACAGAAAAACTTGGTGCTTCCAGGAGTAGCTTTACCTTGTATTCTACACCACATCCTCCCCTTGGACAGGAGAAAAAGAACAGACATGAAAGGTGGAAATAAAGGATAGTATAGTTCTTTCTGCTGCTAGACAGTGTGGGAGACCAGGTCAGGCTTTCAACAACCAGAATTTGCTCCCCCCATGAACTGACTGGCCGCGCTCAGTATATCAACAGCACATGTCAAAAAATCTGTAAGGCGAACCTTGAAGTTATCATCACTTCATCTTTCTCCTTCTAGAGATATGCTGGAAATATACTTTAGTCAAATACAACTTACATTCAAAAGTAACTTGATGAAATTCTGTAGCTGGTGTAAATAGGGGAAGTCGCACTACTTAATCTAATAGTCCTTTCTAACATTAAAAACTAAGAATTACCCAGGGAGGCTATTATATAGCTCCATGTGTCAGGAAAATTTAAACTTAAGTTGTGAAATTGCTTATCTAGCTTTTATTAGCTCAAAATCCAGAATCCCAAGAACAGAAAGCTATTTTATACTCGAAATATTAGGGCTCTGTGGAGCTTCAGTCCCTGATTCGATTCAGCTTGATTTGGTGGCTGAATCTCCAAATCTGAATCAAATCAGGAGACCCTTTAATCTCTCTGACTTGAATTGGAGCCCTCTGAATCGATTCAGAGAGATTTGGAAAGATTTGGCGATTTGGACATAGACACAGCTTTAAATGTTTTTCCTACATAGCTCAAGGTACCAGGCAGCTCATGAGCGCTGTGATGCTGGGGCGGATGCAGCACGCTCAGCAGCAGACCTAGAAGAGCACCAGCATCACTTCAGAGCTCCCCAGCTTGGCAACTGGTGCCTCCTGGGTCTGGGGGAGCACCCCGGGTTCCCCCTCACAGCTGATTGCTGAGCTGGTGGGGCAAAGTGGGGGGCCCCCAGCATGCTCTCTAGCAGACCCAGAAGTGGACCGGAAGTACTTCTGGGTCTGCCAGGGAGCACGCCTTAATTTGGCTTTGATATTTGCCATGAGCTCTCATCCACTTCTGGGTTCACCACCGAGCATGGAGAGGCCCCCTGCCCCATCCCAGACTCCTTTGGGACGCCCCACACATCCCAGCATCGTAGCATTCATGAGCTGCCTGGTGTTTTGAGATATGTCAGCACCAAATCTTTGGATTCAGCCAAATCGAATTGGGGACCGTGATCCAAATCAACTAATCAAATCACTGTCCCCGATTTGGGCCAAATCCGAATTGAATACGGCCTGCTTCGCACACCCCTACTAAATATGTATTGGTTGGTAGCTATGAAACAATAGCCTTCATTTTGTCTTTGATATGTGGGGTAAAGCGAATACACCAGCAGGCAGGGACCGCATCCAGGCAGACCTGGATAGGTTGGAGAAGTGGGTGGATCTGAACAGGATGCGGTTCAACAAGGACAAGTGCAGGGTGCTGCACCTGGGGAGAGGGAACCAGCATTATGGTTATAGGTTAGGGGCTGCCCCTCCCGGCAGCACAGAGGCCGAGAGGGATCTTGGAGTCAGGATTGACTCCAGGATGAATATGAGTCACCAATGCGAGGAAGCAATAGGCAGAGCCAACCGCACCCTGTCCTGCATCAACAGGGGCATCACTACCAGGTCCAGACAGGTCTTGCTCCCCCTCTATGTGGCACTGGTCAGGCCGCAGCTGGAGTCCTGTGTCCAGTCCTGGGCGCTGCACTTCAAGAGTGGGAACCTGGAGAGGGTCCAGAGGAGGCCACTCATATGGTTGAGCGCCTCCGTGGCCAGCCCTATGAGGAGAGGCTGAAGGACCTGAATCTCTTTAGTCTCCGCAAGAGGAGACTGAGGGGGGATCTTGTGGTTGCCTACAACCTTATCAGGGGCCAACAGCAGGGGCTCAGGGACAGTCTGTTCACCAGGGCCCCCCTTGGGGTCACCAGGAACAATGGCCACAAGCTGAGGGAGGATAGGTTTAGGTTAGATATTAGGAAGAAGTACTTCACGGTAAGGGTGGCCAGAGCCTGGAACAGGCTTCCCAGAGAGGTGGTGCTCTCGCCTTCCCTGGAAATCTTCAAGAGGAGACTGGATAGGCACCTGGCTGGGGTCTTGTGCTCATTCCTGCCCATGGCAGGGGGTCAGACTCAATGATCTGTCTAGGTCCCTTCCAACTCATTGATTCTATGATTTGCCATGAGCTCTCATCCGTATGGAACAGCAGTAATAAATGTGAACAGGTATCATGTAATTTTCAATTTGCAAATATAGAAGGAAACCTTCCAAGCCAATTTTTTTAGATGTCATAGAAGGTGTCTACTTACATAAAAGCACATGTGTTTGTCTAAACCACACTTGCAAACACAAAGCTCATTTTTGTACCAATGAATAGAGTCATTTTTTTATTCATGGCGACTCCAATTCTGCATGTCAAAATCTGCCAGTGGGAAAATAACAAAAATACATTTTTCATATGTGTAAGTGAGTCTTATTAATATTAAAAAAAATTGCTAGCCCCTGGTCTTGTCAGGATGTTTGCAAATATCAAGATAAATAAAAGAATTAGTCAGAAATAATAATAAAGATCCTTAATAATAGTATTGAATTGCCACAATTGAGGAATAAAGCTGAACCTGCATTCTGATAAGTGCTGTACACCTCTTCCTCTTACCTTTTCTCTTTAGTAAGAAGATTTTCACAGGGAAATACAAAGTCAACTTTTCACCTAATGCATGCACAAGTGATGAGGAAAAGAAAAGCTCCAAGCCAAAAATTTAACTTCCAAAAGAAAACGAGGCACAGAGCAGGTGCACAGAAGATCTCTTCCAATACTGTCAGGTTAGCAGAGTGTGTGTCTGAGATCAATGTTCTTTGATGTTGTAGGAAATGAGAATAAATGCTGATATTGTCTTGGTCAAGCTGCCTTCAATCACTAGCACTAGTTATTAATCAAAGAAGCATACTTATTCTATGCGGCAAATGAAGAGTACACTAAAGAAACTCTCTCACAGATGTATCTTTAAAATGCTGGTCTGGTTGAGAAGAGCAGAGCAGAATTCAGTGTGAGAAGATGTCCTTAAGCCACCTTCTTTGTGGTCCTCTGATCCTGAACCAGCTGCTAGAAATTTATGATGGCTGAGAAAAGCTTCAGTTGGTCCCATGGAGAGTGTCACCAAAGAACAGAGAAGCTATGACCATGCCCTTTGCAATGCCAGTTGAACACTAAGCTGAGCCATAGCCTGGAGTTAGTTGGCAGACTACTACAAACAGCGCAACCTCCATGTACCTAGGAAAAATCTACCATGTTAAAAAAAATCCTGTGCTTTCTTATTGGATGGTAGGCATTCAAATATATGTATATATATTCATAAATATATATGCTCCTGATTTTGGCAGAAGCTTCTTCATGCCAACGCCACAAGCCTCCTCACTTGCAGAGGTGTCACAAACTCTCTTCAGTGCAAACGGGAAAACTGTCTCTGACAAAAGATATCTTGGGTGTTCCAAAATGAGAGCCAGGACATTTCCCAGTAAACTTTGCTCCTCATTCACGGTTCTGCAAAGAAAGGGTGCTTTAGTTCATTGTCTCTACAAACATGCAAGATTAATTAATTAATCTTACTTGGAGCTTGTCATTTGGCCTCTCTTTGCTATCTCCATCTGTGACAGCTCCTCTTTTGGTTACTTTTTCCTATGCTATGTGAAAC
Source organism: Crocodylus porosus (assembly GCF_001723895.1). NCBI lineage: Eukaryota > Metazoa > Chordata > Crocodylia > Crocodylidae > Crocodylus > Crocodylus porosus. The sequence continues at coordinate 19,592,284 of NW_017728910.1, read as the reverse complement.
AGATTATCTTCCAAGCAATGTCTGTGCCATCCAACCAGATGCCTCAACAGCTGTTCACATATCTTGAAGTCTGAACTGACAGTGTCTTCTCTTCCACCTTCCCATGTAAGGTTCCAATCATAAGAAGAATGCAAAACACACATAAATAAAGGTTTTGTGCTGGACTTATTCTTTTTGCATTCCCACCATTCTCAAATAGAAATAGTTAGCAATGAGTTTAAAACAAAAAAAAATCTGAACAAAGTGCTAGCTTGTAAATTTAGATATAGACCTCAACCTGAGTCAAGGGTAACTACAGGAGAACAGAACAGGAGTAGCCTTAGAAGGCAGTATGACTATGTCACTCATCTGCATCCCTATCCCATCCTAATTCTTTCCTGCACCTGTACTGAGGTGACATAGTAATTTGCAACTGGTCTGCATCAGCAGTAGTTAATACTTCTCCTCCTGCGGTAGCTCAACTACTCTTCACAGTCAGGAAGAAGTGGAGTCAAGATCTCACCCATCCCAAACTCACCAGTTTATTCCTACAGTTTGGGCATGTCTACACATGAATTTAAGCGGGCTTAAATTTAATGCACATTAAGCATTTTTGGCAGGTGTCTACGCATGGTAGGACTTAAGACCAACTTTAGTCCCAGGTCAGTTCATCCCTGGCATGTGCCCCTGTGGCCATTGTGGGGAGCTCCAGCCTCTGTCCACATGGCTGCCAGCACTTGGCAGCCATGCTGAAGCCAGAGCCAGCTGCCAGCACTTGGCAGCTATCTTAAAAGCACACCCTCCACACTGTGACTTCTGGGCTGATGCTTCCTGTGAGTAGCCGTGCATTGAGCACTAGCATGGCAGAGACACAGACAGTGTGTGCCTGCTCTTCTGCTGCAGCTATGCTTCCCAGCCCTAGCACCCAGGGACAGGGTCCCCTGCTCCTCAGGGCTGCCACAGCTGTCCTACTCACCTGCTGCCATTCCGCATGCCTGGCACTTGGCCACCTAGTGAGACCCAACTCCCCCACCCACGCTGGCTGCCTGCTGGATGACTGGTACATAGCCTTCTGGGGCCCCTGCCACTGTGCAGCTGCTCCTGCCAGTGATCAGGGGGTCCAGAATGCCACCACAGGGACCACCTTCACCCTCCTGTCCAACTAGCCCCACTGCCTCTGAGCCCACCACACCAGCCAGAACTGGTGGCAACACATTGTGCTGCAGGAATGGGATGATGACCAAGGGGTTGACATGTTCTGGACAACCTGGGCCACCTTTGAAGACCTGCTGTGCCAGCTCCAGCCCCATCTGAAGCACCAGGACACACAGAAGTGCCCGGCCATCCCTGCCAACACCCGTCTGCCCCACTGCCCACTCACTCTCTACCCCCTGCCCACTCTTCAGCACCACTCCAAGACATGCACATTTACAATGACAACCTTTATTCCCCTCATACCTCCCCATCCCTATTCCCCCACCTCTCCCCTCAACCAACAGAACCCCCTCCCTCCCCAACACACAGAGCCCCTCCACTACCCTCCCCCGCCAATAAAAAACCCTCCTCCCAAACTGTAAACTATGTACATCAGTCTCAGTCCTTCTCTGAGTCCTGAAGTGGGGGCTGTGAGGTGGAGCACCCAGAATGCAGAGCTTGGTGGCAGGTGGCCAGCACCCTGGCCACAGACAACCCTCCCTGGGTCCAGGAGCCATGGTGAATGCTATGGGCTCCTGCAGGCAGGAGGTGGTGAAGGCCCTCCTCCAAGGACTGGTGGTAGGGGCTGCTGTGGGGTGGTGGGTGGGATCCTGGGGGTCCTGTGGGGCCGGGGCCAGAGGTCTGACATGGGGTGGCCTGCACATGGCTGCCAGTTGTTACTGGACCAACATCACGTGGTGCTCTGTTCAGTGCACTCCACGCATGTGATCCATTCCATGCACCTGCTGCACCCAGTCCCATGCCTCCTCCCTGGCAGTCTCCCAGGCAATCTCTTCATTCCTTGAGGCCATCTCCCATGCCTGCTGCTGCACCTGCTCTCATATCACCCAGTACTCAACTGCTGCCACCAGCCACTGGAGCAGGAGGGTCCAGTCTGTGGTGCACCATTGGCACAGCTGGCATGTCTGGGCAGGTCCAGTGGTGGGTGGTGTTAACCCTGCTGTGGCACTCCCTCAGGGCCCTGCAGCCTCATCCCTGTGTCCAGATGTTTGTCTGGCTGGGGCAAGAGACAGAATCCTTTTGTGCAAGTTTACAACATTGCATGGATTCACCAGGGGCAAGTCATGCCTGACCAACCTGCTTGCCTTCTATGACAAGGTGACAGGCTCTGTGGATATGGGGAGAATGGTGGATGTGGTGTACCTTGGTTTTAACAAGGCTTTTGATATGTTCTCCTGCAGCATTCTTGCAGGCAAGCTAAGGAATTAGGGGTTGGATGAATCAAGTGTAAGGTGATAGAAAACTGGGTGGAGCATTGGGCTCAGCGAGTAATAATCAATGACTCAATGTCTATTTGGCATCTGGTATCAAGTGGAGTGCCCCCGGGGTTGGTCTCAGGGCCACTTTTATTCAATGTCTTCATCAATGACCTTGACCATGACATACAGTGCACCCTCAGCAAGTTTACAGATGACAAGCTGGGGCAGTAATAGATATGCTGGAGGATAGGACTAGGATTCAGAGTGACTCAGAAAAATTGGAGGATTGGGCCAAATCAGGAAATCTCGTGAGGTGCAACAAGGACAAGTGCAAAGTCCTGCACTTAGGATGGAACAAACCCATGCACCAGTACAGACTGGGGGATGACTGCTGGGCAGCAGCTCTTCAGAAAAGGACCTGGGGGTTACAGTGGACAATAAGCTGAATATGAGCCAGCAGTATGCCCTTGTTGTTAAGAAAGCTAATAGCATCCTGTGCTGCATTGGTAGATGTGTTGCCAGCAGGTCAAGGGAAGTGATTATTCCCCTCTATTCAGCACTGGTGAGGCCACATCTGAAGTACTATGTTGAGTTTTGCCCCCCCCCCACACACACACACTACAGGAAGGATGTGGAGAAATTGGAGAGAGTCCAGTAGAGGGTGAGAAAAATGCTGAGGGGGCTGGCGGACATGACTTGTGAGAAAAGACTGAGGGAACTGGGCTTATTTAGTCTAGAGAAGAGGAGACTGAGAGGGGATGTAATAGAAGCCTTCAACTACCTAAAGGGTATTACAAAGATGATAGAGCAGGACTGTTCTCAGTCATGGCAGATGACAGAACAAGGAGCAATGTTCTCAAGTCACAGCAAGGAAAGTTTAGGTTAGATAGTAAAAAGAATTTTCTCACTGGGAGAGTAGCAAAACACTGGAACAGGTTACCCAGAGTGGTGGTGAAAGCTCCATCCTTGGAGGTTTTCAAAACCCAGCTAGACAAAGCTTTGGTTGGGATGATCTAGTTGGGGATGGTCCTGCTTCGAGCAGGAGGTTGTACTGGATGACCTCCTGAAGGTCCCTTTTGACCCTAGCTTTCTATGATTCTATGATTGCAGAGATAAGGTGCTCTGCTCCAGGGGCCCTGTGCTAGCCGGCCTCAGATCAGAACCACGGTAAGCTTTCTGGACAGGGCTGGACCCAGGCAACTGCCAGCTGAGCCCCTCAACCCCACTTGCTCCTCTGGGGCTGGCAACCCACTGGGTGCTGACTGCAGGCAACCTGCCTCCCCTGCCTTCTGTCCCCTTCCCAGGGTGGACAAGGCTAGGCTGCCGGCAGCACCTGCTCAATAAAATGGGCTGATGAAAAAAATTTTGAACTGTGTCCAACCTCTATGCATGCTGGGCGGGGGGAGGGGGGAGTATGGGTGGGCTGAGCAGGGAGTGAGGGTAGGGGCTTGGGTCAGGGGCAGGACTGGAGACTGGGAAGGGCCCTCCCCCAGTGCAGGACTTACCATGTGTTTGGGGCTGGTTAAGCTGGCAGCTCAGTGCAGGGCTCCTTATCAGCAATGACATCTGGCTGCGCCCAGTGTCCATGGTCTGCGGTGAGCAATAGGCCCATGCCTGGCCCAAGCCTCACCTGGGGAGGAGCTGGCAGCTATTAGTGGCATAGCCGGCTGCTCCTTGTGGTGGGGTATGGGGTTGGACCAATGGCAAGACAGCTTCTGGGCAGAGATCCCTGAGCTGCCAGTGGATGCAATCTCAGGGGCCAGTATAGCCCCTGAGAGTGAAGGACTAAATGTGGGTCAGCTCCCACATGAAGGGCATGGTCTTAAAGGCATGTCCGGACCAACAATTGAAGTTGGTCATGACCATCCACTGTCCCTGCAAGACCTTGGCCTTCACATGGCACTGCCACACCATCTGGGAATGATCTTGCACATGCATCCTGGCTGAACTGACCTCATAAATGTAGGCATTTGAGCGCCCGCCCTGTGAGAACTGCTTCTGTATGTCAGCCCTGCCCCAGAGCACCACGAGGTTGTGTATCTCTTCATGGGTCCAGTTGGGGGCCCAGGCGCTCAGGGTGGGTGTAGGTATGTGGGTGGAGCTGGGGCTCAACAGGGATGATGTGCTGGACATGCTCCCTGTTCCAGCTCTCTGGGGCCCTGTGCAGCTGTCCCTGCAATGCTAGCTCTGGATGGCTGCAGCAGGACCCTGGCCAGGGGCATGGCCAGGGACAGAGAGCAGCGCTGCAGAGTCACTTCACCACAATGCCTGCAAAGAGAGAGAGCTGGGGGTGAGGGGCAGCAGGGAGCAGGTGCTGGCCCTACTGCCATAGAGAGCAGGGCCATAAGCCCTGGGGGAAACTTCAGGGCTGGGCACGGGACACAGCATGATGCAGCCCTTTGCAATGGTCACCTGTGGCCAAGGAGCAGCTCCAGCTAGGGGACAGGGTGGGCAGAGGCTGCCTTGCTCCTGTCCAGGGGGACACACAGGGCCTGGTGGGCTTCTGCAGGCAGCACTGGCTCCTTCAGGCTCCCTGTGCTATGTCCCCCCCAGTGGCTGGAGACTTTTATAGCCTGCAGCTAGGGACTGCCAGAGAATAGCCCAGCCCTAGAGGACAAGAGGTGGCCAGCCAGGAGTCCTGGAGCTGGGATCTGGCTGGCCCCCTAGTGGCTGAGCAAACCAAGCACTGAAGTCCCTGAGTTAATGTGCATTAAAGCATCTACACGTGCATTAATGTGCTTTAACTTATCGCACCCAAATTTGATACTTGTTTTAGGTGGGATTTGCCTAAATTCACCATTTTTAAGGCACATTAAGACCATGCACATGTAGACGTGCCCTTAATGCACCTTAAATCAGACTAATGCACATTAAATGCACATGTGCAGACATGCCTTCTCAGACCCTAGATCCGGGGGTTCATACAGAGGGGTACAGGGTGTTCGTTCTCTCTTCCACACACATGTAGCTTGCAGCACAATTCCATCCTTAATATGAATAGCAAGCAGGCATTTTTTTTCGCCTCCACTGAGGTAATTAGCTTATAGACTCTCTCACAACAAGAAAATAACATTGGGCTTTGTGGGCAGGCAATCTGAAAAGTAGCTAGCTCATCGCTAGTCGATCTTCCACTTGATCAATATTTACTCTGATGTACAAGAACAGTCTATTCTAAGCAAACCTGTTCTTGCAGAAGGGCTCACAAGCGGAGTGTGTAATGTGGGACTACTTAGATACATTAATAGGAGAAAAAAATTATGTTTTATGAGCCCCTGAAGAGAAACAGTTCTGACAATAGCTGTCATAAAGCTTAACCTCCAAAGCTCCAGGTGACTATGCCTTGAACTGCAGAGATTTTAGTTTGGTCTTAACTACACAGGACAGATGGGTGTCAGAGTTGATGTCCTAGCTGAAGACAGCAGAATCCACTAATTACAACTACAGCACAGCCAAGGGATTTTCCATGTACCATAAGCCAATTCTGAAATACAAGGAATATCATTTACATCCCAAGGAAGTAAGCTCTAAAGAAGCTTCACAGTAATCGTAATTGCTGTTTAAGCTAATTTGTGCATACGAGATGATCGTGTTTAAGCAGCCTTGAGACTCAAGAACAAAATCTATGCAGAAACCTTTACCAAGTTCATACCATTTTCTATCTAGGGCACCTAATTATTTTCAAACCCCTATTCATTTTTCATTACCAGATCAAAAGTCTCATGCTTCAGGTGCTGATTCATTAATATATTTTATTGAACAAATGCGCTACTTTTACCAGCCAGACAAGGCTGATTTATTAAATGTTTGTTTAGTACTATAGATTTATCATCCTGGTTTAATTACTCTGGGGACTTGTTTAGAATTTCAGCTGCATTTCTAATTTTAAAGACTTTTTTGTTTTGCAGAGTAAAATCTGTCTGCAAGTCACACCACTCACCAGATTAAACAGGCTAGATTTGAAATTTGGAAAAGTTGCTAGTTTATTAAAAAAAGGGACTAAGTTTCAACAGTATGGACCAAAGTTGAATGAATGAGCAACTGCATATTTTTAATCTATCCTGAAAATGAGATTTCTGTTAATAATATGATGGCTCTGTCAAAATGCAAAGACTAAATACACTTCATACAAAGTTAAACTGATTTGCAAAAACAAGGTTTTCTTTGGGGTTTCTTAATATTATATCAGCTTTTTTGAAGTTAGTGCTATATTGGCGGAAAGGAGTTTGAACTGTACTTTACTACAGCTTCTGGAAAAATGAGTCAAGCTCTGATCTCAGTTACAGTCGTACAAGTCAGTCAATAGGGTACTTATGCACTTGAGGTCAGATTTGTATAATTACAATGTTAATTTACTAATTACAAAAACAGGGAAGTTTTCGTTACCTGAGACAAAGTTTAAACTGTGTCTGGATCTGGACATTATATATCTAAAATGACACCTGCATTTTTTTGTAATTAAACATTCAATATAATAGCAAAAGAAGCCCTCTGCCCTTCTAGGTAAACTATATAATATTTTAAAAATATTTTTAAATAGTCAAGTCATTGTAATATCCGACTTGAAGATACTTTCTTCCTGAAAGGTTTTAAAGTATGGCCAAATGCAACTACAATAGCATATTGAGCTTATACATACAGCAAAAGCAGCACTGATATGCAATAGCGTTTCAAATGAGATCATACAAAATGCAAGAAGCTTTATGCAGAGGCCATTTCTCAGTCAGGAAACTATATACACACATTAATATGTATACAATACTCCCTACCACTTATTCCCAATTATTCATTCCAGAAGTGCTGTTTGTAGAAATGAAATCTGATATTTTTCTAAGGAAGGTAATATGGAGGTAGAGTCTTCTCTTACCTCGCACTGAAAAAGACCCTGTTATTCGAGAATGTGTATGTGACATGGATTTTCAGAAGTCTTCTGGGGATGGAAAAAATCACTGTTTAACAGACAGAGAAGGGAAAATTTTAGGTCACTCTGACACAAGCCACTGCCATTACAAAAGTGGCATAGGAACTCTAATGCACATATGAAGTGGAAAGGACTTCAAGTGTTAAGGTCTTGGCTAAAAATTACATAGTAAATTTCAGAGAATCAAATTAATTTTCTGAAATCATCCTGCTGAGCTGGGCATGCCATTTTATCTCACAGTTCTAATATGCGAGATAAATATGCTATCCTGATTGTTCAGATGTTTATATAAGGCAGTTATTTTCCTTAGCTCATTGACTTTCAAAGGTAAAGGTAGTCATATGCATATCTGCAGGATCAGGTCCTGAAACAGCAATGGTAAAGCTAATGCTTCCTAAATGGCAGTCTTTTAGTCTGACAAATGCAAAGGTTTGAAATTCTCTTATGAAAGCAATGCTGCTTGCCCACCTTTTAGAAAGTAGCAAAGGTCCAAAAAAGCCTGAGACCTGTCTTTCCACTGCTCTACCCATCTGTTTTTTCCCTCCAGCCAACACCCACCTGCCCATCTTTTTATCCCATTATGCAGTTTAATGGCATTATAGTATTGTTTTGTGATTAAACTGTAAACTCGTTTGATTCTAGGGGCATTTTCACTATTTTTGCACAGCATTTGAATTAGTATTTACTATCTAAAACCATAACAGGAAGGATAAAAGCAGGGGCAGAGGGGAATTCTAAACAACTATTCTCTCAAACCAGGGTTGCTAACTGTTCAGAACTTAAACACTTTTCCATAGTGTCTGTAAAACAAATTGAGCCATCTTTAAAAAGCTAAGAAAGCACTGAACTTGTTTCAAGATCTGTGTTGGAATCAAGCTAAATGCAGGTGTCAATGCTAGACAGAGAGAGCAGAGCAAAGCCATCTGGTATTTAAGTGGGAGCGCTGTTTGGAGCCCTGCAGTGAACTGTCTGTCAGGGCTTTCTGGTTCGCTGGAGCTCTGTGGCTCCTTCTCCACTCCAGCAAGTGCTGCCATTGAATGTCCCTGCTGTCACCTGCCTTTTCAGTGCTCATCCTGATGGTATACATAGCTGCAAGGTCCCGGGCTGGGTAGGACAGGGACAGAGCTGTGAGGCTGGGAAAGCAAAGAAGAGGCAGGGGCTGGGGCCAGGGTCCATCCTAGGACTATAGGAGGGGGTTGTCAGGCTGGGAGGTGGGCTGCGAAGGGGTAGCATGGTGGAGGTGTCAGGGTTTAGGGTGAGTAGAGGACCCCTGGGAGGGGGTTGGATTGCTGCAACCATGCAGGGTTTCCAACCCAATTTTTTTTTATATTGACAGTAAAAACATGCATCAGTAGAAAAGTTTGGTTGTCAGTAAAAAGTTTGCAGATTGTCATTAAAAAAATATTTCTTGGCTTGGCAGCCCTGTCTCAGGCTCTTATCCTAAATTGCTTAAGAATTTTTCTGAGGGTGCAGATACAATTACAGTAGGGTAATTTATCTGGCTTTTATTCCAGGAACTGGACATATGACCAGCCTTCACAAGCTTAAGGCCTTTTGTACATACTATTATAGTACCAAGATATGAGGTGGCAAGGGAGCCAATTTCCATTAAGCAAAGAGCTACCCCAGGATGAAATGGACACAGTAAAATTACTACCCACCTTCACTAGAATTTTAGCAAGTTACTGAGCATGTCTACACATTCATTAATGCACTTTTGCTACTGTGCATTAAATTCAGTACTTCTGGGTGCCTATGCCTGAGCACCAAGGCTGCTTCAACATACTGGAATCCAGGCAATTGGAGCAGACTCAAGTAATTAAATCTGCTGGAGCGTGGCAATTGCCATGCTCTAGTAGCCTCCTGCATCTCATGTATTAGAGTCCCAAAGGCAGGACAGGGACAGAGCTGTGAGGCTGAGATTGTGTATCAGCATCTAGTGTATTAGCATGTATCGGTGTTTTTGTGTATCAGCTCATTGAATAAGCTTTAGTTCAAGTGCCCCCACCACCATTTGTAAGTGTGGGGATGCCGGTACAGGAGATGCAAAGACGTTTAAATTTAGAGTGGCTATAAAAATGCCCTCTAATGTGAGGTACTAAATAAAGGTGTGTTAGGCTACCCTAATGCACAGTAGCAAAAGCACATGCTTTTTTAGTGACATTTAATAGGCAATAGCCTATTTTTACTACACAGTAGTGTATTAGCATGGTTTTTGATGTGACACTTTGATACGCAGTAAAATAAGCTACTGCGCATTAAAGTGCACATGTAGACACACCTGCTGTGTAGTAAACTTGTCATGTGTCCTCACTATGGGAATTAAATTATAAGGGCTAAATTTTTCAACATAGTACAGTTACTCCATATTTTACACAACTCAGAACCTGAGACTTACATTTCTTCAATAAGTGTTATAAGTTGCTTGCCAGTGTACATATAATACTTATCCAAGCTGTTTTCCAAGGTAATTATAGTTAGCAAAAATGGAAAGAGATAATAAGCACTTTAAAAGTAAAGCAATTAGAACCCCAGTTAAAAAAAAGGCGTAATTCCTTTTATTTTAAGATGCATATGAATAATCTTGTTAACATTAGAAAGTTTTAAGGGGCATATTTTACTTATTTTGGAGTACTGTAGTATTTTTTTGAAAATTGCTCTTATTTACACTCCCATAGTGTTCTTTCCATAGCTGCTTAGTATTAAACAAGATGTACGGAGATCCCAGTGGTGATAATAAGCTGTGTTAGTTAATCAGTGAGTTAGAAAGCTAGAGAATACTATAACGATTCAGTAAAGAAACTCTTTGATAATGAATACAACTCAAGCCTTGTCACTCTATTATGAGAGATGTTACATATTCAGGAACTATTTTTATAACACCTAACTGTAAACAAAATGGCGTATACACTAGGCCTGTGCGGAGCAGCTTTGATTTGGATTCGGCCGATTCGGGGGACAGTGATTTGATTCGGCTGCTGCCGAACTTCTGAATCAGCCAGGCCTATCCCCAATCCTCTCTCCAAGGCCTGGCAATGTCTGGCCCAGCTCCCGGCTCTTTGGAAAAAAAGCCCCAATTCAGCAGATGCTGCCAAGCAGGGGGGCGATCCCCACTGCCCATGCACTGCCCATGCTCTGCCTGTCACGGCTATGGCCCCTTAAGGAAAAACCCCCCCAAGAAATACCCCACACATACCATTCCTTCCCACAGGAGGGCAATCCCTGCTGCCCCCCACTGCCCATCGCCGCATGGGGGGGGTTCTAAACAAGCCTCCCGAAGCCTCAAGGGCACTGCAGGAGTGGCAAGTCCTGGGGATTTCCTCAGTTTTTTTTTTCTTAAAGGGCCAGAGCTGGGGTGGGCGGGCAGCCCTAAGGAGGCTGGAGGAGCTGGGGGGTGGGGGTTGGGCCACCGATCAGGCCAAATTTCCTCCAAATCAAAACACCACCCAAAGCTTTGCACATCCCTAGTATACATTATATGATAGGATGAGAAGCTTTGTCCAGCTTTGTTCATGCTTTGCCTCTACAACAGCACTCTATTTTACTTTGTTTCTTAAGGCCCAGGCACTAGGGCTGTGCGGAGCTTCAGTCCCTGATTCGATTCAGCAAAGATTCAGCCCAATTCGGTAGCCAAATCTCCAAATCTGAATTGAATCAGAGAACCCTTTAATCTCTCCGAATCAAGTCAGAACCCTCTGAATAAACTCAGAAAGATTCGACGATTCAAACACAGACACAGCTTTAAATATTTTTTCTACATACCTCGAGGTACCAGACGGCTTGTGAATGCTGCGATGCTGGGGCACATGGAGTGTCCCACAGGAGTGCAGGGGGTTCCCCAGTGTGCTCGGCAGCAGACCTGGAAGTGAAGAAGAAGCACTTCTGGTCCACTTCCGGGTTCTCTGGAGAGCATGCTGGGGCACCCCCATGCCGCCCCGGCTCAGCGACTGGTGACTTCTGGGTATTGGGGGGTATCTGAAGTCCTCCCATGGCTGATCACTAAGCTGGGAGGCCATGGGAAGCCCCCCAGCATGCTCCTCAGCAGACCCAAAAGTGGACCAGAAGTTCTTCCAGTCCACTTCTGGGTTCGCCGCTGAGCATGCTTGGGGCCACCCCACACTCCTGTGGGATACTCTATCTGCCCCAGCAATGGAGCATTCACGAGCTGTGTCTGGTACATTGAGGCATGTAGAAAAAACATTTAAAACTGTGTCTATGTCCGAATCACTGATTTGCCAAATCAGCATTGAATCTTCAGATTCAGCCGAATCAAATCAGGGATAGTGATCCACATCAACGAATTGAATCACTGTCCCCAATTCAGACCAAATCCAAATTGAATATGGCCCCTTTTACACACCCCTACTAGGCATCACTGAGTGAAACCTAATCTAGAAGCTCCAGATTCAGCTTAAGTTGGAATCAGAGAACATTCACCTTTTCATTACACTCATATATGGGAGGGCATGCCAACAACTGTAGGGATTTTAGCAGTCTCAGGAAAAGTGGCAGAGTCAGCTGGAAATAGAACAATAACTGCGGGTTCAAGAAATAGCACCGATCCTCACCTATTGTTTAGCACCCATTTGTTGGAACATGCAGGGGACAGCAGCAAAGACGAGTAATAGAGATACTAAAAAGGATACCAGAAAAAGTCATGATTTCTCACTGTTCTGAGCCCCTTTTTTCCAGCTATGTTGGTTTCTTTGCTTCCTCTTTTCACCTTATTCTAAAGGGTTGGTGACTCAGCTGCCAAAAGCAGTTAGGCTTTGACTGCTCTCCCTAATTTGCGCATCCATCATAAAAGAAATATACAATAATGGGACCTGATTCCCCTTGCAGTTAGCCAGATGTACAACTGTGACATGAATGGTGTTAAGCTGATGTCAAACTAGAATGAGCAAAGAAGTTAGGTCTGTAAAGAGAGATGATAAAATCATCGGTGATGTGTTGGGAGGCAGGGGTGACACTGGGAGGCACTTGCACCCCTGTCCCCCAGATTTAATGTTCATCAATTTTATCAATAAACACTGAAATTTATGGAATAGGAGGACGGGAGGTAAATGGGGAAAAAAATCCAGGCCTGCAGGGCAGGGGGCACCATGCCTATGACACATGCGGGCAGCAGTACAGGCAGGGTGGTGAGAGCAGCTCCTGCAGTTGCACCTTCCATTCCACTTCAGGCAGGACTCAGAAGCTGTTTCTACAGATAAGGCTATAGAAGGCGGGTGGGGAGGAAGGGAGAGAGGGCATGAGGACATCCCTAAGCCATTGCCGATGAGCTCTGGAGAGCCTGAACCAGCCCTGCACCGTTGGGGGACCTCCCAATGGCACAGGGGTGTGGTCTGGGCACACCAGAGCTTGGCACACAGTCCTGATGGCACAGGGCTGATCCAGGCACACCAGAATGCATTTCAATATCTCTGAACAGGATGGGTTTCAATACTGACAAGAGCAAGGTACGGCACCTGGGGAGGAAGAACCAGCAGCATTCACACAGGCTGGGGAACTCTCTTCACATCAGCGCAGAGGCAGAAAAGGATCTTGGAGTCATTATCAATTCCAAGATGAACATGGGCTGCCAACGTGAGGACACGGTAAAGAAGGCTAACCACACCTTTTCATGCATCCACAGATGCATCATGAGCAGGTCCAAGGAGGTGATCCTCCTCCTCTGTGCGACACTGGTCAGGCCACAGTTGGAGTACTGCGTCCAGTTCTGGGCACCGCACTTCAAGAGGGATGTGGACAGCATGGAGAGGGTCCAGAGGAGGCCACTCGCATGATCAGGGGGCAGCA
>NW_017728910.1:19577788-19578917 GCF_001723895.1 Crocodylus porosus | reverse complement strand
GCCCCAGTACTCTTTCCTGCCATGGCAGGGGGTCAGACTTGATGATCTGCTCAGGTCCCTTCCGACCCTACCAACTGTGAAACTATGAATCTTATGCACAGCCCCAATGGTGCAGGGCCAATCCAGGCATGCCGGAGTACCTGCCCTGAGCCCTGCTGCATACCACCAGAAACTTTAAATTGTGTCCCCTGCTATCAGTAGTCACCAGTTGCCTATGAATGAAATACAGGTATCTTCTATACATTGTAGGCACAGATCATGTAATTTTAACACCATGGGAAAATGTACCACTTTATTATTTTTAAATATACATTCAAAACACGTCTATTGTATGTCATCCAAAATACTGCATCTGAAGCACTAGTCATCTCTGACACATTAAAAAATACAATCACAATACAGCAGAGTATCCTTTCTCCAAAATCAGGGAAGCCTAAAACAAATTCAAACTGCAGGCCCCAGCAAGCATCTCTTTCTCGCCTCCAAAAGCCCGAGTCTGAAGCCCATGCTGCTCAATTAATTGGAAGTGACCCTGTGTTCAGAGGCTGAAGCACAATGGTTCAGTTCTGCCACACAAAGGTGTTTGTCCACAGCTCAGAGTAGCATTAAGTGCTATCAATCTTCTGCAGCAGCTGCCTTCTAGGCCCGTGCAAAGTGGCTGGTATTTGCTTCAGATTCGGATTTGGGCACCAATTCGGTGGACAGTGATTCGATTCAGTGATTCAAATCACTGTCCCTAATCCATTCGTCTGAATCTGATTCAGAGATTTGACTGCTGCTGAATCTCCAAATAACACAGGCCCATCCCCCACCCACTGCACCAGGCAGGGGCAGGTGATCTGGGGCTTTTTTTTTTTTGCTTTTTTTTTAAAGGACCGTGAGCTGGCGCAGGCAGGGCAGCCATGGTGGGGAGTGGGGCTGGGTGAGTGAGTGGGGGTTGAGGGGCAGAGCCCCCCATGCAGCATGGGACAGTGGGGGGCAGTGGGGACTACCCCCTGCCTGGCAGCAGCCGTTGAGTGGAGGCTTTTTTTAAACAACCAGGAGCTGGGACCAGATGGGGCAGCCATTGGGGCACTGGAGGGGTGCTCACAGGGGTTGGGGGAGCAGCAGGGGGTGGGACCTGTCAGGG
>NW_017728910.1:19575742-19577688 GCF_001723895.1 Crocodylus porosus | reverse complement strand
TTTTTTTTTTTTTTTAAAGAAAGCAAAAATAATTAGTAGTTATAAATCATTCCAGATGCACCTTTCAGATCAACCCTGAAATTTTTTCTGAGAGTTTTATCAGGCAAAATTCCTATGGATTCTTACAGAGGACCACAATGTTAGTCCTTGGTGTATTTGGAAAATGTACCTACTTTACTTATCAGAGAGGCAGATCTTGAGAGCAGCCCCTGTTCTCCCACGTGCTCCTTCACAAAGCTCTTTGGGGACATGAAGAACAACAGGCAGAAGTAATCATATTCTTTCCTTGTGCACACTCCTATACAGGCTAACCTGCCAATGTGTGTATCTGGTACATGAAAATCTGTGGGGTTTATCATACTAAACCTGAGCTCAAAAAATTCCCCCTTGCTGTACACAGGGCTGACTGACTGGCCTGCCATCAGAGATATTTAGCAGGGCTGACAGAAAGACAATTGAGAAGGAACCAAAAGAAGAAAATAAGACTTCTCACAATGCAGTGCAGATGAGGACAATTTTTAACATCAAGTGTGCTCTTCTGAGTTAGTAGTCCCCATCGCAAAAAGGTACAAGTTGATTGCAAATATTCTATATGTCCTGGGACTTTGCTATTTGTCAGGCAGAATATTGCTGTGCTGTGCTGGTCCACTCATCTCTCTCAGATGTGGACATGCAGCAGAATATCCCGATCAGATAAAAGAAATCCAGAGGGTGTTTTTTCTCTTCGATATTACTGAAAACTATAAATGTGTACATCTTTCTTTCGTACAGTTTGGGACTGATTTGGTAGCTCTTACATAGGAATAATTCATTGAAATCCATGGGATCTCAAAGAAATGCCTGCCCCAGTACTAAAATCTGTATTGGGTGTGTGCATATATCTGAAGAAATTAAAATGACTGAAATAGTTGGTCCAGGATTTTTGTAGTATGTAACTGCAATATTGAGACCTGCCATCGGTGTAGTTCCTGTAAAAAAACAAACCTAAATGCTGTCCTGATTTAAAGCCTATGAAACTCCACTGAATCAAACCTGCGTGCAACAGGTGCTAAACAGTAGAAGTGACTTCTTCAGGAGCCCCCTTGCTCAATTATATTGTAAATGTCAAAATGCAAAGATGTGCTTTAGGTACGGTGAATTTTCTAGTATACATTTTCCATACGTGATTAAATTCTATGCTATTAGTTGATAACATAGGTACTCAGTAAATTAATGTAACACTTTTCATACGCATGGTATGGTAAAGCAATTTAGAGAACATTGATTTATACCCTGGGGGAGCAGTGGGTTTGGGCAAATGCATTATTATGCATTCTGAAATAGCACATGCACCATTTGTGCAATAAAAACTGTTTAACTCAGAGAACACATTAGCTGGCACACTTTAGTTATGCCTTTTTGAAAGGTGTTATGAGTTTCTAAACCTCCTCCTGGATGGCTCCCAGAGACTGCAAATTAATCTTCTATCTGAGTATTAGCTCCAACAAATGCATCTTCTTAGTACCGTACTGTAATGGCATCCCTAAGCTTTCAAAGCATAAAGGGGGCTAGGACTTACGACCTTACAGGAGAGGCGAATGGAAGCCTGATTATCGTAGGTGTTTCATAGATTTCATAGACATTAGGGCTGGAAGGGACCTCGGGAGATCATCGAGTCCAGCCCCCCGCCCAAAGGGAGGAAGTCAGCTGGGGTCATAGGATCTCAGCAAGATAAGCATCCAATTTACTCTTGAAGGTGTTCAATGTAGGCACTTGAACCACCTCTGCTGGCAGACTGTTCCAGACCTTGGGGGCTCGGACAGTAAAGAAATTCTTCCTTATGTCCAGCCTGAAGCGGCCTTGCAGGAGTTTCTGACCGTTCGACCTCGTCATCCCTTGGGGCGCTCTGGTGAACAGACGTTCAAACAGATCCTGGTGGTCACCCCTGATAAACTTATAGGTGGCCA
>NW_017728910.1:19571321-19575731 GCF_001723895.1 Crocodylus porosus | reverse complement strand
GCAAGGGGAGGTGGCCATGCTCCCGGGCCCCAGAGCCTGAAAAAGGGACAGGCAGCCCCCGCAGCCAAGAGCCAGGGGCTCCATCTGCGTGGAGCCCGGAACCATGGGCTCTGTCTGGGTGGCCGTCTCTGAGGTGCCCAGTGGAAGGGCCGTAGAGCCCGAGGGGACCCGAGGGGTGTGGTGCATGCCCATCCGTGTCATGCCTCTGGTAGGCTGGCTATGGCTGGGGCTGGCTATGGCTGGGGGGGGTCACAGGCAGGGTCTCGTGCCCTCCCGCACCCTGTCCCACGCAAACTCTGCGCTAACTTGAGCGCCTGTTTGTGCAGCCTGTTCACCCGGCTCCGGTCGCGTGGCTCCCTGGGGGGGCTGGGCCAAGTAGGGTCGTGGGCGGGGGCTTGACCTGGCCCGGCACCAGGCAGCGGCCTCCTCCCAGCAAGCTAGGAGTTAACCCCTTCCCACCACGAGCCCGCTCACCTCCGGCTGTTCCCAGAGACAATATGTTTTTCTTATAAAATCACTCCCAAAATAAGCATGTAGTAAGTTTTAACTTGTCTTCTGCTAAATCTTACTCAGCTGACAGCATTCAATATAATTTTACAAAGCAGTTCTGAACACGTGCCAATTCACATGCTTCAGACACAGAAGCAGAGTGGCTCCAGGCACGTACTTCAGGCCCTCCTAAGATGGCTACTTCACCTAATTTCAGTGATTTGGCAAGAGAACGTGGGGTGGGGCATCTTCCCAAGAGATGCACAAAGAGTCAGTACAGCTCAAAGGGAAGGAGCTAGCTCCTATTTTAATAGGGTATCAACAACAAAACTATATACTGTGGCTCAGATCCTATTCCATTTACTATGGCACCTACCTGTGATTCCATTCCATCCTACTCAAGTCCCTGAAAAAGACATGAATGCATGTACTTTTATAACACACCATCATCTTCCCTTGAGACTGAGTCCCAAAAAAGCAGGAGGAATACCTCAAGGTCATAGGAAAGTAGGACTGGAAGGGACTTTGCCACCTTTTTTGTTAACTGTTTTCAGGTTCTCAGGCAGAGTGGAACCAGGATCACACCTAGGCACCTAAGTCTGCTAGAATACCTAATAGACAATATGGGATCTGGTCCTACGCTGCTGTTGTTTATATCTGATCGAACACTTTAAAGGCACTGGGGCTGCATGGGGTCACTGTGGGTGTAATGGGACTTCAAAAGTTTTATTACTGGTGATGCTGTGGACAGAACTCGTCTTGACTCAGAATATCTTGACAAATCAGCAGGGATCAAAGTAAGAAAGCTTGTGCTGACTCCTTTGCCACCCCATTGCTAATTTTCTACCTTTTGTTTTCCACATTCAAGGAGCAAAAAGAATGTCCTACCAGTCCTAAGTGACTTAAGAGTTCATACGCAGCCCAGCTTGAGAAGAGGGGGGAAAAGATGGGTAAAACATGAGCTTAGGACTTAGAAAACCTGGGCTCCATACCTTCCCTTGCCAAAAACTCCCGACATGGCTGTATGCACAAGTCATTCAGCCCCCCTGTGCCTCAGTTTCTGATTTGTAAAATATGAACACTAGTAGTTTCTTATTTTACATGGATGATAAGGGGGAAAACCAAATGGAAGGACTGAGAAAGGAAAGAGGCAACACAACAAGCAAGGCTGTCATAGTCCATAGACATGGGAACTCTGTCGAAATTGCTGTTCAGTTGTGCCCTCTTTTCAATGAAGAAAAATGAAACAGGCGTGTGTGTGTCCCATCACTTATTTTTAAATTGCAGAAAATACACTGATTTGCGGTGGTGTATAAATCCATTCTGAATAGGCTGCTTAATTGGTACCGTAAGTCTAATATATTGGCTGCCTGCAGATCTGGACAGCAGCCAAGGAACCCGAGATCAACATGTAAAGTATCTTAGTCTGTTATTTTTCATAGCAAAAGGAGCTCACTTGTGATAACTTAAAACTACAAGTGCTGTTAAACTGTTGACCCAATTAATACACTTCCTGTAAAATGTGCTTTAAACAATAACAGTATAATAAAAAATACTCCCACTTCTCTCTACATTGCCTATTAAAACAAATATTCATTCTAGTAAAAAATGCAGTAGTCAACAGAGCTGAGCAATGTTTAAACAAACATTTTAGAATGAAAATGAGTATGTGGAACACATTCTGGCACCTTTCAAAGCAAGGAGCCTGAACTGTGTTCCTAGTGAAAGCCCTGTTTTAAACTCAGAGATAAATCTGGCCGTACTTCTTGCTCTTAAAGCAAAGATGCCCCTGAATACCCCCGTAGCCCAGGGGTGGGCAAAATATGACCCGGAGGCTGGACTCAGCCTGCCAGGCCATTCTATGTGGCCTGCAGTGCCCCTAAAAAATGTAGAAAATTTAATATTTATTTTCACCTGGCTGCCTGTCAAAGATGACAGGAGCCAGGGGCAGTAGGACCCAGGGGAAGCTGACAGCAGAACCCAGCAGCAAGGCCCCCCAAGCCCTGCCCCCCCACCAGAAGCTCCTGCCTAGCAGAGGCTTCTGCCCTGGGACCATGGGACTGTTCCTGCTGTCCTGTACTGGAGAGGGAAATGTGGCCCTCGACAGCTTGCCAAAACTTGGTAAGTGGCCCTCTGCCCAAAATAATTGCCTGCCCCTGCCCTAGCCAGAGCTTTTGCTATCAAAGTTCTGCAAAATCTTCAGACAAATAACTGCAAGTCTCCACTACTAGGTAGACAATGCAAGTGATCAAAACAATACTTGAAAAATTCATACTAGTGCAACTTACCTATTTTGATGGGTTTGCTTGAGAACTGAAGTTTGGGCAAAGTTTGCTGATATTCACCAGCTTCTTTGCAAATCCATATTACTAAGAAATCCAGGCTGAATTGTTGTTTCAGGAAAAACTGGGCAAAGTCAGCTGGAATTCTGGTATTTGTTAAAATGCTGAACTTAAGAAATGCTCACTCAAGTGGACTGAAAGCAGGAACAATGCTTAGACAAAAACCTGTAAAGAAAAAACAGAGTTTCACACAACTAATTAGATCATATTCTGCCATTATGTAGGCTGTGGTATGGTCTGTGTGTATGTGCATATATGCATACATGTGTACTTATTTTACAGATGAACCCAGATCAGAATACCAGACCCACAGCCCCCAAAAGTTTAGTAGTAGTTCAGGTCAATGCCTATATTGGAACACTCTCAATGCTCAAGGGCTCTGGATTGGGAATAATTAAGGATGCTGCATGACTGAGACAGGTCCATTACTCAAGAATATGCTTTTCTAATGGTATTGCATATGTGTAACTTCAGCTTTGTTAAACTGTGCTCTGGGGTCCAGGTTTTTCCCTTAGCCACG
This sequence comes from Crocodylus porosus, assembly GCF_001723895.1. Taxonomy (NCBI): domain Eukaryota; kingdom Metazoa; phylum Chordata; order Crocodylia; family Crocodylidae; genus Crocodylus; species Crocodylus porosus. Next base: position 19,572,380 of record NW_017728910.1, on the reverse strand, counting down.
CTTCTGCAAAAGTGGCTAAGTAAACATATTTCAAGTATGCAACAATGTTATAAGAGGGGACAAAAATCTAGCCCTTTGCACTTGTTCCAACAGCAGGAGAAAACTTTAACTGCCCTGCTTTAGTGGGGGGGAGGTTTAGCACACTCAACTTTAACTACTGTATTTTCATATCTTCCCAACCCCACCAGATGCAGTGAAAATTGGGGCTGTACATACAGAAAAGCCAGTTGCAGCTGTTAGAGTCTAAGACTAGCTCTATATGAGGCTTTGTCTACTAAAACAGGGTGTGGAAAGCTACCTTTTCTATAGCCCACAGAGCCAGGGGGCTTCTGTGGCATTCTGGGAGTGGGGGGCTTTGCCCAGATAATGGGGAGAAACAGTGGCAGTGATACTGCAGGTGGGAAGAGTGCCACTCCAGCAGTGTGGGGTAGGTTGAAGCAGCCTGCGTTCAGAAATAAGCTTCATTAAAGTGGCCCCTGGCTGGAAAAATGTTTCCAACACCTGCTTTAAAGCTTCATACCTGGACTTGGCTTCCTTTGCATATATAGAAATCATTCCTCTACAGGCCATACAGCTAATCTGTGTAATGCATGTGGATACACGCTGACTACATTTACACAGATGGTCACAACTAGCAATCTAAATGCCCCAAACAGCCAAGAGCTGAACAAAAGGCAGTATGTAAGTCTAGAAGGGATCCAGGCAGCCTGCAAATATGTGACCTGCATCTTGCAACTGGCCACAGCAGCAAAAAATCAGGAAAGCCTCGCTCATTCGCAGCACCCCTAATCACTCCACATTGAGCTTTATCCAATAATGGACACACGTCATAACCACTGGAGCACTAATGTGCACCTTCCACTCAGGAGACAGGCTGGAATATCCCTGTAGCTGTGGATCTGATTTCATAGACATCATCATCATCAGGGCTGGAAGGGACCTCGGGAGATCATCGAGTCCAGCCGCCTGCCCAAATGGCAGGAAGTCAGCTGGGATCATAGGATCCCAGCAAGATAAGCATCCAATTTACTCTTGAAGGTGTTCAATGTAGGTGCTTGA
>NW_017728910.1:19569080-19570355 GCF_001723895.1 Crocodylus porosus | reverse complement strand
ACCACATTGGCCTTCTTCCAGTCTTCGGGCACTACACCAGAGCGCCAGGAGTTTTCAAAAATCCATGCCAGGGGCTGACAGCATGCAGGGAGCCCTAACGGAGCTGGCTCCATATCGTAGAAGAGTGAGTGCTGGCACCAGCACCACCTTGGACAAAGGAGTTCAGCATGGCAGAATTCAAATGAGGCAGGGTTGGATTTATATTTAAAAAATAAGCCCAGTTCAACAGTTTCACTATATGCAATAGAAGTTTGTACATAGAAAAGCAGAGACAAGGAGCCTGATAAATTCTTTGTTTGAAAAGACTTAGGCAAGCTGATGGCTTAGATACAAGGGTCCCACAGCTGATTGCAGTTACTCTTTTCTCCACTCATTACACAAGCTAGAACCAGTATATCACTGTTGTGCTACTGCCCTATTGCCTTTAGCTTAGCAACTAAAATGCATTATTCACTGTGCTTACGTGGGTTCAGACTGTATTTTTTTTCCAGTGGTGATGCAACCTACTCTGATGGTTTTTTCCTCCAACTTATTTAAATGGATACAGCAGAGGTTAATATTGAGTCCATTTCTTATATGATTATTATGTGAATTTTAACAATGTAATCGGGGGGGGCGGGGAGGCTTTAAAATCAGTTATTCTGCCTTGTTAGCACTTTCTGAGACAAAGCTGCGGTAGGAAAATATTTCCCTTATGGAATATGCAGGTAATTATGTTCTCACCTTTGATGATAGTCTTCATGGCACATTTAAAAGTGCTTATCAGATAAGCGGTCCATCAGCTGACTGGTGCTATGGCACACAGGAGCACAATCCCTGATTATAATTTAACAAATATTCCCATCTTACTAATTGAAAGAGTAGCTGAGAGTAACTGGGAAACAACAACCAGTATCTGACAGGAAATCTGCCAAGCTTTCAGAGTTAGCACTTCTGTATTATTGTTATGGGCAGGAAAAAATGCTGGGGTCAAACGACCGCGGCAAGGTATCTATCTAGCCTCCTTTAGAAGACCCCCAGGGTAGGAGCCAGCACCACTTCCCTTGGAAGTTGGTTCCAGACCCTAGCCGCCCTGACCGTGAAGTAGCACCTCCTAATGTCTAGCCTGAATCTACTCTCAGTCAACTTAAGGCCGTTATTCCTTGTTACTCCCAGTAGTGCTCAGGGAAACAGGGACTCTCCCAGTGCCTGCTGGTCCCCCTTGGCCAGTTTATAGACAGCCACCAGATCCCCCCTCAGCCTTCTCTTGTGGAGGCTGAACAGGTTCAGGTCCCA
>NW_017728910.1:19512580-19568785 GCF_001723895.1 Crocodylus porosus | reverse complement strand
TTGGCATCAGTGTTGACTCCAAGATCCTTTTCTGCCTCTGCACTGACAAGAAGGGAGTCCCCCAGCCTGTAGGTATGGTGCTGGTTCTTCCTGCCCAGGTGCAGCACCTTGCACTTGTCGGTGTTGAATCCCATCCTGTTCTCATCCGCCCACCCCTGTAACCTGTCCAGATCTAGTTGCAGCCTGTCCGGTGGGAGGTTTCTCATCTCTCTTCTTCTTCCAGCTGCAGCCTACTGCTCCCCTTGAGGCAACTTTTCTTCCGAGCAGTCACAAATAAAAGTAAAATCACAGAGAAGTAGGGTTTGAAAGGACCTCCAGAGGCTGTTGACAGATGTGGAAAAAAAAACAAACTGTAAGTTACTGGAAGCAGCAGCACGTTAGCTTTAACCTGACTCTGCAGCATCTGTATAAATCAGGTGCTTTGGTGGGGCTTTTTAGCACTTTTTTCTAAAGTTGATTCAATCAGCTATTAGATAAAAGCACCCAAAAAGCTCCACTAAAGCACCTGATCTATACAAACAGTGGGTGAGCTGGTTCCAATTAATGCAATGCTTCTTTCGAGCAAGCGCTGGGCTCAGCATGGGGGCACATGGAGTTAAAAGTAAAGCGCTATTTTGCAGGGTTTTTGTGTCTGTAAGCAGCCTAGTCTTCAAGCAAGACAGAAGGGAGGAGCAGGGCACTGGCAGATCATAGAAGCTCGGAGCCATGTTTTGTACTTTATCTGGGTTCCTGAAAAAGCAGCAGATTCAAGCAGCTGCTTGGGTGCCCAGGAGAGATACCCACATTAGAAAACTCCTGAAAACAGCTGGTTAGCCTTAGGTCCACTGAATGGAAAATAGAACAAAACGCACGCTCTGAAACCTGGAAGCTGTCACACACCAGAATTATTGGCCTCAAGTCAGCTCTATTTACAACCCGCCACCAAAATACACATCCTCAGAGAAACCAGGAACTATTTGGACATGGACATGCCTTAGCTACCTCAAAACCCCTTTTTGACAAAACAGTGTAGCACACTTGCTGTGTCACATCTTAAGCTAGTGACTGATCTACGTAGAAGATCAAAGCATGAGGCTTCTGTTAGTAATGGAGTTACTCCTTTAGCTCCATTAGTAATGGTCCATGTTTCTGGTCTGGAAAGTATCCAGTCCTATCCCCATGGCAATTCTTGTATGTCTTCAATCAGTCAGTGAGCAGAAGCCTAAGCTTCTGAAAGTGAATTTGTAATATAATGAGGGATAAGTGCCATTTCAGGGCATTTCCTCATGGCCTAACATGACCCTCCAGATGCTGTGCCCTCAGTTCGTTACAATGATTTACATAAAAAACAGATTATTTCAAATAGGATTCCAGCTTTGTGGAAGTCTTATCTGTGCTTTTCTTTTATACAGACTCTTAAACCAATCTAGCCTAACCTTTCTTCTTCGTTTGGGAGCCCTACCATCCTCCTACATGGCAGTTCAGAGAGGCTGTATCAGTTCTTCTTCTGGTTCAGGAGTCCTGCAGCCCTCCGTTTTGAAGCTGTGTTAATTCAGGCAGTTCTGATCTTACACCAATTTCTCTCCTTTGTCCCTTTCATATCTTGGTCACGTCCAAGGTATGTGTAAGAAAAATAGAATCTATGGCCACCAAATGAATTTGAAAGAGAAGTCATAGAGATGTAGGACTGGAAGGGACCTCCAGAGATCATCTAGTCCAGCCTTATCCAACATACAGCCCGTGGGCTGCCATGTGGCCCACCAAGCCATTTTCTCCGGCCTGAGGTCCCTCGCTCGGGACAGGCGAGGAGTCCAGGCGCCTGCTCCACGCTCCATGGGGACGGTGGCAGTGGTGGGGCAATGGCGAGGTGAGGTGGGCAGGACTGGCCCACGGGCCCCAGCCAGAAGCAAGGGGAGGGGAGCCGCTTACCCCTGCGGAGCCAGGCTCATCACGTGAGCTGGGTCCCGCTGCCGCTGCCCCAAGGGCTGCGCGGCATGGGGCTGCCCCAACCACGCCTGATGGGATGAGCTGGGAACAGCACCTGCTACGTTGCCTCTGGCTCTGCCCCTTGCCCCCAGTGTCCTGCTCACCTCCTGGGATCCACATGCACCTGAAGCTGGATTCCCACATGCTGCTGGGGACACAGAGGCGGAGCCATGTGCCACTCAGGACTGACCGGTGCAGGCAGGGGGAAAATGCAGCTAAGTCCCTGCCACTCCAGCCAGGCTCATCCCATCCCGAGCAGCGCACGGCTCCACCACTGCTTCTGCTGGCCAGTGCAGACCCGGCTGGCCTCCTCCCCATCCCGAGCAGCACGTGGGAGGCCAGCTTCAGCTGCATGCCACTTTTCCTGGCCGGTGCTGACTCGGCTGGGTCCATCCCATCCAGGGCAGTATGTGGCTGAAGCTGGCTTCCCACTTGCTGCTAGGGATGCCCTCCTGGGTCAGCACTGGCCAGCAGAAGTGGTGGTGGAGCCTCCTGTCTTTTGGGACAGGCTGATGCAGGTAGGGGGAAAGTGCAGCAGCACATGGGGAAGCCACCGCTTGATAGGGGATGGGATGGGCTGGCCAGGCCACACCAGGGAGGGAAAGCTGTGGCTGAGCCCCCTGCAGCTGTGTTGTATGCTTGTTTAAGACTGAACAATATGTTCAAGAATAGAGCATGAATGATCTGGGCTCCAACGAAAATTTGGAGCAGGTGAAAATCTGTAAAAATATTGTCCAGTGTTTGGGTTGTGTTTGCTTCTGTTTCTCTTTTTGCGGGATTGGGGGTTCAGCTTGTTACTACTTGTTCAAGATGTGTTACTAAAAAGTTATTAATGCAATAAAAGTAAATCTTCTTGAAGATTATTCTCAAAAATGCCCACATTGTGTTGCTTTGATTAGTTTCCACTCTGGCTGATATCTTTTCCACATTTGATCTGTCGACTTGCATGATGCTTCTTTCATTCACCGAGAAGTGAGTAGAAGCGAAAGTGTTTATTTTAGTCAAGTGTTTGGTATTATTTCATTCTTGCTTTTATATTGTTTTTATTTTGGATTTTAAACCACATTTCCAGACCCATTTCATTGTCACTTCCTGTAACTTCACTGGTGTCAAAGTCACGTGACATCACTTCCTGTTGTGATACCACTTCCTGTGAGGTCTTTGAATATGGCTCGCCGGCCCACAGAGTGATAAAAAGTTTGTGATCTGGCCCCACATTCAAAAAGGTTGGACATCCCTGAGGCAGGATCATCCTTATCCAAACCATCCCATACAAGCATAATCTAGACTCTACATAAAACTGCCCTCAACCCTGACACAACATAGACCTACCAGGTAAAGTAGGGGAACCACAGCAGCCAATGTCCTGCTTCTATGAAATGTTTTCAATATACGCTCGAAAGTTCCCAGGCAGAACACCATGCCCCGCCACTACAGAGGAAGGAAAAGCCCCCGCAGTCCCTACCAATCCGGGCATGTTGCCAGTCCCCATTTTCGTCAGCACACATAGTCATGAAAATTAACTTTCAGGAACTGTGAAGTTCAAATGCTTCAATATTCACTTAAAACAGATTTCACATTACATACTAAATTAGAGTTTGCACTGTGATGTAAAACACCCAATTAAGGAACAATAACAGTGTCTCGTTACTTATACAACTAAGCAACACAGCCCAACACCTCAGTTTGATTATAGGATATTGAAAATGAATGGTTCATGAGCTCTTAAAATATTTTAAATAATAAATCTATCATGCGTCACGTGGTCAGCTGTGGAAAAGGACCTTGTGTTCAGATACCCAAAGCATGGGGGTAATCTTATACATGTATGAATGAAGTAGCCAAACCGTACATTTTCACTCAGGGAACCTCATGCTGTCCTGAACCTTAAATCAATGTTCTCTTACAATACCTCAATTAAAACCTCATTAGCAAGTACACATCCTTTAGAAGTACTGTGACTGGTACTGAATTTACTTTGGCACCATTCAGAAACACCAGCTGCTAAAACAGCGTACAGCGTATTTCCCTAAAGAATCCGCCAGGGTGGGTTTGCAGATGTTTTCACATCCCTGTGGAAAATTGCTATTGCTATTGATTCTCTCAGACCTAAGAACGAACCTGAAGATTTTGGTAGCAAGCTTTTCACTGGCCTCAGTGTCTGGAGGAAATTCTTTAAACCCTCTTTCTTATCTTCTTTTGGAGATGCCTCCTAAAAGGAATGGCTCGGTGTTAGTTGTAGCAGACAACAAAGCACTGACATGTTACTCAATGTTACTGCCACCGCATATTGTCTGAAACCCAATCACACCTTTTCCTTACACCTTTTCATTCTCGGCACGATCCTTGCTTGATATGCAGCTTTGCATGTTCTGCATCATCATGCACACTGCAGACAAAAGCGGTATTTGAGAAACTCATTCACGCAGTTATCAACATGCTTCATATATAACAAAATAATTTACCTCGGGTTTCTGAGTAACTGTTCATTACGTGGAACTGGCAAGCGCCAAATGAGCTGTTCCAGAATTACAGTGTTTGGGCACCAAGCTACCGTAAGAGGCAAAATACACACGGCAAGCCAAAATGCTGAGACACAGTGCTGCGCAATGAAGGCAGCCAAGTAAATAAGCAGTGCGTATTTGTAAACACACTTCTTCCCTGAGTTTGGTTCCAGCAATCATTGTATTTGGACTGCCATCACGAGAACTCGACAGATAACTGTTTCAGATGCAGTTCACAAACTGTTTATGCTGCAGAGAGGATAGAAAGCTATTCTTGCCCACCTACATGCCAGACACAGTCTAACTTCTGCCCCATGCTCCTGCCAACGGGGGTACTCATGCCAAATTTAACAGACAGGCAACACTTTAGAATACACAAAAATTCATACAAGTATTAGGCACCAACATCTATTTTCAGGGACTTGAGTTGGTGACTGGACTGTCAGAGGTACTGAGTACCTGCATTTCCACCCACTAAAACCCCTGGAGATTTTAGCTGCTGTATTGTAGTCTTCCTTTCCTAGGATTAAGTTCATTGCCAGATAAGTTCCGATTCCAAAATGGTTACTGTGCACTATCAATTCATGGATTATAAATGAGCTTGGTTCACATATACTCTGTTCATGTTGCAGCTCATTTGAAATGTTTTCTTTTGATTTGCAAACATAGCACATGTGATACAAAGTCACTAAGCATAAAGGAATATAGTCTCCCAAAATGTCCTTTTCATTAAATTGCTGTTGTAACTATGGCCAGGGTTTTTGGCTAAGTAGAGACAGTCAAGAATCCCAAGGCTGAATCGATTAAATCCTCACGGGTTAATCTAAAATGTAAAATATAAACAGAAGTGTGGGGGCACTAGAGCACACCTTCCTGCTTGGCTGAAGCAGACAGCTTGGCCACCTGCCCACCGTGTAAGGGAGGGTTTATGGGGGAGGTGCAAAGCATCCTGGGATGCTGGGGGACTGTGAGTTAACTTGAATCTGGAGGGGATCTGGGACAGAAGTTCAATCAACGGATTTAACCTAAATCAGTTAAGTCTGATACTACAAGCATCCAGGTTCATCTTAAAATGGTTGTGGCCATCTTGAAAGAGGTTTATGTCCACTGAACTTCTGTTGTGTTACGGATTTGAACTAGTTTCCAATCACTTATTCCAGTTTATGTGTAATTTCTGTCCTTTAAAGTGATAAGGCACATGGTGTGTATCAACCACCCACAGGGTTATATTTTAAAAAATTGATAGCAGGCACTAATGCAAGTATCATGACTCTTTTCAGGCAGTAGGTGAAACCTTGAAGAAAAAGTGGCTCTGTCTTCAAAAAAGTGACCTGACCTTTGCTTTGGTGGGTTTCTTCTGCACAAGAAATAAAAAGCACTGCATGCTTTCCTATGCATCCTTTCTAGCTGATAACCTTCTTCGTTTTAGCATTCAGTGCAAAAGGACTGAATTTTCCGAACGTCAGGTAGCATGTTACTAGTACTAGCTGAATAGTTGTTCCACTTATCATAAGAAAATATCTTCATGGAATTGTAACCTACCATATGGATTGTGAACAGAGTACATACAGATTTGGCCAAAACCTTTGATATGCTTAGCAACTGGAACGATTCCAAACCAGTTTTGCCATTCTTTGGATATCAAAGGAATCATAAATGCAGCATGCCTATGTTTAATGACACGGAATGAGAACTTCTTGCAGCATGCAAAGACCTCTCCATAGGGTGACTGTGATATGTTGCACAAAAAAGCTCATTTGCCATTGTTTTGATCATTCAACTGTTGTTAAATTGCAATGTTAAGTACATTCTCATTGCTGGAATAGAGAATACAGGATTTCCGATATTAAGAGCTACATTATGTAGTTCAGTGTTAATAAACAGCATCCTTCCCTGAACAGTGCTTCAATGAAAAATCTAATAAGGCCCTTAGTTAATGAAATATAGTTAAGTGTATAGTAAAATGTTGTTGCCATGGAGCCAGATTCTGTAGTCTTTGTGCATCCCAGTTTCCCACTGATTTCAATGGGAGTTTTGTGAGGCTAAGAACAGTGAGCACATACCTGAGCTGAGTCGCAAAGAAAATTCAACTCTGCTATTCTGCTCTACCGGCGCACTATTGACATTTGTTTGAGCCTATAAGGAGAGCAGAACAGCAGAGGTCCACCATCTGTCACACTGATCCAAAAGGAAAATTTTGCTCTTAAGTTTTTAATACTTAAAGAGACTCAAACTTTTATTTTAGTAGGTTACGCTTCTGCAAAACACAGACTAGAGGAAACCGGCCGATAATGATTTGGGGCCAGATCCAATTCCCGAAGTAGTCAGTGGGAGTACGTTTTTGATTCTTAAAAACTCAAAAGCCTGGAATTTTTAAAAGCCAGTAAAGGTTTCTATTTCTGTTTGCCAAATTTTAAGGCTTTATACACTTCACATATGTTCTTCCTCTTAAGTCTGCAGGTATGTCCCTGCACTTTGTATTTCTGTAAGATGGACTCCTCAGAGCCCTTGCATCTTTCAGAAAATGAATAGATTTATTTGATTTAGGTCTCATCATTTTTCTCGTTTTAAGAGCTTTAGCGTCCTCTCAATACTTAAAGTCCAGTGCATTTTAAAAAACCTGTCATGTAATAAAAATCCTTCCTGCCATATTCTGTATCAAAATGACTGCTTTCAGTGACATTTACCCCACTGTCAAAGATAGCAGAATATGGCTCCTTAGGCTCTGCAAATGAAGCCATGACCTTGCTTATGCCACGTGACCTACTTCATAAAAATATTTTCAAATAGAAGATTTTAAAAGCTCTGGGCCTGTATAACATTTTCAACCCAGTCTTACAACCTGAATTTCCACTTAATGTCAAGGAAAGTTTGCCAGAGAAAACAAACCACAAGGATCTGTCCCTTTATTTGGAAATCCAGTTCAGTCTCTCATTTTAGCAGAAAGCTTATCCTGGTGTCTATCAGCTGTGAAATGTCAGTTAACCACAGTTACTTTGCAGTGAACAAATCAAGGGCCCGATCCCGCAGCTCCTAGTTATGCAGGGGCTCAACCCGGTGAGATGCTCAAATCAGTCGGCTCTCTCTGAAGTATTCCCAAAAGGCCTTGTACGATCAGGGCGACGTGCAGGCCCTATCTGCTTCAGTGGGGCAGCTCATATGAGCAAAGGCTACAGAGTTAGGCCCCGCCACAATGATTATTTAACAGGTTCATGGATATATATATATATATATTTTTTTTTTTTTTACAGTGTTTGTGTATTTTATTTTCTAAAAGCTTTACTTTCAGCACTTAACACCGTCATTTAATTAACGGATTGTTCTGGGGTATATATTTTGTGATCAGTAATAAAAAGTTATCTCCTGACACAAGCCATTGTTGATTTCACTGTTGTAGGGGAAAGGCTCTAGGGCGGCAGATAAGGCTGTTGCCATGGTGATGAAGGAGATACCGAGGGAGGAGTCTGCAGAGGAAAAGCCCCTCCTTACTATGACATCACAGGTGGGCAGAATGCTAGGATTCCAGGAGGCAGCTGACATATGTTAATCGAATGGAGAATGTAATTAAACTAAGCAGCAAAGCCATTGCCATCCTTGAGTCAAATTTAATAGGCAATTAGTGTTCCCCGAAAAAGAACAATGATGATGAAATGTTACCCAAACGTGGGGAAAACCCGTTATTCGTTGCTGAGTTTTGCAATTGGTATATTTTAGTTGTAGTGATTCTACTGGAGCTTAAGCCTTTAGAAAAAATGTTTTGTACGAAATGTAAGTCAAGAAATGTTGTTTCACGATAAAGTATTGCTGCAAAACATAGCTGTGCAATATTAAACCTGTGCTTTGGAAGTTTGAACAAGGGAAGAATGAACACAAATCCAAAATCCTCTAACCAAATTGTTTTTTGTTAGTAAGTACAGCAGACATATGTCAGTTACCAGTAGAGTATCTACAGTTGGTTTAAGATGTCAAGTATTACTCATGCTGTCACATATTAGAAACATTCACACATGCAATAAGTAACAACCACTTCATTGTACGTAGTACCGTTTTTAAACACTGTACATCAGCTCCCTTCTGAACGTTGTCACTGACATTCAAGACACATGTCAATTAGACCAGAATTTACACATGTCATTGCTTTCATTTTTGTAAAGCTTGTTGATTCAAGGACTTGGTCCCATTTCCTGAAACTTGGCAATCAGAACCACTGAGGAGCATTCAAGTCTTTTTATTAGCTTACTGCAGACAGTGAAAGACTCACACTGAATAATGAAAACCTCAGTTGACTGTAGCACTGGTTGTTACTTCCAGCTGTTGCAAACATGCACTTTTGTTTCACAAGGAAGTGTTATGAGTACCAAAATGACACCAACATAAAACACATCTGAACTAGGTGATACAAAAAATTCCATGAGGGGGTTACAGAATCCTAGCAATGGTGTAAATTTAGCAGTATTTTTCTCAGTGATGTCTATAGTAATAGACTGTAATATAATTCCTTCATTCGATTCTTAATATTTAAAATACGAGTCCACAAGTTATTCATATTCAACAATAGGTTTAGTATTGCGGTTCTTCTTAAAAAAAATAATCATCTTCAAAAAAAATCCCAAACCCTTTTTTTCTTCCTTTTGCACTGTAATTATTATTCCAAATATGTTACATGTAAAACACTAGCACAAGCTTGCCTTATGGATAGCATTTGTATTATAATACTTCAATAATTAGCAATAGAAGTTTTCGTTGATGAACTTTTCCTATATTTTTTAAATCACGTGTCAATCTCCTCCCAGATCCCTGTCGAAACACTTCACTTGTGTGATACTTGTAATTTCTTGCATTAGTTAAAACATGGTTGCATGAGGGAATAGGACGCTTGGTTTAATGCATCATATTCTAGTTTTGCACTAACCAACTTATGAATCACAAGTATTAGAAGCCAAGGGTGAAACCCTGGCCCTACTGAGGTCAATGGCACAGTTACCATTGATTTCAACAAGGCTGAGAGTTCAACCTAGATTCATAAAATGTTTGATGCATCATTGTATTGCTTGTCTGTCAATTTACTCAGCAGTAGTCTGTGACAATTGTTCTAAGTAAAATGCTTGTGTCTGTGAGCATAAATTTCTTCCACTAAACACAAGTACCTACTTCCCTGCTATGCACCAATGGTGTGCACAAGCCAAAAGGAAGCAGAATCAAGTGAAAAGTGAGTATTTTCCATAGTCACCTCTATATCATGTATGTGTGATGTGTACTATATGATCATATCACATCTATCACTCATATCCTAATTGGATGTAACAGTGTTTGCAAATGATTGTGTTTTTAGTGTCTGCCTAAACCTCTTGCTCAGACCATTCATCCAGAATAAAGTATTATAATACTGGAAATACATTCAGCCTTCACCATTCATATGTTTGTCCAAATTCTTCATATGAAGCGATAGAAGGATGTGGCTGCAGCGCACAAAAAGTGCAATACACGTATCTAATAGAAATAATCATTAAGCATACATCGGTCACTGGACAAATTCATGTCAGATAAATTTTAGGTCAACAGACTAGTCTTGCTAGAGTCATCACCTAGTAATCGCAGTGAATCAGCACTAAAGAACGCTATAAAATTATGTAATATTTATACCTGTGACACCTACCTCGAGATGTCTTCAAATGCATTAGGGGCCTGATCTTGCAGTCTCCTTTTGCTGCGCAACTCCCATTAAACTCAGTGGGAATCTACATGTGAACTGACTTCCACAAAGAGGCCCAGAGGGAGATGCATGAAATTCCTGCTTAATCCAACGCAGCTGGTTTTATCATGTACAAAATAGAAACCACCTCCACCACCCTGTGCAACATGCTTCATAAAGTAGGACCCACCATGTGCTTGACTGAGGAAGCAAACTGCTTTCTCTCGCCACAGTTTAGGTAGGTCCCTAGACATAATGAACTGGTTTGTTGAACAGGGAAACACTTTGCTGAACAGGAAAATCTTCTGAGTATTTTACTGAATCAGAACATTTATTCTCTCAGAATAGCAACAATAGCACATGATTAGAAACCGACCAAAAGTACCATTTTTGAATGGTCTCAAGCAAATGTTCACAAATGATGTAAAGAGAGGTAGTTATTCTGAACTCGGGCAGAAAGCAGGGCAGGGTGGCACATTAGAAACTAATTGGTTTAGAGAGGCATAAGATTTTGTAGTTAGCAATGATCTGGAGCTATCTATCAAGACATTCCCTCTCCTGAACAGTGAACAAATCTCAGAATGACACAGATTGCTTATCAATGATTCACCCCCAGGAAAAAAAAATGCCAAATTATTTGTGGAAATCAATTTACTCCATTCTGTTCAGAATTGAAATGTGTGGGGGCATGCATATGAGACAGACACCTGGTTATAATGGTCGAGTCAGGGATAATCCTGTCCTGAGCAGAGGGCTGGACTACATGACCTAGTGAGGCCCCTTCCAAACCTGCTTTTCTGTAATCCTATATACAGAATTTGCATGGACGACATACATACTGCTCAGAATATCATTTCAATGACAAAGGGCAATGGAAAACACCATCCTAAAATTGTTACGGCTTTCTTCATAAATAAATATGTTCAGGATAAAGCCACATGAATCAGTGTCTAATGCCAAACAGTCCAAAAAAATCTAATCTGTATAGCCAAACAGAACGTAGGTGACCCCTTTCACCCCCCCACCATCAGTTGTTAAGGCATAGACCTACTCATAGGAGAGTGACAATAAAAAGAGTATTTGTATTGACTTCAAAAGGGCATTGGATTTAATCTATACAGAGTAGTTACCAGTAAGTCTGGGAGAAAGGCTCTCTATAACACATGCTCTGCATATCTGAATTTCTCAAATATGACCATAATGTGCAAAAACTGAGAAAAATATTTTTTCATTAAAATTGTATTCGGGAACAACTAACTTACAGGTCTCCACATGTTTGCTGAAACGCCAAACTAATTCATAAAGGAAGAGTGGAATATCCCTTGTGGATGTCTTAAAAGGGTATGCACAGTATATTACTGGTATGTACGCACCATAGGTAATTAGCATGTGGATGGGAAAAGGTTACTTTTTTGAAAATGAAATAGTTCAACATTTTTTAAAACATACAGTTTCCCATGACAGGCCTTGGCTTCAACAGATCAGAATTTTTCAGTAAGGATGCGTTTCATCAGAAAATTCACAGCCAGCTGCAGTGTATTTTTTCACTTCCTTAAAATAGCCAGTAAGCCTAACAGAAGCCTTCTGTTACTACTCAGGGTGGGAATAATATTTTGGAGGAAGTTACACATAAATGCCAAATAGGTTCTCTGCAGTGTTACAGAGGAAGTAGAATAAAGTAGCCAACTTCACCTGTAGTCTAGCACTGCTGTCAGTAAGTACTCTTCTGCATGGCTCACCAACTAACATAGAGGATCCATCATCTTAGCATCTGATCTGAAAGTTAAGGATTTGTAATTTTTCAGACAGATCAGATCATCTTTTATACATGTGTAAATCAGGTAATAACTGCATTACAATCAATCGGTTTATACCAGCACAAAAAAAGAGTACAATCAGAGTTATTTGACACAAATATGAAGATAAATGCCTGTGAAAAAAAACAGTCTTGAAGATGCCCAAACTGTTTCCATTGAAGAAAGTGGTAATTCTGCCACTGATTTCAATGGGAGTAGGGCTAGGCTCATGAAATTCATGAAACCTAACTCTTAAACATACTGAAAACCTAATGCCATGCAAAAGACACTAAAAATACGTGTAGTATTTCAAAGCTGTATAGCCACATCTTGTGTTATAAAATGCTTTAAGTAGTAGTAGTAGCAGTAGCCAAACCTTAACATTAAAATGTCTGCTCTTTATTGTAGTTTTCATCTAATAGTAACTAAACAGCATTGTAGTTAAACTGAAAAATAAGTAAATGCAAAATATGCAAATAGCTATGTAGCCATAAAAAATAACTGATGACACTTTGTAGCTCAGTGTTAAATACTGTTAAGCTTTTTATTACTGTTAGTCTTGGTTCAAAAGAGTATGTAAAATTTCAGCAGGAACGCTTTCCTGAGGATAAGAAGAAAAAGTTGTCTTGACAACATGGTTTGAAAGTCATGAATTGGCTGATTGCCTAACGTTAAACAGATTTTTCTGTCTGATAATTGTTTTAATTTTGCATTACCTAAGGAAATAATAAGACTTTAGTATGCCAAATGAAATATTTTAAAAAGAAAGTCCAGGTAATACAAAAGAAGAGCATATAAAAACTAGAGTGTATGGGAAAATATAGCTGACTTTTAAAAATGTCTTATCATTTGAGTTTGCAGCAAGTGCAGTATTTTCCTAACTTAACTATTTTATTCTATTCATGAATTATCTGTAAAGCAGGAATTAATTTTGAATAACAAATACATTATGTAAACGCACTTCAGACTACAGGATCTAATAAACTATTGCTTTCAGTAGCTCTTATTTGCATTGGTTCACTGGTCACAATACGGGGAACCTGAATACCTCTTATTATTCCTCAGCAATCTCATATGGAAGCATAATGCTTTCAGCTAGGTTCCCCAGAGATCAGTATCTTGTGTAGTTATTTATACCTTCATAGAGTGTAATTAGGCATAAAAGAAAAGGCATAAAAGAAAGTAGGAGTAAAATATCATCAAAATGAAAGGTAGTATAAGATTGATGAAACCATGATGGTCCAGAAATTATGAGAGTTACAGGAATTTCTTAGGGTGATATCTTTTATTAGACTAACTATGTAACTGGGATAAAGGATGAATTCCTGCTTACAGATAATTCAGATAATCCATTATTCATTCCTGCCCAGGGCAGGGGGTCAGACTTGATGATCTGCTCAGGTCCCCTCCGACCCTACATCTATGAATGGAAAAAAAATGAACAGCTTAGTTAGAAAAATACTTGGCTTGCTACAGACTTGAATGATAGGATATTTTTTGTAAATCCTTACCTCTAGCAAAAAAGAAAAGCAATATTTACCCTGACTTTTCATTGCTGCAGTTGACTTCACAAGGTTTAAGGCAGTAGAGAATTGTTCTCTTCTACTTCTTTCTAACCTTGCATTGCAAAATATGAAGTGCAAGAGAAGATCCAGATACAAATATAAGAATAATACGTGTGGAACTAGTTATCAATTAAGCCTATACTGTTGGTGCTTTTTGCATCACGGCATGATTCTCATTCAAACAGCACACCTTTATACCTCTTTGACAGTGTACAGTGATGTTGCAGAATCATAGAAGAGGAGGGTTGGAGGTCAGCTAATGCAAACCCTAGGGTCAAGGCAGGGTCATCTCTGTCTAAAACATCCTAAACAAGTGCTTGTCTAACCTGTTCTTAAAAGCTGCCAAGGATGGAGATTCTACAACTTCTTTGCGTAGACTCTTCCTCCTGTGCTTAACCATCCTCACAATGACAAAGCTGTTCCTAATATCCAACTTAAATTTCCCTTGCTGCAGTTTAAAACTGATGCTCCTTCCCCTACCCCTTGAGGCCACAAAGAATAGTCCATCACCATCCCATTTATGGCCACCTTTAAAACTTTTATCAAATCCCCCTTAGTCTTTTCTTCTCCAGACTGTATAGTCCCATTTTTTTCCATCTGGGAGCATTTTAACTGTACCTTTCCACATTTTCTGGTCCTTTTACACAGCTAGATTTCTGTAAAGGTGCTTAGCATAGATTCATAGATATTAGGGTCAGAAGGGACCTCAGTAGGTCATCGAGTCCGACCCCCTACCCCGGGCAGGAAAGAACACTAGGGTCAGATGACCTCCAGCCAGGTGCTTGCCCGGTCTCCTCTTAAAGACCCCCAAGGTAGGGGAGAGCACCACCTCCCTTGGAAGCCCATTCCAGATTCTGGCAACCCTTACCATAAAAAAGTTCTTCCTGATGTCCAACCTAAATCTGCTCTGTCAGTTTGTGGCCATTACTTCTAGTTACTCTAAGGGGTGCCTTGGTAAACAGAGCATCTCCTATCCCTTGCTGTCCCTACCTGATGAATTTGTAGATGGTCACAAGATCAGAATCAGGCTGATATAGATTGATATGCAGAGGACAGAATTTATGGAAATGTTACCTTTTTAGGAAACATATACCTAAAAATAAAAAATAAAAAGATAGGAGGGAAAAAGTTTGTTCCTTAATAAGGGGCAAAGTCAATGGGATGTTTAAACACAGTGATACTCAACCACGACATTCTATGTGGATTTTTATCTGTGCCATTAATCATAAGAGAACATGAAAAATCAACAGCTATAGAGTACATGCAACAAAAATAGAAGTCATTGTACCTCTTCTCGGCTTTTAAAATGTAACCAAGCCCATGCGTGTATATGCCACAAATAGACAGTCTCTCTTAGATGACGTGCAGAATGAAAACATAGCAATGGTTTAAACAAAGCAATGGTTTAAACAAACTTCCATTGCTTGAAATTTTGAGCTTCAAGAATTTTTAGCAAAGCTGGGCATTAGCCAGTATTGCCATGGTCTTTATAAAGGGTACACTCTGCAGTAGGACAAGATACTTCTGCCACTCTCTTCTTCTATTCATAATAATATGTAACATGCAGCCTTAGCTTAGAAGTAAGAAATCAGTTCTGTGAATCCTGCCTAATTAAAATTAGACTTGATTTTATTTCCTATCCATCATGTCTAAAGACAATCTATAGATCTGCAAAATCTGCTAGTATAGAAGTTTTCAAAGTGGTCATCCAGAAGCCTGGAAAAGATTGAATAGGCTCAAAAATGAAAGAATGACAAATCTGACACAGGTTTGTAGAACTTGGTCATACAGTATTGACTCTCCACCTTACTAGTGGCTGCAAAATCATATTAAAAGAATGTTAATTAATTAAATGCTATCCTAATATTCTGTAGGCAACAACTTCAGTCGCCTCAAGGATGCAATGTGATTACAGGAGTGGTCTGTGTAATTGTAAATGGGAAGCAGCTGATTTCTGTTCTGCTGTGGTTCACACGAGGAAAACATTTGAGAACTACTGCTCTTGTCCAGTCAGTCATTTCCTTTAATGAGAGTTTCCCCCAACCATGTGGACTATAATGGAATATATATGCTGGACTCTACCTGTATGTGACTCTTCAGGTCACTCTTCATATACATTTCTTAATATCAGAGCATGGTACAAGGTTTAATTAATTTGATCTTCTAAGCCCCTGCAAAGTCATTATTCCCAGTTTAGACTTGAGATCTGACACAGTATGGCACAGTGACCTTACATAGCTA
Source organism: Crocodylus porosus (assembly GCF_001723895.1). Lineage (NCBI taxonomy): Eukaryota > Metazoa > Chordata > Crocodylia > Crocodylidae > Crocodylus > Crocodylus porosus. The sequence goes on along the minus strand of NW_017728910.1, from coordinate 19,553,022 downwards.
GCTTGTGGCTGTTCTACTAACAGAATCCAGAGCTCCTGACATCCAGTACTCAAGACCATTGTCCCTCTGTTCTCATAAATATTGTTTTTTATTTAATTGGTCAAAATATCCAAGTGTCAAGGACACTGCTACTCAAGTATATAGTCAGGAGTGAAAAATAAGGGCAAGACTATCCATGGACCCGTGTCAGTGGACAAGAGAGTGGACAACAGGAACCTTTCCCTTTCTTCTCAAGATATATGGCCCAGATCCAGCAAGACATTTAAGCAGGTGCATTACCTAGTGCTTTGCAGACGTGCTTAAAGTGCTTTGTTGGACTAAGGCAAGAGTGCAGGAGGTAGGCACAACTGCAGTTCCTATAATGCTGAGCACAGGCATGGCTTCCCTTTAGTGCCCTTGGTGGTGGAGCCAGACCAGGAAAAAAGGGTAGGGAGAAATCGACCCCTGAGCATTCTCCAGGAAAATGTGGGATACAAGTGGTAACACGTATTGGGTGCACAGAGGTGCATGTGCACCTCCTGAGAGCACCGGTGCACCCCCTGTCAGCCAGTGTTCCTGGGAAGGGGGAGCAGGCAAGAGTGCTGGTGTCCCCCACTGAGAGTGCTAGCCAGGAGAAGCGGTCCCCCTGTGGCCAATCCCCTTGACCTGGGTGTGCCAGTGGCGCGCCCACAAGTGCCAGCAGCATGCTGTTGCCAGTTGTAGGTCAGCAGGATTGACCGCCGCAGGGGGACCCTCCCCCTGGTCGGCAGGATCAGCAATGGGGAGAACCTTCCCCTCCCGGCCTGCAGGATTGGCCACGGGGAGACGCCCCCCCCGCCAGTCACTGACTATCCAGTCGGGGGGGGGCAAGTGCCCCCTCCGACTCAGGAGGCACCAGTTGCCCATGTAGACTGTGCTGCACTGCAGCTCCATACCATTCCTTGCATGGGCCAATATGTAAGCAGGCTAATACAGACCTGCTGTCATACAACAGCCATGGCTACAACTCCCACTGACAAATAAAGATATTTTTTCATGATACAGGCACTACATGAGGAATCTGTCATTCACTGAATGATACAAAATAAAAGCATAGGTTCCAGCTAACTTTCTTGACTTAAGATCATCTCAGCCATCTCAGGAAATTAAGTGGAGTTGCAAAAGAAAGCAGATTCATCTTTACTGTCACATAACCAAACCTTAGGAGGCTGGAGGAAAGGTATCTGGCCCAAAGAAGTAAAAGGCACTTACTCTTTGTCAACAGCAAAATTAAGAGCTCCCAAAAATGTACCAGATACTTCACAATACCAGATACTTCACAATACACAGCCCAAACTCATTAATAGGGAGATAAATAATGAGTTATGTTTTCAGCATAAAATGCAAAAGGCTGCAGTCAAAACACAACATTGACTTAAGAACAAAGAAGAAATTAAAATATGCAATGCACAGGGATCTAAAAGAGAGTGTAAAAGGAGGCAGAATGCAGACGTTCATCTCAAAGGAAAAAAAAATCCCACTTCAGGGAAAAGCTAAAGCAAGTAGCTGACATAACTAGAATGAGGATACATCTCAGCATGTAATGTTTGTGACATATTGATGACCCTCTATCTTTGCATGCTTACTTAAAATGTAAAAAGATGAGTAAAGCCTGGAAATAAAAGAGGAGAGTCAGGAGATTCTTTACAACAGAACAGCATCAATGCACAGTAGGTTCGTCTAGGAAGAAATGTTATACACAGCATTCCCCTCACATGAATGTAAATGCCCAGTACGACACTCTTGAAAATCTCTGTGATTCCTCCACCTATATTATCAATATTAAATCACATGGGGAGCACCACATACTGTGCGAAAGTCAACTGAGTCTGGGGGATAAAGCTAGGTAAGACAGTAATTGCCACCAATCAAGAGTCCGTACAGCCTAAATATTACTCTTACATTCAGACACCTAACTGCTGCCAAGAAGCTGGTTTTACCTGGGTAGAATACCTTAAGATCATGGGGTCTGTTTGGGGTCCAGGCAGACCTTCAAATGCTCCTACATTATCTCAGCCAGTATAGCTGAGAGAGCTATATTTTTATGTGGCTGCTGCCTGGATGTTTTTAACTCTCTCTTTACTGCCCTGTCAGTAAAATGCACACTATCAGCAAAGACGAAGGAAGGGCTGTAGCAATTGTTTTTATGGATGTGATCCTGCCACCTACCACCCTACCACAAGGCACAGGGGAATAGGAGCCTGATGCCACTAGACCAGGGGTGGGCAAGATGCGGCCCACCAGGCCATTCTCTCCAGCCCACAGGGCCCCTAAACAATTTAGAAAATTAATATTTTTCTGCCCCTGGCTGCCTGTCATGCAGCCCTTGATGGCTTGCCAAAACTTGGTAAGTGGCCCTCCACCTGAAATAATTGCCCGCCCCTGCACTAGATTCATGGGAGCTCTGTATCCATAAGCAAGTACCAACAGGCTGCACTGCCCAGCTGGTGAGATCTTCACAAGAGCTCTCCAGCCTTGGGTCCCCTTGCAGAGCCCTGTCCACCAGGGAGGGCAGGTGACTATCTGTGGAGGTCAGCCAGGACCATCTGGGAGAAGTTGCATGGGTGAGAGGGAGCAGTAGGTGGAAAGCCTGTGAAAGGACTTCTCTCAATGGTAATAGGATTGGAGAGTCTGGACCAGACTTAGCTGGTGGTTACACGGGGCTGGAGTATGGGTGGATGGGAAAGAAGGGGGCAGTCAGGAAGTCAGCAAGCAAGAGAGCTCACAGTGCAGCGGCAGCATCCCCCAGGGACAAGACATAGGCAACAGGAGAGCAAGACATGCAGCCTAGGTAATTGGTAGCTGCAAGAAATGTTACTATAAACCCGGGGAGTGAGAGTGGTAGGGCAAAGCACAGCAGGTCTCAGAGTATCTAAAGTCCTACTGATACTCGGACAGCTCCTGCAGCAAGACTGTTTTGGCAGCTTGATAGCGATCCATAAAATGAAGATGGATGGATTCGACCTACACTGTATGTGCTATGAAATGGCATTGTTATGGACTACACAGGCAGTGACTATTATACAGCAGTGCACTGAAACCCTCCAGTTTACCATCTCAGATATCTTATAGATTTCATAGATTTTAGGGTCAGAAGGGACTATTAGATCATCGAGTCCAACCCCCTGCCCTGGGCAGGAAAGAGTACTGGGTTCAGATGACCCGAGCCAGGTGTTTGTCCAACCTCCTCTTAAATACCACCATAGAAGGGGACAGCACCACCTCCCTTGGAAGCGGGAGTGAATATTTTATTGTGAATATTTTATTCACAAATATCTTATTTGTGAATAAATTAACAGTATGATAGAGAAGCTGACATCAGCTTCCAGACAGTTGTACTACCAGTGTCTTCACAAAAGCCATCCTCAGTCCTAATTACAATGGTAGAAGGCCCAAAGCAGGCATGGTTTGGACATAATCAGGCATGACTTTGAATGGAAAGGGATACACGTTTTCAGTTAGGCTAACAAGCATAATATTAATTTGCATTTTGCAGGAATATTTTATGCTATTATTGAGCTTCCTCAGATGTGCCAATAGTTGGGGATTAGTGCACTACATCAGTTTGTGGGCAGCTTTCAATTAAAGAAGATGTTTTTAATTACATTAAAATTTTAAGTGTAAAAATATAGCTCTCGGAGAAGGGAGGTGGATTTGTGGCACCCACCAGCGGAGCTGGGATTCAGAAATTAATCATTTTACATGATTCTAGAAATGTAGTTTTATATTCCTCTCAAATAGAAAAAAAAAAGTTACAGGTGATTCTATCACCTTCTAATATCCTGTGGCATTAAACTATAATAGGAAACACAGCTCAGTGGTTAAGCAGCAGGACTGAGGCTCAGAAGACCTGGATTCTACCTCCAGCACTACTGCATACATTACAGTGTGACCTTGGTTAACTCAATTTCTTTTTGCTTCTGTTTCCTATCTGTACAGCGGAAACAATACTTCTCTCCCACACAAGAGTGTTATTAGGCTTAGCTCATGAATCTTTTACAGTAGTCTGCGATCCTCAGATGGAAGGTGTTTGAGAACCATAAATTATTACTCGAACATAGCAAATGGGCTTCAGATCATCTGCATGTTTCAGAATACTGGGCCAGATTCATGCCTGATGCAACTGGTGACTATACACAGTTGCACCTAGGTTGAATTTGGCATGACATGTGAGATAGAAATACAGTGCACATTACTTCAGTACACTTAAGTGCCTTACCAATTGTAGGGCATGCCTGAGAGCAAGGAAATCAGAATGTAGCATTCCTAACATTCATCGAGGAGCCTAATATGTCATGAAGTGCTTTCCCTATTGCAGAAAATAGGAGCTCAGCTAGACATATGTTGCATTACGAGGCCAAATGTAGTTTATTAGGATACAAAAATTAGCATATAACTGAATATGTATACATCAATTAGGGATCCAGGTTATAGCCATATTTTGGTCTACAGGCAAAAGGAATCAGATCTCATGGCAGAGGTGATACCTTTTATTAGACTAACTAGATATTTGCCCCCCAAATGCCTTTTTTGCAAGCTTTTGGGCACACTCGCTCTTCCTCAGGCGTAGGAGAATGCAAAGATTGTAAAATTTCTCCTAGGTAGAAATGAAAATTCATAGTTCACAGAAGAGCTAAAGGTGATGTAAGATCTCCTGGCTGGAACTGTGCAAATTAGGCTCAGATAAAAGTTAGAACTGTCTGTTTACCTCAAGGTTGTCCAGTGTCAAGCTGGATACTGAATTATGTTTCTTTCTGGTTATGTTATTTCATATTTCACAGGAGGATGGTGTGATGGATGCTCTCCTGGGCAGGAAATTCTGGGCCCCTAGCCTCAACACAAGAGAATTTCCTGCCCAGGAGAGCATCCATCACAGCATCCTCCTGTGAAATACGAAATAACATAATTTCCATTCCATAAAGTAATAGAAATTCTAATTTTTTAACTATCCCCTATATTGTAATTGTACACAGTAGCACTGACATTTTTTGTACCCGCGTGGTTCAAAACCTGCTTAATTCAGAGCAGGTTGCCAAATTAATGATGAACCACTCAGCTGACCGCTGAAGCCTTTACTTCCAAGGGCGCCACTTCTCCGCTCAACTGGAGCACAGCAACTGTTCACAGAGCGGGGTGGAGAAGCAAGGCTCTGTGAAAGAAAAGCCTCAGCAAAACACCTGGAGCACCTCAGCAGTCTCACCCAGCTGTTTACTGAGACCACGTGCACTCTCCACCTAGTTCACAATCCCACATCTTCCCAGGGGGTTAAAGAACCAAACCCTGGAAAGAATCCGATTTCTACTGTATCATAACCCTAGCCTATAGGATAGTGAAAGCAGTACAGAAACACTTTTTGTAATATAGTATTTTCTATTCAATTCTCTAAGGTCTTAACTGATTTTCTGTAGAACCCTATAGTTTCCTCCCTATCACATTTTATAGGACTTTTCTATAAGAATCCTTATGTCGCATACAAACACCTTTGAAGATACCATTGACCGGATGGGTCCGACAATCCTTCTGCTGGGTTTTATGTTCAGAGTGCAAACCTGCAGCCATGGGTGGAAAGGGGGGAGCAGGTGGAGCTCATCATCCTACAACACAACAGGTATTTTCTCCAGTTAAAGAGAAACTAGAAGCTTTGCTAATAAAGTAGGCGGCTCACTCTGTATTATCCAGTTTAAGAGCAAAATGAAAAACCAAATATAACTACCAGAATGTGCTAGAGTATATATGAAGCTTCGAAAAAACACAAACTAGGCAAAAACAGACAAAGGATATTGTACCATTAGTCCTGTAGTGATTGTAGTTAAATCAATATCTCTTTTATTAGCAGACAAGGTTCTTTGGGTGAGTCTGATAACTTTTATTAGACCAACTTAATTAGTTGGAAAAAAAATTAAGCAAGTTTTCGGGTTCAAAAACTCTTTGTCAGGCTGAGCAGCTGGTGTGTGCTCTTCCTGGATGTCCTTAGACCAACACAGCTACAACCTACACCCCTATCTCTTTTATTCAAAGTCATAAAACAAGATCTAGCCTTCCTGAGCACTTGGACAGTACCTCTAATACTTCACTGCCAGTCCTTTTTACATCTGAGTTAATATAACTATACCTGAGTTAAGGTTTTTAGCTAAAATTGAAAAAAAAGGTTTGCAGGGCTGTAAAACAGAAGAGACATCACCAGGGACTGACAATATTGCAGAAGAAAGGACAGTTTGAACAGTGAAACATAAAGACCATTTAAAAAGGATAGAGAGTCATTAACACCTGTGGACGGAGAGAGTAAACAGGAATAAGGGAAATGATAATGAGCCATGAAGTGGATTGACTCTTTTAGGATTACTAGAATAGAAATGCCACTGTTCCTGCCAGGCAAATGGTTTTTAAGTCTGGGTGGAAGAGGAATCAAAGGGGGTGCAACTGCACCCCCTGGGTCTGCCCCTGCCAGCAGCATTGCACAGGTCTAGCGGAAAAACTTTTAGTGAGGTTGGATCCTCAAATGAGGTATTCTAATGCAAGAGGGGAAGAGCAGTGTCTCACTGGTTGACCGTGAGATGATTTAACATGAGATCTAATACCCCCCAAGAAAACGTTAGTGTTCGTATGTGGACAAACGAACTACAGCAAGTCAAAAAGGGAGAGGACTCACAAAGCACCAGCCGCTCTTCAATACCTGTCCATGTGCCCATACATACTCTGTGATAGGTGAAAGTCAGCCTGTAGCAGTTTAACCCTATTTTATTGAGGGGAAAAGACAATGTTTACCGAAAAAGAGAGCATTTGGATAAGCATCAGTTAAGCATCTAATTGGATTTCCCACCAATAAAAGCAGGTAGGAGACTATCACGCACAGTCCTAGAAATAAAATAAATAAATAAAACACAGAAGTGATATCTGAGGATATGAACCATGTTTCAGAGTAATATGTTTTAAACACCAACATTTAGCGTAAGTGTAACTCAGGAAACAGTGTATCCAGACCGATCCCCCACTGATCAAAATGAAAGATCAGTACCTAGTACAGGGGTAGGCAAAATACAGCCCGGGGGCCGGATGCGGCCCGCCAGGCCATTCCATCCAGTCTGCAGGACCTGTAAAAAATTTAGAAAATGAACATCTGTCTGCCCTGGCTGCGTGTCATGCGGCCCTCGATGGCTTGCCAAAACTCAGTAAGCGGCCCTCCGCCCAAATTAATTGCCCACCCCGATCTAGTATAAATGCAGTTTCCAGCTCAAATGTAGAAATTCCCCAAATTGCCTTTATATATATTCAAAAAAACAGACTATGACCTTAGTTCAAGTGAGTAGCTTGGGGAAAATTGAGCAAAACCACGCAAGTAATTCTGTTACATGCATTTAGTAGCAGCATGTACTCAAATCACAGGGTACTGGAAACTATGTTATTTCTGGATTTTCAAACTGTTCACATATGTACCCACTGGCACACCAGTTGTTATACCTTCAGATCCCTAATCGTTTTGCTTGCATAAACCTCTGCTCAGATGCACACATGGATTGGGTACATATGTGTATATATATACACATACATGCATATTTACGATACATATGATACATATTTGTAAATGTATCATTATACTGCATATACAAATGGATGCACTGTTAAACCAACACAATAAACCTTAGAGGCATGAAAATTAGACCCTTTGCATAAATTGGCATGCTCGCTTTTATCAGCTCCAGCCTTTACTTGGGACCTTGATTAATAATGTGCTGAATACTCTGTAGGTGCTCATCACCTTAAAGAATCAAACTGTGCAAGAACAGTGGGAGTTAATTCTTCTGCTACCCTTAATTCAAGAGGCAGCTCTATTATAACAGTAGCTAAACACTGATATACCCCAGTGTGTATTTTTAAACAACATTTTCATATAAATTTATATTGGCAGGCTCCTCTTGATAGAGGTCATACATGAATAACCAAATGCCGTTTTACCCAGTTGCCATTTATCTAGCATCCTGGGCTTGAAAGTTTAAACCATGTTCAAAAGCTACCTAAAAAAAAGATTTTGATAAAGGGAAAATAGGAAGAGGGAGAGAGGGAGAAGGCGAAATGGACCAAAAATAAAGATAACAGGGAGGGAAAGATTTTAAAAAGATAAGATAAATACAAATCACATCATCACAACAGGCCACTCCACTGCATCTGCTTAGGCTGTGATCCTGCCGAGAGAACTGCAAAAACTCAGTTGCGGACCACAGACTGTTTTTCATCTGGGCTATAGTAGAGGCTTACCTTTAGCCGGCAGGAAATTTGTTTTAAAAAACTCACACAATTAACATTACAAGAGAAAACAGGTCATAAATCCAGACTAGATGTGTGGCCCCCCTACATAGCCAAAAACTCATTCAAGAGGTTCACACACTCCACGGGGTTCACCAGTGTCACTGTTACATTCTTGCATTTCATAGAAGCGTCTCATGTCACAGCAGGTCACATTTAAGGGGCTAATGTGTATGTTGGAATTGAAATGTGGCTGTCCAAGTTCTGTGTGTGAGAGAGAACTGGAAAAGGAGTCCTTCCATGTACTGCAAAAATTGGCACTTCTGGTTTGCTGGGGATAGAGAAGGCCAAATTAGTTTCTTCACTTGAGAATAGTTATGCCAAGCATTAATTAATATGGCTCACAGTCAAAAACCTGTAGTGATTGCAAGAGCAAAACAGCATAGGCTCTTCCTTCTGTTGATGACTGTAAAATTTGAACATCATTTTAAAATACTCCGAAAGAACAACCAATAGTTCAGATTTAAATCCAAAGCTGCCTGTATCTCTGGAAACCGTGCTAAGGAATGCAGTCTTTTCCTCCTCTCCCACAAGCAGAAACAAAGAAAATTCTGTTGCAAGATACATTTTATTCCTTTAAATTCTGCATCTCAACAAAGCCCTTTGACCCCTATGTTTTTTTGTTGGTAGCTGGTGAATGAGCAACAAGAAAGCAGACCTCTCCTGAGTCCTTCTATTGATGACTTTCTCTGTGAAACCAAATCAGAGGCTATTGCAAGGCCGGTAACATCGAATACAGCAGGTAACTCAGTTTCTGTAGTCATCATCAGCCAGAAAGAATTAATGTGACGATTTATGTTTGTTTCCCAAAAAGTGTAATCATTATTTTTACAAAACTGCTGCCTAGTATTTAATTACAAATGGGCTAACGTGGAAGTAGCTAACCCTTTTGGTTGGCTTTGAGTTTTCAAAATGAAAAAGTAAACCTGGATGTTTGGATTCAGGTCCCGTGTTATACCAAAGCATTGGAGCTCCCAAGTTGCATTAAGTGGCTCTACTTTCAGTGTGTCGGGAAACTGATGTTAGTTAGCAAATCTTCCACCTGATCATTGCTTTGTGAAACTTTAACCAACGTGTACCTTGTTTTATCTGAACCCCTTAAGTTTAGAGTTCATGGTTTATAATTAATTCTGAAATACTTGTTTAGAGGTTTCTCTAGATGTGATCTTATTTCTGCGAAGATCATTCCACCCAATGGCCAGCTTTCATTTGGACTGTGTTTAAAATATTGTCAGTCCAGTTTTTGGATAAGTCCCCAAGCAGAGTGCCCACATACTGCACTGGTTACTATGTGCTGTAAACCTGTTTCTGTGCCCAATATGCATAAAATGCAAGAGTGTCTCAATCCCAACAAAAGAGCTTTAGGTCAAAACGTAGCAGCTTGTGTGTTTTAGCCATGGAGGTCTCCAGTTCAAATCCACAGAGACAGCCAAGCCTAGAAGCTATCACACAACCACCAAAAACCTATCTACTCTTTAGGGTACAGGTGAAGTGAGTTTCAGTTAGAAACAAAAAAATAGCATTAAATTACATTATGGCAAAACCCCTGTTGAACAATATTCTGCTTAACACCAAGATTATTGCTGTCCAGCTGGTTCCGAGGTTTCATTATCCCTGAAACTATTTCCTGTATGGTTTCTTTTTCTCATGGCAGCATTTCCACCCACCTAAATTATGGGAACAGTGTTTACTACCCACAGGGGAGCACTAGATTGCTTCTGTAAAGATCCTTTATCAAAAACCTAAGGCAAACTTGACTCTGTTTCTACTTGTAAAAGTCACGCCAAACTTCCTGCTACTAATTCCTTATTATTTATAGGCTTGCTTTATTGACAACTTAGTCAAAAAGATATACCAAACAGCTTTTTTTCACTCTACAGTGAAAAAGAACAAAAAAGCTACAACTGAGCTTGGCTGCTTTGCTATTGAAAAAAATGCAATAAAAGCCTTATTTGGCTTAGATTCGAATGGCATAGTACAGCCGATCATAAAATGAGAGTGTAATACTAAAAGCATTCAGGATGAAGGAGAGGACACTGCCTTGCAGCATTGGCTCCAGAAACCAGGTTGCTGCTAGACAACGATTTGTAAAATGATTTGTCCTGTGAGAAGGCATTGGATTTAAATTAATTTTTTCTCAAATTATTAAAATAATTAATTCCTTCATTAGAGAGCTGGATTATCATCTTCAGCTATAAAGAATAGATATTTCAAACTATGTGCAGCTTTCCATTGAAAATTGAACATTTACTTAAATGAAGACCAGTAAAGTAAGAGCTCTTCCTTAGCAGAGATAAATATATTGGGGTGAACAAATAAATCAATAGCTAGGTAGACAGGCAGATAGTTAAAGAGTCAGCATTCATTAAAAATTAAAATATTTATAGCTATTAACTCTGCCCCAAAATACCTATTATTTTTTTATTGCTTTACAATCACATTTACTAATTTTTGAAAAAAATGTTCTCCTTTGTTACTGTGTGATAGATCCACTTAAGCAGAGACTGACCACCTACACAGATGAAACAGCACAACTGATTAGACATAAAGTTCTGCCTAAAACATCTACTAAACAAATTGAAAAAAAAGAGAAAAGTAGGTTGTCTGTAACATTTTTTGTTATTATGGTCTTACGTGTCATTTGTATCAACGAGTACGTAACAATGCAGGTTTGTGATTTTTATGTTGACATTGGCCCTGTAATAAATACGTCCAAAGCAGTTCAGCTCTTTTATATGTTCCTTGTAATCATCAGATGGAAAAATAAATTCCCCCAACTAGTTACTTAATATAGTTACCCCTTTTTAACCCAAGGAGTTAGGCAGATTTGGGGATATGTGGGTGCTTTTTATTGAGATTAATATTGGAGGTGCTTTGAATTCAAGCCTTTTTTTTTTTTTTTTTTTTTTTTTTACAAAGAGTATGTAATATACCACTCCTCTAAACCAAGGGTGTCCCACCTTTTTGAATGCGGGGCCGGATAATGAACTTTTTATCACCCAGTGGGCTGGCAAGCCATATTCAAAGACCTCACAGGAAGCGGTATCACATCACCTCCCCAAAACGAAAGTACAGTGTTTACTTTCGTTTCCCGTCGCAGCACCTCAGGCCTCAGGAAGCAGCTTGAAGGGCCACATGACGGCCCACGGGCCGTATGTTGGACAAGCCTGCTCTAAACACAACAAGATCCAAACAAGATCCTGTGCCTTCAGGAGTGCTCCAGACCTCTCACTCTTGCTTGCTCTCAAGATCCCATCCCCTGTGCTTCTTTTGACTATGTCTTGACTGTCCTACAACTGCTTCTTGTCTCTCATCTCAGACCATGTCTACCTCTCTCTCATCAGCATACAAATTTTCACAAAACAATAGCCAGCCAAACCCAAACAACCCCAATTGCCATTATTTTAGACAGAGACATGTTCCTGCTGCTGAGAAGAAAGCTGCTATTATCATATTTACCCGAGCCCAAGACAAGGATTTTTTTTCCCCAGTCAACATGAGGGGAGGAAGCCTCATCTTAGATTTGAGTACCGGCCCAGGGCTCTTGCAGCAGGGGAGGGCCCCATGGCTGGGGGTTGTGAAGGGCTGGAGCACAGGGGACATCTGAGGTGTGCAGCTTCAGTGGAGACAACACAGCCAGCCACTTGTCTTCTGCTCCAGCTTCATTCCCAACCCAGCCAGGCCCAGAGCCATCACCGCTGCTTCTGCCTGGCCAGGCTGAGGCCACTGAATCTGATTGTGCTGGAGCCACGCAGAAGGTAAGTGGTGGGGGCATGCAGGCAGGGAGGAGCAGAGACAAGGGCAGGTAGCAGGGGTCAGGCACAGGCACATCAGGGGGAAAGAGGGCCCATAGAAGGGGTTTTTGTGGCAGAGGGGCAAAGGGCAGGGAGGGGGGCAAATGGCAGGGGGACATGCACAGCATGAAGGGGGCAAGGGGCAGGACGACAAAAAGCAGGGGTCTGGCTCTTTGCCCCCCCCCCCCCACTGCTTTCCCCACCACAGTGACCCGCCAGCAACTAGATTATATACATGGAAAAATATAGCAAATGTATCATCTTAAATACAAAGAGTCATCTTGGATTTGGGTAAACAAGGTATTTCAGCTGTCTGCTTCCACAACTGAGCATAACTGTTTCTGAAAACTTTCTCAGAATAAGGGAAATTATGGTGCCCAATCCATAGCAACATTTTAGACTGGGGTTTTCAGATATGGACAGAAACTTTAATGGCTTGGGCTAGGCTGACAGTGACCCTCATGCTGGCCCTTAGAATCAGTGCAGACATGCACTGAGTATTCAAATTCTTACGTGGGTCTGGACTGCTCTCTCTAAAGCAATGTAAATACACGAGGCCAAGTTATCCTTTCTCTGAGTCACATGGGTGGTCCCAGAGACTAGGACAAGTTGCTTGAGTAAGGCTAGCAAAGAATGCCTCAGCATGGTTATTTTTTCCATTATGAAAATTGTGAAAGGGGTATGACAGCATGGCAGGTTAAAGACAAAGGAAAACATGCTGCTAAATCCTCACATATGCCTTTGAAATCTCTGAATGTGAAATATTTGCAAGGTACCAGGTCCAGACGTGGATCTTCTCCAAAATGGATCAAGACACAAAAGTAATATTATAATCAGCTGGCACGCAATGGTTTTGCTTTCATTTGGTAAAGCACTGAGAACACCAATATTTGGTGGAAAACTATAAAAGTCAAGATTGTCAAAAGTAATCAATGATTTCAGGTGTCTGACTTGACACAACTTAAGAAGGTCTCATTTTCAAGCTGGCAATCCTTTTTACAAACAATCCCTTTTAGGTGATGGAAGCTCTCAAAAAACACAGTCACTCATGAACATCTTTACTACATTACATTTACTGTAGCTAAATGTGAATGTTTATGATTTAATTCAAGTCCTTCATGTTCGTTTAAACATAATTTGTAAAGAATAAGGATGAACTAGAATTGAGTATATGAATTGAAGTATAGTGCAGCACTGAGTTCTAACATTTTGTGGCTCTGATAGTCTTGTCCACAGGTTTGGATCTCTTGGACCTCAGTGAGCCTGTCGTACAAACCCAAAGCAAGGCGAAGAAGTCAGAGAATGCATCCCGAGATGAAGGCTTGAAGGCTGCAGCCCATAGGAAGAAGACAGACAGCTCAGACCTTATTAAAGTAGATGCTGAGCAGAAGGTCCTGGCAGTCAGAGCTCCAGAGAAGTCTTCATTAGATTTAGGTGAGAACAGGATATTTCAGCAGTGTTATCACACGTTCCTTCTTGCTGCTATCACAAAAAATACATAGGAAAAAGTTCTCTATTGCACTCCATTTATGTGGTTACTTCCAAGTGAGTGCAGTGGGTGGTCATTGTGATTTAGCAGCATTTTCTACCAACTGTGCCCTCAAGTTTACATGGGTATAAATGATGACACACAATGCCCTGGAAAAGGTGGACGATGCAATGGAACATCAGGTTCTGAACATAATTATAGCGTTTTCAATGAAAGAGAGCAGTTAAATGCAAATACATCAAGGACAAGTGCAGAGCGCTGCACCAAGGGCGCAAAAATATCCAGCACACCTACTGGCTGGGCAGTGACCCTCTCAGCAGCACAGAAGCGGAAAGGGATCTCAGAGTCATAGTGGATCCAAGATAAACATGAGTTGTCAGTGTGACGAAATCATCAGCAAAGCTAACCACACTTTATCGTTAATCAGCAGATGCATGACAAATAGAGCCAAGGAGGTGATACTTCCCCTCTATGTGGCATTGGTCAGACCGCAGTTGGAGGACTGCGTCCAGTTTTGGGCACCGTACTTCAAGAAGGATGTTGATAGACTCGAGAGGGTCCAGAGGAGGGTCACGCGTATGGTTAGGGGCTTACAGGACAAGCCCTATGAGGAGAGACTCAGGCCCCTGGGACCTCTTCAGCCTCCGCAAGAGAAAGCTGAGAGGTGATCTTGTGGCCACCTACAAATTCAGTAGGGGGACGCAGCAAGGGACTGGAGATGCTCTGTTCACCGGGGCGCCTCTTGGGGTAGCAAGGAACAATGGTCACAAACTGATAGAGAGCAGATTTAGGCTAGATATCAGGAAAAACTTCTTCACGGTGAGGGTGGCCAAAATTTGGAATGGGCTTCCCAAGGAGGTGGTGCTCTCCCCTGTCTTGGGGGTCTTCAAGAAAAAGCTGCATGGGCATCTGGCTGGGGTCATCTGACCCAGCACTCTTTCCTGCCCAGGGCAGGGGGTCGATGATCTGTTGAGGTCCCTTCTGACCCTAGCACCTCTGAATCTATGAATCACTTGTTCTTTTTCAAAGTTTCACTCCATGTCAGTTGTGAGGACTGTTTATGATGTCAGTATTTATCTAGTAGGAACTAGTCTTGGTCCACATCTTCGTTTCATAACAGTCATCCGTGTGACAATACTTTACCAAGCTGGGCTGGATCCAAAGAGATGTACAGTCTCTAGTGATGCCATATTAGTTTCCAACATTAAGAAGGCAGCCACCAGAAAAAGGCCTAGGCTTGCCAAGTTTTAGTTCTGTATACCTAAAATATTACTAATGCTGTTTAATGCTTCTTGCCAGGTGCTTCAGTGGACAGTCTGTTAGATAAAATTATTGGGGGGAAAAGGGGCAACTTCTAGGTTGTCTCCAGGTGGGATTTTAAAAAGTTACCCATGTGAGCTAGAGATCTATTTCCATTGTAGTCAGTGCAAGTTAAGCACCTACATTTCTTAGGTTTTTGAGGACCCAATTTGTTCATGTTAGGGAGATTGAGATGCTCAGGATTAAATGCAGCATTCTAGGCATTCTCTCCCAGAGTCATGGAAAGAAAGATTAGGGTTTGCTGTGGAAAATCTTTACAGCAAAAGAGGAATAACAGCTGAATGAAAAATTAGAGTTTTAAATGATGATAAAGTAGAAGAGTGCAGTGCCTTCTGCTGTGCAGCGTAATGCAAGGACTATTCAGGGAAGAAATCTGTCTGCCATCTACCATCCAAGTTCAACACAGTCCCAGTACAGGTGCCTCCGAAACACTTATCTCCTTACCCCATTGCTATGCTTTTCTTCACCATGGCACGCTCCCAGTAACGGTCAATAAATGTGTAAAGGATTAACAACAGTTTTGTACCCTGGATCTGTGAACTCTTTCAAGAAATGCTTTGGAAAAAACATTTACCAAATTCCAGGAATTCCTCATTAAAATAAAGTCCTCAGCAAGGGGCATCGTTAGAATTTGGGGCAGCTCTCAAACCAGCCAGATCCATGTCACCCATCTTTTTCAGATACAGCAAATATCACAGATATCTACCGTATTATACCTACTGTTTTGCCTAATAATATCATATCGGGGAAGCTGAGAACGGTGCGAGCTCCATTCCAAGAACAGGATTCATAGAGGTTAAGGAAACAAACAAAATTAATATCCTGTCGAGTCCAGGAGAAAGTAAATTCAGGTTTCTTGCCCAGACTGAATCACAACCATCTGCAACAGAAAATTGGCTAGGAGAAAGACACTTGTCTCAAGGTAGCAGAGTTTCCTGTCACTACAGTAAAAGCTTTTAAAGAGCCTGATTTTCAAATAGAGAGTCTGAGGGCACAAACAGAAGTAACATTTTTTTCCTGATCTGGGCACAAAAAGTGGTCTAGAGCTGTGACCAAATGCAAGGGCATGGCTACAGACTGCTTCAAAAATGGCCAATCTGGTGAAAATCAAACCCCTCATTGCAGGTGTCAGATGAAGACAGTTCAAAACAGAGTGTCTTCTGTAACGTCTGTCTGCGTTGCCTGTTGCTGTTTTCAGAATGGGAGGGTGGAAAGGGAGCGGAGGAAGTTCAGTCTCAAAGTGGGGCTCCAACTCACCTAGGAACCCCTAGAGCGAGCTCCCTTTCCCCGCTCCCATTCCAAAAACTTGCAGCCTTGCAAGGAGGAGGGGCCATTGCTAGTGAAACCTGGCTGCAGGCCACAGCTGGTAGATAGATTCCTCTCCCCGCTGGAAACACCAGTGAACTTCTGTTTGGTCCTGGGGATCACTGAACTCAGAACACTTCCTGCAAAGCGTTCTTAGCTACAGTGGGGAGCTGCACTTCTCTCTGTGCCCTAAACCTATCATTGTTTGAAAACAAAATCAGGCTGACAACTAAATATCAGTTGCCTCTGCCATCGTTTGTACCCCGCCATTGCAAATGCTAAATGGAGGCTGGATTTTCAAAATCGGAACTATGATGTGTAGACTAAAAGTATCCAAAACTACCGAGAAGCTGCCATAATCGAAACAAAAAGTGATTCTTCCATTGAATTAACAAGCATTAACAGGGAGCCCAGACTTTTCTACAAATTTTGAATTGGAATGATTATGAAAATCCAGATTTGGGTAAATTATTGATGTTCTCAGATATTTCAGTTCTCCTGGGATTTCAGCTGAAAAACTGAAGTAAATTAAATATGGATTGAGCCTTAATTAAAACATATGATTTAGTGATTTAGAGTGCAATTCCCTCAACACTCATTCACAGAGCTATAGAAGGAATATTATTTTCTGAGTTAGGTTCCTTAACAGACCCTTCTTTTCTTTTGCAGTCAATATTCAGACACAGCTAGAGAAATGGGATGAAGTGAACTTTCATGGAGATAGGACCAGCAAGGGCCATCCATCTACTGAACGAACATCATCATCTAGAGCTCCATCAAAAGAGCTTTTATGGTAAAACATTTTTGATTTCCTAAGATAGTATTTCTGGCTCTGCTGTTTCATTAATGAGCCTTTTCATTAATGCACATTTTCATTAATGTTATAGTTACCTAGCTCATAATACAGTTCAATATAATTGCAGCAACAGGGGTAAGTGAAACATCAGACATTAGCTAACAAGCAGGGGGCGGGACTCAATGATCTTCCAAGGTCCCTTCCAGCCCTAATGTCTATGAAATCTATGAAAGTGAATATATTGTAAATTAACTTGCATCAGCAAGTTTCCTAAAACAGAGTAGGTGGAGTTCAACGGAACTATAATAGGCCTTTAGCTCCCTGTAATCAACCTATTTTCTTCTGCTACTTGTGTGTATGCTACTCCTGGGAATTTCTCTCCTTCTTTCCCGCTACTGTTCTTTACTATGCTGTGCCTGATTCAGATAAGACCTGTGGAAGAATGCCTTGCATTTGAAAACTTGTCTAATTTGTCTTTTATTGGACCATCTATATAGATGGTCCAAAAAAAGATATCACCCTAAGAAATCCTTGCCCCTCACTTAGATTTAAAATCAGAAAAGATATGGAAGGGGTCTTGAGGCTAAAAAAGTGGACAATCACTGATCTAGCTGGTGCCACTTAAGCTAGGGACAGACATTTAAAATCCTGAGCCTGGATTGATTCAATCTTTGCACATTAGTCTAACCTGGCTAGTAATCATACAGACATTCCCTCTGGACTGAAGAAATGTAGGCACATGCTTGCAGTGGCTCAGGCTAGAAGCTGGGGGGTGCTAGAGCAGTCTTCCCTTCCCTTTGACAGTGCTGAGCTGAGGGTGGTGTGGCCTGGCCCAAGCAGAATGCTCTGATTAGGGTGGGGTTCTCCCCCGCACCCCCTCGCTGTTCCTGACCACGGAGGAAGCTAACAGGGAGTTGATAACACAGCATTTAGCACCCCATCAAGAAAACAAAAGCCTCTCATTAGTTCAAGCTTTTCTTAAGCATTTTTTTCCAAGGAAGGAACAGAAGACCTGTTGCTTAGCTCCAAAAAGCCCTAAGTGGACACTGTCCTGTCTGCCTCTGTCCTGTCTACCTTACACAGACATCTCCCAGCATTAGCTAGCATATCACATGCTGGCTACAGTCTGTGCTGTGGGAGAGGAGAGGGGGGAATCCCTGCTTGAGCAGGGAGTGGTGAGGGGGGAGTGGGGCAAGGGGAAGCCAGGCAGATGCTGCTGTGCCTGCAGGTCTCTGTGAAAGCTCCAGCCAGGGAGCAGAGGGGCAGGGCCAGCCCTGCTCTGGAGCAGAGAGCCCTGCCCAGGGCTGCAAACCATCTAGGATGCTGGGGGACTCTGGTTTAAGTTATACCAGAAAGGAGTCTGGGGGACACATTGCATAAACCAGTTTGACCCAAATCAGTTAAGTCTGATACTACATTCAACGAGGTTTATATCAAACCGGTTTCAGCCATTTTCAAACTGGTTTATCTGCACTGAATGGCTGTTCTGTTATAGGTTTAAACCCACTTCTGATCACTTAAACCAGTTTGTGTGTAAAGTCTGTCCCTAGCCAATAGGGCTGCGGGAGCAGGACCTCACTCTCCCTTGCCCTGCTCTTTCCAGAGTCTGCCCCCTCCCCATCCCTGTTCTGTACCTCAGGGGGCAAGGGAGGCTCCCACTGCTAAGGCTGCTCTTGCAGGGTCTCACACACTGAGGACTATACCCACAGTCCACCCCACTGGCCCCAAAAGCATGAGAGGAGCTCCAGAAAGGACAAGCCAGGCTGCAAAGCAGAGCTCTGCCTGTGCATCCACCTGCCCACCCACTTGCAGCAGAGTGCACTGTTGGGAATGTGGGGGGACCAGTACAGGGGCTTTAGGCAGGGAAGAGAGCAGCGGCAGTCCCCAGAGAAACATCTACAAGTGCTGCTAGAGTCTCTGGGGCAGGTGGACGGTGCCAGATGGGGGAGAAGAACATTTACCTCCTCACACAGGGACTGGGGGTAACACAATACCCCTAACAGGATCTTTGGGCACCCCAGTTGAGAATCACTGCATTAGAATTTGACACCAGATTGAATTGGACCTGGTGCATTTCCCTCCTGTGTTATCTACCATAAAGACACTGAGAGGAAACTAGGGTAGTGTGCAGACAGAAAGGGGTATGCGATTGGGTGACTGGGAGCCTGGTGCTCTAGAGCATAGTTTCTCAACCTATGGGGTACGCAAGACACAGGCAGGAGGTACACAAGTACCCCAACACTCTGTCTCTCACCCTCTTTTCTTCTCTCTCTTCCCCCATCCTCCTTTCAAAACTATGGCAAAAAATTTGGTGGCCCATGCATTGTGCAATGCTTTAAATTCCCCAGTAAGAATTTGGCATGGCTTGCTTTGCGTGGCACTGGGTTCAGCCCTCCTAGCTTTGGGCAACATCACCTCTAGCCCAGGTACCTACATAGGCCTTCCAACAGATGGCACACATTAGTCTGTAAATATAAAATCCCCTGGAAAATTGAGTGTTGAGGTACTTATTCAAATTTTCAGAAGTTAGGGGGTACTTTGTACTTAAAAGGTTGAGAAGCACTGCTCTGGAGTTCTGACTCCTTCTTTGTGACTGGACAAGTCACTTGGCTATAAAATAAGGATCAGTGCTTTAGGCCTGATTCCCCACTCTGTTATACTAGTTTTATAGCAGTATAGAAAAGTGAATGTGTAAATGTGTTTATCTATAGGTCTACAGAGAACAGGTCACAGTCTGAGCTGGCCAAAGTCAAGGGTGCCTTGGACTCAGATTCAGCATCAGATTTAGAGCTAGCCCCAGCAACACAGGTAAGAGTTTTTATTATGGGGCACAAGGGGAAGACAAGAAGGAATTAGCTCATATGCTTGCTCTTCACTGCTCTAACAAAAAAAATGAAGGGGGCATTTTTCACAGTCATCAGTTGAGCCGAGGGGAATCCTGCCTGAGGTTAAATGTTCAGTTTCCAAATACAGATACTAGGTATCTGAAATAAATGTATTGTCATTTTGGTGTTCACTTCTTCAGTGAATAAGCATAATAGCCTTGCTTACAGGTTCTCAGAAACATATGCCAAGAGGGGTAAAGTACTGATGCATGGATGTCATCCAACTCACAAGTCTCGCCTTCCAAATGTTCATCGGTAATGATACCAATAAATAGCTACTATTGCAGCGGAAAGAAAGTGCAATAAAATTGTACTGTTCTGTTCAGATCAGGGAATTACATAGAGTTACAAAATACATTATATCATCATCTCATGCTTAAGACTGTCAAATGCAATGAAATATTTAAAATTGATGTAGGGGGAATTATCAACAGATTTCAGGAATACGATTTTAATGTAAATATTTTAAACCAACACACCCTCCAGATCAGCAGGAAGCTGATGCTTCTCAAGCAAATCCCAGGATGTCCTTCTCCTTCTGCACTCGGCCTTGGTGAGGCCGCAGCTGGAGTACTGCGTCCAGTTTTGGGCTCCATAATCAAAAAGGATGTGGAGAAGCTTGAGGGAGTCCAGAGGAGAGCCACGCGCATGATCAGAGGTCAGGAAAACAGAACTTACGACGACAGGCTGAGAGCCATGGGGCTCTTTAGCCTGGAAAAGCGCAGGCTCAGGGGTGATCTGATGGCCACCTGTAAGTTTATCAGGGTGACCACCAGGATCTGGGGGAACATTTGTTCACCAGAGCGCCCCAAGGGATGACGAGGTCGACCAGTCACAAACTCCTGCGAGACCATTTCAGGCTGGACATAAGGAAAAATTTCTTTACTGTCCGAGCTCCCGAGGTCTGGAACAGTCTGCCGTCGGAGGGGGTTGAAGCACCTACACTGAACACCTTCAAGAGCAAACTGGATGCTTATCTTGCTGGGATCCTATGACCCCAGCTGACTTCCTGCCCTTTGGGCGGGGGGCTGGACTCGATGATCTCCCGAGGTCCCTTCCAGCCCTGATGTCTATGAAACCTATTAAATCAGCTGGTATTTTGTTGTTGGGTTTTTTGCAGTTACTGTGTTTCAAGTAAAGTCTCCAAGGGTTATTTAGGGAAATGAAGTCTATCAAGAGAAAGGAGCCTTTGGAAAAACATGAAGTATTTTAATGCATTAGCTCACTATAAATATCCACCTGCAAAAAAAAGTAAGCACTGCTGAGTTTGTATTGGCCTACTACAAAATCAATAGCACAGCAGAATTGTGACAGGGAGGAGTAATAATATTAGTCAAACCACACAAATTGCCACCCAAATCATAAGCAGCGTGACTTCAGGCTCTTGTACTTAAATGATTTGGCACTGTTAATAGCCCGTAGATAAAATTCAGTTCTTATCCTTTACAAGTGCTTTAAACCCCTCACACTTAACATAATCCAATAAGTGAATCATTTTCCTTTTACCAAAAAGAGCGACGGTTATCCTGTGTTTGCTAATGTAGTGAGAAGCATTTCAAATTAGCTACCAACCCAAGAACATGAATGTGTGAAAAAGAATTATTCTACCAAACTCTCAAATGAGAGATGTAATATTGGACCTTTGGTTGCTGCATAAACACTACAGAGATCAATGCAGATCCTCAGCAGGAGGAAAGTGTCAGAGTTCCCTGGAAGTCAGGATGGCGTCCATCCATTAAGCAGCTGCCCAACGTTTCCATTCTCTTAGTGTACCATAACATTATATTCCCTAGAATTGGCAATGAATACGTTGATCACTTTGCTTATATACGCCGCCTGATTGCTTTGTCTTCCTGAGTCTTTGGCCTTCAGCGCGGATACTCCGTGGAAAGCAGGGGTGCATTTGGAGAGTCCCTAGCAGAATGGAAGGCTACTGAAAACAAACTCCAGTAATAAAACCATCAGTGATTCCTAGCGACTCAGTTTCTATCTCCTCACCTGAAAGATAGGCAAGTTTAATTTGGAGGCTGGCAGAAACTGGCTTTAAAAAAAACAAAACGTAGAAAGCAGCAGAAAGGGGCTGTGGTCACCCAAACCCCAGGACCTGAAAAGCGTTGGGAGAGTAGGACCAAAGGAGAATGAAAGTGACAGGGAATGCTGTTAGACCCCGACTCCATGCGGCGCCCAACGACTAGGGAAACAACGATCCAATTGCCCAGGGAGCAAATACCAGCACACATTTCTCGACAACAGCTTTATTTAGAAAGGAGACGGTTTTGGGCAAGCTCCCAAAGAAACTGGGGAGCAGCCATGAACGTTAGTTTTTTTCCATATTTATACACTTTGGTTTGCACTTGTTAATATTTACTCCATCCTTGTTCCTCCTTTGTTCTACCCATATTCCCTCCTATCTCAAGCTCTGCTTCGGTTTACGGTTTGTTTCATTAGCATGAAATTGCCTATGCATTTCATTTATTTACATACCTTTTTGCTAAGTCCATATGCTTAAGATTGTGAACCCAGCTTCTTCCAGTCACTTGCGGGTTTTTTTGCTGATTTCTTCACCATCTCCAAGGTCTCGCTTCTGCCTATCTCCAATGATAGCTGGTGGGCTGCATCCTGTTCTCCTTACACAATGAGCTATATATTTTACAACACTGTCACATTGTTAGTAAAATGCTTGCTTAAGAGTTTTGCAATGTTACTTTTAATATATCATTCTGCCTTGTGGTCAGTGGCTTTGCTGTGCCACAGACAAAAAAGCCTTTATTCAGCTGCAAATCCAGTGCTTCCCAAGATCCAAATATTGTCGCCCTAACAAAAGCGAAGGGAGACAAAATAAGAAACCTCCCCAGTTTGATGGAACAGAAATACGGGCCTATGGAGGGAAGAAAGCTCACCTGTTCTCCATAGCAGCATGATTTCATGCAACTAAGGCCCCCTCTACAGGTGACAGGTATCGTGCAATAAACTGACACGCCGTTTGAGCTGAATTTGCCAACTTAAAAAAGAATTAGAGCACGGGATGCTGACCCAGTCTACTGGGTTGACGGGTTGCCATTTACCAGAAATGATCAAAACAAGCAGCATTTCCACCTTGTGATTCACACTTCAGTGAGGACAAGAAACACTACTAGTTTTTTACAAGGCATATGGATCCGTTAGTGGTGCAGTAAGGCTCATAATATTTACATGTGAAGTAAGATCCCCCATGAACGAAAGAAATTTTTGACTTTCTTTGGCCTCTGTTTTCCTGAAACAAATAAGAGTACCAAAATGTTAAGCACTAAGCACACTAAATGCAATACTCTGCCACCATTTGGCTTGTTGAACTCTCTCCTGCCTTGGAGAATAACTAGGGGAATGACCAGGGCTAAGCAATGATAGTTTGTGGCCCTATTTGTAATGAATGCCGTACCAAATGAAAGCAGCACTGTTTAGAAGAATTACCAGCATCTAGAAATCACATCACCATTGCTAGAAAACAGCAAACTTTTGTAGATTAGCTAAAGTTATGGGTCTGATTCTCCAATCCCTTGCAATGTGTGTTGTCATTTATATCTACACAAAGAGCATAAGGTGCTACTAAAACCAGAAATGTTTTTTTTCTGGTTGAAACGTAGAAGCGCTCCAAAAACAGAGACAGGTGACTAATCTCTCTTCCCTTCTAAACTGCCTGCTTACCATTCAAAGTGGGGAGAAGCTTTGGGGTCCTGCTGGAATCATTGTTAGCTTAGCACATTCAGGGAGTTACAGGGTTACGAATAACGCAATTCAACTAGCCAGGTAATTTGCCCCTTCCACTCTAGTACTGCACGTGTTCCTTGCCTAAGTGAGGTGTTATTGCAATTCATTGTTACACACTGCCCTGCCAACATGTTTCAACCTAGCTCTGGAGGGACCATGCTGAGAGACAAAAAGCTAATTTCATCTCCATGGCCCATTGTGTTTCACGTATTGCAGGTTGGATAACAACATCAAAAGATTACATGCTTGTAAAATAAGATTAGTTCTTTATTAAAAGAACTATTTACTGTCAGCAGCCAGCTTGCTAGCCAAATGCACAGACACCAAGTTCTTGGTGCCTCCTCTAAAAGCTCTCTCTCCTTCAACTAAAGAACACTTACTCTTCCCTCTTGCAACCAACTTCCCTCTTGCAACTCTTCCCTCTTGCAACTAAACAGCACGTGCTCTTCCCTCGTGCAACCAACTTCCCTTGTGCAGCTCTTCCCTCTTGCAACTAAAGATCACGTGCTCGTCGCTCGGTTCCATGCAGGTTACTGCGTATTGCATCTTAAGCTTCTCTTAAGACTGCAATGGTCAAGATGTGCCAGTTGCAAGGGTTGCAGTTTTCCTGGGCTGGGGGTGTTCTTCTAATTAAAGTACCAAGAGACCACCAAACTCTGGGCAGCCTCAAGCTCAGGCAGCTGCCTCTGGGCTGGGTTGGTCTCCAGTCCCTACCGGAGATGGATCACCCATTCATTTCACATAGCTCATTAACATTCATTACTGTCAGTCACTACCTACTTGGACCAAGTTATACCAGAAAAGAGAAACATGCTCTACCCCTTCAGCTATTCCCTGACACTGCCGTGACATGGCTCTTCTCTCAATACTCTATCAGTAAAATAAATCTCACTTTGTGTTTTACCACATCATGCTTTCAAAATCTGTATCCTCTGAGGATCTTGTCTCCCATTTAAGGGTGACCTCAATTGTATGCAACATGGACCAGCAATATTGTGGAGATTTTATCTTGTCGTTGCTACCTGAGTCCTTAGAGGCTTCCCTTAGCGCCTTTCACTGTCCATCTCTGACAGCTTCAAGGCACGTAAGGTTTAGTTCCCAGTGTGGAGCAGTGGTTCTCTGAATGAACAAGTCTCATTTCTGTGCTTGAAATATTCAAAATTATTCCATTTTTCTTGACAAACAGGAAGAGTCCTATGTGTAATAGATCTACGTTGTTAATGCAAGCTTACCAAGTTTTGAGGAGTGTTACTAATATTTCCAGAAATGTGTTGGAAGGTTAGGATGGACAGTGGCATTCAAGCCATCATGGTTTGTGGCATTCATTCTTTCTTCTCACTGGGCATGTCTACATGAGACACTGCTCAGTAGACTAAATCTACTGCGCATTAGCGTGTCATGGCAAAAACCATGCTAATGCACTAATGTGCAATAGAATTAGTCTACTGCACATTAGGCATCACAAAAAGACTGTACACCATTAATACTGTGCATTAGTGCCGGCGACTGCGCATTTATGTAGTACCTCATATTAGCGGTACTACACTTAATATGCAGTAATAACAGCTCATTAATGCACATACAGATCCACCCACTGTTCTGTCTCCATCATACACTGCCCAATTCAACTGTATAGCACCAGGAGGATTTTTGTTGTTGTCATGAGCCCATTTGGCAGATCCCTGTTTGTGATTCTGTCTGCCTGGAAATGTCCTTCAGTATCCGGTTTATTTGCAGTTTAATTTCCTCCTTGATGATGAAAACTGCAAACCTACAGTTCATAGACTGTGCAGTCTGCTTAGTTTGTAAGCAAATAAATACAAATTTCAATGGTGGGCCTCTAATGTTCAATGTTGCAGCTTTAAATTCCAGTTTGTTCTCCCCGAAGGCTGATAAAGGAAACACAAATTGAAGTGGCTGTGCTTCAAAAGTGAGCCTACTTCTAACATCATGTCACTTTGACATTTCCCGGTGACATTCCAGAAGTACTGCTAGAATTGTTGCTGCTTCACAACAAGTGAAATCAAAGTCAAAGCCCAAACATTTAATTCAGGTCTATAGTCCTATGCACCATTATTTAGACTCCATTTTGTGGACTACATAATTTATTCTCCACATAAATCAAGAATTTGCCAATAACAGTAATGGGCTGGATCCATCTTTGATATGCCATGAACTTCGATAAATTAAAAGCTTGAAACAAAGAGTGATTTCATAGACATTAGGGCTGGAAGGGACCTTGCAAGATCATCACGTCCAGCCCCCTGGCTAAGGGAGTTTAGATCACCCCAGCAAGATAGGCATATAAGCATTTCTTAAAGGTATCCAGAGTAGGTGCTTGCACCACCTCTATGGGGAGTCTATTCCAGCCTCTGGAGACTCGGATGGTAAAGAAATTTTGCCTTATGTCCAGCCTAATATAGTTTACCAGCAGTCTGTGACCATTAGACCTTGTCTTCCCTTGGGGTGCCCTGGTGAACAGATGTTCTCCCAGACCCTGATGCACACCCCTGATATAGGCTGCTACCAAGTGACCCCTGAGCCTTCTCTTCTCCAGGCTTAAAAGTCTCATACAGCTCAGCCTCTCCTCATAAGGCCAGTTCTCTTGACCTCTAATCATGCATGTGGCTCTCCTCTGGACTCTCTCGAGCTTCTCCACATCCTTTCTAAAGTATGGAGCCCAGAATTGGATGCAGTACTCCAGCTGCGGCCTCACCAAGGCCGAGTATAAGCAGGAGGATAAGTTCCTGGGTTTTGCTTGAGATGCATCAGTAGATGCAAGCCAGAGTTTTATTTGCTTTGCCAGCTGTGGTATTGCATTAGTGGCTTATGTTCATCTTGTGGTCAATCATGACTTCCAAGTCTCTTTTGGTCATGGTGCTAGTGACTGTAGCACTACCACGCCGATAAGTATAATGTGTGGTTTTTCTACTGAGGTGGAGCACCTTGTATTTCTCTATGTTGAATGTCATCAAGTTTTGATCTGCCCACTTTGCGAGCCTGTCCAGGTCAGCCTGAATTGCCAGCCTATCCTCTAGTGTGACCGCACTTCCCCATAATTTGGTGTCAGCTGCAAACTTAGCCAGTCCACTCCTGACACCCGAATCCAGATCAGTTATGAATATACTAAAAAGTACTGGTCTGAGTACTGAGCCCTGGGGCATGCCACTGGTCACCATACACCAAGTTGACTCAGTTCCATCAACTATCACTCTCTGGGTCCAACTGCAGAACCAGTTCCATAGCTATCAGATCGTAAGGTTGTTGAGGCCGCAGTTCCCCAAGTTTATCATGAGGACATCATGGGAGACCAAGTCAAAGGCTTTTTTGAAATCTAAATATATGACATCAACCTCTTCTCTTTTGTCCAGGTGATGCATCATCTGGTCATAGAAGGAAATGAGGTTGGTCAGGCAAGGCCTACCCACAACAAAGCCATGTTGGCTCTCTCTCAGAATGTCGCCTTCCGTTAGCTTATTGTTGATGGTTTCTCTGATGAATTTTTCCAAGAACTTTCCAGGGATTGAGGTCAAACTGATTGGCCTATAGTTCCCTGGTCCGTTCTTCCTTCGTACCACATTGGCCCTCTTCCAGTCTTCAGGAACTTCTCCCAAGTGTCATGATTTCTCAAATATCCTTGCCATTGGTTGTGCTATGATGTCAGCCAACTCTTTTAGCACTCTTGGACGCATTCCATCCGGGCCAGCTGACTTGTGGATGTTCAGCTTCTCAAGGTGCTCCCTCACAAGTTCTTCACCAATTATAAGTATATGATTGCCCTTACTCTTGTAGTCCTGCATCCTGTCAGGCAGGTTGATGCCTTTGCACTGGTGGAAAACCGATGCAAAGTAATCATCTAGGAGATTAGCTTTTTCCTGGGCATTGGTTGTCATCTGCTGTATTTGATTCAGCAAGGGTCCGATGCTGCCCTTGTTTTTTTTTCCAATTTCCCACATATTTGAAGAAAAACTTTTTCTTGTCCTTGATTCCTGTAGCTAGTTTGAGTTTGGTTTCACCCTTGGCTTTTCTGGTCCACTCCCTACAGGTGCAGGCCAGTGCTGCATAATCCTCCTTAGTAGTAGTTCCTGACTTCCATCCCCTATAAGCTCCTCTTTTCAGATGCAAGAGGTCCATGAGTCCACTTCTGAGCCAAGGGAGTCTCCCAGCCCTTTTGCTACCTTTCCTATGGGTCAGAATGGACTTCCCTTGTGCTTTTAGGATCATGTCCTTAAGGGGCAACCATTCATCGTGGACTCCCCTCCTGTCAGATCATGGCCTCAAAAACCAACCTCCTGAGCTTGTGAAAGTCAGTTTTCCTAAAGTCAAGGA
Source organism: Crocodylus porosus (assembly GCF_001723895.1). NCBI lineage: Eukaryota > Metazoa > Chordata > Crocodylia > Crocodylidae > Crocodylus > Crocodylus porosus. Next base: position 19,525,038 of record NW_017728910.1, on the reverse strand, counting down.
TTTCTGCATTGCTGACTGATTTAACAGCTTTGCAATGGATACAGAAAGTGATCAACTCATAATCACTATTACTGAGCTTCCTTTCGATCCTCAGGTCACTGACTAGATCATCCCCTTTGGCCAGTACCAGATCCAGCAGCGCCTTACCTCTGATCTTAAAAGCAAGCTGGTGTTGCTCTGGGTCATGGGTGGCCAGGTCCAGGTCAGCTCAGGGATTGAAGTGTCAACCAGGATCAGGAAATGCAAGCAGAATCCAGGGATAAGCTGACTCAGGAAGCCAGGTCAGTCAGAGATCAAGCCAGGTCGAGAAGCCAGGAGAGCCAGTGGAGTCAGACAGCACAAATCAGAAGAAACAGCAAGCAGACTGAGATCAAGTTGAATCATGTTGCCCAGACTCTTCCTGTTCCTGTTCCAGGTTAGCAGTTTATACAGGGGGTGTATAGCTTCCACCCCAGTTAACCACTCTGGGGAAAGGGAGTGGGAAGAGGACTAAGTCCTACTGGAGGCTTCACACTAGTTTTGACCAGCCTAGGTGACTTGCCATGGGGTGGGAAGTCAAAATAAGTAACTGTGCTGTCAGGTTCAAGGGTGAGGCCTGACATTTGTCTAGGATGGCTGTGAGCAGGGTGTTGGACTGGATGATATCCAGAGATCTTTTCCAGCCCTACTTCTCTAAGATTTGGCCCATTGCTTTGAACAGAGACCTGTGCTACCAGAAATAAATCTACTATTTAAGCCTATAACACACCATACATGGTCCACATAAACAAAGTGCGAGTGCAGGAAAATGTAAATGGAATTATGAGCTGGATGAATAGAAAGTTTTGCCCCAGACGGCAGTAGGCAGAGAGCAGCTACTGCATTCCCAGTGTAAAGTACTGACCTAATGGAGTCAGTGGAGACTGTGTGCAGACCCGTGCTCCCAACATACTTATTCTCCCTAACCTTCTCATGCTGTGTGCCCCCTATTACACAGTACTACTTTAATACCCTGCATGTTGGCGTACCTAGAGATGTAGAGATCACCTGTGCTGACTCTCTACCCCAACCGCTAATGAAATGCAGTATTTCCATTACATATTTGGCCTTCCACTACTGCACAAGGACACAAAGAATGTGATGCCACATTTAGGATGCGTCAGTCAAGCTGATGTGGGTTTCACTTGCTACTTCTACCTTTTCTCTTTGGTTTAATGAACATGAATTATTCACAGCATTAACCTTGGTCTAAGAAAATGATGTTAACTGGGGGAAAAAAAGATGGAGCAAACATGGATGCAATCAAACAATTTAGAGGATTCAGCTGATAAAGAATTAATAGATGGAAATAGATAGGAATATAATTAATGCCAGGCAACATGCTTTAGTGAAAAACAAGTCTTGTCTAACAAACCTGATTTAATTCTTTGATGGGATTATAAATTCAGCTGATATACAATTACTGTTTAGATCTGATGTTTGGTTTTAGTCAGGGGTTTCACTGAGCTCACAAACTTTCTAATTAAACAGTTACCACTAGACAATATCAATAAAACAAATGCTAAATGGATTAAGATCCTAATCAAATGGGATTTCTAATGGGATTCCTCAGAGATTCAATGCTAAACCAGATCCTATTTAATGCTATGCTCAATGATCTGAAAACAGATTTAAAATCACTTCTGACAAAATCTGCAGATAATACAAGGACTAATTGAGTACTAGATGATAAGAGAGACATCGGACAAAGCAGTATGGATCAATGGGAAACTGGGCCCATACAACCAATATGTTTTTTAATACAACAAATTGCAAAGCCATACATCAAGGAACCAGGAATTCAGCTCATATGCATACAACAGGGGACTAGGTTCTAGACAATGTAATTTGTAAAAATATTTAGGTTTCATTGGCCATGTCTTCACGTGCATTTATGCCATCTTAAATTTACTGGGCAGTGCATTACTGCGCAGTAAGCAGAACTAGGCCAGCATCTACCGTGTAGGCATTAAAGTGCGTTAACGCTGTGTATGGACTGACCCAGGACTAAAATTAGTCCCGAGTCAGTCCACACACACAGTGTTACTGTGCAGTAAGGCGTCTACATATGCATTACTGCGCAGTAACTAACCAGACATAAATTGGATACTTGTATGATGCAGGTATCAAATTTACACACAAGTCAGCATAAGTCACTATATTTACTGCACAGTATGGGCAGGCATATGTCGACGCATGCTCATACTGCACAGTAATTTCCGTTACTGCACAGTAAATGCACATGTGCAGGTATGCCCACTGTGGACAAGCAACTCAACATCAGCTCCCAAGCGTGACAAAAATTATTTAAGCCTTACACTGAGAGATTTAAAGAATTCAGTTGCTTTATTTAAAAGAAATCTGAGAAAGAAGTGCCTTGACAGGGAGAAAATATCAGGTACTAAAGCACTTTTTTATTTTACCAGCGAAACGTATAGCAAGAACCAGCTGCTAGAAGCTAAAGCCAGACAAATTAAAACAAAAATGAGGAACACATTTTTAGCAGTGAGGGCAATTAAACATCTCACTTCCCATCGCAAGAAAGTGGTGGGTTCTTGATATCTTTTCAGATCTTCAAATCAAGACCAGCTGCCTTTCTAGTAGTTATGCTTCACCAAACACAAGCTATTGGGCTCAATTTAAGGACTGGCTCACTCCAGATTCACATCTGAACCTGACACATTGTGGTATATGGCATTTAATGACCTGTGTTAGACAGCAGGTCAGACTAGAAGATCTAATGGCTCCCTTAAATTTTAGCCTTAAATTCTATCAATCTAGGAAATGAGCTTTCTGTTCATCAAGGAATACTTTTTTTAAGTGAAATTTTCCTTCCCCCCAAAAATACATTTTCGAATCAGATGTATGGAGGAAGTTGGTGGTGGATGTGTAAACAGAAGTCAGATGTCCTGACTCCTGACATTAACTCAAAGGCCATCCTTTCCAGCAAAATCTTTAACTTGGTCTAAATGCCAGCAGAATTACAGGGCACAGAATGAAACCACAAATAAGCAGAAACACAACCCACTTTTCACAGCAAATCTGCACTCAGAGTATGGATTACTTTAACTTGACTCAGTCGTCCAGTATAGGATTCAGTGCATTAATCTCTCCTTGATGGTACACAAGTAAATAGATACTTTAAAGCCAGACAAATCTTAAATATACATCATATTTCCAGTTGTTGGAAAAAAAAATCTTTCTGAACTTGCATTCCTAGGTGCAGGAACTGAAACACAGAATCATAGGAAATTAGGCTTGGAAGGGACCTCAGGAGGTCATCTAGTCCAACCCCCATGTTCAAAGCAGGACCATTCCCAACTAGATCATCCCAGCCAAGGCTTTGTCAAGCTGGGCCTTAAAACCTCTGAGAGTGGAGACTCCTCCATCCTGTGCTGCACCACCCTTCTAGTGAGAAAGTTTTTCCCAATATCCAACCTAAACCTCCCTTGCTGCAACGTGAGATGTTGTATATGAATCTTGTAGGGCTAAAAGCAAGGCTTTGTAATGCTAAGAGTGAGGCCATTTCTTCGTCCTTTTGCCTCTATTTCATAAAAGCGGACATAGCACTTACGAGATGGCTGGGAGGGAAGAGGGGTACTGGTACTGCGTGAGGGTTACTGATAAGATATGAAGCCAGCTGAATCCAGTCAACCGGGGAGTCTTGTCAACAGGGAAACCTTGCAAGTCGGTCATGGATTGTGTTTGGAAGATAAAGAAACATCTTGAGACAAAATATATGAGGCATATAATTCACAAGAGTTAAACTTCGGTGTTCACGCTCACAGTGCCGCTTGATTGGATAGAATAGTGATTTAGTTAATAGATGATTGGGTATTTTTATGAGCACGAGCTAATCACGAACTAACGCTGTCGCCTTGCAAAGTATAAAAAAGTATGATAACTAGTAGGCAGGGTCCCTCTCCCAAAAAGGCACCTCGCTCGAGCGAATAAAGATCCTGTATTTGATTTCGGATACTTGCTCTGCGTGATTATTGCTCCAGCCTAGAGCGAACTACATGTGGCTTTAAGAGCATAATTCGTAACAGAGACCGTTGCTTCTTGTTCTGTCATCTGTCACCACTGAGAACAGTCCAGCTCCATCTTCTTTGGACCCCCTTCAGGTAGTTAAAGGCTGCTATCAAATCCCCTCAGTCTTCTCTTCTGCTGACTACATAAGCCCAGGTCCCTCAGCCTCTCCTCACAAGTCGTATGCCCCAGCCCCTGAACCATTTTTGCTGCCCTCCTCTAGACTTTTGCCAACTGGTTCACTTTCTTTCTATAGTGGGGCCTCAAAACTAGACACAGTATTCCAGATGTGGCCTCACCAGTGCAGAATAGAGGGGAATAACTCCTTCCCTCAATCTGCTGGCAGCGCTCCTACTAATGCAGCCCAGGATGCTGTTAGTCTTCTTGGCAAGTAGGGCACACTGCTGGCTCGTATTCAGCTTATTGTTCACTAAGTTGCCATCCACTTCTACATTCCCACTAATTCTTCCCTGTTTGTGAGCAGCAGGTCAAGAAGAGCATGGCCCCTAGTTGGTCTATCTAACACTTGCACTAGGAAATTGTCTCCAATGCTCTCCAAAAACTTCTTGGATTTCCTGTGCACTGCTGTATTGACCCCCACCCCCCCCCCAGCAATGTCAGGGTGATTAAAGTTCCCTGTAAGAACCAGGGCCTGTGACCTGGAAATTTCTGCTAGTTGTCTAAAGAAAGCTTCATCTACCTCATCCTCGTGGCCTGCTGGTCTATAGCAGACCCCCACCACAACATCACCCTTGTTGCTCTCCCTTCTAACCTTAACCCAGAGACTTTCAACAGGCCTATCTCCAGTTTCACACTGGAGCTCTGACCAATCATACAACTTTTTTACATACAGTGCAACTCCTCCTCCTCCTCTTCTCTCCTGCCGGTCCTTCCTGAACAGTTTGTACCCATCCCTGACAGTGCTCCAGTTGGGCAAGCCATCCTGCCGCATCTTTGTTATGCCAATCACGTCATAGGTCCTTGACTGTGCGAGGACTTTCTGTTCCTGCTTGTTTCTCAGGCTCCGTGCATTTGTCTACACACACCTGACGTAACGAGGCAATTGTCCCACTTCCTCAGGAAGAATCAAGCAGCCTCCCCTGTTGCCCTCTCCTCCTTGTGCTTCCTCCAGGTCTCCCACTTCCCCACTTACCTCAGGGCTTTGTTCTCCAGCCCCCTACAAACTCGGCTTAAGGGCCTCCTCACTAGGTTAGCGAGTCTGTCTGCAAAAATGCTCTTCCCTTTCTTGCTCAGGTGGATCCCCTCTTTTCCTAGCAAGGCTTCCTCTTGGAACAACATCCCCTGGTCAAAGAAGCTGAATCCCTGCTAGTGACAACACCTGCACAGCCAAGCCTTGATCTGATATAAGAGAATCAACAAAAAAAAATACTCCATACGCTTGACATGAGAATCCTCTCTCTGTGGCTCAGGGGTGGGCAAAATGCGGCCTGGGGGCTGGATGCGGCCCGCCAGGCCATTCTATCTGGCCCGCAGGGCCCCTAAAAAATTTAGAAAATTAATATTCATCTGCCCTGGGCTGCCTATCATGCAGTAAAACTCAGTAAGCAGCCCTCTGCCCAAAATAATTGGCCACCCCTCGTTTAGATGCTGAGTCTGTGCACTAAGGATAGCACAGAGCCCTACGGTTCTTGTTGAGTACATTTTGTCCGTTTGCTTCCGGGAATACCTCTGAATAATAGGATACTGCCTCCCTGCAGTGGTCATTCCAGGACTGGTGGGTACATCCATCACAAGGCATCAGGTTCAGATATGAATTTGAAGCAAGCAAAATTACACTGAAGATGAATCTGGCTCACTGTAGTTTTAATATTGGAAGTCATAAGAATTATAATACTGTAAATTAAGACAGATGGAACTATGGGCAGAAAAATGGCTAATAAGTTTAACTTTGGACAAGCACAAGTGTAAGAGATTAGCAGAGTCAGAGAACAGTTCCTATTTGGTAAGGCTAGAAGTAAACCCATGTGGGTTTTCCATGCTGCAGCATGACACAGGTGTTTACACTGTGCCTTTGGTGCAAAAGGATAAATAAAAAGGTTTTCAACAGAAGAAAAGTTGTAGAGAGAAACTCAAGAACGTGTTTCCAGTGGACTGGCTGGTGAGAAGACTGCAGAGGAAGGAGCTAATGATAGCAAGAAGAATCATCCATCTCTTCAGCTCTGTCCGTGCAGCCTCTGGCAAATCTAGCTTTTGAAGTAAGGGCACAGGAACTGGCAGGTTGCCCAAGCCGTGATAGGTCACATGCCGAATGCCCTGCTCAAAGTCAGTGCAGCATATGCTGTGGGAAGAGTCAGTAGAAAGGTCTTAAGAACAAGTTTCTAAACAGTGCCAAATGTAGGGAAAGCTCATGCAGATTAAAATTCACGTATGTCCCCTGGATTCAATTCACCACTGCATCTCTCCCTTTTCATAGATCACCAATTTCAAGCCATGCTCTATAGAGCTCCACAGCTACAAATCTCCAAATTTTGGAAAGAAGCAGGCCTGGTTTTGATTTAGATTTAGACATAAGCCCTGAAGTGCAGGTGTATCTTTAGTCAAGACCACAGTCCTCAAAGTACGAAAAGTGACAAAAATACCCAGTATAAAAAAGTTACTTATACTAATGAACAATAGTTACTATAGATATAGATGGATAGATACTATACATAAGTTACTATACTAATCTCAGCCCATGGCCCTGAACACAAAAAACAGAAAGTGCACAGAATACATAGGCTCAGCTTCCTCCTGCAGACCAGGCTGGATGGAGTACAAGGCGTATTAAAAATATATTAGTGGAAATGATTAATATAAGAGTCTTAAGACAAAGTAGCCAAGTATTCCCAGTGTAACTTTATTCCCACACACTTTCTTCAAGATCTTTCTTTAAATTTTATTTTTGCTATCCCTAGTCAAACACTCAAGAGCTGACAAAAAAATGTTTCTGTCCATGCTGAATCACTTTGATAAGAGAAAATCAGGCAGCTACTTATGTTTGTAAATACCCTATGCAGTTCCTGTGTGCCAATCAATCCTATATCCTTTTATCAGCGTCAAGAAGTTCCCTCCCCATATACTTATGGCTAGGATCTCTCAAGTGCTGATTTTTCATTGTTAAATCCGAAGCAGAAGTGCATGGTAGACAGAAAGGGCAAGAATACGGCATAGCACATTCTGCTTTTTATTGCAAATGGTTGTCTATTTGGGAACAAACACTAAAATATAAATTCAGTTAAGTGCTGCTTCAAGTGGATTGCAATTTACAGAAACAGCTACAGTGAAGTCTTGATGATATGATTGCCTTAGGGATTGTGGCATAAATTCAGAAAAAAATCAACTTTTCAGATCATCAAGATTTCCAGTATAATTAACAGGCATCAGGAAATGGGACCTTAATGTAGATAACAGGGAGTTTGGGCTGATAATAAAAAAAGTTCGGATAATACAGGCTGAGCTACGTGGGATCCAATTCTTGAACATAAATCTCAGCTTCAGAGGGGTGTTAATCATGCTGAATACAGTTCATTCAAAAAAGAAGTGGTATCAGTCTAGGAATGGACTTCGTGGTTCTCCTCATTACAGTTCCAACACATATTCACCTTCCCCCATAATGGAGCAAAATTAAGAGAAAAGAAAATAGATCATCTCAGGCACAACATTTTAACACTACATACCCTTTTAAAATGACTCCAAATGGTCTTCTTACTTTGCAACTTCAAGCAATGGTTATCATCGGTGTCTATAAACAAAGCTGTTTAACAGGTCCAAAACCCAAGTGAAAAGACAACTGTAGGGAATGGTAAGTTATTTTGCCCCTCTGAGGCACTGAACTCTGCCAAAACTGTGCCCACAGTTGGCAGGGAAATGAGTGGTTTGCACAAGGTGAAGGTCACTTTGGGTGCTGGTGAAGTGAGGGAGGAAAAAGGAACTCATGAATTTATGATAAAGCTTATCACTGTTCTTTTTTCATTCTTTATAGGCACGATCAACCAAAGAACAGCGCTGGGGAGGTCCACTCCTCTCCCGTAATCACTCTATGGAGGAGGAATTTGAAAGAGCAAAGGCAGCTGTTGAGGTATCATTTTAATTTCTGCCCCACCTTGGCTGATGTGCGCTATGAGTCAATCCTGTTAGTGTAATGGGATAATGGATTTCAAATGAATTTCGCAGCACATTTCAAGTTGAAATGAGATTATTTAGGGCAGAAGAAAAATACTTTTATTGTAGTTACTCATTTGACATCGAACTGGCAGTACTTCACTTGGGAAAATAGAAGCTTAGCTGTAACTAGCCTGAAAACCTTACAGTCCAGATATTGTCCATCTATAATGGGCAAGGAAAATTTCCCATTAGTTTAAATACTGCCAGAAAAGTATGTATGAAACCAGAGGACAAACTTTCCCCAGGACCAGGGTGTTTTAGATTCAGCCTATTATGAACAGGCCTGTGCTCTGAACCCCCTTCCACACTTAGGTTAGATCCAGGGTTTGAATCTGGATGGTTCTTTGAGCACCCTCTTGATTATAGAAGAATAATATAGTCTTAGAAACAGACATGGTAATGATGCATATTTACAACAGGAACCAGGAACTCATGCATTTTAATAAAATAAGCACTGAAATGCAACATAAGGAGGATTCACTTTTCTCTGCACTAGGGCAGAGATGGCTCGCATCCAGAAAAGTCCAGGGAGGTGTTGTGCACGTTGCTTCAGCGTACCTGAATCTCATCCTGCAATAGTGCTTGCCGTATGCCTTAACAATACTCATGGCTTTGGCAGTCCTGAGCCTTTGTGGACAAAGGCAGACATTTACCAAATTTAACATATCATTTTGTAACCTAATTGGACAAGACCACAAATCTCAAGCTTCAAATTTTGCAATTGCATCCCTCAATACCCTTTCAAAATCTTACATCCACAAACTGTCAGGACAGCTTGGTTCCTTTGGTATGTGAAGCATGTGAGAACCAAAAATAAAACATCCTTGGTTTGAGGGGACTTGGCTGTAAAAGTTCATTTGTAGGTACCCTGCACTCTCCTTTTTTTCTGCGACCACACTGGAACATGGAGGTGGTAGAATCCAGATCGCAGTGTTACAGGCTGGGTCTAGATTCTGCCACCATACTAGTCTGACACCTCGATACCTCCAGTAACTTGAGTGGAGTTTTTCTGGATTTACACTGCTGCGGGGTCATAAGGCTCAGGAAATGGAGTTCATCATTTAACCAATGGATTTCATTAGGGCTGTTTGCTTATAGTGAGGTAGGACAAAGAGTATGCCCATTTTTAACATCATTTCCCAGTGTTTTACTGCACATAAAAATTCTTGTCTCAATTTGCAGGTCTAACTCATAGAAGGAATCAGCTAAAGTTCAGTTGTTCTATAAACACTACGCTGTATGTTTTGCCTGTTTGTTTCCAAAAAACCATTGCCACCTGATTCCTGGTCAGAGATTTGTTGCAAGATAACTGCTGATGACGCATGAACATATTTTCTAAGGTTGCACATCGTGCACCGTTGCTTCTGGCAAGAAATAAGAGCCCCTGCTTTCAAATCTCCACTGCTTGACGTTTTCTAGGCCCGCTTAGTTACATCATGAGCTGATCCTGAGGTTGGGACATGGTCTGCTGTAGTCTGTGGGGGAGCAGCAAGCAATCTTATGATAAAGTGTCAGTCTAGAAGTCAGCGGTGTAGCTCAGGGTAGAGCCGCTCTTGCGAAGTGGCAGCAGCTCAGCCTGGCAGGCGGTTCCATGACACTCAGCGCAAAGACCAGGTGCAATGGGCTTAGACACACAGCAAATTGCAACACAGTATGGAATTAATTTACAAAGCAAGGAGAGGAAAATTGTAAAACAAGCCTGTGCATTCAAAAGGTCACTCTGAGGCAGCAAGGGCAGATGATTAAACTGTCTTAATTTAGCCTGGGAACCAGGTATTAAAAAGAATCTAATTAAATTAGACTAACTGTGTAGTTGGCAGTTTGAGTAATGCTATCTGTTTAACATAGAAAGTTGGACCAGGTAGTTAAAATGTAAGGGAAGAGATACTTCAGGGCACTTATTTTCATCTGAATATAAAAAGCATTGAATTGTCATTCCAGCCAGAATGGGGAGGTAAGGAAGCTTGGGTGATTGACAATCTATCGCAGCCCACTTCAGCAGATTAGTACATTCATGGGGAGAAGCCAGATACTGTTCAAAAATTCATCTTTTATGTTTGTGATGTTCCTATAATACTTTTCAAGTGAGAAAGCTCCAAATGGCAAGATTAGCCACAGAACTGATCACAGAAAGGAAGCAAATTTCTGGATCTTTGTTACCTTTGTGAAAAGGTTTTAATTAACGATTCCGTGAGTGAAAATGCCAACCCAAATCCCCCACCCAGGATTCGCTCTGACATCTTGGGAATAGTCTTAGTCTGTCAAATCTTGAGATTAAAGTAGGTCTGGGAGGTAATTACTTCTCAAAGAGTTTTAAAGAGCCTTGCACCCTTGGAGAAGCTTTAAATAATGAAGGAGGAAGTAAATTACTTTTATTGCCAGAGAGATTCTGGATATACTTGCAATAACTTTGGTGCCTACAAACTTGGCTACTGTTGGGGGTCTCTCTAAAAATTAGACTTGATTGCTGCCTTCTCCATTTGCTGTACATGGGAGAGAGACAAAAACAACCTAATGTTTTCATGACTTCTAAATACTATATCAAATATTTACTGCAAAAACCCCACTTTCTAATGGTTAGCTCTTTGTGTTCTTCCCTCTACAACCAGTAATTCTTTCAGTACTCTTGATCACAAATTTGCAATACGCAGCCACAAACCTATATTGGTAGGCAGTTTATCTTCTGCCAGTTTAGCTGGTTGGGATAAAATCGTAGTGAATCCAGGAAACGTATGCAGCAGGTAAGAGGTACCTTCCAGCGGAAATGAGGCAACCTTGAATCCATCTGTTGTCATACTGCAAACATATTTGTCACCCTCCGTAAGCTGAAAGGAGAACAGTTCAAATGGTGCACTTTGGCATTACTTTATTTGCATCATCGTGCAGAACAGCATGGCAGCATCAAACCACTACCGTGTTGCAGCAAAACGAATTGATGTCATATCATAAAGCAGGGTGCTATAGGATAGGATCACTGTGAAAATACAAGTCAGTCTGAAAATATTGAAACAGGTGATAGCTCCTTGTCCTCCACCATACTTGATCAAAAAGGGCTCGTAACAAATGCCAATAGTCATGTGAACAACAGACCTGGTAGCTTTAAATTGTTTCCCTAGTCCAGTGGTGCTCAATTTCTGGCCTGTGGGCTGAATATGGCCCGTGGGACTGAGCCATCTGACCCATGGTCTGGAAATTTGGCAGTAGGCGGCTTTCAGAGCTGCAGCAGTTAAAGCTGCCACTCGTCCCCATTGCCAAATTTTTGGACCCAGAGGGAGCCCAGTGTGGCTAGATCCAGGGTACAGGGGTTGCTACCGCTTTGGATCTCATCTGAGAAATCAACCCTGCAGGCTGCCCCTATGCTGGATCCAGCCCATGGACTGAACCTGCCTGTGGGACCAGGCCCATGGACCAGTGCCACTGATCTGGCCCATGGGGCCACAACTTTGAGCACCGCTGCCCCAGTCTGCAGAATTTGTCAGCTGTATCTTTCCTCTCTTTCACCCCATAGGCTCCTGTTGAGAGTGAAAGATTATCCTTTGGGGACCACCCCGTCTTATAATGGGTAACATTTTCCCAAGTACTTAAAGTAATTTAGGAGCCTCAGCCTCACTTTCAAAAGTGGCTTGGGAACTTGGTAGCCTAAGTCTCACTGAAAGTTACATCTTTACAAAGGTATATAGACACCTGAAGGAGCATACAGGTTTCTAATGGGACAAGGAGAGGGAGAACTAAGCACATTAAAGCTTAGCTCACTAATTTCAATTTGCGTGAGGCATCTAACCTGTTCAGGCATCTTTGAAAATCTGACTACGTACTTAAGTGGGTTAGGTACCTAACCACAGTGAAAGCAGAGAAGGTTAGGCACCTAACTTCCTTAGACACTTTCAAAAGTCCTACTAAAACCTCTCTCTCTGTGCCACCGTAACAATCTTCATGGTGGCACAAAGGGAAAGCAAGCGGATGTCTATACCATTTGTTGCACCACAAATGCCCAAATCTGTGGCCCTGACAAAAGGTAGTAATAGTAATAGTAATAATAACAGTAATAGTAATAGTTTCTGCCACTTTATTGCAGTAGACAACTGTTAGCTTTATGGAAAGGAAAGGACTTCAGATTCATTGGACCGCAATGGGAGCGAGATTAAGAATTTGACCGTACTTTAAAGGGTTAGTGTAGTCAACTGGAAAAGGAGGAACCTGGGTTCACACACTTAATATATTTTGCCTGAAACATTTTACATGAATAA
>NW_017728910.1:19509898-19512480 GCF_001723895.1 Crocodylus porosus | reverse complement strand
CAGCATGGCAGCATCAAACCACTACCGTGTTGCAGCAAAACGAATTGATGTCATATCATAAAGCAGGGTGCTATAGGATAGGATCACTGTGAAAATACAAGTCAGTCTGAAAATATTGAAACAGGTGATAGCTCCTTGTCCTCCACCATACTTGATCAAAAAGGGCTCGTAACAAATGCCAATAGTCATGTGAACAACAGACCTGGTAGCTTTAAATTGTTTCCCTAGTCCAGTGGTGCTCAATTTCTGGCCTGTGGGCTGAATATGGCCCGTGGGACTGAGCCATCTGACCCATGGTCTGGAAATTTGGCAGTAGGCGGCTTTCAGAGCTGCAGCAGTTAAAGCTGCCACTCGTCCCCATTGCCAAATTTTTGGACCCAGAGGGAGCCCAGTGTGGCTAGATCCAGGGTACAGGGGTTGCTACCGCTTTGGATCTCATCTGAGAAATCAACCCTGCAGGCTGCCCCTATGCTGGATCCAGCCCATGGACTGAACCTGCCTGTGGGACCAGGCCCATGGACCAGTGCCACTGATCTGGCCCATGGGGCCACAACTTTGAGCACCGCTGCCCCAGTCTGCAGAATTTGTCAGCTGTATCTTTCCTCTCTTTCACCCCATAGGCTCCTGTTGAGAGTGAAAGATTATCCTTTGGGGACCACCCCGTCTTATAATGGGTAACATTTTCCCAAGTACTTAAAGTAATTTAGGAGCCTCAGCCTCACTTTCAAAAGTGGCTTGGGAACTTGGTAGCCTAAGTCTCACTGAAAGTTACATCTTTACAAAGGTATATAGACACCTGAAGGAGCATACAGGTTTCTAATGGGACAAGGAGAGGGAGAACTAAGCACATTAAAGCTTAGCTCACTAATTTCAATTTGCGTGAGGCATCTAACCTGTTCAGGCATCTTTGAAAATCTGACTACGTACTTAAGTGGGTTAGGTACCTAACCACAGTGAAAGCAGAGAAGGTTAGGCACCTAACTTCCTTAGACACTTTCAAAAGTCCTACTAAAACCTCTCTCTCTGTGCCACCGTAACAATCTTCATGGTGGCACAAAGGGAAAGCAAGCGGATGTCTATACCATTTGTTGCACCACAAATGCCCAAATCTGTGGCCCTGACAAAAGGTAGTAATAGTAATAGTAATAATAACAGTAATAGTAATAGTTTCTGCCACTTTATTGCAGTAGACAACTGTTAGCTTTATGGAAAGGAAAGGACTTCAGATTCATTGGACCGCAATGGGAGCGAGATTAAGAATTTGACCGTACTTTAAAGGGTTAGTGTAGTCAACTGGAAAAGGAGGAACCTGGGTTCACACACTTAATATATTTTGCCTGAAACATTTTACATGAATAAAATGCATACCTATCTTTGAGGCAGACACCAAAGTGCAGGTGTCTCCCCTTCACCTCCCACCCACTCCCCACCATTTTCAAAGGTGTAGATAAGGGGTTTCAGCACCTAACAGGAAGTTTTGAATTCAATGTAGGGGCCAGAGACTGCAGTGCCCTAACGCCTTTGCAACAAAAGGCCTAAATCACTTTTTGAAATGATACTCGGGAGTTTAAATTTATTAAGCACTTTTGAAAATTGTTACCTACCATCTCAGCAGTTACTCCTGTATAGTCAGGCCAGAAATCCTGTGCTTACCTCTATTTAAATTCATATCTGAAGATTTTACTATAAGGATACTTTAGGTTTTCTTTCAGCAGAGTTCCAGCTAAGAAAACCATTTGCTGCTAGCTGTGTGAGGATAGCTATTTTTGTGCTGTTAATCTCAAACAGCATGAGGAAGCAATATTTTAAAGAGAGAAAAAGAACGTGTCTTCCTTGGTTTTTTTATGCAATGGTCAAGAAGAAACTTCTGCAATCATTCTTCACTTGATTAGCTCTTTCTTCTGGCAGAGCAGCACAGCTAAAATTCTCATCTCAAAATCCTGCAAAGGTTAACAGAGGTAAATTCAAACATCTATCAGCAGGAAGCTTCAGGATATTTTCTTTATAATTATAACCCAGGAAGTAAAGAATCTGGGGAATACTTTGCTTCATGTAAATTTAATTGTTTCAGCACACTTACCTGTTTTTTAAAATGGCAAGGTCACTGGTGAGGCGTAGGGATGCACGTGGGCGCACATGCACTCCCTGAGGTTGGCAGTGCACCCCCTGGAAGTGCCAGCTGTGAAACCAGAAGTGCCGACAGAGTTGCGCTTCTGCTTTCAGCGCTGGTGGTTCCAAGCGCGGCGACTGGCTGCTGGCTCCGCCCCCCCGGTCAGCAATCTGGTGCCCCCCCCAACTCCGGAGGCACCACGGCCCTGGTCTACGTTCACTTGATGACATCGTGGTATCTGTTTTCTAATCTCAACAATCTCACCTCCTGCCGTGCTACACGTGCATGACAGAAGGCACAATTTTGGAATTGGGGGTCACTCCCAATAACTCCATTACTTCGTCCCAGTGCAGGGGGAACCGGGGATCATGATCAGTACTGTAGCAAGGGAAGGGGGAGCAAGGTGACCGCCCTGGACGCCAAAGTGAAGGGGCACCAACAGGCAAGTCAATATTGTGCTAGTGAGCTGAGA
>NW_017728910.1:19506350-19509798 GCF_001723895.1 Crocodylus porosus | reverse complement strand
GGAGCCTGGCTCAGGGCTGAGTCTCAACATTAGCCCACTCACCCGTCTATATGGGACAGTCCACCCAGTCTTTCCTGCCAGAACTTGCTGGTTTAATAATTGATGTTAAATGCAGGATGCTACGCATTTTAATGCCCCAGTGCCAGGGGGCATTCTACACAGCTCCACACCACCTCTATACCATGTCCCATGCCTTGCAGATGGTGTCATAAGTAGATCATAACACCAGCCTAAGGCCCAGCTAAACTCAGTCCTATGTTGGGTTTGTCGTACTCTGTCCTTCACTGGGCCACATGCATATCGCCTTCCCCCTCCCCCCCCACCCCACTGGGGCCCCTTTCACTCCACCCACTCTCACTGGGCCTCTTACATACTGCCCCTCACTGGGGCACTCTACCTGCCCTGGTCCCTGAGCAGCTCCTCTCAGGGCCATTGGGCTTACCTACTCTCACACTGGCCAGCCCACATGCAGCCCTTCAGGTTGCTCAAGCTTCCCTTCTCTACGTGACACCAGCCTTACACCTCACGCTGGGCTGACTCTGCTGCTAGCCCCCCACCGGGCAACCTCATATATTCATGTCCTTATGGGGGCTGGCCCGTGTGCTGCTCTTCAGGCCACCTCTACAGCCCTACTCAACACGCCCCCAGTGTAGCCCTTCAGATCACCCGTGCAAACGTACTCTACACCTACAGTGCACAGCCCTTCAGGAGCCACTGTGCATCTACCCCAGGTGGGCCACATACAACTTCTGTCCCACTCACTGGGGTCACTCTCTTCCATTTCCCCCCTCTCTGGGGAGTCTTACCACCTTGGGGGGATTAGGTGCCTCTCTCTAGGTGCACCTGCCCCTCCACTGTCTGTTCCCATTCCTAATCATCCACCGAGTAATGGGGGCTGGGGTTATAAGGCACCCCTACCCACCTTTCACTGGGGAGGCAACTGGCCTTGCATTTCTAGGAAACTTCCCCACCACGGGCAGTCCCACCAGGCCATCCTTGCCCAGCAGGGTGCAGTTTCAAGTCATACCCAGGACCAGGAGCCTCCATCCCCATAACTCCTGCCCTGACCTCCAAGATGTTGTGAGCAGAAGCTCAGCCAGATGTTGTTATCCCAGCTGCCGGCAGCAGACTCCAGCCTCATTCCTGAGAGCCTGGATCTAAAATGGAGGCAGCTTAGCCAACTCTTCCTACCCCAGGGCTCTCCTGCAGTCTCCTGCCTCATTAGAGCTAGCCCACACCTGCATGCTGCCCTGCTGCCTGCTTGCAAACCTTAAGTGGCAGGCACCAAAGGTGCCTTGGCACAGGCCCACTCATGCCCTACTAAAGCCCAACATAGGGGTGGTATATAACCTACCACTCCCACTCCCCACAAAGACATGGCCCCCCAAATCAGCCCGGAAAGTATGTTTTTGAATTTTAATTTTTGAATATATGATAATAAATGTAATATTTTTCATATTTGGCACACACTTAAAATTATTATTTTTATAATTATTAAAGTTTGGGGCTGGTGTTTTTCCATCTTGCCCCAGCCACCAAACTTCCTTGCTACAGCACTGATCATGATGATAATCCCAGGCTCCCCATGCACTGGCAAATGGAAAGCTGGGTGCCTGTGGCCTGATGGGGTTCCGGGGCTGGGAGCACCAATCAGCTAATTGTTGTTCTCAACCCTGGGACTACTCCACAGCCAGATCAAGACTCCAATGCAGTCCCAGAGATAGGACTGCTAATCAAGTGATTGGGGGTCCCGGCCCTAGGACTACACTGGAATGTCAGACTTGCTCTGGTGTGGCCCTGAGGGTGAGCCCACCGATCAGACGATTGTCGCTTTCAGCCCTAGGACTGCACCAGAGCCAGTTCAAGACTGCAGTGTGGTCTTGGGGCTGAGACTGACAATCAGCTGATTGTGGGTCCCAGCCTCAGGACTGCACTGGAGCCAGTCCCAGAGTCCTGCCATGCAGCCAGCATTAGGCTGCCTGATGGGGACCAGGTCACATATTCAATTTAAAACACGGTGGAAACCAGACACAAAATTATTACATGCATTGAGGAATAATTTTGTGGCTTATTTCCCATTTTATGGTGCCATTAATTGTATGTGGCCAAGTTACCATTTACCCAGTGTAAAAATGTGTTAACCTGGCAACACATCAGCTAAGATGGTTATAAAAAAACTTCTATAGTATGTTTCATCCCAACTCTGATTCCTCTAAAATCCATATTACAAACTACCACGACAATCAATTGGAGCAGAGTGAAGTCAGTGTGGGATGCTTCAGAAATTCCCATCTCTAGAACATCTATTAGTATCTAGCCACATCATTGGAGATGAGCAGGGATCTGCGTTTTCTGCTTCCCCACAGTGAAACGTAGAAAAACAAGAAGTTCCCCCTTCACCCAAGGAAAATACAGATTTTTCATTTTAATGGAGAAACCCACAGATTTTGCACTTTTACAAAGAGCCATCTGTAGGATTGCAGAGTTTCAGCCTGCAAGGGACTGGTGGGGAGCGGGAGGAGGACAGTCAGGCAGGGGGTGCCATGTGTATGTATATGCATATGGCTGCCAGACAGCCTGGAGAGCAGCTCCCACAGGTAGGTCTGGGAGGGTGCGGGGGAATTGAGGCCCCCATAGGGAGGGAGGCAGGGAGGGAGGTGGGCAGGGCTGGGGCTGCTGCCCATCTGGGGGGTGCGTGGGGCTTGGGGCCCAGGGCCAGAATGCACAGCCACAGAGCTCTGGCGGGGAGCAGGACTGGGCCATTCGGGGGGACAGGGGTGGGGCTGGCTTCCTGCCACTGCATGCATTCCTAGGGGGCAGGAGGAAGCTGTGTTCCCCCAGATCTTTACACAGAGTGGGGACAGGGGCAGGTGCAGGCTGCCCCCTGCCAGCTTGGGCTCCCTGCCCTGCTTCCCTCCTATAGGACCTCCATAGCCCAGTTGCGACAAGGTGCTGCAGGGCAGAGCAGGGCCATGCAGGGAAGCTCCTTGCTGCTGCAAACTCGATGCTGCCCTGGCAAGGTGTCCTCTGCCCACCCAGAAGCAGTGAGGGACACAGCTCCATGCCACTGCCCCCACTGATGTCATGCAGGCAGAGGATGCTTGCCAGGGCAGTGCAGAGCTTGCAGTGGCAAGGAGCTTCCCTGCATGGCCCCGATCTGCCCTGTGGCACCAACTTGCACCCACTGGGCTGTAGAAGTCCCAGGTGGAGGATGGGAGGGCAGGAAGCCCAAGCCCAAAGCAGGCAAACCCACATCTGCCCACACACCACTCACAAATCGGTGGGGCACAGGTCCCTCCTACCCCCCTGCCCAAGCACCAGGGAGCCAGCCCCCCCTGCCCAAGCCCACAACAGGCAGGCAGTGGGGCAGGAGGGAGCTGGGCCCTGGCAGCTGGGGGGGGGCAGCAGAGAGCTGGGGGGTGGGAGTGACCGGCACCAAAAGGGCCAG
>NW_017728910.1:19504711-19505670 GCF_001723895.1 Crocodylus porosus | reverse complement strand
TTCGCCCACCACAACAGACTTACCAGCTGGAGGCAGCTGTGTCCAGTGTGGTGAGGACTGCTGCCTGTTTAGTCTATGGCTGAATCTCCAAAGCGGTGCTGAATCTTCTGATCTGATTCAGCCAAATCGAATTGGGACAGTAATTTGAATCTCTGAATTGAATCACTGTCCCTCCGAATTGGCCAAATCTGAATCTGAACCGAATACTTGCCACTTTCCACAGACCTAGTAAACAACCCAAAACCAAACACCAAAATTTATAGGCGTGTATTTTATTATAGTGATTGAGGAACTGGTAGACTTTCAATTTACTTTAAAATTGGAAATATATCAAGAAAACATTGTGTCCAACTGATACCTATAGATATATATATAGATATATATAGCTATATAGAGATATAGATAGTGGCCTTTCATTTTAATCATGGCTTTTGGGGTTTTAATCAGGGAATTTGCAATTTTTTTTAGCACAGAATGTGCATTTTTTTTTTTTTATCAGGGAAAACCAGGATCCTTGGAGGTGAGTCATTTCAACTGAACTGCATTTTTTAGAGCATAGCAAGTCACCCAACCATGTCTTAAACCATAACTCATAGCATAACAACAATGTGTTTGCATTGAAAATGTAAATTGGCTATGCTGCTCTTAAACATAACAAAAGAATGGTTAAAATAATGAATTCAAGCCGAATAGGATACTTTTAAACAGATTATATCTCCATTTGAAAAACCATTCAAGGGATGTGGTTATTGTCAAGCAGCAGATCCCTGGACATTTGTGCAGCATTGAGTAACTTTGCAATGCATTGTTATTAGCAACACAGATGTAACATTTCCAAGAATCATTCCCACGCAGCTTACCTATTTGTCCTTGGAACCTGTCAATCATGGTTGGAGCCTGGGCCACTGCTTTTAGGCTAGGTTACAGGTGGTGGCACACAAATATACCTCAAGCATTTG
>NW_017728910.1:19501246-19504611 GCF_001723895.1 Crocodylus porosus | reverse complement strand
CTTGGGCAGCTCCCAGGGTCAATCACTGAGCCCGGGAAATGCAGGCGGGGGTCCCCATTTGCTTGGCGCTAGACCAGGAAGTGGACTGAAAGTATTTCTGGTCCACATCTGGGTCTGCCGCCGAGCATGCAGGGAGCCCCCCCCACATTCCTGTGGGATGTTCCTTCCACACCATCATCTCAGCATTCATGAGGCATGCCTGGTACCTCATCACATGTAGGAAAACAAAAACAAAAAACATGTAAAGTTGTGTTTATGGCTGAATTGCTTATTCACCAAATCAGAATTGAATCTTTAGATTCAGGTTAGGCTGAATCAAATTGGGACAGTGATCTGAATCAGCAAATCGAATCACTTTCCCCTGAATCGGGCTGAATCTGAATGGAATACTGCCTGCTTTGCACACCCCTGCACAGTCCTGGCCTTCAGCTGTGCTCCCCAGGAGCTGAGGAGTGCTCTTCTCCAAAGTCTGGCACAAGCTGAGCTGGGCTTGCCCCTTCTGCACTCTATCAGGTCTGATAGTTTAGGGTGGGAAAGCTCCATCCCAAAGTAACGGTCCCCTGCCTACTGAAGGGGTTCTATACCCTATCACAGTGAACATCAGGGGAAATTATAAAAAGATGAGAAAACAAAATTTGAGCCATTGACTTGAGTTATTAAAACTACAGCATCTTCGTTAATTAGGTGTCTCAATACCAAAGCCAGGTTTCTTTTTCTTATATTGTTTCTTATTTCCAAGCCACTGGGCCATAAAATCAATTTTGCAGAACTACTACTAAAAGCAAAAATTCTAAGTTATAAATATTTGAACATCTAGCATTTTCCCACAGATTACCTTGTGTTTAAAAAACAGCTTGTAAAATGAATTTTCAGACAACCCTAAATCTTATCCAGAGAGAAGGGAAATTCTTACCCCTCTGTTCCCTGTATTAAGCTCACAATTAGAGCTCATCAGAACATTTTCAATGAAATGCATCTTGTGTCAGAATCTGTCATTTTATTGAAGTTGAAATGTTTTGTGAAGACATTTTTGATGGGTCCGACATTCCCAAATCACTCGGATGGGAAAATGGCTGAGCTTTTCAATCCTTTAATGGACATTCTGACCCAATTCCAGAAACAAAAGGCTTTTGGTTCCTTCCAAAGGGAAGCTAAAACAAATTTTGAATCTTAACTAAGTACTGTGAAATGGAATAGTCATCCTCCATTCAGCCCTACTCAGAATGCATATTAAGAAGGTGGGATCACTCTTTCTGCGAGCGATGCACGCTGGAACTCAGATTTCCATGGGAAGGCAGAAGGTGCCATCAGTGGCCGAGTACTCGCACTGATCAGACAGGTTTGAAGCTGTTTGAGCTACAGAGAAAAGCAGAGTATTGAATACTGGCATCCAGACACTGTAGTGTTGGGCACATGAGAAACACTTCTGTTAGATAGCTAGGGAGAAAGCAGTTTGTAAGCGACCTTGTGAACCTGTAACAATCACAACCCAATTCTCAGCACCAGCCTTCCTATCCCTGTACATCTCGTGTTAAATAATCTCACTGCTGAGTCCACCTGGATTTCTGTTACTTTGTGCCTTCCACTTGCACTAAACTCCTGATCAACTATCTTGCCGTAAGTCACATTTGCCCATATAGGCTTTAAGTCCACTTAACGCTTTGCAGTTAATGCCTCTTTGCAGACAAAGAGCATGCATAAGGAGATGTCTTGAGGTCAAAACTAAGATGCAGCTACCCAGCCCAGTTTCTGATGCCCTTAACTTGTGATGAGCAGTACCCTACTCTACAAATAGCCCCACTGGAACTCAGGGGGGTTCCTTGTACTATAAGGTGTTAGTTAAGTATGTGTGTTGGCCCATGATGACTTCAGTTCATTGATGATCTAGCCATGCACTTGGAAGAACCAGAAAACACCCCTAGTAGCCCGTTGCTCTGGACGCCTACTCCATTTTGAATCGTCTTCATTTAACCCTAACACACTGAGGATGGGAGTGTGGGGCCTTAACCTAGAATCTATCTTTTTAACCTTGACCTGTTTCCATTTCTCAGCATCACTTGTGGCAACCGCAGTTATCGCCTCACTCTGTTTATTGCACCAACTAAATCTCAATTTTATTTCAGTATCTTAATGTGCTGCCCTATGGCTTGCTTCTTCTCTCCTCTTGCCTTTGAACTCAGCATTATTACTTCTCAAATATTTTACCAGATGTTATTGTTCACCGTCTCCAGTGGAGTAGATCATACAATATTAGGCTTTCTCTGCTTGTGTCACAGAACCTCAGGTACATTAATCCACTTGATTAAACAGCTTTTCTCTAAGCTTTTTCCCTCCTCCCAGGGAAGTTGAGTTGATGCTGCATGCACCAAAGTGAGATATTTATTCTGTTCTGAACTGTTTAATCTGCATTTTAGCATCATCTGTGCACAGTTTGTTTTGGAAAGGACTGAGTTTCCTGCATTCATTACTGAGAATTTTATATAGTAATTTTCTTCTGTCGTCAATAAGATGCTGTGCAAGCTACTGCAAATTCTGGCTCACAGAGAACATATGCTGCCTCTGAGATAAAGGGTATCATGTTAAAGAAACACACACAAGCATGAAAGATAAAATGTAATTATACAGAGGTCCAAATTTGCTCACACTAAAGAGTCCTTCATTCAGTGGGATTATTTGTGGAATAAAATAAGGCTCTATGAAAGTGGTAGTCAGACCCTTGATAGAAAGGAACTGAAGGCTCATGATGTATTTGAAATTATGACAAAGGCATTGGCTGCAGAGGGGTGCCTTTGTGATTTTATAAATGTAACATGAGTAATGTATACAATTACTCTCACCCTGTAAATTACTTTTAAATTAGTTATAGGCATCTTTCAGTGGAATGTAGCCACCCAGGGGGAAAATATAATATATTTTCTCATCACATTTCACCTCTGCAAACAAGAAGGCACACAAGAAACACAAACACATGTTCTTGAGTATCTGCAGCACCTTTCATCACCAGCCCACAACAGTCTGCGCTGACCTCCACTGCAAACTTCACTTCTTTCAAAAACAAACAAGCAGCCCAAAAAAGAGGGTTGCTAACCTACAACTTTTTTTTTACTGACAATCTGCAAACTTTTTACTGAGAAACAAGCATGTTTTACATAATGTACATGTAACCTTTCTGCCAGACCCTGGACAAGAGCTGGGTTCAAATCTGGGGCTTGAACACCAAACATAGTAAAAAACTATATGGTTGTCAGTAAAAAGTTTGCAGATGGTTAGTAAAAAAAAATCTTGCAGTGGCAACCCTGCTTGACTGCAGCAATAGTTTTATAGTTTCTAGAGTCGGAAGGGACCTGAGCAGATCATCTAGTCTG
>NW_017728910.1:19409976-19499976 GCF_001723895.1 Crocodylus porosus | reverse complement strand
CAGGGCCCGAGGGGGGCCCAGCAGGGAGGTGGCTGTTCTGGTCCCTACTTAGGAAGACGGAAGCAAAGAAATCGTTAAACATGTTAGCTTTGCCATCTGGTGTTATACCATGCTCCCCTACCCCCAAGGGTCTCCTACTCATTTCCAGACCGTGATACCTCTCAATTGCATCCCATGCCATGCTGCCCCCATGCCAATGCCACTCCTTAGTCTCATCCCCACTGGCCTAAACTCCCCTGTCCCAGCACAGACTCCTAGGATTCATGTGCTTACCTGTGAGATGAGCAGTGGTACAGGCAACATGGGCATAGTAGCAACAGCAAGACCACATGGCTTGGGAGGGGTGAAGGGTACTACATAGAAACCTGTGAGCCTTAAACCCTGAAAAGAGTTCCCTTCAGCATGCTGTGCTGCTACTCAGACATTAGGTGGTACTACTGTGCTCTGTCTGTCCTTTAACAGTGCCTCTCTCTCAACTGACTTGAATCTCCTGCTCAACATACCTTTCCCTCCTCCCCAGAGCTGTTGTAGTTCAGGTCACATATGGAACTTAATCGTCTTGTTGACATTTGTAGTAGGAAATCAGTGCAGACCTATTGTAGTGAAACACTCATTTAAGATGTTAAAGCATTGAATATTTTTAGTGCACACCTCCATAGCTGGCCCAGGCAGGAAACAGGGACCATTGCTATTCTCCAAAACTTCAGAAATGAACAGGATGAGGAGCTAAATGTAGCTACAAGCTTCTTAGTTGTCCTGCTGTGGTGGGCATTAAGTGTGCCTATATATGAGCAGCAAGGCTGCTTCAATGCACAGTAATTACAGTGTGTCAGAGCAAGCTCAATTAATCCAGTTTGCTGGAGCATGGTAATTACCATGTTTCAGCAGACTCCAGCATCTCATGTATCAGTGTCTCCACACTTAAAAATGGAAGCGGGAGTGCTTTAACTAAAGCTTGTTGAATGAGCTTTAGTTAAAGTGACCCTGCTGCCATTTTTAAGTGTGGGGACACTGATACATGAGACCCTCTGGGTGCTTTAATACAAGTGGCTCTCAGCCAATAACTTTATATTTAATTAAAGTTCCCACCCCCCAAAGCATGTGTATAATGCCCTGAGACAGATATTAACTCGGTAGCTTAGTAAGTTTTGAGTAATATCCAGGGAACTTGGATCTTAGATAAGCTACAAAAGTGTTTATGCCTTTAAAATTATAAGACTTGGAGTGCAAAACTGATTTCAAACTTTAATTAATAAGTAGCTAATTTTAAACGTTCCAACTGCTGATGGATTAGCACCAGAGCTTCAGTAGAGGATTTAGCACTATAAACTCCTGTTTATGATTCAGCTATTTTAATTTACATCAAGAACCATCATGGCCAACAGGGTCACAGACAAGAGACGCATGTTCTTATTACATCAATCTGAAGCTTATATAATATATGTCATTGCTACCCAAAAACACCGTGCACTGAGCTCAATTCCTTGGCCTTTATTAGGAGTGCAGTAGAAAGATCAGTTTACTTTTTCCCCTACAGACATTTCGTGAATTCACCAATCCTCCGTGAGAAATATTCTGCCTTTAAAATATAAGGGGATAACATCAAGTAGTTCAGAGCCAAAAGATGACCTCTCTTAAAAGCTGATCAACTGGCAACATCTGGTTCAGTATTACCCTTGCCCTCTGACTGAGCAGTGGTCGTTATAGTCTGTGAGCTAGTTTCGCACTTAGGCCATATACTGACATTCAGTTTTTCCCAGGAGAGTCACTGCTATCTCACGAGAAACCATGAGTGTACAGATGCTCAGGATTTTTCCCAGAGCAAAAATAAACTGGCCACTCCAAGAGAAAAATATACTGGGAACAACCAGTATTAAATCCCTCCTGAAGGAGTTTCTCCTGGGACAGTGAATGTTTGTATACATTCTCTTCTAAGAGTAACCACAGCACAACACAGTCCTCCAGCATCCCAGGGTGTTTTGTTCCTGCTCACTCCCCCCTACAGGGAGACAGTGTATCACTCACTGGACTCTGCAGCTGCGGCCCAGCAGAGAACAGAATGTACCCCCTTCACAATTCCCACATTGTGTTGCAGGGAAACTCTGAACCATCTGGGTCAGCCAGTTAGGGCTTCCCTGTGCACTGCCATCCTTCTGTCTCCAGGCAGGCTAAGGGAGCCTGCAGAGCATGCTGGGATGCATGCATGAAGACCCCCTAGCTGTGCAGCATCAGCACTACAAGCTCTCTGTTCTTCAGGAGCTGGCCATTCAAATGGTTAGGTCCCTGGAAAACTCTTTCATTTAAGAACATCAGCTATAGACTTTCTTAGCACCATTGGATACTTATAGAGGATCTTTAATTGATAAAATTTCAAAGCTCTTCAAAAACACCTCTCTGTGGTGAGCATATGGAATACATATTATGCAGCTCAGAATATCAGGGTTTGGAGACATTATATATGCATTTTGCCTAAAATCACTCAGTAAATTAGGGAAGAGAAGCAAAAAGAGAGCACAGATCTGACTCCTCTTCACTATAAGACAATAGCTGAACCAGACTTCTATTTTTTCACCTGAAACTTGGAACAAAAGACACAGGAGACCTCCCCAGTCCAAACAGGATTTTACATCAAATAGGCCTCCAACCCTGTCTGTCATTGCTGCCTTTACTTTGCTGCAAATGCCTGAAAATTTAACACTGATGACTGAAGCCATGCTGGTCCTGTATATGTTTGCATTTTTGAAACATCTAAAGCAGGTTGGGAGTGTGGTGTTTTCTTACAATGGAGTTTTTTTCATATTTAAAATACTTCTCTTTTTTTAATTGCTCTTTCACCACCCCTGCCTCCTCCCTCCCCTCCACCCTCAGTCAGATACAGAGTTTTGGGATAAGATGCAAGCAGAATGGGAAGAAATGGCTCGGAGGAACTGGATATCAGACAACCAAGAAGCTCAAGGGCAAGTAGCTGTTTCAACCATTGAGAAGGTAACATCAATTGTCTTTAACAGAACAAACTGCAATGGGAACAACTGGTGCTGAGCACATTTGCGAATCAGGCCCTAAAGCAAGGACATTGAGCACTTGAAAATCTGGCACTATGTGCACAGCAGCCACTCTCCTTATGAAGGGATTGTGTCTTCTGTCCCATCTGTCTGATAGATTTAAATTTGATTTACACTTTCATTTTCTAACTATATTAAAGCATTGGTAGGAAACAATATTGGACAACCCTCACAGGTGTTTGCATCTCTCCCCTAGGGTCTATGAGACAGTTCTTGCCATCCTTACTTGCCTGAAACTAGCACTGACTTCTCTCCTCCTAAACCATCTCATCTGAGAGTACATGAGTAGGCTTGGTTAGGTGCCACAAGCTTGGATACTATCTCAGTGCTGAGCAAACCCTCTTTGAGTTTTAAAACAAACTCAGGGGCTTGCAAAACTGAATAACATCTTGGGGATTCATTCATTGAAGGTTTCATGGTACATCATAAAGCCAAGCACTGAACAGACAGTGGACTGAAAGTACAGGGAAAAGATAGTCCCTTGGAAACATGCACTTCAAGCCCAAGTTGGATATATCTGGTACACACTGGTCATATCAAAGTCAATGTGGGATTACCACACTGACTGGGAGTAGGCAAAGCTCACAGGAGAACTAGAAAAGGGTGCATAGAGAACTAGAAAAGGGTGCATAATATAAGTGCCCAGTGCTGATGTGTGACCTGAATCACATAGTGTTACAATCTGCTTTAATTAAAACTTTGCAGGGTAACTTGTAAAGCTTCTTGTCTGTATGGAAATGATACATCTGGCTGAGAAATAATGAGCTATTGAAGTTTATGCCGTTAATGTTCCTTGATGCTGTGCTTCATCTTAGGACCATTCACTTCTGTTCCAGGGTTACTACTTTCATACAGAAAACCCTTTCAAAGATTGTCCTGGTGCTTTTGAGGAAGGATTGAAAAAACTGAAAGGAGGAGACCTGCCTGTGGCAATATTATACATGGAGGCTGCTATTCTACAAGAGCCTAATGATGCAGAGGTATTCACACTTCCTTCTCCTTCATTCTGGGAAGGAAAGGATCTAGAAGTTGGTTCATTTCACGTTCCATGGCAAAGTAGGAAGGAGCCTGGGTCAAAACGTTTGGCAGTCATAATTAAGTTAAATAGAGGACATAGTAAGGTAGTTGGAAGTAGCTGAAGTAAAACCATCAAGACACAAAAACCTATTTCCAAGGAGTTTCAGAATGTACAACTTTCATTTCAAAGCATCAAAAGGGTCCCATTGTGAATGATCTTTTCCTAATATTTTCAATTTAAAAACTTCCTTGAAAAATTTCATCAGGTTGCAGAATCAAGCTGCATCTACAGTGTGCTTGGTGTATCTTATGTTAAAGGTGCTGGGAATGACCAAGCCTTAGAGTTGCAATTGGTATCTGGGATACAGGAGTGAAAGAATACACCATAGGAATGAAGTCTAATGCAAGGAGGAATCACATACCTAGTCCTTAGGGACAAAAGGAGAAAGGATTTCGCAGTGTATTTGACTGAGGGATGCTGTAAGAGCAGCACTGACTTCAACAAACCAAGAAGGAACAATATGAAGCAGAAATATGGATTCAGTGCAGGCTGTTAAAATACTGATGTTTAATGAAGTATTTGCAGATTCCTCATACTTACAGTTAATGAATGTAGATGATGAACATCAAGACTTCAACCACTCTCATTCAGCATTTATTATTTCCATTTTAAAAACCTCATGTGTGAAGGGGTGCAGTCAAAAGATATGGCTCACCTGGGAGAAAGACATTCCTCCTTTCCTTCTGGAAGACCACAAAAGGAGAAAATATCTGGGACCTAACCCCTCAGCTGATGCAACTCATAGCTCCATTTATAGTCAAAGGAGAAGAAACAGTGGGATTCAGCATAGTAGGACAAAGTTTATTTTCAGATATACAGTCCAGAATCAGAAAAAGTTGTTGCACATGTAAATCCGGGTCTCTTTATTTATTGCTGTATGTACGTGCAAAAACAGGTCTGGGGTATTTTGAAGGCCAAAGAAAACCCCCTGCCCCTGACACTCTAGATTTCCCCCTTGCACAGCAAAAGTAGCTGTTCTTCACCATTTGGGGCAAAAATTTTACAATACCACAGTCCATTTAAAATATGTAGTAATTCACTTGAGAAAACTACATGGGGTTTGGAAATACAGCTGTTGAGTGAGCAGGATCCCCTTCAACTTCAACAGGAACATTATGTGAGGCCTAAAGATATCCAAAACCACTTTCATTTGTACTGTTGGTTCACTGGCAACAGAAATACCAGAAATGCTGTAGTTGGAACAGTGTTGGATAGAATTGCTATCTATAAAGGTCTATTTATTTAAATCAAGCACCAGATATTTCTCTATAATTTCAGTTGCACTTGAGCATATATTCTAAAAAGTAATATCTATTATTATTTTTGCAGGCTTGGCAGTTCCTTGGAATAACACAGGCAGAGAATGAAAATGAACAGGCAGCTATTGTTGCCCTCCAGAGGTAGATGTACCTAATTGCAAAATATTGAATCCATCCACACATTATTAGCTAATACATGCCTTTGTGCATTTCACCTCACTTGTGTTCTGAATTTTTATATTCAACTGTGAAAAATATTGACCTGAATACAAGAAAGTTACCATGATGGCTCTGGGGGCATAAGCCAGACACTATGTTGCAATTCAGTGCAGTAATTGCAATATTTAGTCTAATATTCAAACAGACGGAAACACAAAAGTAAAGCTGCATGGCCCTAGCAAACATGAATTAGATTCAATGCAAATACATGCCTTTTCAATATTCTAGGCACACAGTACACTTTCTAAAGGTTTCTCTTTCAACGACTTTTTTTTATCAATTGGACTGAGCTCTTTTTGGCAGCTGAACACTAAAGTGATATCGAATATTTTTAGGTCGGTGATTCCCAGCCAAGCTATGATGGCACCTTGGGGTACCGTGAGACCTGTTAGGGTGCCATCAGCTGCCACACAATATTAACACCTTTAAGTGTGCAAACACCTAGCAATGATGTGTAACATAAATCCGGAGATTTCAAATAGGAATCTGTGGTATTACAAGCATTCTGACCTGTTATGGTCTTTCTGACTTCTTTGCAACAGAACTTCTCATTACTCTTCCATAGTCAAGAAGCAAGTGAAAGCTAAGAGCTAGCATTTTCTGAGGGGTGCCCTGAGTTTAAAAAGGGTGAGAACTGCTGTTACAGAAGGATAGGAATATAAAGATCCTACATGCAAGTCAACGCCTGTTTCAAAATAAGACAGTTACACTACTTTTATCTGTAGTAAGTGCTGCTCTATTTCTACTTAAAGCAAATACCTTCTCCAAACTTAATTGTATTGGCTATGTTCACATTCAAACCAACAGGATCCTTCAGTTACTATAATTCATTTATATACAAAGGCACAGTAGGCCAGATTCTGCTCTCTTATACTCATAGGCGACTGGTGCCACCTTAGTTGGGGGGGGGGGGCACATGCCCCCCCCTCAGCAACCAGCGGGGAGGGTCCCCCTCATGGCCAATAGTGCTGACAGACCCTACTGGCCAACCAGTCAGTGACCAAGGTGGGGACCAAGGGAGTTCCTCCACAGTCAATCTCACTGACTAGGAAGCAGTCGCAGTGCTCCTGGAAGTAGCCGTGGAGCTCCCGGAAGTGGCCGTGGCACACTCACTCCCCAGCCAGCTCTTGTAGGAGGCACCAGTGCTCCCACCTGCCCCCCTCCCCCTGCCTGTTGCCTAAGTGGGGAACACAGCCTGTCAGGGGGTGCACCAGCACTCTCAGGGGGTGCATGTGCACCCCTGTGCACCCTCTACGCGTTGCCACTGGTTATACTCCTGAAATCAGTGGGCTGTCTCCAGCCTTACAAAAATATACAGAGAACTGAATTTGGCCCAAGAGATGTATATGAAAGGATAGGCTTTCCCCCCCCTACATTTTACATAGCCAAATGCTTCACACAACTGCTTCCTTCCAGACTGCACAAGCTTGTGCTTATTTTCCAGGCAGGCATTATTAAAAAAAAAAAAAAAGAATTCATTCCATGTTTGCTATTCAAAGATGGGAAGTAACTTTATATTTACAGAAAAACAGAGGTGCGGATGGCACTTACTGCACAAGGAGAAGGCAGAATCAGGCATCCCGATCCTGAAATCCTCCTTCGAACAAACAATTCTTCACATATGTATGCAGCCCTATCAAAAGCACTAGGATTAGGGTTGCAGATTAGGCTCTATGCTGAAAATGGTCATGTTTTACTAAGAGAAGCTAAGAAGAACATTTCTTTTCCTCTCTGCTTAGGTGCTTAGAACTACAGCCAAACAACTTAAAAGCTCTGATGGCCTTGGCTGTAAGTTACACTAATACTGGCCATCAACAAGAGGCCTATGGAGCTTTAAGAAGCTGGATAAAGCAAAACCCAAAATACAAGTATCTAGTGAAGAGCAAAAAAGGGTCTCCCGCACTTACCAGGAGAAAGTCTAAACCAGCAGATGAAAGGTTAGTATGGAATATTGATTATATCCAAGAAGAAAAGGCATCTATACACATGCTCTGAGAATGGGGGAAGGAAGAGGGTCACTTTAATTAGAGCCACTCTAATTAAAGTGCCCAGAACATCATGTGTATCAGCATCCCCACACTGAGAAATGGTGGAAGAGTGCTTTAACTAAAGCTCAGCCAATGAGCTTTAAAGTGCTGCCGCTGCCATTTTTCAGCACAGGGAACCTGTGGAAATTTCCAAGTAATTCTGAAGTATGTTATTCTGCCTGGGCATAATCCAGAGACCTTTGATGATGAGACCCTTTCATGGAGCCTACCTTGGATTTAGAAGTCTAAAAATCTTGGCTTAGGACTTCAAAATCTTTATCTAAGCCTCATGAACACTAGCCCGCTATTTTTGCCAACCTTGTTCCCTTAGTTTAACCTCAAGTGAAGCTCCTCTTCCATTACTTGGTTCAGCAGATAGAACTGGTCCAAATTAAAAGCTCTTACAAGCCCACAGTATACCTATACCCAAGTTTTCAGCTGCACTTTGGCTTAGCACTGCAGGTAAACTTTTGAACTCCAGAGATCTCAAGCAGAGTCAAAAATAAGTCTATGCTGTACTTGCAATGATGTTGCCTATTTTCACATTTCAGAAGCATGCAAAATCTCATATATAGTTTAAAGATGTGAAACGCTGGCTGTGCAGTAAATACTGCTGCGCCTACAAAGAAAGCGCAGGTGAAGTCTGGTGTTATTTTTCACTCTTATCTAGCTTGTTACTTGAAGAAGTAAAGGATTTATACCTGGAGGCAGCTCATCAGAATGGAGATATGATAGACCCCGACTTGCAGACAGGACTGGGAGTGCTCTTCCACCTCAATGGAGAATTCAACAGAGCAATAGATGCATTTAGTGCTGCCTTATCTGTTCGGCCAGAGGTACCTTTTATGGTTTTGCATTAAAAAGTTTAGTTTTACAAGCAACTCATTTTCCTCACTTGAGGCTGACCAGTAATAATGAGACATCACTTCAGCCATTAACATTTTAATACCTGAAATTGAAATGTTAATTATAAGAGTGCCATTTAGAGGCAGATTTATGCATGTCCAATTTCTACCTGGCGCTGATTAATTGTACTGGTTTTATGAAATTGTGTATAAATCATGAGTCAGAGCTTCATATTATGTCAATTAACAGAGGATAGAATTATTTTATTTTCTGCCTACTCCAAAGGAGAAGAATTATTGTATCATTTTGCCTCACACCTAAAGTTAAAAAAAATGTCATTTTATCATCAGGATTATACACTATGGAACCGTCTGGGAGCAACCTTGGCCAATGGGGATCGAAGTGAGGAAGCTGTCGAGGCCTATACTAGGGCTTTAGAAATTCAACCCGGCTTCATTAGGTCCAGATATAATTTAGGCATAAGCTGCATCAACCTAGGAGCATACAGGTAGGTTAAGCATATTGATATTTAAATCCAAAATCAAAATGCATTTCCTAGTTAAAACGTTGTATATTATGAATTGTGTTTAACTCTGTTACATACTGTTATTTTTTTGGATGAATATTTGCAAAGTGCTAAGGAAGATGCAATAATATCCTTTTTTTTTTTTTTTACAATCTTCTTTCCACCAATGCATTGTAAAACACAATGAAACTATTGAAGGGGTAGTGAAAACGTAAAGCTTGAGGTCACGAGATGTCCTATTAGAACTTGTGGGACTTTATATGCTTGGAAACAGGCATATGCTTACAGGATTTGCTGCATCAGCATGTAAAAAACCACCTTATGAAGGGAAGCTAGCCCCAAATTCCATCAAAACTTTTTTAAGGCAACAGGAGGCAATGCAGACAAGGCACTAGGCTGGAACTCAGGAGACTTTGGTTTGAAAACTACTTGGGAAAAATATCCCTATCAATACATTTCAATAATATCAACATTTGTCATCATCTATTCTTTTCTACTAAGTGGTGGTGGAAGGGAATCAAAAAAATTAAAAAGCGGATTTTTTTTGTGTTTGTTGCTAAAGATTGAAAAATAGTAAGAAAAAATGGTTGCTTTACTTCGCAATTTCAATCAACTAGCAAATTCAATTCAAGTTTCTTTTGATGGAAAGTTTCACTGGTCAGAAATCAGTGAACATTGTTTTACTTTGTTTTTACTCAAGAGTTTAATTCCTGACTCATTGCTTCCACTGAACTTCTACACAATCCTGTGTGACTCTTCAAGTGGAAATAATATTACTGATTGTCTTTTGCAAAGCTTTGCTATCTACAGATGGAAAGTGCTAAATATTACATAGGAAGATAGACCATCCAGAGCCACCACATGCAGTCCCCTGTGCACGTAGACAAATATTTGTCCATAAGGTCCAACAAGACCATCCCTTCTGACCCCTCTCACAAATCACAGCCACAAAGCATCCTTAAAAATAAATATATATTTATCTGCCAGTCTGCCACAGGTAAAGAGGAAAGGGGACACGGGCACCACCAGTGCCTGGCCACTGAGTGGTGAGGAACTCGTTAGGGCCAAATGTACTTGCACAATCCTAGGAAAAAGATCAGAGGAAAGCAAGAAAACATAAGGTCCTTGCTAAATTGATAGGAGGGAAAAAGTCCTTCCTGGCCCCAAATCTGAAGATCAGCTTGATCTTGAGCAGCTGAGCAAAACCCTTCAGCCAGACACCTGAGTAACTTATATTAGCAACAAAAAATTTTAAAGCAGTGCAGGGGGTCATATCTTCCATGAAACTTAAGACCCAAAGAAACTATCCCTGACTTCAAAAAGCCCAGGATGACTAAGGCAATAACATTTCTGTGCAACATGTGAAACCTCAACAATACAGCACAACAAACTCCAGATAGAAAGCAAAGCTGATGTGGATTTTCATCGTCTAGGCTGAACAAAAGGCGAGGAGCAAACAATGAAGATAATTATGACATTTCTCATCATTAATGAAGCATAACTTGCTGCATCCAGCAGATAAACTGAGTAATTCAAAGAGTTGGCCAAAGCTGCATCTCTGCCCACAAAGTTGAAACAAAAATGTCAAAGAAAGGTAGCAGCACGTGGGAAATTGCTCATGCCCCACATTACTGGGAGAGTAAATGAAAAGAAAACGAGGCACTGGACCGTTCCATAAATATCAACTCTAGCTCCTCCTTCCTGTGTTATGATCTGAAAGGCATATTTGTTCCCTGTCAGTAAGTGGCTTTCTTGTACATCTGTCTTTGAGGCACAACCCATACACTCCCTCGCTTCACTATTGAATTAAGGGTAAAATACCAAGTCAATATAAAAGGGTCCTAAGTGCCTGCAGTACAGGCAATCAGGACTTGTAGTAGGGATGACATCTTTTATTAGACCAAGAAGAGTTTTGCAAAAAAAAAAAATTAATTGCAAGCTTTCGGGCACAAACACCCTTCATCAGGCATTGGAGAAAAGATTGTAAAAGTTATCCTGGGTAGAAATGAAAGTTCATATTTCATAGGATTTCACAGAGAAGTCAGTAGATTTAAAACTCCTCCGGGCAGGCAGTTCATAGCTGGTATGGAGCTTCTCGCCTCCCGTGAGGATCTGGGATGATGCAAATTACCTTAAAACAAAGGCAGGAGCAGGATCTTAGGTTTCAGGTGGGCACAGTTGCTTCCTGCTTGGGAAAATATGAAGATTTCATTTTTTTTTAAATTGGCTAAAATTAGATATCTTCCATGTGTCAGGTATCCAGGTTGCACCCAGTTCCTATGGTTGGGCAGCACGTGGCTGCTCCTGCCATGTCCTGGCACACAGCTCCTATGGCCGGATGGTGCAGAGCTTCTTCAGCTGAGCTCCTGTGATGCAAAGGGGCAGGGCTGCTCCAGATGTAGCAGACTGGTAGGGAAGGGGGAAGGAATAAGTTGGTGCCCAGGGCTGGTGCCCTTCTCATCTTGCCTAGTTATGCTACTGCCCTGGACCTAGTGCCGGATTACAACGTGCTGAGGCCCTAAACTGTGTCCAGTTTAACAGGCCCCATATAATAACAATAACCCACAAAATCCAAAAAAATGGGTTTCATGAAATTTTAAGAGAAAGTATTGTTATTTCTGCACAAATTTATGAACTCAATACCAATAATAATTGTGGAGTCATAGATATATGTATATTTTTGTCATATTAGAATGGAAATGTCCAGGGTTGGGTTTTTTTCTTATTTAGAGGCCCCTCATATTGTAAGGCCCTAAACCGTAGCTTAAGGCTAAACCCAGCACTGCCTGGACCCTTGCTTAGGCTTGAAGCCATTTGATAATTATATCAGTAAAGGCTCATCAGCAAGCAACTGAAAAAAGGGGTAGGGCAGGTCCCGCAAGAATAGTATGAACAGAACTGTGGTCAAACATAGTCAAATAATGCGTCTTAGTTTGTACCAAAGCCACAGAAGGAAGACAAAACAATACACCTCATTTTTAAACACGATAACATTGTGATGTTTGTATGTCGCCTCTCTTTCCTCCCCTACAGGGAGGCTGTCAGCAATTTCCTCACTGCTCTCAGCCTGCAGAGAAAGAGCAGGAATCAACAGCAGGTTCCCCATCCTGCAATATCAGGTAATATCTGGGCAGCTCTCAGGATCGCTCTTTCGATGATGGACCAGCCAGAACTGTT
This sequence comes from Crocodylus porosus, assembly GCF_001723895.1. NCBI lineage: Eukaryota > Metazoa > Chordata > Crocodylia > Crocodylidae > Crocodylus > Crocodylus porosus. Next base: position 19,487,782 of record NW_017728910.1, on the reverse strand, counting down.
TCAAGCTGCTAACGTGGGTGACCTGGATGTCTTATTAAGAGCCTTTAACTTAGAGTTGTAATCTATATATATCTCTATAGATACAGCCATGGAGGCACTTGGTTGTCCTGGAAAAAACAGAACTCTTTTCTTATCTGTTTCAAGATGATGAAGGACATTTTCCAAAAGGCCATGGCCATGGCACTCTTGGGGGGCATTGCCCAATTCCTGGAAAAGTTCAAAAGCACAAAATATTGTAAATAACATCAAAAACTCAGATGAAGGACTAATATGGGCAGCAACTCATCTGACAAAGATGCAACTTAGATGAAGTAGTCAGACCTGAAGAACCTTCATCCCATGCAAGCTCTGTCTCTCTGTATGCACACCTATACGATGAGAAATATATCTAAGAGCAAATCTAGATAATCTTTATTGCATAGCTGAGTGGCAAATCCAAGGACCCTACATAGTAGCTCTTCGCACTAAATTGACACCGCACTGCCCTACTTGAAATTCCTAGTTTTTCCCCCCTATATTTTCCAGTTTATCCAAAGTCCTCCTACCCCGTAGGCCTGCGAGCAGTTACACAGGTTAAAAGCATTTTTATTATGACTACACCTTAGCTATAAGTGAACAAGGACTTTGTTTGTAAAGAGACCTTGGTTGAATTTTACTGGTGGGTCCACCTCTGCAGGCCTTCAAGATCCCATGGAAACCCCATGGGATTGCAGGGGAGTGCTGCATATGGAGGGCTCGCAGGACTGGGCCTTCTAGTCGCTGGAGTGATGAGCTTTGCAAGCAGTAGCAGTAATTTGCACTTGAATTTCTGTTGTTGACCCTTTTACCCCAATCCTGCAAAGAGTAAGAGCACACCTCTATGGAGTGCCTGGCAGAATGAGTGTCTGTGTATGACATATGCACTTTAATCTTTCCTTTTTATGCTATGATTTTGGGGGGTTTTTATATTTAGAAATGAAAATTGTAATGCTATAGCCATGTTGGCATAAAGGACCAAATATAACTTGAAATGAGAGAGTTTTCCAGAGCCTAGTGTTTGAAATATTTAATTGATTACCTCAAATGAATAAAATATTTTGTTATTCACATACTGGTAGCATTACACATACAAAGACTGTATAGATTAATTGGAGGCTGGTGTCATCTAAGAAAAAAAACAATGTATTCCTGCAGAAAAAAAGGAAAGGGTTTTTTTTGTTTTTGTTTTTTTTAGGAGTTGATGCCATCAGACCCTACTCAGGAAAATGTCTGTTGAAGAGAGACAATTTTCCTGAATAAGGACTTAGAAACAAGGCTTGATGATGCTGTCATTGCAATCATTGGCAAAACTCCCATTGATTTCACAGTAGCCAAATCAAGTCCTTAGTTTGCATCAGTGGTCCTAACTACAGTACTAAGAACTGCTCAGTCTGTGCGGTGCTGAGTGCTTCTTGTGAAATACCAGACACCTTCAACTCTGCCCGATTTCCAGGCGAGTTGATCAACACACACTAGAGTTGAGTGCAGTGAAGACCAGTGTTGAGTTGAGCACAATGCACATCAGTGCTGGGTTGACTTGGATGCATTGCACTCTGCTGCTTGGGCTGGAGTTGCCGAGTGTAAAGTAATCTTCCGTTTGCACAAAAGGAATCAAAGACAGGTATAGAGATTTCTAGAGTTCGTTTTCAACTGTTAACATTTTTCGTATTTTTCTTAAATGGTGATAAAAGCATGTTTTACTTTAAAAATGTACTGTACTGGTTTGTATTCAGAAAAGAATTGTGCAGGGTGGTGCAAAAGTTGGGAAAACAGCACATTTCTCAACATTAAAACCCCCATGGGCTGTATCAAAAAGCTGATGCACAGATTTTACAGAGAAGGGGCTCTTTAGGTGTTGAACAATTTCACTAGGACAAAGTCAGAAGTTTCTTAAAGCTGACCCTTAATTTGAGCAAACACTTCAAGCAAAAATACTATAGAAGATATTCTAATTACAGCATTTAATTAGCAAGAGTAAGCCACTAAACAAGAACCATCTATTTATGGTTTATCATTAAATCAAAGACCCACATAGACACCACAGAAGGAAGATTCTGATAGACAACAACAGGTATTTTTAAATAGTCCTTTAATAATTCATTATTAATATGAATTGTTCTTTACTAGTAAGAGTACAGTAACAGATCGCTTCAGTTTTCCTTGAAGTACTGGGTACTGAAGGCTGACTAGGAAAATTCATTTTAGTGCAAGAAGGCTTGCTGAAGACAGATCAGCTGAAAGCAGTTTGGTTTTGCTTTGGCAGTGATGTGGGATGACAAACCTCAGGTACCACCAAAGCTGAGCAGAAGGCGCGGTGCAACTGAAACCTGGAAATTGTAGATATTGGTGATAATCAAGGACGCAGGCAGTTTTGGAGATGGGCAATAGGGCTAAAAGCATAGAGCTAGACAGGTCTAGCTTGTTGCCCTGCTATCACACAAGTTCTTCCAGAATATCTTCCGTGCTGTGATGGAGGATAGCTCCCCAACACTTATCCAGTAGAACTGGCTGTTTGGGGGGGTTATTTTTATGCCTTCCTAATTAAAAAACATAATAGCATCTTCACAGAGCTAAAACAAGGAGGGTCATTTGGAAGTGATACTACAGAGCCAGCCTTACTTTCAGGATTGTGAAGTAGCTGACTTGTTTTTAGTGCAGGACCTTAAATATATCTCACTGCTCTCAGCCACCAAACAAGGAGCAGGAAAAGGGGGTATTACTTGAGTTAGCAGGGGCCACTCGGCTCAAAGCTGGTTTGTCCATGCACGGCTGACGGGAAAGGGAATTGCCTGCATACATTAAGACTATGTCTATTCAATAAACATGCATTCAATAAACTGGTGCCGAGGGTTTTAGCTGTGCTGCTTCAGGCAGGCTGTCTCAAACCAAAAGCAATGTAACCACTGCTCTGTGGTGCTGCAGACAGGCTAGTTAGCACAGCTGAGTGACAGCACCAATTAGCCTGTCCTAAACTAATTAGCATGGATACAGCTACATGGGTTCTGCTCTGTAAAGCTGCCTGCCTGGAATGGGGCAGTATGTTCCAGCATGCCAGTACTAGCTACTGTGTTTCCAGTACAGAGGAGTGGATCTCAACCTTTGTCGACTCCAGGCACCCACTCATTGGACTCGAGGCACCCCTTGAACTTGTATGAATTGAGCTTCAAAAACTAACTTATGTGTTAAAGTGCTAACCTCCCTGCAGAAGAGCCAGGCAGTGGGGACAAGAGATGAGCCAGGCAGGAATGTGTCTGCATCTATCTCCTTATGTCCTCACACATGGCATTCTCCTTGCACCGCATGGCACCCAGGGTGAAAAATCTCTGGTAAAGATATAGCCCTAGAGATGTATACAGTTGGGGAAATAGGTATGTATACCCCCAACTTAGCAAAAGCACTTCAGTTCATCTGTGAAGGAGGGTATAGGCTATAGAAGTCATCCACAAGACTACACAGCCCCTAAGTGGCTTCAGCTGTGCATGGCCAGCAGACTCCCAGCTATATAGAGCCAGTAGCCAAATCTCTGCACAGAGGATGGGCTGAAGCAGATACAGCGGCTGTTTCAGGTGGCTTCACTGGTAACCACTGAGCAGCACCACTGGCGTTGTATGCCTTGTCCCTAAGGTTTTGAGAAAGACAAAGGGCCTGAACATGAATGTGGTGAGTGGGGGGGAAGTGGAGCTACCATAGAAAAGAGAGAACACGTGTAAGAGGGTAGAAATGTAGTAAGAAATTGATGGAAAGGAAGAGATTCAGCAAAGTATGGAGGGGAAATAAGCCCAACAGGAGTGAGCGGTTATGGACAGGAGAGAGGCAATGGCAGGTACCTCAAGGTGCGGTACTGCAGAAGGGGGTGGGAGGAGTTGCCCATCTACTAATCCATCTCCAGAGGCCTCCAGCAAGGTGCTGGTTTGTAGGGTAGTGCAGTTCTTGACTGTATACCCCACTCAGAGGTACAGGCACGGAGAAGGGGTTGATTCAAATGCAGTCGGGACAATAGGTGTTTCTCTGGAAATCATGGTGTATTTTCCTTGCGTATTGATAAGTGTCCCTGTGCCTTTGACAGCACTGAAAGAACACATGGGGAAGCTGGTGCATCTTGATACGGGAGGAGAACACACAGGGATTAACACTGCAACAGCATGAGGCAGGACGTACAGGGGAGCAGGCAAAACATAGCCAGAGAATGACAGCTGGGTTATCTGGATTCTGGAGCTGACGCTCTGTGAGAGCTTCAGCAAGTCGCAGCTTCCTTCGGCCTTAAATTTGCAAAGGGTGCAAAGGCAGAGGAGAAATAATGCTCATCCCTCCTTTGTGATACCTCTGGCTGCAAAGCCTCAGGGGTGCAGGTATTCTGTTATCGGCACCTTTTGTTGCGCAAGTCGTTATTTGTGTAAATTGAGAAAAAGCTAAAAATTATTATTGAGACTGCAGTGAGCCGAGCTGCAATCGGAAACAGCCGTTCTGCGCAGACACTGCTGCCTCTCTCAGCCAAAGCTCAGATATTTGGGGGTTGGGGCCTGGGAACAGGCATCGGATCCAAAGTGCTAGTGATTCTTTAGCTTATCTTGATCCCACCCTTTCTGCTTCTCCTTCTTGTTCCTCTCCCATTTCTCCCAGAGTGACTCATCCCAGCTGCCGTCACTAGGTCCAAGATTTGAGCCTTTCCTCTCTGGTGCATAGTTCATGCCATTTAATAAACATCTTCCCAGCCACTCAGCCTGACTTGTGTTGATCCCTTTGCTTTCAGAGTCATTGCAGAAAGTTATCCTAGGTGGGGTAGGGGAAGCTGGGGCCAGCGTTGCACTGACCTCAGCAGCTTTACCTGGGGTCCTGGGGGCATCCCGGGACTGTACCTGCAGCGCTCCTGCCGGGCAGAGCCTGGCTAGCAGCTGCAGCACAGCTCCAGGAGGCCCAGCTCTGCTTTTCAGCAGCACACTCTGCCCATGCTTGCACTGCTCCCGTTTTTTTTTTGTTTTGACCCCTGGATATCTGGGGGTCAAAAAACCCACAGGGGTGAGGAAAAAAACTGGAGAGGTGCATGCACAGGCAGCTCACCCTTGCAACACAGAGAACACTTGTGTGTGCAGTATGCAGCACTGCAGATGTGCTCGTCTGGACACGCCCATTATGACTACTGATGACTTCCCAATTGATCTGTTCCACCCCGTTGTTGAGTTCGCTCAAATCCTATTGGCCTCATACTTTGCAGAAACATACCTTAATGTATGTATTCCAATACTGGGCAAGGGCTGAATTATGGTGCCCTTACTCATTTTCAGTAGTTTCACTGGAATTCATGGGAATAAGTCTACTCACCAAGTGAGGGGCTCACTTCTTGTTGATACCTATAACTTGCAGTATCTTCACTGGCCACCCTTTCTCAGCAGACAGGCAAACACTGTCTTTTTGCATCCAAAACTTAAGATATGTGTTTGTTATGTTCTCTCCACACCACCAACAGACTATTTTTACATCTACCTACAGCTAAACTGATGTTTCAAACACACACACATGCACATTTTTATATATATATATGAAAATGCAATATATATTGCATTTTCATAAGATCAGCCAAGACACAAGGTTTGTAAAGATACTTTTTTCTCTTTGGAAGAAATATATAGCCTCAGGTACAAAAATATTGCATGCAACTGTATTCACAAATGAACTTACTGAACTATTACCCAAAGCATGTGAGATACTATTTGAATGTAAATTACAGATTGCATGAATAAGACCCAAATATAGGGTTTTTAACTGCTAATTTCTGTTATCCCATCTTGCGTGGGATTTTAAAAAGCACTCAGCATTTGCCAAGTCTTACATTGAGCATTTTATTATCGATCTTTATTGGAGCAGAGAGACCAATGCTGAGTGCTTCTGAAACGCCTACCTTTAAAGATTCTTTTGTGCTGTCGATTTCATAATTGCTTTAATGCTTAATTAGCTGGCAAATCCTTGGTGTAGTTTCCCAGGCATGTTTTTGGAATTACTGTTAATGACACGTGTTTAAATGACAAAAAAAAGAAAGGTTGTGCTCAGTTTTCAGCTTCCCAAAAACGGGTAGTTTGGCTATTCAAATCTTGGATTTTCTTAGGCAGCTTAGGACTCTGCCAGAATCTAAGATGTTGAGAACTGCCTCTCAGAAGACTACTTTCATCCTGACCTGTTCTTATTGCAACCTATTTTTTTTTTTAAATGTGTCCACCAGTTCTGCAAGGCCAGTGGGTGGGTACGCCGTGTAAGACCTGCACCATGCATTTGGGGGGCCGGAGTGTCTGCAGCTCTAGCTGACTTCAGTTGGAGCTGTGGGTACTCAGCCTTGCTGAAACCGGACAAGGAGCTGAGCCTTCAGAAATCACAGACAGAAAGTTGGAGGCTGAGTGACAGCACTGATTAGTTCATTGGGTGATTGCTATCAGAGTACACAGGCATCCCCCGCACAGAAGCCTGGCAACCTTGGTACAGGTGGGAAGCAGAGGGCTCAGTCCAGCCCCCCTGGAAGCCAGTGAGAATCAGATCACCCCACAAGTTGGTCATGCAGCTCTCTCATATGTGGATCTGATCTGAGGCCCATCAGTTATTCACCATGAAATAGCTTACATGACTAGTGACCTTGCCATATCTGAGTAGTTGACAAAGGGATTCAGTCAACTGTGCTGTTAGCTGTTTCGCAGCATTTTGTACAGGCAGCTTCTGTAAGAACCGTGTATGGGATATGAGCATTGAGTAGTCCACATTCAAAATGCACTGCACAGAAATGAATGAAGATTCTCATGAATACAGGATACGGTATTACCATAAAATCTCTTGCTTTGAGCCATCCCCCCCGCTTTACTCTCAGCTTCATTAAAATGGTTAAAACAAAATAATGGGGAAAGAGAGAGATGCTCATTCTGAAAAAAATTCCAGCTGGTTAACACTGGTCAGACGAGGAATAACATGCCAAGAGGGCACATAATAGCATTCAAAAGAAGAGAAGTTACAGGCCTGACCACACAAGGCAATAGCTGCTGGAAGTGGAATAGTGAAAGAGAGATGGAAGTGAAAAGGAAGAGAGTATGCTCCAACCCTGTCAATGATTTCATATCAATGGCTCCACTGAGCAAAGTGGCACAGTCAAGGCCCTCAACATTATTTGATCTCTTCCCCCATTTGCAGAATGTCATCTACACTGGCTGAAACAAAAGCTTAAGTTGACAGCCTTTTTATTATCAGTACTCTACTGTAAATTTAGAAAGATCAAAATGTTTATAAATATATTTTATATATCTGAGCATAACATAGCTAAAATATATATCTGTATCTATATATAGACAGAGTTTTGAAAGGCATCCTATGAGACTTCTTCCAGTGCTGTAAACTGTTTGAAAACCCTTGTGATCTTAAACCAGTTTATGGCTTTATTTTTAAGCCAACATATGGGAAATGGAAAAGAGTTTATAGGGTCCATTTGTTCTTACACCCAGGCAACCACAGTAACATCACAGTGGCCCTTTTCCTGCTAAGGACTTAAATACAAAGGACTTTATATTATGGCAGCGTTAGAGCGATGTTGTAGCTGTGATGGGCCAGGAAGTATGCAAGAGGTAAGGATTTGTGTGGGTATTTTTTATTGGATCAACTGTATAGTTGGGATAAAGTTAGCCAAGCTTTTGAATGCAAAGCTTTCTTCTTCCGGTCTTATGCTTTGCATTTGTGGTCTAATTTTATCCCAACTATACAGTTGGTCCAATAAAAGATACCACCCACAAAAATCCTCACCTCTCCTTTCCTTTCCATACTGATCAGTCCCTGAAGTTAAGCATGTGTACAAGTCCTAGCAAAATGAGGGTCTAAGGATGCAAAGGTGGGAATCAGGCCAGTGTAGCGACATATTTGAATATTTACACTGTTTCACGGGATCAGCCAGACCCCGAAGGAGCTCATAATAGGTAACTTTGCCTCTGTATACTCAGTGCATTATTAGCTGTGTATAATATTAAGAACACAGATTTGTAGTTTACTGATGCTTCAACTTGATGTTTCCCTACACTGCTCTTGAAAATAAAGTACTTCCTTAAGAATGAACTCTCTTGCCTATCAACATGTTTAATTTATGAAGCTGATAGATGACAATCTGCAGAGCATCACAGTGAATGTAGTATTTTTGTACTGTACTGGAAGCATGCCTTCCTGTGATTTCCCCCCCCCCCCACATATTAAATTGTATTTATTTATCTGTATTTATAAACTGTGCAATTTTTAAACAAGTTTGAAGATGAACTTTGTTTGTGGCTTCAAGCATCTGCTAGATCTCTTGTGGAGCTGAAAGTAGGTTTTGGTTATGATTCTTTAAAACAAAGAAGGAAGCTACTTATCAAAGTGGATTAATAAAGATACAGTTTTTTTAATCTGAGATTTTCATTCCTAAAGACAGCAGAGCTGTTTTAATTAAACCAAGAAATGGGTTTCTGCTCATCAATGGATTTTGCAGTCTATCGGAAATGCTTTCAATAATCATTGAACCAGCCCCTATATGATTAGGGGGGAAAAACAAAATCAAATGCACAAATGCTTTGAAACATACTGGTAAAACCATTCATACTTACAGCGGGGGTTGCAATCACTGTTGAGAGAAAGAGAGAGACTGGGATCCTTCTTGCACTTCTTGCGGTATAAGTCCATTACACCCAGGGAGTTTTATGACCACTCGAAGTGAGATGAGAACAGGACTCTCTTTAGCAAATAATTAGAGGTCAGAGCCTCAGCTGGTGTAAAGTGTCATAGCTCCACTACAGTCAACAGAGGCAGGCCAATTTGCAACCACTCAGTCTGCCCTGAGGAAGTTCCTGTTCCTTTGGAAACGAAGGTGTATTTCAATATTCTCTGAATTTCTTCTAAGAATCACAAAAGTGGTATCTATAGACATTTCAAAAGAATTAGGACTATTGCAACCCACTTTCTAAATGAAAGAGGTAGGGCTTTAGTGATTACCAACCATCCAGGAGGTGGGTTCCAATATAGTCAAAAGAAACCGATCAAACTGGATCCTAGAATGCAGGGCCAGGGAACTCAGACTGGAGAAACCTGTTCCTTTAAATGATCCCCCCCAAAAAGACAAAAAGCTAAAAAGCCACCACTCTAGGGTTAACTGGATTGCATCATTAATGAATATGGAGAAGCCCCTTTAGGGAGCTTTCCCTTGTCATTTTACACCGTAACCTGCTCAGTACATCAGAGTACAGAGAACCCTGTGATCCCAAGGTGCGACCCAAAGAGAACTTGACCCCACTTCGGAAGTTCTTGCTCAGTTTATCTTCTATCCCAACGAAAGAAAACTCCTAGGGAGCCTTAGGATTTGATCTTCAGGGCTAGGGACAGAAATTACACACGAACCTGTAGAAGCGATTGGCAACTGGTTCAAATCCGTAACACAGCGGAAGCTCAGTGCACATAAACCCCTTTCAAAATGGCTGAAACTGATTTAAGACAAACCTGGATGGATGTAGTATCAGACTTAGCTGATTTAAGTTAAATCAGTTAATTGAACTTGTGCCCCAGATCCCCTCCAGATTCAAGTCAACTTGTATTCCCCCAGCCTCCCAGGATGCTTTGCACCTCTCCCGCAAGTCCCGCCCCCTGGCAGGGTGGGCAGGCTAGCCTTAGCCCAGGGGCAGGCAATTATTTTGGGCAGATGGCTGCTTACTGAGTATTAGCAAGCCATCGAGGGCCGCATGACAGGCAGCCCAGGGCAGATTAATATTAATTTTCTAAATTTTTTAGGGGCCCCGCAGGCCAGACAGAATGGCCTGGAGAGCTGCATCTAGCCCCCAGGCCACTTTTTGCCCACCCCTGCCTTAACCCAAGCTGTCTGCTCCAGCTGAGTAGGGAGGTGTGCTTTAGTACCCTCCAGCTTCTGGCCTGGGTCACTGAAGACATGGCTGCATTTCTGGAATCAAAAGTGAATGTCTGTTCACTTCATGATCAGTTCAGTCTCGGCAGCTTAGACTAACCTGCAAAGACTGAATCAATTCAGCCTCAGGCTTTTAGGCCGGGTGGAAAGGGAAAATGATTAGTGGAGCCGTTCTGATACCAAATGAAGCTCGCCAAGATGCATCATCCTCGCACCACTTTTACATAACATGGTGAACGCTCAAGTGAGACAAGAAGAGGTAAAAAGGTGCAAAATAAGGAGGTAAACAGGAACAAAATGTCAGGGGGGGGAACTGAAGTGCGCAACTAATGCATGGAGAAAAAAAGGCAAAATTTGGATGAGTCACATGGTAGAGAGAACTCAGGCCAGGTGCCCTAGTCATTCAAGCAGACTGTCCAGAACAACAGACAGGGATGCTCAACCCCAGTCCATGGGCCAAATCCAGCCAGTAGAGCCATGGCATCTGGCCTGTGGAGCTCCCCACAGGTTGGGAAATGTGGTGGTGTGGGAACAGTGGCACTAATACTGCCACTCCTCCTCTGTTGACCAATCCTTAAGCCCCCCACGGCCAGGCCAGGTGGGGCTACACCTCCCTCCCCCCGCTGTGCCCACTCCACACACTGGTCAGGGCCACCAGCCAGATCCACCATACGGACAGACAGGGCACTGCCCATCCAGCTTGTGGGGCAAAAAGGTTGAGCGCCACCAGACACAGAGGTTTGGCTTAAAAAACGTGAGGCACGCTGTGTATCCATGTCAAACGAGTTTTCTAAAACACTGTCCCCTAATAAAATGCATTTGTGAAATGCCACCTGAAGTCACATCCTGTAACTTCTTGCAGACACTCTGAAGAGATAGGAGATGTCATTTTAACTGGCTTATTACTGCTGCTACGCAGCACTGGAGATGTGATAACTGCGCTGCCAAAGCAAATCTCTCTTTCATGAGATAAGGCTGCTAAATATATTTATATGCTGTACGGCAGCTATAATAGATTTACTCCCACAGCAGCGCAATCTCCTCCGGCAGCATGGATCAAACGCAGACTGAAACACTGACATCCAAACAACGCAGCGGATTCTTTTCCTTGTCCTACTCCTTTTCTACTCCTGTAGGAAACTCAAACTCATATTTTATTTAGCTTCCTGGGTAAGTCAGTGGTCCTGTCCTTGAATGAATCCCAGTTGCCTACTAGATTTTTGCTCTGCCATCTATTAAATAAATCTGAATCTATGTATTTAAACAATTGTCCCATTGCTAATTGACCTGCAGTTCCCATAGATGTAATAAAAAGACTATTGTAACAAAGGGTTATTGCAACCTTTGTGCAAAAGCCACCCCAAGAGTCTGATTTTTCAAGTGCTCAGCTGGGGGACAGGTTTTCGGAAGTGCTCAGCTCACCAATCTGCTCAGTTATGAAGCTGACTGGGGGTTAGAAAGAAACTTTTTCTAACAGAAGATTATTCTGCCTCATCTGGTTTCCTACATATTGGCGTGCGGTATCTAATATTGGACAGAGACAAGGCGCCGGACTAGGTGACGATCAGACTAGTGCGAGTCCAGTATGGCAGATCCTGTCGGTGATCAAATAGGCCCAAACACTAATGCTGTGCAAGGTTTAGTACATACTATTTGGTGTAGAGCGTATCTAGTTACAACAATTGGTTTGTGTACCGATGGGATGTACCCAAATTCACCAGCCAGCCCCATAACCACTAAATCACACTTTTTCTCAGTCCTGACTGTCACCAAATACAGCGCATTCATTTGAGGGAAGTTGCCCGGTCAGTTCTGTGTAATTAGGGATCCACTGCTCACATCCATGCTCCAATGCGCTATCATGTGCTTTTGTAGGGACAGCTAGATCAGATCCACACTAAGGCCTATCCCCACATCTAGCAGTAAAGTCCCATTAGACCTATGCTGTTTGGGTGGGAGACACCCCAGCAAAACCACTTGTTCTTTGAAGTAAAGCAAATCTAATCTCTCAAATGGATTGAAGAGGTGAAAACACAAAGCTTAACCTCTAACCCCGTGGAAGGAGTTTATACAAAAATATCAGTATCGCCAATCCCAACTTATCAAAAATCGTGTGTTTGTTTTTAAAACAGTAACAGGTTTCAACTTTGCCCCAATGAACTCGTCTCTGAATCATTGGGGCATACTCACATCATGTTGGCAAGCTTCTCTCAGCAACTGCAAATGCTGGAAATTATTCTTCTTTCATAAAGGAGATTTCCCTAAAACTGCTTAGTTCCAGATACTAGAGTTTTTAAGAACAAACGCCAAATAAAAATAAATTGAGGCAAAGTAACACAGAAAGCTGCTTGGTTAATTCTGCTTGAGACTGTAAAGAGGAGAGCAGCAAAAAGGCAACAGGATGGCCAAGGTGTGAGAATATTTTTTTAATTTAAAACAGCTGCAACAATGTCATTCATCTCTTCTCATCTCAGACAAGTATGCTCCAAAACGTTATCAGTGCTTCAAGCAAACCATTCTCCATGGTGCAAAATAAACCAGTACAAACACTTCCAAGATACAACAGTAAAGCCTCAAAAGATTTGACAGAAATTGACTGAATTTGCTAAGGGGGAGGAGAAGAAAATAAAAAGGCATATCCAGTTATGACATGTTTTGCATAGTCTTTCAATGCACCTGAAGTCAAATAGCAGAGAAAACAAAGAAGACTGCCACCAGGATGGAAAATCAGAGGAACGAGCTGAAGGCCTGTTTCTAAACACTGCAAAGATGACCAGTGCACACCCATGTCCTCAGTTTGCCCTCCTGCATCCCAGTGAAGTTGTCACCGCCTGTGAATCTGGCCCAGTTTAGTTACACCAGTGTAAAGCAGGAGTAACTCTGCTGACTTCAGCAGTATTACGCCAACCTGGAACTGGTATAGCAACAGGAGAATCCAGTTCAAAAAGACTCCTAAGGTAGCCTGAGGGTTTTGATTTTTCTCATATTTTATCTTAATTGTAAGCAACAAGGTAAAGTGATCTAAGAACCCCATTCGACCTCTGCCTTGGAGAGAGGAGATCGTGAACCACACGAGTACCTACAACACTAGAAGTAAAGTGAGATAGGGAAAGAAATATTAAAAGGTTTTTCCTTCTTCCCCCTTCCCCCCAGCTCCTTTATCCCACCCCCAAACCATTGTTCAAAAATGTACAGACAGCTCTAGAAACAAAAAAGGTTGGTTTTTGCCTCTTGGCTCACCCTATTCAAAAGATTAAATAATTTGCCTTCTGACGCTCAGTGAGATTTTCTTCTCACCCATTTGTCTAAAGAAGCTCATGATACAATTAGAAAAACCTTGCAGTGGTAACTGCAATCCAACTGTAACCACAGACACTGACCCTCCCTTCACCAGTTTTCAAGTTGTTCACCAAGGCCCTGATCCAACAAAGCACTTAGGCACATTTGCAGGATCAGCACTTGGAACGGTCCCATTCACATCAGCGAGACCATCTACGTGCTTGGAGATGAGCATGGTTTTACATGGATCTAGCAGGAATACCTCTCGGTTCCACAATCAGGTTTTTGCATTGGGATGTACCAATGCGGCTCTTCTCCTTTGGCTTTATCCTCTTTCACATGGTACACTGATCATCCAAGCAAAGGGTGACAAAAACACACACAAATGGCTGGAAAACTTCCAAGCATTTTCAAACCAACATTTTCAAAAGTCCTTCAGCCTTTTTCCTTTCGTATATCCTGCACTCTTGACCCACTTTTAACTACATGCAAACATGATGAAGAAATCTTGCACTGAAAGGTTTCCAGAAGCTAAAAATGCACCTATGTGGCCAGTTCTTTGTTTTTTCCCCTCCTTTTTAACTTCTCTTTCCCAGATTCTTGCCTGTTGCTGATATGAAAAATATATCACATCCACAGTCTTTCCAGTTCTAGCTATGTATATATACAGGTAAATGGTTTGAGGAAGTTCACATTCTATTCTTATTCCTGGGAGACGTGCCATTTGTCAGTTCGGTGATGAACATGGTAAAGCCTCTATTGTCTGTTACTTAGCTAAGGTCTTTAAATAAAAAGGTTAGCCATGCCAGACCTTGCTGGTTTATAAATAGCCCTTTAAGTTCATGAGGCAGAGGAGGTGGCTGCAGTGTTCCACTTGCTTGAAACATAAATGGGCACAAAAAGGGATCTGTAGGAAAGAAAAAGTACAAATAAAACAGGAAGTTTCCTCCTTTCTTCCCCCCCGCTTTCGGCACAGGCTAGCGCCACTGATCAGTTTGCTGATACAATTTTCAAAATCTGCATTCTCTAATGAAAGGCAAATATCCCAAATATAGTGAGAAGTTGATTTGCTGCCAATTTGTATTTGTCCATGGCCAACTGCTTAATAAACTATGAAGCAGCAAAATTTCACGAGAGCCGCTTGTTAACACAGCAGAACACCATTCTAGGGAGCCTGCAAGGGTGCTAAATAGCAGGAGCTTTCCCAGTGATTGGGCATCATTTCCTCCCTATACCTAGTCTAGCTTTTCAGATCAGGGGCCAGCCCAAAGAACAGGGCCTGTCTAACAACGCTGCTTAATGTACACAAGGTTGTTCTAGTACAGAGAACAGTTTTTCCACAGATGTTAAAAAGCCCTAGTTATAACCACAGTCTTTAATCCAGTGCCCCTTTGGTCGTGTCTAATTCCCTGTATTTTGCTATTACACTTGCAGAATTAGCAGCAGCAAAGATGTAATGACATCTCCTTGCCTCTCCTTCACCCTGCAAGGAGGACTCTTTTGACTGTTCCCATTTACTTTGTGGGATCTGTAGGGTTACAAGAGGCAATTTGCCAACTGTTTCTCAGCAGTAGCAAACGTATGATGAAATAAAGTTTTCGATATCTTAAAAAAGTTGCTTATTCACTGCTGTAATTTTTCCCAAAAATAAAATCTAATAACAATTAAAAAACCCCACACGGCCCATGATTTCAAATAAATTCTTGCCTGCGGTTCAAACCAAAATAAATGATTTTTTTAAAAATAGAAGAAGAAATGGCCACCTCCTTCCTCCAAAACCTTTTCTAAAAGGTGTTCATGGAGGAAATCAGCTTATCAGTGTGTTGGCAAGTTTTGAGAAAGTTCATACATCATTAAGAATCTAAAATGGAAAAAAAAATAAATAAATCAATAAATCAGCTACTTTACCAAGCAATTGCTTCTACCCCTGGATGCAATTTAAATAATTAAACAACCTTTGGCAGCAAACAGAATTACACTGCAAGCATTTTGTTATGGAGCCAGTTTCAGCTGGAGGATCATTGGTACCAGAGCAAAATGCTTTGCAACAGGTAAAAAGGGGCGTTAGCCCTTGTTTAACTAGATCGGAAGGAAACAGGTGCTTGCACATCCAGAGTAGTTTGGACTTAGGTGCTGAACCAGCCTGCATGCTGTTAGCCATTTCCAAACCTGAATCCTGTGGAAGAACTTAAGAAGGCAAGAGGATTTCACGATGATGTAACTCCCCAACTAAAATCAGATACATCCATAAAATCAGATACAACCCACCATTATTATTTGGCATAATCCCTGGTCAGTGCTTTATACAATGACAGCTTTCCCCATACGTCATGGGTCTGTCTTCATTTCAAGCATCAAAAAAGGCAAAAAACAAAATATTCTGAGTCACGACATTCTCATAGATGTATGCTACATTTTTCTCATCGTGATGAAGCATAAGGTCATGCCCGAGGCATGCTCTGCTTTGGAGAATGGCTCCCCCCTCCAACTCAAGATGAGGCAAAGACAAGTCTGATTTCCATAACCTGTCCGGACTCCCCAGTTGAAAGCAGTGGCCAGCTACTACGATAGAAAGACACGTCCCCGCAGATCTTCGCAGGACACAGCTGAGCCATGAGGCAGGAATTGGGCTGTTGTGTTTGATCAGGAAACATTCACATTCTCTGTAAGCTGGCTGCAATCCCACCAGCGATCTGAAGGGTTTTAAATTACCCTTTAACGTATATAAATTTAAAACAACCTACAGTACGTCATCACCCAATAGAAATTTCCCCACTAGCACTGAAGAAGGCATCAAATGACTGGTTTTTTTGTTGTGTTTTGTTTTTAAATAAACTATAAATATCCCATGTTTTCCTTTGCTTTTTGGCAGTCCAAGGTGGAGTGTTTTTTGTTTGTTTGTTTTTAATTTTCTAAACACTTTTTGGCAGATTAAAAAGGCTTATGGCTTCTTAAGGCCAAGTAATGTATTTGAGGCCTAACTTGGTATCCTGTGGTAGAAGTAAATGTAGCCCAGGTCTTTGGGAGGTCGTTCTGAGGCACAGACTTTAAGGTCATTGTAGATCACCCATCTGAAAGGAAAACAGGAAGGTGAGCATCCTTCTGTGATGTCATGTAGTCCCTTGATACAGCGCTGAGACTGTACCAAGCCTTCCCAGATATCTTGGCCAAGAAACTGAGAAGTTAAATGTAAACGACGCAAGGGACAATAAAAACAATGAAAGGACCGAGGAAGCAGTCTTCTTCACAGGTCCACGAATTAAGAAAAGAGGGAGGACACAGGATGGTGAAAATGCAGACCAAACAGCATTCCCCATTGCTGGAGAAAAAGTTAATTTGTATTATGGAAACCCCAACACTACAAATACCCAATACAGTGAGGTTACTGGCATTTCAAGGACAAGAGAGTGGAGCTGGATACAACATATAAGCAAGCTATCCAGAGGCAGTAAGCAGATGAGTTAGTACTTTCCTTCTTTAACCTAAGATGAGCAAAGACCAGATTGAGCTCAACTCACAGAGTGCTCTCTGTACAATTGGAAAGGAAGGGCTATACGTATAACAGATTCCCACTTCCATATCAGTCCAGTAGCCAGACTAGATTAGAGCAACCTCAGCATGGACAAATACGTCAATTAAAAAGAAAACCGCCAAGTTGTCTGTCAGTCAATCTATAGGACAGTCATTATCTTCATGCCACCAAAAGGAACCACAGAAGGGGGTTGTCTGATAACACACACAAGGAATGCATGCCCCAATCTGCAAGGACACACACCATGCAGAAGGTGCCTGTCAGCCAGAAACCAATTCTTCCTTTCCTAAAACCACTTACCTGCCTTCCTTTTTCAGATGACAAACATAGTGACCACTCATCGTGGATGTTCCCATGTGACTGATGAATCCAAAGAGCTCATATCCTGCACAAGAAAAGGAAGATGATCAGTGTCAATCTTTCAATGCAATGGACAGAGCTAATGGACACGTGTCTCTTTTAGCACAGATAAGCTTTGTCATGTCTAATTCACTCTCTGCATCCCAAAACAAACTTATTACGTGATCAACGGACTCCCACATTCATATGTATAACTTGTCTTCTCTGTCAAACAATAACACCACCCAGATAGATACAGGTCTGTGCCCAAAACAGTCTGAATACAGCTTACGCCTATGAGTATGACAAAAGTCAATGAAAGATAAAGTGGCTAGAGTGAAGGTATGGATTTCAGCCCTGTGTCACTCCACCTCGATGCCTCTTTGGCAAAGGCTAGCGGTTCACTCTACACGCAAATCAGCTAACGCTCATGAATGCGAATGGTTGATCCCCTGTAAATCAAATGAAAGGGAGAGTCTACATCCTAGAACAGCCTTTGAAACTCAGTCCATGGCTCGTGGCTTGAACAGCTAATCATCTTCACAGTCCTGAAAATTTTGCAGAAGCCCTTGGATAGGAACAAGTGAAAGTTTCCAGCATAAAATACAGAATGCTATGACCTGGGAGTCCTGGAAGGGCTCTTTTTTAAGATAATTAATGAAAAGACATCTGTGTTTTGCTCCACCTTCGCTTATACAGTGCAGTGTAAATGCCACCAAAGCAAAAAAGAACTGGACCTGGGAACGGTCTGAGCTTTGATGCAAAAATTGAGACCCTTTTCACAATGTCACAGCACATGATCAGAACTCCAGATTTCCAATAGCCTCACATACTCCAGAGTCTAATTATGCAGAAAATCTTCACTGTTGTCACCCTACAATTCTGCTGTGCAAATATAATCCACCTTGCTCATGACATTAGGATAAACTGGGCTGCCCTTTACAGTGGTAACATTTCTAACTGTTGCAGGGAAATAAATGCCCTTATTAAAAAACTATAATAGAATCAGAAGGATATTTGATGCGTTTAGACAATTTTAAAAAGATGTATTACAGCAAAGGTAGACTGAAGGACAGAGGGAAAAGGGGCATCGACCATACACACGACAGCTACTAGCTAGGGTCACTGAAGTCCTTTAGCAGGAGAAATACTAATTGCTCCTCAGTATCCTAAGATGAGCACTGTGCTACAGTAAATCGGGGCTTTTTAGATAGAGGATTGTTCGTTGCCTACTTAACGTTCTTTGGCTTCTGTACAAGAGCTCCATCTTGTGGTTTACTTAGCTCCATTACTTCTGAGAATAACGACATCCTTGGAGGAGACCCATTACAGAAAAAAAATCGATTAAGTAGCACACGGGTATATTATATGTAGGGTAACAAAACCTCTTAAATGGATTATCATATTTATATACGTCAACCAAAACTTCTGGCAGACTTCAGGAGTGAAGCTGCTCGAGCTGTTTGTAACAGCAGCAGAATCCTAAGTTTGACTGGCTTTTAGGCAACTCATTTCTCCAGGCTTGGACTTTTAATTATTTTCCTTTCTGAGACCAAAAGGAGGAAAATTAGAACAGCCAGGATGCAGACACGCAACGTGTTTCCAGTAGTATAACTTGCCTTTTCCACACTGTAAAGATAGAGCAGACATACAACACCCAGCTCTGTATTGGTGGAAATCACTGCCCTGGGCAAAGTTAACCTTTGGAGTGTGAGCAGTGGCTGTATAAGTTACGGCAGTGGATGGGTCACATGTCTGCAACTCAACTCAGTTTTACCCCCAGCATACCTGCCCTTTGCTCAATGCAAGTAGGTCATTATTGGTTTTCTTGCTATCCAATCCAATGGTGAGATACCATAATAGCACCTACTGTAAGCAGCTACATATTTAAACAGTTTTCGGTCTTGTCTTATGCCTGGTGTAACTGTGCCCTGTGCCTGTACCCAAACAATCTTTTTGCTACCATGATGGGATATTTTGGTTCAGTGAAGTTATGCAGCGATCCAGGGGGGAATAAGTTTCCCATGAAGTGGCACTCTGTTTCAAATGATTCAAAAAGGGATTGGACAATTTTTTGGAGGAAAGGTGTTGATGTAGCTACTGAGTCAGGGTCCCCCACTCCCAATCAGAACTTCCTAGACCTTAAATGCTGCAGCCTGCAAGTGGGAAAGGGGCAGGTCACATACCCTGCTCACTCTCCCCTTCAGCATCCATTATCTGCCACTACATGATAGGATGCTGGGCAAGCTGGACTTACAATCTGACCCAGTAAGTGGAAGTTCTTACGGTCTTATGACAAACCAATCCCAATACAAGATCACATAGCTTATTGTAGTCAACCAGACAGATCCTAAGAGGTCTACCTGAATTTTCCTGCCCTTTTTGGAGGCAGAATCCAACCTTTTCCAAGTCCCTGCCTACAAAAGCAAATCTAAACCAGAAAACTACAGTATCCTTACAACAGTGCAACCCCTGTGCCATTTTACTCCTAAACTGCGAAACTAAGACTCAGAAGAAATAACATGGTTTGCCAGAGCTACACACAACTCAGTGGCACAGACAGGACCTAAAAGTAAGTTGTTGGGGCCCCATGCTAACCATGTGGTGAAAGAGAAGGAGGAGCTCTAGGAACGCATCCATGAACTAGCAAGGAAAACTTACTTCCAGACCCATCTCTGACCCTGGGCCCCTCTGAACCTGCCTCTGTGAGGATGTTGGCATTAGCATTATTCTCCATATACATCACATCCGAAGCTGTCTCGCTCTCTTCCTCAGGCTCAGGGTGACTGAAGATCCAGTCCAGTGCACGCTCCAAATTATTATTCTGGCAGTCAAATGAGCAAAACATCAGTCATTAGCACTCTCGCTAGCATTGCAACTGCTGTACACACACTGATCCTTAAGTAAGCGGAGCACGTTCAGTAGCATTTGGTCCGTTTGAGCAACACAAGCTGCCTCTATGAAGATGCATATTCAGCAGGCACTCTGCAAGTCTCCTGACCTCAGTCTATAATTGGATTCATTTAATGCTTAATGATTCCCTGCAGCATCATCAGTACCACACTCACTGAATGATGCCATGCTCAGAGTTGTATCTGGTGTTGCTAGTAATGACAAGGGGCTGCACTATACAGGACATCAGCGTTCATTTACATGCACAGGCTTTTAAAGTCGTATTTGATGCACAACATGGCTCTACTGGTCATATAAATCATTACAAAGTAGTTAGCTGGAGCCAGTGTTAAGTGCATTATTTCTCCCTAGTCCTCCATAAAGAAATGGTTGGGGCTGGGATCACTGTCCAAATAAATGCTTTAAAGTAAATTCAGCTCACACCTTTCTGTCCTTTTGAAAATCAACATGATAGTAATATGTAAACCTTTGTTCAAACAAAAGTTACCCCTTATCCAGTTATGTGCAGGACAGTTACAAAAGCCCCCCAGTTACATATTTTGTTAGTTCAGGTAACCATCTCAATTGCAAGAAGCCTGGGGCAGGAGGGACTGTCCTGTGTTTATACAGAGCCTACAATGGGGGCCTAGCCCATGGCCAGGGGTCCTGGGAACAACTGGAATTAGAAATTATAGGTATATATGAAGAGGCAGGGAACAGAAACAGAAAAAGGAAGAGTGTTTCCTCCAGGACCCAGAATGAGCCCTTTCCTCCCCTTATGGCCAGGGTCCTTTGGCGGCACCAAGACCCCTTGTCCCTAGACAACTGTAGATCACAGACAGGTGACTAGGATTGTAACCCTCCTAAAAACACCCCAGAGGGGGGGAGTTCATAGGGGGGCTCATAAATACTCTCAAGCACCCAACATGAAAAAGCCATGTTTTCCTTACCTTCCCCCTTGGGGTTACATTAAAATGAGCATCCATCCAAAACTTATATGCCCTTCCCTTCCCATCACTTATCTTGGGAGTTAACCTTGCCTCAAGCATGCCATCTCCTTGTTCCTCACCCACTGCCAAATCTGAATTCCTCCATATGCATGCTTCAAAGGTTTCCCTACCTTCACATGCTAAAAAAAAACTTAGAAGTTCTTCCGATAAACCAGGGACTCACTGTTGCCTTTAGTGCCTGAATAGCTACATTCCTCTGGAAGCCCATGGAGACGACAATAGCTACCATCTCTTCTGGAGGTTGGTTATCTAACCCAATGACCCCTAAACCAGCTGCTCCAGTGGCAGCAACTCCTCCAAAACCAGGTATAATGAGCGGCTCGGCAAAGTCTGGAACAGACAAACATTTATCAGTTAACTTTTTTTCTTCGTGGAACCGGCAAAGCCATCAATCAACATGCCAGAGTCAAGAAGAGCCATTGTACTGGCGTGGAATTCATTTCAATGGGCAGAACGCATGCACGATTCTCCCCTGTAGGCCCACCTGGAGCAACTCAGCATAGAGCATGAAACCACTGCAGCCAGGCTGCAAGAGTGTGAACCCACATAATACTGAAGCCAAATGAGCAACCCAGGATCAACCCATAGTTGCCATAAACATGGCTGAATCCCCAGCTCTAGACACATGCAAAGAGCAACAGACCCTCCATGGTTTCCAGCATCAGCTTCTCTATTATTAGCGGCTGGATACTTCTGGTTCAACTGGGGTCTGCTGTGCATTCTCCAGGCAACAGGTGCCCCATAAATGTTCAATTGAATGGGGTTGTGTGTCAGGCTTACAGCAACAGTTTACACCAACATGGCAACAGATTAGGAAAAGGCCAGGTTTGTGTTCCCTGGTTGTTATGGGGACATCGGTTATTTTTTTCCACCAAATTGGCACAATACGTACTGACCCAAGCGAGATGCACAGCAGAACAAAAACCACATCCACACCCTTGAGATTACTGACCTGGTTCTTCCATGTGTGCAATGATCCAGTTGAAAGCCACCTCTGCACCCAAGTTGCCAGTATAATAAACAGCTTTCCGACATGCTTCCAGTGGGAAGCCCATCTCCGCTAGTTGCATCACTGAAGAATCATCGATATCTGGCACTACAAGAAAATATGCTCCAGCATAAAAGGTCAAACCAAGCTTTATCCTATAGGGTGTTGTATATTCTGTCAGATGGCATACATCACTTCCATTGTATTAACACTGCAGTAAACAATGCATTTAAAAAACAAAGTCTGGGCAAAGCACTATACCAGTAATTAGAGATTTACTTGTAAACTTTGATCTTAATAATTTACACACTAGCCTTTATTCTGAGGAGGCACTGTATTTACAGGAACCAGGATCACTCACCACTGATGTGCCAACCCCTCTGGGCCCTTTAATTTCAGGCATTAATGTCAGGGGTGCCTGGAACATCAATTCAGTGAGGAGCACAGTGCTGATACAATAGTTTAATTGTAAATAAAAGTGCAGCTATAACCACTCTCACTAATATAACCTTCCATATAGAAATGACTGTGCTCTTTGGTCATCTTGTCTGCACAGATATTGGTTAACAATTTCCAACCTAGTAAATATTAATCAACACATTACTTAGCTCCCTGTTGTAGACTATGGAGAAACTCCCACTAAGGTCAACAGGAGAAAGACTGGGGTTGTCCAGGGTTGGCTCAAGGTCTCCCACTTAACCTGCTACTTAAGATGTTGAGATTGCTTATACAAGTCCTCCAAACTGGAGTGAATTTCGCCATGTAAGGAAGGCAGTTTGTTGCTCACGCTCCTTAGATACTTGTTCAATATGAATGCCTCACTTATTCCTTGTTGTTGGAGAAGCCTTAACATCAACTTCAACGTGCTTTCCATCTAGCCCTATATATACACCCTATATATACACACACACACACTTGAAAAGCGAATGCAAAGTTTATCCAAATGGCTGCTGATAAGCAGGAATCCTGGTTTTCCCTGATAAACAGTCGCAAATTCTCTGATACGAAAAGTCACAAATTCTCTGATAAAGACCCAAAAATCCATGGTTAAAATGAAAGGCCCCTCACTCCCTCCCCACAAACACCCTGGTCCTGCTGGTGCCCCTCACTCCTCCCTCACAGCCCCCTGGCCCTGCTCATGCCCCTCACCCAGCCCTGGTTTTGTCCCTTGCCCCCTGTCTTCTTTTAAGCGGATGTTAAAAGAAACACAACCCCAAATAGATATATAAATGCACATGGGAAAAAACTCCATGAGTATCTATGCAATGCCCACTCCCTGAACTATACAGCATGTTGATTTCTTTGAACATTTGAAACAGCAACACAAGGTGATAAGCAGAAAAATGAGATACATACGCTCCATGAAATGGTTCATCATGTGATCTGGAAATTGAGAAAGCAAAATAAGGGGAAAAAATGAGTCTACAAGAAGTTCCACATGGGAGGGAGAAAAAGGACCAATCTCATTGTTTGCAAAAGCATTTGATCTCATTATTAACGGCAGCGTACACATGCTGCTGGAAGGACACAAAAGTAACCCACTAAGTTAGCATTCAGCGTCCACAGTACCATAAATTAATAGTGAATGGGTTGATTGCTGACCTTGGCCCATTAAAAAGTGGGAACACCATGACTGCTGTGAATAAAGTTTCACCAAATTGAACAATTTATTTGCTCAAAATATTTTGTATGCACTTAGAAGTAGGCATTTTTAACTGAAAACCTATATAAATCCTATAAACATAAGGCTGGAGGAAGAAAGGTATGGTTAGGCAACAATAACTTTAGGAAGTTTTACTCCTCCCTGTGCAAGTTAAAAGCCAGGAGCAGCTAAAACTTAATTTAGCACTGATATCTTCCCTGAATTGAGATGCCAGGCCAGTAATATTTTTCATCTCCTTCCTAGACCTTCTGAAAACTCCCTTGATCTCCAAAGTTGATACAACAGCCAACCTCTTGACCAATGCTGGGAGTTGAAGCAAAGAGGTTCCAAAGAAACTAGCTACATAGATATGGACAGATTGAGGGATAAAGTCAGGCATAGCTAATATTATGTAGAAAAGTCTAGGTATGGGTTATACATCCTGTCACTAACTACAACTCTCTCCAAGCATCTTTTTGGATGCAGCTTGTTTTTATAGACTACAGAGTCTCAGGCAGAGAAACTGGATCTTTCTGAATATAAATGTGTGCATGGACAGTGCCCAGCACAGTATACACCACAGTCTTATAGACAGGGGCTGGGACAGGGAGAGACCAAAAGAGCTAAAATGAGTCAGTAGCAGCTTTCTGTGGTTTTATTTTCATTGTAAAAACCAGAGCCACAAGCAACTGACAGCTCCAAAGTTAGCCTTCCAAAATGAAAAACACAAGTTTCAAAGAAGCCCAAAACCCCCGAGTAAAGCATCTTCAGAGGGGGAACAAAATTAAAAACACTATTGGCCTGCATGTTTCTGCAGCCTCTAGTCTTATACCAAAATACACACAGGGATTGGTTTTCTTCCATATTTAAAGCACTCACTGCAGTAAAAACACTTGGCTTAATATCCAAGTAAATAAATAATCCAATTACGGAACGAGAACAGCTGCATCGTTCTGGCAACTCATTAAATATTGAAGCATCAGAGCTCAAGCCACCATAAAGAAAATTTCAGTCATCCGTGTCCAAGGTCAGAGGATAACCAAATGACGTTAATACTATAAAGTATTTCACCGTCTCAAAGCAGGGAGAAAGTAAGCTCTAAGGTTCCTGGTACTAACATCTTCTAATAGAAAAGGATTGTTTCAGCATCACGTTGTGTTAAACACGTGTGGTAGTTTGAATGTTACAGCTGAGCTAACCAAGAGCCTGACTGATGTTCTGCTCTACGTTTGTACAGTCCCAGCACAGTAAAGCCTCTGATTAGGATTTTTATGCTCTACTGCAACACAAATAAAAAATTGTAATTCTTGCTGTTTGGAATGAGCAAGCAGAGGATTTCAGACTAGTACAGTGGGAGAGCTGTTCTCTTTAGTAGCGCTCTTCTCCTCTGCATTAACCGCACTCGTGCCATAGATGAAGGCATCCAGTTTGAAGTGTACCACACCTCCTGAAGTACAACCACCACCCATTTTTGGCATCATCCAAGCCAATGGATGGCCTGGGATTGAAGAGCTGAGCAGCCCTTCAAAAAATGGGAGGCTGAGATCCTACAGCAAGAACTCTACTGCACAACTTCAGTATTAAGCTTCTTAGGAGATCAGGACCTTCAAGACACTGATAGGCAAAGATCAGATAGCCTAAAACCATTCAGGCATAGTTACATCAAGGCTAACTTTAAATAATAATTAGCACAACTCTTGCAGGATTAGACATCTGTCCTCCAAACACAAGAAATATCTGGTTAGAGTCCCACTCGGCTTCTGGCACCAACCATGGGTCCCATCATAGCTGGCTGAGATGACATTATTTATTTCGGGCCCTGGACTATTTAAGTACAATGTTTTGATGATACTAAAAAAAGGACCCTGATCTCAAAGGCTGCATCTGGCCTCATGTATCTTCTGGGGCAGGGAGCAGCTTTTCAGGATGCACGTGGACCCCGATCCGTGACGGGAACTTCTAAGGTGCTATTACAATACAAATGATTCTACTACTGATACCAAGGGATACAGGGCAAATGATGGAGTCAGCTGGGAACCTAGCCACTTAATGTCCTAGAGCAGACTTACTTATCTAGGAGTAATTTACTTCTACATGCCTTAAAAAGTTTTAAGCAGGAGTAAGAATACAACCTGCTGCAAAGGTGAAAAATGGGAACTGAAATGTTCATTTATTCTACTGCAAAGAATGTGACCCCCCCAGGTAAAGGCTTCTTAAGAGGTGCTAAGGCAGCAGCCATGGCATGATTTCCAATCAATCGACTGAAGCTGTGGATGGTCTGCACCGCTGAATAATGCGTGAGCACTGGCTTAGCTTGCTACTATATGTACCCTAAATCCAGGTACCAGATCACACTTTGTGTGAACTGCTGGAGCACGGCAGGCAAAACGCACCTTCAAAAGCACCAGTAGAGAAGTGAAGCAAAAGAGACTAACTAGTCTGGCAAAGGAAAGGGGGGCACTTGGAGGGTTCCCGCTGACAGAGGAAAGTACCTTTGGGGTCGTCAGGGATGACAATGGGTGGAGCAATGTCTGGAAGTTCCTCTTCTCCTGGCTGGAGGCCTGTGGCACGGAGGTGATTGATGTCTAGTAGGTCTGGCATGTCTATGGAAACATCTGCACATAGAGAGACAAAGCTTATGAATGCCTTCCAGCATGTTGAATGTCACATGCTGCGGTGAAGGGAACCCGACACAAGCCACAAATATGATTATTTTCCTTGAAGCAGTTAATTGATGGGTCCATCATCTTTGTTATGAAAAATGACTTCTTATTCTGCAAACCAGGGATTCTGTTGAGCTCAACGAGGAAAGGAGAGGCCACTGAATTTTATTACAAATGTGAGACTCAAACCAGGTTTTCACTGAGCTCAACAAAGTACCCACGTCTTTTAGAAGAACCTGAACTGAATGGGGAGGAGGAAGGCATGCGAGAGACATACCAAGCTTCTTGGGTATCCAGTCCAGACCAAAGGTGAACTTCTTTATCTGCACAACCAAGTACTCAGGAAACGAAGCAAAACAAGATGTTCTGGGAAACACAAGAAAGTTAGGTCATCAGGACACAAACTGCAGTGCCTGAGCCATGCTCACACAAATTGTTTCTGGCTTGAAAGAGGTTGGCAGCATTAGATCTCCTGCATTCTCCCAAGCAAAAGTGAATCCCACAAGATCCAGTGCATATTTAAACCACAAAGATTAAGGTTCAGTGGCAATGGTTGCTTTCCTGACATGGAAACTAGTTCAATATTGATCCTTTGTCTTCTTTCTGAACCGCCACAGAAAGATCAACAGGAGTTCTGCAAGAAGTAAGGTGCTGGGATGGGACCCCATGAACTAACCTATACTTACATTCAAGACTCATTCAAACTGTCTTTATGCTGAATGCTGGGAGTTAAATATTCAGTGCTATATGTGGGAACTTACATGAGCAGTTCCTTTAAATAAGAATCACATGACTAAATGCGTAGGGCATTAGGTGGAATGTGCAGCTGATCAAGAGCACAGTAGTATTTTTATTTTTCAAATGGTATTATCTTTAAGGTCAGCAACACTGGCTATCAAGAAATAACCTTTCTACAAGGCATACAACCCCCCCAAAATCTGCGATGACATCTGCTATTAACATCCAAATAAAAGGTCATTCCTCAGGCTAAGCAAATATGACCTATTTATTTACCATTCGGTGGATCATCACAGCCCTCGGTGGGGTAGATTTGTGTTGACCTGCACATTTTATATTATGTGCTCCACCACTATCCCACTCTACCCTCAGCTGCATCACCACCTTTTTCCCATGTGTGTCACATTGGTTTTTAATATGGAACTGCCCACTTACTTAACTCCTGCAGATTTTGCTTGAAGGGCACTGCTCCAGAAGTCATCTACGTTGTTCGGTTCAGAAAAGGCCTGCAGACACGCGCTAAATGGGATCCTGGCACGGACAAGCTCTGGTGGCGGTCTCCTAGCAGCTTCTGCCTCTCTCCTCTTCAGTTCATAGGCAATTAATTCATCTGAGAAATACACAGGATGCTGATGGCAAAATGAACAATGCGCTTCTGATGCATCTTTCATTAGTCTTATTTTTCACAAGCTTTTAAAATCCAAAGCCTTGCTTGGGAAAAATAAACTTTTACATGGATCTGACTCAGTTCAGAGGACATCAAGGCTACATCAGGCTCGTAGCCCAGAATTGTAGTTAGCATGCCTAAATCACAGTGAGGACAGAGCGGTACAAACATGTGGAGACAAACGACTACATTTTTCATGGCAGGATCTTTATTTCCATGCAAACAACTATGCTCTGTTGGCTTCATCAGCTCATTCTGATGCAGCAAACCACTGCTGGTCTATGCCTCCACTGGACCTTTCTTAATTAGTTGCTGTTGGATGGCAGTGTTTATCATGTTGATGCTGGACAGGTAATGAAATACATGGAATACATAACATTATAAATGCTGCTATAGGAATAAGATGCCTTTAAAAAACAAAAACAAAAAGCAGTGCCAGTTACTAAGGAGTATGGCACATTTTCCATCACTTAATCCTCAAATCAGGGTTGAATGGCTTTCTAAAATACTTGCTCCAGTTCAGCTGCTCATTATAGGCCCCATGTGGGGACCAGAGTGGAATTCTATGGTCTGTTTTAATAAGATCAGGCTACGTGATGATAACATCCCCTTCCAGCTTTAAGGTCTATTAAATCTAGGTACTGCAATGGGAAGAGTGGAGACAGAAAAACCAAAACATATTTTACTGACCCAGGATGAGTTTCTCCATTAATGCCCCTTTATTCCCACATCAAGTCTACCCTTCTGGACTTTCCTAACCTTGTCTCAGCCTACCAGACTGATCCAGTAACCTATCACCAGGGATCCAGGTTTTCTCGGATTTAAAAGAAAACAAAAACAAAGCCAATTTTCAGTTTAAAAGAAATAATCCCAAATCCACATTTTGCCACAATTAAAATTAAATACCACTACATGTACCATCTATGTATTGGTAGTGTTTCATTTAAAAACACAGAAAAATGTGGATTTGGGGTTACTTTTTTTTTTTTTTTTTAACTGAAAATTAGGGATTTCTTTGAAATTGGAGAAAAGCAGAATCCCTGCCCATCACTAGTCCAATTCCCACCTTTGGCTCTACCAGTGATCCTAGCCCTGCACCTCCATACATACCCGCAGGCTTGCTCCCACAGGACAACCCCTGTTATAATGGACACAATTGCCACATACCTTTATTCCTTTTAAGATTTGCCTCTGCCATGATATCCATGAAACGCAGCCACTGTGCTTGGTTCAACAGATGACACAAACCATTCATTGTCCTTCCTTTCACTCTCTGTAAGACCTGTCACTAACAACGTAGCACCAGTGCATCTGTACGTATGCTGTGTCCCACCTTCCAGACTCTCAGTTTGTACCTTAAAACCACAAGCGCTTTCCTGTACTTGCAGGCTGCCTAGTCCAGCAGGGGCCCTGATCCCAACTGGGACATTCTAATGTGAAAGCATACTACTCCAAGTAGATGCAAGTGTGCACAGAACATGCCCACCGAAGCGGCAGTGTGGAGCCAGCACCACTGCTACAGAGCCAGGCTGAGGCCATGCTCCATGTCCCAGGCTGCAGCCCGGATCAGACTTGCAGGTGTGGAGCAAGGGTAAGTGATATGGGGAGGGGTGGCTGGGGAAGAAGGATGGAGGCTGTGGAAGTGAAGAAGTGATGTGGGGGGAGATGGGGGAAGGGGGTCAGGGATGGGAAGAAGCAGGGGGTGCAGAGGTGGCGGGGGTCCAGGCAGCAGCTGACCCCATGGTTGGGGTCAGGGTTGGAGCCACAGCAGCTGCCTCCCTGCCCCTTTCCCCGGCCTCATACTCAATTCCAAGATAAGGGGCTTCTCTCGTCTCCATGTTAAAACTGAGGGGGACGACGACCTCATCTTGGAATCAGAGTAAATCTGGCATTTCTCAATGATAAAACCCATTTGTTTTATTCTCCTAGGAGGCAAATTAAAACAGGTTTCAACAGATCAGCCAACCTGAGCTCTGGATGCCTCTTCCTATTGGGGCACTCCCCCCAGGCACTGGAAATACTCAACCATATTTGACTCCTGGTTTTACCTCTGTTGCTTCCAACACACCCAGGGGCATGATGTTACATCCACCTTCATCTGTTCCCGATTGCTGGTTTTAGAAAGGCGGCAGCCACCAGCTGCCCCCAGCATGTTTCAGTCCTTACCTTTGTTTGTTGCTGCCTCCATAGCCACCGGCAGTTGCATGATATAGTCAACCCTCTCTGTGTACCGGACTTTCCGGGACTGGCAGCACTGCGTACGTTCTTCCACCAGGAACCGAAAAACATCGCTGGGGTTTTCCGAACCAACAGGGTTTCTCTGAAGGGAAGAGTTGATCCAATCACTTGAGCACAGTGACAGTAAATCCACATTTTTAGAGTCCAGGGGAGCTAGCTGTTTAAGAGTCATCATCCCTGTCCCATGACCTCGCATCTGAAGACACCCCCCACTTGCATGGAACCCGCTGAGATGCTGCGGTCCGGGAGGCTTCCCATGGACAAAAGTGTCTGCCCGCTCAGAGCAACTTACAGGATGGGAACCCACCTCTAGACAGGATTTACTGAATGAACAGAAGGGCCAGGAAGGCGGCAGCTTATCAAAGCGAGGGCTCTATTATGGGCTATGGAAAATCCTTTGCACCAGTGTCAAAACAGTAGCAACTTCTTGTCAATTATCCAGCCGAGAGTACCTTAGAAATAATACACCTCCTCTCCGCTCATGTTAATTGTCTGTTATCAGGCTTGCACAGAAAGATAGCTATAAATGAGGCCTGTAATCAGTGCATGGGATTTGGATCAGAATAACTTCATCCAGAGTGTAGCACGTGAATGAGCCCCCTTAATGCATATGAGGGAAGGCAGAGAATTGGTTGTCTTCTCTGTAAATCTCCCACTTCACTGCCTCCCGGACAGAATTAGCGTTCACAATATTGACTCTTTTGCAGTGCGCTAGATTGTAGCTCAATGGCAGTGACATTTTATGTTCAAATAATCTGCTACTAAACTGACATAGTGCTTTCAGCCTGGCAGTTCTTCCTGCTGTAATGATTCGATAGCATGCACCAGGGATTTGGAAGGGAGCTGGGCATGGTGATTTACTTGCTTCAGAAGAGGATGCAAAGGTGGAACAACAACAACATCTGGTCCATTTAATATTCACAGGCAGCCTTGGCCGTTGTAAATATATGGACATGTAATTCTACACTGAGTAACAGCTGAAAGAGAGAATCACATTTGTTTATAACACTTACAGCTTGTTAAATGATGCTTAACCTGCTTATACCTAATGAGGCTGTACTGACATTTTTGGCTGGGTGACTGCATGAGACAGTAAAGATGGGGGAAAATGTCTTGGTTTAGAAACCAATGCAGTTAAAATTGGTACAGTTCGCTCAAGTAGCCAAGGCCTTGAATAGTATGTTAAGATACACTCAGACCACATCATGACCCAATTCTCATCCCCTAACAGAAGAAGAGATCAACAGAAGAAATAATAAGCACACTCTCACCTCTACAAGATTTATAAGGTGCAGGAAAAGCTCCTGTGCGTCTTGCTGTCTATTGGAGGAAAATTCAGGGTGCCCCTTACTTATCAAAGCCTTAAACATTCGAGGAGAAATCCCGTTGTGCTGAGGCTAAAAACAAGTGAAAGAAATGTTTTTCAGAAGCATTGCTTCACGTTGCTCAGAATTACACACTGGCTTGCGACGGGTCAAGTTAAGTTGCAAAGAGTCACGGGAAATAAGCCGTCACAGCAAGCAATTCACAATTCACTGTCCAGAAACTTGACTGACACAGAACATAAGCTGACTAAGAGCGCTCTGTATCTTTTTAGGACATCAAAGCACTTGAATTTAAACCACTGAAAAAGATCCAGAAATAAGCAGTAGACGCCAGCCCTGCCTTACAACCTTTGCTCTGCCGGGCTGAGCCCCTGGAGAGCTGCTCTAAGTTGTCTTGTAGCCGTGCTACAAGAAGCAACACGTGGAAGGTGTAAATGCACCTTGTGCCCCGCTGAATTGCGTGCTCAGTCACCTGCGTACACGCCAGCTGCCCTGCCCTGCATGGTGGACAACCAGACTGGCTGCAGCAAGGACTATTTGTAGCAAGTTGTCACAGTTCACACTGTGTGATATGAAAAGTGCATCAGCACCCAAAGGGATTGTGTACCCTGCATTTTTGTGCTGAGTTATGTGGGGTGCATGGGGAGAGGAGCACAACAACCCCCTTTTTCTGGCTTCGAGAATCTGTAGCAGTCATGACCGGGCACAAGAGAGCAAAAATAAGTACAAAAGAGTACAAAAATAAGTACGTTCCCAGGGAATCCTCTATTCCCTGATTTTCTAATGTTTCAGTAAAGGATTGTCTGGAAGAAGACATGGCTGCAACCTACCAGCTCACCAGGCCTTTTCCCAATGCATATAGATATTTGATAATGTTGATTATCAAATTACTTCTTTGATCAACTGGGGGTTGTCTTTGGATACCAAAATACTCCAACTTACACCTCCAATTCGGGTCTTGGCTTTGCTGTGTCAGCAATATTAGAGAGGTAGTAGCACCAGTTAAGTTAAGGCTGTACCTGGATTTCTCTTAAAACTAATGAAAAAGACTATAAACACAGTTTCTTGGGTATACAGCAATATTTTAAAAATGATTCACATAATTCGTAAATGACTGATTTTTTACAGCATGTTGCAGAGAAAACATAGTTGGAGATGTACAATGACTGGTTTTAGCAGAGCCATATCACTACATTTTGTCTAGCACCTGTCATTTCCTTCTTCCTCCAATAACTAAAGTACTTTAAAATATTTAGCTTTTACAACACTTTGAAAATCAAATCTTCAACCAAGAACTGTTCTTTGGGCAAAATTTCCCGAAGGCAGCCCTTGTCAAATGCAAGGAAAGAACAACTGGAAGCCCAGCACAAATCCTCAGGAGTCTGTCAAGGAAGGACTTTAACTCGCTGTATACAAGCGCTGCTCAAATCTGTGACTGCAGCATTCAATCCTGAGCCAGTTACTCTGATACCAGCCAGCCTGCAAATACTATGGCTTGCAACAGACCCCTCCCAGCCCTGATGTACACGTTATGTCCCCTGGCCTGAACCACATTGTTGTCATGATAAAAGATGGATCTCACTTTTTAAATATTGTTTCACCAATGGGACAGTGGGCTCTAGACACTAGCTTACATCCATCCCAAGTGGGTTATAACAGTTTTGGAAGAGTCAGAAGCTAGGGGTGGCCAAAGTGTGACAAGTGCCACGTGCAGAGGCTGCCCGTGCCACATGGCTGATCAGAGAGGGGAGAGGCAGAACAGCAGCAGATAGGGCAGGAAGCAGAAGGCAGAGCAAGAGGTCAGGCAGGGAGCAGAGAGCAAAGTAGTTAGCAGAGAGCAAAGCTGCAGATTGGGCAGAGGAAGGGGATCAGGGTGGCACTCAGGGAGGGTGTGGGACTAATTTGTGGCAGACCTGCCAAAAAAGTTGGCCCCCACTGCTTTAAATTATGGGCATGCACAACAGCTCCAGCAGCAACAAGAACATTACTGTGTTGACACGATGCAACGTTTTGCCAGAATCTCAGGAACTCCTTGCTCAAGTGATTTCAAATTTGCCCCACAAACCCAACCATGGGACTCCATACTGTACAGCAATTTTCAAGGCCATCCAAGCCAGGATGGGTATTTTAGAGCACTTAGAAAACTTAACTGTAGAGCGGCAAACCCATTCCCATCATCTCTGTAGTGGTGTTAGCCCCAAAGTATGAAAACAGAAGTGGCATGAAATACAATGCACATAAACCACATTTTTAATAAAGGAAGCTTTCACTCAGGAGGCCTAATTCTGATCTCTGTTTCATTAATGTAAGCCAGAACTAATCTCCACTTAGATCCATGGAAATCAACAGCAGGCTCTCAGTTGTTAAGGCTTGTTCAGCTGCTGGCAGTATGGCTGTGAGACTGTCATGCTGAGCTGCTCTTTAAGAACTTCTGTAAACATCCAGAGACTTGATAGTGATGGGATGAGTAGATGTGCTGGGGCTTTCTGAATTCTGGGTTATAGCATATCAGTGACCTTAACCGCCCTGCATCAAAGGGGGAGGGGAGATTCAAAACTGGAACTTGGGCTACTGTACACCCAGCACTCTTCTCAGCCAGAAGCAAGCACCCTGCCTGGCAGCCGCCGGGCTCACCCAGATTATTAAGGCACTGGATTTGGAACTGAGCCCTGTTTCCATTTAAATGCACCTTTGATTCAACTATTTGAGCAGGAACAACAGCAATGTGCAATGCACAGCGCTCTCCAAATGAGGATCGCACACATACAGAAAGTCCTTTCCTCCGTGAGGGCAGCTTGATCAACGTGATCCAAAAAACAAGAATAGTAGCAATGTCCTGAATTAAAAAAAAAATGCAATCAGCTCCTAGCTGGTGACCCATGGGGACTTGGAGCCTCACTTCATTTTTACAATCAAGCGCCGCTCTTCCTATACTGTTTTATTGTGATGGAAAGAAGATTTTAGCACCACAGAACTGGGCATATATATAGAAGCCTGAGCATACTTTCCTTATCAGCAGTTGCAAGACAGTTTAGCTAAATATAGACTAAACTGGACCACTGAAGGTCTCACATGAGTGCCTTGACAGGCGGCACCCACTGACATCAGTAAGGGATGGATTCCCAAAGTCCTGGGCTGTTAAAGAATCATTTGCACTTGGCAAAAAGTGTGAAGTGAACACAAAACAAGCTTCATGTCACCCCCTGCCCGCCCCAAGCAACACAACACTTAAAAGGTGCGGCTGAAAATCCCAACACGTGCTACAAAAAACTCTGGAGAGTACAATGTGCACTGTGCTATACTTGCATTTTTCCAAAAATCTCCCACCACTGCAATGTTATCCAGACAGCTCCACCAGACAGAGGGACGGTGGAAAATGTCCACCCTGGCATTTTCAGAATAGCACGAAAGATTCGAGCGGGTGAAAAACATTCCACCCCTGACACCACGTTTCGAGTTGCTGTGGCAAGAAGACAAGTGCGGTGTGCAAAAAACTACAATGTTACTTAAGCTAACTTATGAGCAATGCTACATATTCTTGTGGTGACAGTAGATGGAGCCCTTCCCTTAGTGCAGGGCTGTCCAAATTTTAAGTGGCTGGGGGCAACATGTTGGAGAGGCCACAGGGCTGTATACCACGTGCGCACAGGACCCCCCCTTCCTGGCATCATGCGTTTGGGCAAGCTCACCTTCACCCTGCGGTGTGCACAATGCCCTGCCTCACTTTGGCTGCCCAGCTGCAGGTCCCTGCACTGCATGGGCACTCCAGATGGCCAGCTCCTCTGGTGCTGCTGGTCGCACCATACTGTCCTGCCCTGCCCCCTGTGATGAAGACATCAAGCAGAAGCTGGAGGAAGGAGCAGGACACCACGGCTGCTGCAAAGCAGTTCATCAATGTACTTGCTCAGGATTGGAGCATCTGAATAGGAGCGGGGGTGATCGTGGCTGTCACAGCTGGGCCACATCTGCCATGGGGCAGACACTGCTAGTCACTATCAACACGAATCCGAAGAGAGTCTCCTAAAAGCCTTTCCCTTCATTTCTCAGCCTTTGTGACGTATTCATCTTAGCTCTTAACTTTGCAGGAAACACGAGCAAGGTTCGGCAGAATTTCTATAACCCGAGTCAACCACGGCGCAAAGCTGCTCGTTCAGAGGAAGCATCCGCGGAAGCAGGGGTACAGAACACGCAGGCGGCTCCCGCATCCCCGAGACTCCATCTTTGTCTAAAAATCGGTTCACTGCAAAAGTCCCTCCCCGACAGTCTCGTTTCAGGAGGGAGAAATCTTTGCATCAAGAACGTAGGGCGCACGAGGGCACAGGAAATGCAGGTTTCCATGGCAACTGTCACTCGGCTCCTGTGACACAAGTGTGTCCCGCTTCTCTTGTTCCTAAAAATACATCTGGGAATTCATCAGACGTGCCTCTTCCAAGGAGGCAAGTTCCTCTCCGGATACAGTATCCACAATGCTCATTGCAAGTTGACCTTTCGTTTCTAAACATCCCAACCTCCGGGGCATCGGGTTTGGGTCCCTGTGCTGGGCTGGGCTGGGGGTAACAAAAGTCGGCACAGACACAGACAAGCCAGAGCCAAAGGCAACCATTATGCCAAAGTAAACTGTGTATACAGGAGCACAAATACAAAGCCGTCACGTGTGCGTGGCCAGACAGCAGCTGCACTTCCATGACAACTAACAGATTACTTCCAGGACACAAAAGACTCTCCCAAGGATTCCCGGTAGCACTGAACTGAAAGGTGAGGAACCCCAGTTAATGATACTCTTGCTCTCTCAAGGCAGAGGAAAGATGAGCTGCAAAAGAGCAGCCCGGGGAGGAGAGGAGACTGCATTGCCTATAGCCAGGGCTTCAGAAGTAGCAGCCGGTAATGTCCAGAGCACAGCGAGCTGAAAGGGGGCACAAGTTTGCCATGGAGCAGCTGACATGCAGTAATTGTC
This sequence comes from Crocodylus porosus, assembly GCF_001723895.1. NCBI lineage: Eukaryota > Metazoa > Chordata > Crocodylia > Crocodylidae > Crocodylus > Crocodylus porosus. The sequence goes on along the minus strand of NW_017728910.1, from coordinate 19,451,599 downwards.
TGTGAGTCCATTTTCAATCCACAATAAGTGAAAGCTAAGCCAGAGCAGTCTTTGATGAAACAGGGCCAAATTACCATGACTTAGCTTTTACTTACCATAGGATAAGAATGGGCACATAGAAAGCTACTGCAGGTCAGCTGCTCTGTGCTAAGTTTGCCGCCTCTTTTTTAGGTCCCTGTGATTTCTCTGCTTGTTCAGACCCTAAGAGAATGGGGTAGTTAACATGCCCCCAAGCCTGATCCCCAAATCTTAGTTCAGCACCAGATTTGGAGCTAAATTTCGAAGACTAGACCTATGGCCCAAAGCACACCGAACGGATCCAGATCATGCTGGGACAAAAAGTGTTAAACCTGGAAATGCATCTCCACCACTCCCACAATAACTACATCCCACAACAGAACCATTATTTTTCCTGGATCTTACATCCGCAACCTCCAGTGTAATACATCTCATTCATTGCACTAAATGCCCTGATGGAAAATATGTACAAGAAAACAAACAACTGCGTACCAGAATGAACACACACCGAAAATCTATCAAAGGCAAAAATACTCAATTACCTGTGAGGGTACACCTCTCACAAGACAACTACTCTCTCTCCAATCCTCAAAGGGAATTTACAGAACACTTTTCATAGACGAACCTATGAACTTCACTTCTTCAACCTACTGGATACAAAAAATCATGGACTAAATACAGGCATTGGATTTATGGCACATTATAACCTGCCTGCCATCTGATAACCGCAGACCTGCATTTTTCATATTGGCTTCTGTTCTACCCAGGACAGCACACAAAGCACCAGCAAACTCTCCCTATGCCTGAAGAAGGGTGTTTGTGCCCAAAAGCTTGCAAAGAACACATTTTTCCAAGTATTTAGTTGGTCTAATAAAAGATATTACATCTACCCAAAGAACCTTGTCTGCCTATGTTCTTAAACCGACATGGCTACAGCCAACAACCCTAAAGTCACCAACAAGAGTCAAAAAGCCCCCCACATTCTTCCCCCACAAATTGAACACGGAGCTTTAAACCTGAATGTCATCATCCAGGGTCCCTTTATAGAACAAAGGGCAACTATAGCATGTTGTGCAAGACCCCAGTGCTCACAAAGCAACTCCATTCAGGGCAGAAGGGCTTCAGAGACTGCCTGGGAGACAATTGCTGATGGCAGCCCAGCTTGAATTACTCCTTAGCTGTTAATAACCCACTTGGGATGGATGTTATAACCTGCTTGATTATAGACTGTCTATTTAATTAGATAGACAGTCTAAAATATCAGGTAGACAATTGCTGATGCCAGCCCAGCTTGAATTACTTCTTAGCTGTTAATGCAGTATAAAACTAACTGAATGATAGAAAACCTTCAAAAGAATGACCAGTGCAGCCCAAAATGTCTAACTCTGCTAAGATCCTATGGCCCACGATGTACAGGAGGTGGCTTTGTGATCTCTTATGGCCTTAAAATCTGTCCCACTATGAATCCTCAAGAATTAGCATTTGCAGAAAGTAAAATAATATAGCACTCAAACAGCAAACAGCAATTCCCACAGGTCCAACCTGGCGCTGTAACTTCAGGCAAGGAATTCTGACCTCCCCAAACTCATTCTCACTTTTCATCTCGAAAGTGCACTCCAGAGTAGCAGTTGTCACTATGCACTTGTAGAGGAGGCTTCATTAACTTGTTGAAGCTCCATTAACAGAATTAACCCCTTAATTGCTAGGCACCAGACCACACCCATGAAGCTTACTCACGCAAGAACTAGGCCTTACATCTCTTGGTCAAAACTGATCCTTTATATTGCTATCAGGGGCTCAGAGGATATGCCAGAAGTTAGATGGGCTTTCTGATGGCTGCGTGAATGAGAGCAGAGTCATTCATTGTTTAAGGAGACAAACGTACGGATAAATGAGAGCGCAGATCAGCAGAGCAGCAATACCGATGGCAGGTGGCTGAGGCCAATGGCAAGCGAATGGCAAAAGCAGCAGTAGTTAATGCAGCATTAGAAAGTGGCCCAACATTCGTGCTACAACAGGAGGATGCAGGAACAGAAATTAGGGAGCTAAGGAGGACAACATAGGACTTCAGGCAAAATCTCTCTGTTGCTGCAGAATTGTTGCAATGTACAGCCCTGCTGTTTGCAAAACCGAAAGGCCACTTCCTCCCTATAAGCTCTCATTAATAGAGACAGATGGAAGCTACATCACACAGCTAGGGAAAGACGCCTCTTCCCACCACTCTTCTGTTCTTCATATATTACGGATTTGTTCTCATCCACAGCCCTATGTGACTGCTTTTCTTTTAGAGAAAAACTGTCCCCCTGTGATGGCATGTCTGGCTAGCCCCTCACGAGGAAGGAGTTGTTGGGCTGGGTTGGCCCTACCCCTCCAGTATTCTTGCTACCAATGCCAAGTCAGAAGGAGTGGTATCAAAAAAAGGGGGAGTCAGACTCAGAGAGGGGACGACTCTCAGTGCTGACCGAGCCTGGCTCCTGGTCAGACATCCTCTGAGGAGTAAGCCTCGTGGATTCCCAGGTCAGTGCGGGCGCCTGGGCAGATTGTAGCACGGGGACCAGGGAGCCACCCTGGTATCTATTTATACCTCCACCCCACACAAAGCTGATACGAGGTCTCTTTCGTATTAAAAATGATTCACAGTCTAAATATTAATAAGAATCCCTTGAAACATCAAGGGAACCAAGAGAAAGGGCTAGTCAAACCAACTTACGTTCCTGTGACTGCCAGTTGGCTTACTGCAATCCTGCAAGTGAAAGAAGGCAGCTGTACAGAGATGAAAGTCTCCCGCACAACTCCATCTTCTTGTGTTCGCCATACTGGAATGCCTCCCAGCTCCACGAAAATCAGTGAGTTTTGCCATGGATCACTTTGGAGACAGCTCCTTTGCATCTTTAAGCTTTCATTTTGGACTACAGCCAGCTTGAGAAGTTCACTCCCCAACATTTAGGGCTCTCTAGTCTAAATAACCACTTTTTGGCCCTTGGTGCATCTCTACCTCTGGTTTGTGTGTGCGGCAGGAGCAGCAGAATCCCTTCCAGGCAGAACCACGGGGCCCTTTAAAACTTGCACAAATAGGTCCTGACTAACAGATTCCTGCCCAGCAGCTTATGCGTGACACCTTGCTAAACATCCCACGCTGGATCCAGCTGAACCCCCACGCTCTCCAGTGCCCATCACCTGTTCCCTCGTCTCACGGCTTCACTTTTACCTAGTTATCAGGCTGCATATGCTCAGTCAAATACCTTGTGTTCTTCTTTCATCACCTGTTCAATAAGCTCAGATTTCATTGGTGGCTTAGAGTACTGGCCTGAAAGGAGGCCGTGTCCTAATTTAACCCTGTAGGGAAAGGGGAAAAACAAACAAACAGAAAAGACAAAAGAGATTTTCCTCCAGGCTTGGAGAAGAAAGAGTGACTGCAACTTTAAGCGCTTGAGAAAATTTTGACGCCTACAATTAGCGAGGCTGGAATATATAGCTAAGCATGCCCCGACCCGTGATCTCACTCCCCAACCCCTACCAAGATGCTAGCTCTCCCCTCTATTTATAGCCATTTTGCTCTGGTACCTTCATGGCTGCATTATTCCGATTATTCTGGCTAGAAATGGTTAATAATAGCAACATGGCCACTTACATCTGTGTGTTGAAATCTTGCGTTGGATCGAGAGGCGAGTAGTCGAATATTCTAGGAAGGTTTCCCACGTACCTGGGTGGTGAGGACAAAGAGAAGCACACAAAGGTTATAGCTGGCTTTCCTGGAGCGTCCTCTGCTCAGATATCTGGTTACCTGACTGGCTGTACTGCAGGCATACTTCAGTGACACCTTTCTCTCTTGGGAGAGCTCAGTAGTGACAAAGTTTATAAGTCCCCCACAGCAGGGGTGTTTCTGTCAGGATGAAATTGTAAAGTTTTGCTTTCCTACCTAGAGAGGAAAAGGGTGCCAGGAGCTTCCAAACAAACCTTAAAGTCCCACCCCAGGTACTAGTCTTGAATTTGGGGTCCTAGTCTTGTCTCCGACACAAACCTTGCATGTGAGCTTTGGGAAAATCATTTAATCCGTGTCTTGGCTCCTCATCTGTAAAAGGGGCTCAGTTGTGACTCCCAACCTCACAGGGCTGGTGTGAGAAAAACTGTCCTAATGATTGACAGGTTACTGCAGCCCAGTTTCAGAAGAGCAAGACAGATTCACCCATCTATTGTCAATAAGCTCTAAGGAATACCTTAGACCAGGGATACTCAAACCCTGGCCCAAAGACCAGATTTGGCCTGCAGAGCTGTGTCATGTTGCCATTCCTCTGCTGCCAAATTTCTGCATTCATGGGGAACTCCATGGGCCAGATAACATGGCCTTGCATACTATATCGATGTGCAGGACCCAGCAGAGCTAGTGCTTGACTCTGGTGTGCAGGGATGGGCAGAAGCAGTGTGGGACCGATCAGGGCATGAGGGGCCCAATCTAGATGCACGGGGCCTAATTCTGGCACCAGGGACCCAACCCAGCCTACGGATTAGCCCCATGCAGGGCCAAAAGGTAAGGCACCACTGTTAGACCATTCAGTGCTGCCTCAGCCAGCCACAATCTCCATCAGAGTATTACTTTATTTGGCATGAACCATGAGGGTACAATTGAGAGCATATGTCCATTCATCCTCATCCATCTTCTACCCTTAAAAATCTCTGCTACTTCCTTTATACCAAATGTTTCTATTAGGTCCAACAATCACACTGCTGACAACAATCTCTTAGGAAGTCCATCCTGACAGAGACAGAAAAGTTAGCATAAGCGTCCGGGCATGAAAGACTTAATAAATCTACAGATACCGCTCCATATGGCTGAGTAAACAAACAAAAACCAAATTCCCCCCACATTCTTTTCCAGAAGACAACTGTTACATGAAACCTGGGAAGATTTCCAAGATCTGAATGTGCCACTTTCAAAATGCACACTACTTCTGCTGGACTATAAAGGAACCCTCTAAAGTATTATCATCACTCATGTACAATTATAAGGTCGCTCTCCTTGGAATGCCAAGTATTTTGCTCTCGTTAATAGCTACAAGGTATTTTTGATCAATCCCATGGAAAAAATCTCAAATAAATACAAAACAATAATATTAATTTATCAATTACCAGGACAAAATGATTAAACAATCTATTTTTACAACTCAGATTCCCTTTTTTTCCATCCAGAAATTGCTCGAGCTCATAAGGTACCTCTCTCTATCTCTCTCTCTCTCTCTCTCTCTCTCACACTTTGTAAAACTTGTCTTAATTTATATTTGTATTGTTAATATGCTATAATATTCCTAGAATGCTTAGAATTTTTCTGGGTTAAGTGTACTTATACCAGTATAGTTTATTCCCATATGAAAAGAAAAATAAGCCCTCTCTCTTCCCTACTTGTATAGCCATATCCATGCTAATAGGTACAACTCCATGGGTTAAACAATTTCTCATAAAAAGAACCAAGTGCTGCAAAATCTTTGGGCAGACTAGGCTAAAGTTTGCAAGTTCAAGAGTGATCTTTGGGCAGGGTAGCCAATGCAAATACTTTATCAGTTAATCTGTCACTGAACTGGATGGAAGAACCTGCTTGCACTGAGGGTGCAATATTGAAACAGCACTCAGATTACAAAAATAAGAAACCATGACCATGCAGCCTGTGCAAAACCACTCCTGGGAATTACTTACGCTCGCTGAAACTCAGGGATGCTGAAAATGGCCTGCATGACAGCGTTGATGTAGCAGCTATTTCCCAGGTTCTTCATGCCTGTGTATCCTGGGCCATACATGGGTTTGAGCTTCATGCCAGATTCCTGAATTACCTCCCACTCAGAGACTCTTGGCTTGATGTCGTTATCTCTTAGACTGTTCTCTGTCTGAATGCAAAGGGACTCTGTTGCATTTTTTTAAATAAAGCAGCAATTACAGGGCATTAGTTACAAACCAATGTTAATTTTCTAACAGGGGAAAGCCCAACCGGAAAAGGAAAGAAAAAGGTCCCAACCCTAAAGAACAAGCTTCTGGATCAAAATGTCAGCTATTGAAGCACATTGGTTAATCTCAGCTCATGAAGATATAACCAACCTAGTTTGGAAACTGCAAAGAGTATGGCTATAGTAGCATACCCTGAGCATCTAGACTACTAGTAGAACCTGAGGCAGCTAGGGGCCATCACCATCAGCTGTAGGCATGGCAGTGTAACCACAACCTTAGGTCACAGCTCAAGGGGGTTTCTCTAGGTCAGACTGGAGCAATCCAATGTTATGGTCCTGAAGACACTACTCTGACACGCCTATGCAAGCACAGCCACAGCTCACTACACTAAACGGTTATTAGCAGTAGATTACTCATGCATAGGCATTTTACTAGGAGGTCCAAAGTCAAGGAGTTAAATCCTGACCCCTCTGAAATGACTGAGACATGTACTGCATGCTTATTAGGGTTTTTTATTCCTAAGGAGGAACACTGACAGCTTAATGGTGTCTTTCATAAATGTGGGCATTTGTACACATGATGGTCGTCATGATGTACATGTGACAAAAATGTACCGTGTGTGGCTTAATGCTGTCACACATTACACATGCACCAGTTTTGGGGTTTTTAAATGACTCTGCGTTGTTGCAAATGAAACTACATCTGGATGTAGCTTAGTTTCCAATGTTGCAAAGTGCAATGATACAGCTGTCAGCTCATTCCCCGACCACGGGAGAAGCAGGCAGGCAAGCACGCAAGAAAAAAAAAGATTGGGCTCCTTGCCACTCCTGCCTTCAGCAGGTGCCTGGTTGCCACAGGCACCTGCTGAAGGCAGAAGTGGCAAGGGGCCCAATCCTATATTTCTCCCCCTGCCCCCCCAACCTGGGGGACGAGTTGCCAGCAGGCTCCAGTCCTTCCCTTCACAGCAGCAACACCCCCTGGGGCTGCCCAGGCAGGCTGCTCTCTCAACTCAGATGCATCACCCAGCCAGATCCAATTCTTCCCTGAGTCTGCTGGAGCTTCCAATGCCTTACGCACTACCCCGTCACTTTACCGCCACCTGGAACCCCCCAGGAATAGCCCATTCCCAGGCAGTCCCAGGTGAGGGGGAGAGTGCACAGGGCACTGGAAGCCCCAGAGGGCTTGGGGAAGAGTTGGATCTGGCTGGGTGCTGCCTCTGAGGTGGGGCAGGGCCCACCTGCTAGCAGCCTGCTCGGGCAGTCTTGGGGGGTGCTGCCACTGCTGAGGGAAGGACCCAGGTTACCTGCATCTCAGAGGCCGTTTGTCCTGCCAGCAACACATCCCCTGACTGCAGAAGAGGCAAGCAGACTCTGCAGAAAAAAGACGATCAGGCAACCTGCTGCTTCTGCCTTCAGCAGGCAAATGCTGGAAACAGTGGAGGTCCTGATCCTTCCCCCCACCCACCGGCAGAGCCTGCCCATGGCCGGGGGCAGCCCTGAACTGCGGGGGCCCCCAGTTCTTCCCTCCACCACAGTGGTGCCCCCAGGACCACCCAGGCAGCCTGCCAACAGGCAGGCGTTGTCCCACTCGAAGGCAGCACCCAGCCTGATCCAACTCTTCCCTGAGTCCACCCAGGGAGCAGCACCCGGTGGGCTTCCAGCGGGTGGGCTCAGGGAAAACTTGGATTGGGCCAGATGCTGCCTCCGAACTAGCAGCCCACCTGGGTGGCCCGAAGGGGTGCTGCCGCAGCAGAAGAAAGGACTGGGGCCCCTTGCAGCTCAGGGGCTGCTCGGCTACCCCGGGCTGCAGGTAGGCTCTGGCTTGTGAAAAGGGGGAGGGAAAAAAAGGATCACGCCCCTTGCCATAACAGTGACAGAAGCCCCTATATTGAAATGGTGGGTTTCAATTAAAAACCCACCATTTCAACTTAGGGGGCATAAAATAAAATCTTGGGGATTAAACACTCATTACATGTACAAGCGCCCTAAGGCTCCTATCCAATGGTATCAACAAGGTTTTAGTGTTAGACCTGAGAAGATATTTAAAATTTAACTCTTCACTTATCATTTATACAGTTTATTGCCCGTTTTCTTTTGCCTGGACAACAGACATGGACTAATCCATTTCTTTCTCGTTCATAGTTTTCAATCCACCTCATTTTCGGTTTTTTGTGCATTACTACAAGATTGAGTTGGCAAACAAAAAATGGTCTTATTTAGCATCTTCCATTCATCTGTAATATCCATGCAAACACGGTGGGCACCATCATACCCATTTTACAGAGGGTGAAACTGAGGCATGGAGAAGGGAAGTGGCATATCAAAGGTCACTTACCAGCAGCTCAGTGACAGAGCTGGAAACCCCATGCTCTTGAGGCCAGGCTACTGTGCCCTCTCCAAACAACACTGCCTCCTCGGCCAGGAGGGAAACATATTCCTTTTGTATAATAACCTCTTTCTATCAGGAGTCCCCAGCTTTATGGACCCATTTCCATTTGTCTTACGTTTAATCCCTTCTGTTGTTAACAAAATGCAATTTTGAGGCCATATTCGGTTTATTTTTTTAATTACCTTTGTCTCATCCATTTGTTTCACTTACCTGTAGTGGATTTAGGCTTTTTACCCTTAAAATTGCATGTGCCACAGGACTGTTGCTCATAAACTAGCTGCTGAGCACAGTTAAATATTCTCAATATTCATCTCCCTTATTTAGCAGAGCCTTTTAGCTTTGTGGCAAGTGATGCACAAAACTCTGCGAGGTAAGTGTGCAAACTACAGACCAGAAGGGAGCCCTAGCAAAGGCAAATCCCAGATCCTGAAGTTACACAAAATGATTCCTTGCAGCCCAGGGCACAAACATGGCTCAGGTGACAGTATTCTTCCCAAAGCTAAATACTATTTGAACAACAGTACACAGCAATCACATGTACACAAGCTTAAGGAATCCCATTTTTCACTGATATGGTGTCTGCCCCGTCCCATCCCGTCCCCTGCCCCCAACACCCCAAGTAGAACAGTGAGACTGAAGAACAAGGGTATTTCCTACCCCTTGCATCTGGAGCATGTCAATCCCGAAGTGTGCCAAGTGCTTTGCCACGTGTGGATCTAAAACTGCCTCCTCCTCCTCAAAGGAATAGACATCTATAAAAACAGAAAGAAGCAGATGTGATGACACACAACGTTAGCCTTGGTTTTGTTTACCAACAAAACGCTCCCAGAATAGTACTGCCAAAGACGGCAGTATCATTATTCTCTCTGGGTTGGTATACGACATACAGAAATGAGTAAATGCACAACTGTAAAAGCTGGGAAGTGTCTGATCCTCTCCAAACATATCCTCAAAGTATATATAGCGTATAGGTTTGATCCTTTTCAAATACATACCTTGAGAGTAACAGCCCAACACCCTCTGCTCCTGTCAAATAGCCTCCAAATCTCCCCCAACTCACGAGAAGCAAATTCCTCACTAATCAACAAATACCAAACACCATATAACCCTGTCTTAAGAACAAATGCAAAACCTATCAACATATATCCACGGCTACCAAAATCACGACAATGAAACCATTAGAAAACCATGGAGCCTGTAGATGTCTATCATGGGATGTGGTACACCTCGTTCAATGTATGAAATGCCCTCCCGGAAGCTACGTGGGTGAAACTAAACAGGCCTGACACTCCAGACTAAAGTCTCACAGGAAGGAGTTGGGCAGAAGGTAGGTCATGGTAGCACCTTAGAGACTGTTTCAAAGGGGCATGAGCTTTTGTAGGTGACAGCCTACTTGGCTCTGTGAAAAGTGTTCTTCCACTGGTGTTTGGGTGTCTTGGTCCTTTATCTCTTTTCTTGCCAAGTCCTTTCATAGCATCTGACAATCACTCCAGTTTTGACCTCATAGTCCTCTTACTCAAGAGAAATCTACAAAAGTTTGCACAAGACAGGCCTGGAAACAAAAAATATCCGTAACTTTACTAGACACTAAACATGAACTAGACATAAGAGGAGGGTTTCATAACACATAATCTAACCGGTGGGTCTTCTAACCGCTCTGTACCCCACAGGTAATCATGACCCTTTTCTCTCCTGAATGGTCTTGATCTTTTACATAATTAGGTTACCTGTTCAATTGCACTTCTGCTTTGAAGCTACTTCTGATTGCTTCTTTTTGTTCCTAGTCTCCAACCCTGTTTTCTTTTACATATGGAGTTAAATACAAGCCATCATTTTTTCTGTTACTTAGCTTAAGCTGTACCTCTTTCTTTCCCAGACCTGAGGAAGGACAGTTTACGCCTGAAAGTCTATCTAACATCTCTCCCAACTATGGTCTAATAAACTATGGTCCAATAACAGTTGGTTTAATAAAAATACCACTGTAAATTAAAGCCCCTTGCTTTTCACATATTTCCTGGATCATTACAGCTACAACAATATCTAGTTCTATTAAAGGCTGTCAGGTTATACTACTTCTGCACTGAGGAGAGAAAGTCCCATCACTTTTCTCTTGCACTAGGCGATTACTCCTTGGACACCCAACAAGGCTGCACCAGAATTTCCTTCTCTGATTCTTTCTCCTCCTCCTCCTTGGAAACCAGCAGGGGTAGGAGAGAAGGGTGCAAGCCCCATGGGCTTAAGTTTCCCCTAGATGGGTGACATTGCTGCCCTGGTTGGTTATCACACAACAGAACTCAAGTCAAGAAGGGAAACAAAGCTTGCTTAGCAAGAATGCTTTCTTGTCAAAACAGAAACCACCAAGGTTGAGGGGAGGCCTGAAAGAAAGGAAGGGCCCAGTGTTCAGTGTTTGCCGGGAAAGATGAAACCTGCTCTGATCAACTAAATGAGGTAACAGATATGAGGGATGCTGTAGCCAGACTTTAAGGACAAGGCCTCTGTTCCCTCCTTGCTCCAATCAGGGGTGGCTACTTTCTTCAAGTCCCTCCCTGGAGTCTGAAAGGACTTGGCATGGCTTCCCAGTCCTTCCTGACAACCACCTGCTAGAATCCGCTCTCCACCTTTCCCTCCCCTCCATTTCCTTGCACTTCCCCAGGCCGGTCTTCATCCACAGGCACACGCATCTCCCACTGTGAGGCAATATCTGACCCCTGCCTGATGGAGGGACAAGAACTGGTAGCAACAGAACAAGTCCCATCAGAAGCACAAAGCTAGGGACAGGAGGGCAAGACCCCAGAAGACAAGGAGAAAAAAAAAGTATTTCATATCAGATGTCTCCTTTCCAAACAACGTCCAACCCTGTCATCCCCCTAACAGTCATAAAACAGCTCCCCTCCTCAGCACAGTGTCATCTGGCTACCTGCATGAAGCCTTTGCAACCGGCCAGTCCTCCCAGAGTTTAGACACCTGCGGCTTGGACGTGCGTTGACCCCACTGGAATTTGTGCCTCAGCATTGGGCTCTAGTCGGTCTCAAAAGTCAGTGCAACTTTTGAAAAGGTACTGTGTCTTCATAGTAGTGACACCTCTCAAACTCCGGAGTAGGGTTGTCGAGATACACTGTCAGAGGCTCATTAATTTAACATTCCCACTATTCGCATGAGTCATGGGTGACCCCACCTGTATTCATGTGGATGCAACATGTCCCTCTGCTGAAACTCCACAGCGAGCTAGCATTAGTAGCCAAGAAGAAATGACAGCTTCATCAAGACAGGGGTTCACAGCATTCCCATCCCCTTACACTGAGGTCAGAGTCCAGGCCAAACACCACGCAAAGCTCAAATACATCAGTGTATCGTGGGTAACTGCCTTTTACACGGAAGTGGGGTTTTTCTTTTCCCCCAGCTCAGACAATGGAAGAGCGAGGCAGGGCGAGATCACGCCGAACAGGAGAAATGGAACAGAGATGTGCGAGGCAATCTTTGCTCAAACCCAGATCCTGTTTCCCGAGCTTTAACACTTTCAGCTCTGTGGCTGCCAATTTAAAATTATAGCGACATCTTTTTTTTATAGAGAATAAAGGAGGGAGACGGAGAAGGGATTCATTTATTTACAAAATGCAGACCAGTAAAAATCAGAGGGGGGAAAAGAGAGGCTCTGAATTCTGAAACATACTCATATACATGATCACAGTAGATTCAAGACATACACCGGTCAGAACAATATTACTGCGGCAAAAGAAAACTGGGTTCACAGGAGCTGGTGAGGTAGGAGCAGGGAATAACAAGCAGCATAAACAGAGGTGTTTGCAGCAAGGAAAGGAAAGATGCTGGTCCATGGCAAGGACTGATGCCCCTACTCCTTTTCCTGTGGTACCCGGAGGGTTTGATGCCCTACTGGCTGCAGATGCAGCCGTCCGTTCCGAGGCTGGGGTTGAGAGGCAGAGAGGGCAAAAGGCTGGACCCGATGAGCTGTAAGGTCAACTATGAAACTAAGCCAAAGCACCCACGAAGCCACTCACTCAATTAATCTGTGCTGAAGAAAACATGCTACTTCTAGCCACTGTGCCTGCAGCCAGATTAGGGAAGCACAGCAGCATGATGAAGAAAAGGGGACCCAGATGCCTTGTCACGAGAGCTAAAGAAGGAGACAGCCACATCTGTCAAAACATACAGGAATTAGAGAAGCCCAGACAAGAAGAGTTCATGGAAGTGATTGCATTTAAGGCCCCAGGCTGAGATTTAAAAGATTTGGGGTGATCCCTGGCCCTGCCGCAGAATTATCATCTGACCTGTGCTGTAAACAGGGCATATAAAGTTACCTCTCCCACAGACATCTCATGACATTTGCTGGTAGCCGCACCAGTTTTGAGCCCTCTGAAAAACACTAGAAGCCCTGCTGTATATCTGCACAAAGACATGAGAAATCCCTTTTGTCCTTCTGCATGTGCTTCTTGCATCACTGAGACCCAAGAGGAAGCAGTCACTGCAGTGCCACTACCTACCACCCTGCAGCGGTGGGCAAGGAGGGGTGGAAGCCACGGCTGAGCTCCCCAGCAGTGCTGTAAAGGGGCAGTACAGCACCAGGACGGACTTCTTATTCCTCTGACTCTCTGCCTCCCTCTCTCAGGAAGGAGCTGGCTCTCCCTCTCAATGTGATTTCTGCTCTGTGTTGTGCCCCATTACTCAGGCGGGATTGGAAGGCTACAGGCCAGTCCTTAAGTGGTGTATTATTTAGCACCGACTGCTAATTAAGCAGCATGTAGGGAGGAAGGAGCCTTTCCTCCAGGAAAAGCAGAGCTGACTTTAGATGGAACAGGAACAAAGACCTGTGCAGACCAGCTGCTACCCCCTCACTGGAAAAAAAAAAAAAAAGGATGACTGTCTGTCCTCTGTTACCAGAGAAGCCATGTAAGAGAGGAGGTGGAGGGCAGAAGGACAACAGCTACCGGAAGCCAGACTGTGGCTTAAAGAGCCCTCAATAACCCAGCGAAACAAGACCTTCTTTCAAGACTGTACAGCAGATGCAGCTGAGACCTGCTAAAGGAAAGATTATGACAACCTTCTACATCCAAGTCTTTAAAAGCACTGACCTCCCAAGTTCAGATATAAAAGCGAATCTTGCATCCAGGAATCGAGCGTTAATGCAATAGCAAGTAAAGTCAGGCCCTCAGCAGGTGCAGCTGAGTGACACTCAGAGGAGGTATACATAGATGAATTCAAGAGAAAGCTGAGAATTAAATAGAAAGTAAGGGTCTTATAAATCAAACCCCTCTGATGTGCAAAGCATGGTGCAAATGCACCAGCTGTGATAGGAAACAGCTGGTGGAAAGCCATTTCTCACCTCACCCATACAGCCATGAGCACTGAAAATCAAGTTTGAATGCAAAAATCATATTCCCCGTTTACATTTTCTCCTGTAGTATGGCAAGAAAACAGAATCTCTGCCTAGGTCTTCTCACTCCACATTATTTCAACATGCTTAATCCTCACATATCAGAATCCTCACCACAGCAACACCCTGGAAAGACACACAGAGAAAACAATGACACTTATCCTTCCTTTTGATGACCTTAAAGCACGTTATATAACATGCATAAGCCTCATATCAGGTCCGCATACTCCATGAGTATTCAAGAACAAGAGCTTATGGGTTTGATGCAGGGATCACTTGCAACATTTTATGCTTTGTGCTATGCAAGAGACCAGATTTGATGCCCCTTACGATCCCTTACAAACTATTAAATTATTATTATTGCAAGACACACAATTTGCAGAAGAAAAGAAACTGATTACTGGGAGATCAAGACCTATCAAAAAGGGAGGAGGGTCATCCTCATATTCCATGTATGGAAAAAAATTCAAGAATTGGGTAGATATAAATGTGCCATTTGGACCATCATGGCTACAATGTCACTCTTGCACTACCATACATTGGAAGATATTGAAATCCAATGCTTACAATGGGAAATCCACAATCTAATAAAAAAAGAAGCCAGACCATATAGTAACATCTTCCCCTAAGCCTGTGCAAGAAACATAATTATCCCAAGGAGATTCATGATCTGCAACCCTCTAGCTAACATACAACACCACAAATGCAACACAGCTAGGCAGGAGAATTTCAGAAAAGCTAAGAAACCATCTTCACCTAAACTACTTCAAAAGGGATCAACTTGAACAGCAAAATGAAAGGTAAGAATGACTTTCCTCCCTTTTTATAGGCCTTGATCTCCCAGTAATCAGCTGCTTCTCTTCTGTTAATTGGGTGTCTCTTTCCTCTGACAACTTCTTTCACTCCCCTCCTACGACTTTTTTTTTTTTAAACTATGCTACGCTTGGCTTGTTCTGGTCAGATCCCAATTATACAATTGGTCCAATAAGAGCTATCACCCTAAGAAATCCTTGCCTCTCACATAATTTGGGGACCATCATGGCTAAACCATAACTCTTACACTACCATATATTATTGCTTTTTAACAGAAAGGGAAGCCAAGCTGGACAGAAGTGAGTGGGTGGCCCTGGGCTGCACAATAACTACGATCCTAAATTTCTCAAACCCCAAGTCCATTCTCTTTTACCACAAGACAAAACGATTCTCAGCAGCAAAGGTTCCATGTTTAATCATATCATCTCAGGACTAAAAACAAGGAATTGAAACACAGCAGTATTTGCTGCAAAGCAATGCTCTCTCTAGATGGATTTTCCCCATGTTACAGATTTTTAGGATATTCTTCTATTTTTTTTATTTCCATCTCACCAAGTTTTCCCAATACTTAAATCATATATACTACAAATCCAGCTACTCCAGCATGGACAATATGTACAAATAATACAGCTCTTCGGTGGTAGAAGACCTTATGGTATGCATGGTATATTTTGGTTTTGCTGGAGCTGAGCACAAATCCACCCAGTGACCTACCTGCGCCATCAGGAGTGATGGTTCCTAGCTTCACCGCTAATGGATATCCCATCTCTTTGTAGTGTTCCAGAGCATGCCCATTTCCCCCACTGCCATCAAAAAACCATTTTCCACACAGCACTGAGCCATCCGTCAGGTTCAACCAGAGATTCTCCCGCAGGTCACACTTTGAGCATTTCCAGCCACTGAAAAGGACAAGTATTGAAAATAAGGCAGGAGAAACAGATCAGTGCTGCAGCCCGCAACACCGATACGTGACTCAAATAAAAGCCCTCCCATCTGCCAGAGGTATCCCACAGCTGGAGGTAATCCCACAGCTGGAACAAGCAACCAGCACAGCCCCCCAGGCTTGCAAGTCACGAGGCAAGCCCTTCACTCCAAAGAGCACACCGTCTCCTCACCTGGGGGGGATCCGAACGCCATTATCTAACTGTACAAGTGATTTGGCATGTTTAGATACTTGTAGTTCTTCTTCCCAGGAATCAGGATCCTGCTTTCGGTAGGGAGATTTGGAGCTGAGAAGAGCATCGCAAGCTATTGTCACCTGGAAGAGAAGCCAGAAAAGCACCAGTCAAACTCAAAAACTAATCTGCGTGTGACAGGTGTTATGGTATAACACTGAAAAGGTCTGAGAACTAAGCAGGCCACTGTCAGCTTCCTTGCTGCCAACTCTACGCCCTAACTAATGCTAGCCTCATTCTGTGGAAACCCGAAGGGCAGTTACTACTCATACCTTGTTAGGAGTCTGGCCAAATCTTAGGTCCAAAATCAGCAAGGCAGTTAAGCACATGTATAACAGAAATCAATATAGTGCTATACAATATGCAGGAGCATTTTCCTGCTAGCCATAACAATTTTTTCCATAGTGCCAGAGACTTCTTCCTATAGCCACACTATGAGATGAAGCTAAGTGTAGACCGTCTAACCCAGGGGTAGCAATTATTTCAGGCAGAGGGCCACTTACTGAGTTTTGGCAAGCCATCGAGGGCCGCATGACAGGAAGCCAGGGGCAGATAAATATTATTTTTCTAAATTTTTTAGAGGCCCCGCAGGCTGGATAGAATGGCCTGGTGGGCTGCATATGGCCCATGGGCCACATTTTGCCCACCTCTGGTCTAACCTCTTCTTTTTAAACACAAGAGAAATGCTGATGATATTGGGGGGGAGGGGGTTATGTCAATGAAAACAGCTTGCTTTAAATATTTGCTGTAGACTTCCCAACAATTGCAGCACGGTGATAACTTACAAGGATCAGAAAGCAAAATTCACAAGTCTGTTTTTATCATTGAAGCCGAGAGAAATGAAAAAGACAAGCCAACATCATTAATCATGCGAATTAATTATTAGAAGTGAAAGTCTATTTAATATATCTACTGATATTATTAGTAGCATGAATTAGAATACATCTGAATTTAAAGGAAAGATTAGATTTTAATCTTACGGCAATCCCCGAAATAAAAAACTGGCTATAAGTTATCTTCCAGTTTAAGTGCTATATATTTTGACCCCAACCCAATGGGATTGCTAATGAGATTAGGAATTAAGCAGACTGGGTGTTTCCCTTTGGCTCAAGTTTTTTAGTTTTGGATTTTGGGTTCTGGATATGTACCCTGCCAAATGAATGGCAATGAAGTCACTAGGAGGTGAAGGTGCTCAGAGCCTCTGGAAAAAATGGGCCCCTGGTGTCTCAAGCTGGGCATTTAAAAACCAGAGGTCACACTTCAAAATATTTGGGCCTTCTTTTTAGGAGTGCAGATAACATGACAACTAAAACACAGGTGCATTAACAGGAAAGTTGATACTAGGAATGACTCAATACATATGTATAAAGTACTGGGAGGGGCAGGAGGTGGAGATGTTGCCCTTTCCGTCTTATTAACAGCAACTTTCCTTATCTTAGAGGATCTACTCAAGTAAAAGGACTTGGCACTTCTGCAATAGATTAACTTTCCCCCTGTTTCCTTTAACACCTTCTCTAGGGGGCTCTTCCTACCAGAAATCCCAGGAAATCCTAGACCTTAATCTGAAGGCATATTCTCTCCTCTTTTACCATATTCCTGGCCACACAGGACATCAATCTTAACCCTCCCCAAGCCTGTAATCCTTTATCTGTAGCTTCCCCAAGGTCTCCCATCCACACAGGATACTGCAGGGTTTTTCCAAAAGAAAACCAATATGATCTATCCAGATTCCCCTTCCTCTCCACTACACCTTCACCCATTACTAATGCCAAGCTCCTCCGCACGCTCTAATCGCTCAGCTTCTCACAGCAACCCCTCCACCACCACCTGCATTCACTTGCCCACCCACTCAACCCCCTTGCAGCACCGGGAGACCTCATCTCCCGTGAGGCTCGGAAACCAATCCACTGACCCCCACACTGCCCTGCCTACCGCTACACCCCATCCTCTCCAAATCCACTGAATGCATCATCTATACACAGGCTTGACTTTGGCACCACTACCCACCTCTCAAACTGCTCGCTCTAGCTACCTATTCCTACTGAAATCACATCTCCCAGCACTTCCTTCTCTCTCTTGTTTGGATAGAATTGTTCATACATCCCTTTGCAACATCTTTGCTTCCCTGGCCTTGTATCCTTCATCCTGTCCAAACAAGAACAGTCCCCGAGAGCCACCTGACCCCTATACCTACTCCTCTGAATCCATCTACTGGCTGCCCCTTCTTCTCCAACTCATCGCCTTCTAGCTCCTTGTCCCTGATTTCAAGAGACAGCTGAGCACTGTCTCTCCCCATTTCTACAGTGGTATAACTAGGGGTAGGTGAAAGGCGCACCCGCCCAGATGCCAAGTTAGAAAGTGTCAGAATCACCCCCCACACCCAGGGTCTGCACCCCAGCAGCAGACCCATGCCAGAAACTTCAAACCAGGCCCCAGCTGCTGCTTTAAGATACAACCAGGGCAGATGGGCTTTATAGTGAAGGTGGCAGCAGCTCAGCCAGGAACGGTTAGGAGTTCCCAGCATGGGCAAGACAGCTGCCCCCTCTGCTGCCCCCACTCTCAAGCTGTATTCCTCCCTTCGGAAGTGCAAGAGCAGCATGAGGATGAAGTTTATAACAAGAACTGATATTAGGAATGTAGGGAACCATAAATACCTAAAACCAATAGGGGAAGGAGTAAAGTAAATGTGTTTTTTTTTAAAAAGCAGCAAAGATAAACCAGGAGAAGATGTGGCTAGAGGATAGAAAAGCAGTGAAGATAAAAGAACATAGACAGCAATTTTTAAATGTTTCTCTCTTGCTCAATATTCTGGGCAGGGGGTGAAAAAAAATCCTTTCAATAAAGCCCCATTCAAGAAAACCAAACCCAATTTCCATAAAAATGAACTGGGGGTCAATTCCTGTTCCACAGTCGATAGCACACACTCACTGACCAGTGCTGGTAACTCTTCTATGTTTGGTAATGAGATTTCATAATGATCTGGAAATATAACAAGCTTGGCTTCATCTTCATATTCATAATCATCATTGTTTAAATCACCATTTGTTTCTAGATCTGCAAAAAAAAAAAGAGAGAGAGAGAGCGCGCATTAGGCAATAATCAAGTGATAGGGAAGCAAAAAAAACCCTCTGAAATTTGACAAGATGAGCCAAGGAACAAAATATCCCTCAAACTAATCCTCGTTCACAATTAAATCACCACTGTCCTCTCTGTGAACATCACCCATCACTGCAGTTACAGGCCCAGCCCTTTGGGAAGCAACTCACAAGATTTAGCTCAGTGGTTTTCGGGTGGTTCATTAAGAACAAGAATATGATGTTCTGCTCCCACCTGTTATCCAGCGTCTCAAGACATTTTGCAAACACTAGGACCCTGTGTACGTAGTTGTGTTGTCCCAGTTATATCAATCCAGTTATACCAATCTGATCTGCAGGTGGACACTTGTTCCAGTAGAGAGGATTTTTTGTTTTGTTTTGTGTTTCTTTTTATAAAATAGATTTATATGTATATCTATAGATATATAGATAAATCTATATCGTAAGCTAAACTGGAGAAAATGCACTCATATACTGAAACAGGGTGGTATACTAGTATACCTACATCACTTACACCCACACAATCCACTGGACCAATACCAAATTTCCCCCAGTAAACAAGGCCTTCCAGTCTCACCCCATTCCCCATGTAAATACGATTATTACCATGAGGAAGGTGTAGCAGAGACAAGTTAAGGGTCAGCTTCTCAGAATCTGCACTGCCCATTAGCAGCACCTGTGGAGCTGCACTGCTCAACCTCTTTGATAATGAAGCCTGACATTTTCCTGTTGCAACACCCGCCTCCAAGATGGAAGTGCGCAAACACAGCAAGCCTTTTTTGGAAAAGTTGACTATGCAATGTGTCTAAGACCCCCCACCACAACCAAGTGGAGAACTTAATGGTAGCAAGACATTTTAGCACAGTGAAGTAACTTTGTAACCCTGACAGATGAATGTACAATAAAAGCAGCTGATGTGTAGTCCAGTGTTGCCATGGAGGCTCTTTGGATGATACGTTCAGCCATCAGTGACCTAAGAATAGGAATGAGAAAACTTCGAGATTCACAGACGTGAAGTCCCAAGTGGCAGTGGTGGTAGAGCAAGCAGAAAGCCCAAGACAAAAAGATGGAGAGCCCAGTTTACCAAGAGATTTCTGTTAAGTTTGGGTGCATATTTTGTATTGCGCCTTTTATTTTTCTTCCCCTTATACTAGGCACATTTTACAAGGCAATATAAAAAGGGAACAAGAGGAAGGAGGGAGCTAAGTAAAAAGCACGGGTCCATTGCCGTCGATGAGCTTCAACAAAGTAGGCTCCATCAACACATGCTTCTACGGATTACAATGAGTCACCTCAAGGAGAGAGTTTGGCCAAATAAGGCTGCATTAGCTGCTGCTGACCCACGGTGGTCCGAATGTGTCCCCAAAATACACACACAGGATTACTTTGCTATTTGATGCTAAACAAGCACTGGTAACAACTACCAAACACGTGAAATGCAAGAAACATCCAGTGTATACCATGGGCAGGGTGAAGATAAAAGGTGCCAGGGATACATCACCAAGACATTTAGCCAAACTTATCTACAAAACAGCTACAGCATGGATGGCATCACTGAGTTTTACCCAAACATGCCTCAACTGGACCTGTAAGGCTCCATTCAGTCCTTGAGCTCTCAGCTGTGGTTGCCAATAAGGGAGGAAGGGAAGGGCAGGACATCTAGAGCCAATTGCTGTTCCAGTGATGTGAACCCTTGTCCAGCAGGCACTGGCCCAGCCCTCCCAACATACTTCACATAGGCTGAAAACAGCCAGGAAAAGCTTTTAGTCATTTGCTATTTGAGCGATCTAACGAAAACACCGTCCTGCGTTGGACTCCGAGCCACATCATCCTCACAATAACCCTCCCACACTGCAGTGTAACACAGGCCACGCAGTCACCTTGCTACCACCAGGGCTGCTTTAACACTCCCTGTTACTAACCTGCATTTTGTTGTCGTGATACTATATTTATTAATGAATCCAATCCATCAAATAACAGATTTGACATGCAAAAAAACATACCTAAGCCCCCAGCAATATACACAAAGGCAAACTTTAATCTTCTATATCAGCAGTGCTACCACAATCCAAATCAACACCCACAGAAATCTTGTGCTCCCTTCCTCTCCTCTCCCCCAGTCGCCAACAGTCCCCCCATGTTTCTGTCAACACCAAACCGCTGCATTTCTTCATCTCTATATAATAATTCATCCTTTCCTTTTCCCTGGAACTGCATAACACTGATCTCATTCCCTTTCCCTTATCTCTGCTTTTGATTTTGAAATTTATCCTAAATTTATTCTGAAGTGTTCACTCATAGACCTTGCACTTCAATATTCAAAAAGTTTCCCATATGTTCTGGTTTGGAAGCAGGAAAAGATTTCTTTCTAAGCAAACTCCAATAATTTCCACCAGATTTCCAAGTGAACATCATTTTGCTTTCTCCTGTGTACAACACTGACTCACTAAGACAACTTTTCCATTACTAAGACAACTTTTTTTCAAACTTTTTGAAACCAGTTATAATTCTAGGGCTGTCAGTCCTCTTCCAGGCTTTTGCAATTGTAATTCGTGCAGCCGCTAGAGGATGAGCAATCACTTCCTTATGACACTTATTGAACCTTCCTGAGAACTCTGCATCATATAAGAACACTAAGGGGTTCGTCAGTGGTTGGTATCCTATTATGTCCCTCACCATGTCTCCACCTTTCTTCCAAAACGGTTTAATTCTTGTACAGTCTTCCCAACCCCCTCCAATATTGGCCTGTTCCTATAGCATAAATGCATTTAATTTTAAAGTGGGGTGAGATAATTATAGGATGTTTAAATTGTTTTCTTTTATTATTGTGTAAATGAATGCAAGGACCGTTTTTCCAGATGGTCTCCCATTCTTCAGTACGAATTCCCGATCCAATGTTGTCCGCCCATCTTGCACTAACCTGTATTTTAAGAGTAAATCTATTGATTTAACCATGTTGCTAAAACACCGATCACCTCTACTGAATAACAACGCTAACCCAAGTGACCTCAAGCCATCGACACAGGATGACAAAGCAGAGAAGCTACATATAGACAATTTCCAAGAAAATGACAGTGCCCAGCACCAAAGCAAAGCAAAAGCAGCTTAAACACAGAGCACCTTTAAGTGACTCCATATTTGTTCTGCCAAGCGGATAAAATACCTAAAAGCTCAACACAGCTGGGGAAAGCTCATCATGACAAACTTGAAACAGCCACCAGAGGGTGCTGAAAGATGGTTTAGTTTGATCACGACCTGTGTCTTTAGATAGTTGTAAGGATCTGCAACACACTGCATTGTATCTTCACAATACAAGCAGCTGGGGCAAGCAGTCTCCCTAGTTTTAATGATCTGCCATATAAAAACAGCAATGACACAGCTGTTCTAGATGCAAGAAACAGAGGCATACAAGGAGCCATTTCATATAACAGTAGATAGACGATAGGGACTCCGCTGCTGCTGACCTGAGATGGATTTGAACTGCTGATCTAGAGATGAAAGACTTGGTATCCCATTAGCAATTAATCCCCTGCCAAGTAAAGTAATGATGCACTTAAGAGTACCCTGCCATTTTAGCCACTGTGAACATGGGGTGCTGGGGATGTTCAATTTACCTGCTGATGCTCATATGCCACTTTGATGATTACAAGACCAAAACCTTACGTTCTCTTAGTAAAACTGCCTCATGTCTGACAGCCTGATCTTGTCCAGCATCACAACTGAAAGGAAAAAAAAACCAATCCAACATGCACAAAGTGAAATCCTTGTTAACAAGAGAACAAGGCTTTAACTGGTTGTCCCACTCTGATAAACACCGTCATTAAACTGGCCGTTTCTCTCCCAATGCATCTCTTCCTGGTGGACAAGATTTACAAAAATGGTCAAAGATTTTTTTTTTTTTTTTAATGACTATACCTTTAAAGGGACTGGGGTCAAATTGAAAGCCCTTAGGAATATGGGACGGGAAGAAACCTCCTGGGTCATCACTCCATTCCCTTCCTATTGTGGGCAACCATGTTACATAATCCCTTCCACAAACTTTCAGCCAGGCCCTTCCAAGGTGTCAGGCTGGATACCCCAAACCAACAGCCACTGCTGCAAAACTTGGCTTTTGTGCATTCAGAGCCACAGCTGCTTTGCTTTGTGACAAAAAAACATTTCCCCCTACATCTCATTCCCAGTAACAGCCGCAGGAAACAGGCAGGCTCCTACGTAACAAAATCCTCCACCGTGTATTACCAAGAGGCAACGGGGTTAAGTGTAATTAATGGAAGGACTCAACTTCCAAATTCATTATTCATGGGAATCATGCGCAGACACACAAGGCCCCAGGTTTAGCTTGCTGGGCCAGCAATAGTAAAAATAGATGCGTCTTCTCTGGTAAATGGAGGGAACTGGATTGAAACAACCAGCATGGACTGCTGCCAACACACTTTTCCACCAAAGTCACCTCTTGGATGAGGGTCCCTTTGATGTACCACGAGCGTAGAAACCTCGTGCACTAATGTGGTGACCTCACCGCCAAGGTCTCAGCCTACCATCAGGCCAGTGACTTATTTTAAAGAGCTGATATGTTGGTGGAGAGTAGACACAGGACCGTCTATTTCCCTTCTAAGGGAAACAAGGGGCTAAAAGCTTTTCAGCGCTCGGTCAGGGTCAGAATTAAACAATGCAGTCACTAACGGAGTGCCCACCGGTCACAACTGCTGTGCTGGGAGGAGAGGATGACAGGAAAAGCAAAATAACCCATGCACTAAAGAGAGGCCAGGCCAGGACTGTTATTTTGGGCATGCCGTCAGCTGGGTAAATTTACCCCGGTGTTCGTCTGGACCAGCACAGGGGTGTTGTTGCAGCAACAGCGAGAAGTGCCCTGCCGCTGGCTGACTGACAACAGCAGCTGGAGGTGCCCGGGGGCTGTAAGTGAACCCGCTGGAGGGGAAGAGAGGGACGAACGCTCGAGCAGACATGCTCAGATCAGATTTAGATGAGTTACCAACCGAATGCACTAATAATAGTGCTATAATGAGATTCCACTCAGGGCCCCAAACAGGATGTCAAGCGTGTATGTGGATGTGCCTGGGCGAGGGAGACAGAGAGGAGCTCTCTCAAGAAACAAACCGAGGAGGTTGCATCCAATTTTGAAGACCTAAAGAATAGTTTCAGACATCTGTCTCACTTAGGGTTTGAACTTGGTTTACTAATGGGAATGAGAAACCCCAAGCTGATTTGAACGGTGGAGAACCAAACCCTGGAACCCTTCTCCTCTACCGCTCCCAGGTTACCTGGAACAAAGATCTCACCTTCAGACATATCTAAAGCACCAAGCTCCCCTGTACAATTATACATACAAAAAAACCAAGACACAGAGAGATATACACTTGACAAGCCATAGCACTCCCTTATTTGGCAAAAGGAAAGACAACTGCAGCATGCGTAAGACTTTCCAACACTTCTTTGTAGGTTCAGCTGTACCATTAACTGGATAATAATACATCCCTTTACATCGGGGCAGGCAATTATTTTGGGCGGAGGGCTGCTTACTGAGTTTTGGCAAGCCATCAAGGGCTGTATGACAGGCAGCCAGGGGCAGATAAATATTTATTTTCTAAATTTGGGGGGGCGCCTGCAGGCCAGATAGAACGGTCTAGCGGGCCATACCCAGCCCACGGGCCACATTTTGCCCACCTCTGCTTTACATCTTCAAAGCACTGTCTTTATTATGAAGTATGTGCCCCAGTTGATTACCACATTAAGTAAGATCATAATCATTCATTACTGCCGCTCCTGCTGCGCAATAAGTTTTTCTTCATGATCATAAGTTCATTAGGCAAGGAAATACAAGCCATCCACTTGGGGGGAGCTATGTATTACTAAACTGATATTAGATGTGGTGCTATAAACTGTTCTGCTACAAAAAAGTTCCTCTTTCAAGCAGGAATGTTTTGGGGGTGGATTTGCCATTTTTGTGGTACTACAGCCTGTTACTTTTCACTAGCTACTGTCTGTTCGCGTTTCTGCACTTCACTCAAGCTTGGACAAAAATGTGAAAAATGACAGTTTCACCTGCTTTTTAGTCAGCTTCCCATCTAGTGCACCTGAGCTGACACAGCTCATTGTGAACTTAAGTACAATAGTTACAGAGAAGTAATTAAATCCCTTCCCCATGAACTCTTTTATTCACAAAACTGCGTGTGTATTTCTTGCATGGACACTTCAACAAACACAGCACAAATGCTAAACCAGAACCTACTGACCCGAACCCCTTTAAGAAGCTACCAACATTGCAAAATAGACAAAGATATCCTCACTGGAAAGCGGGCCCAAGCATGTTGTGCCTGCAAGGTATAAGAACCGTCTGGAGACCTGGTAACTAGGGGCGCGTGAAGCGGGCCGTATTCGATTTGGATTCGGATTACTGTCCCGATTTGATTCAGCCGAACCTGAAGATTCGATTCTGATTCAGAGAATCAGTGATTTGAACATCTACATACCTCGAGGTACCATACACGGCTCACGAATGCTGCGATGCTGGAGAGGATGGATCATCCCATGGGAGCACAGGGCCCCCAACCCCCCCCCGCCACATGCTCGGCAGCGGACCCAGAAGTACTCCACTTTGCAGTCCACTTCAAATACTTCACTGCAGACCACTTCTGATCTACTTTGAACACTTCACAGTAGGTCTCATTTTAATGGGTACGAGAAGTGTGCAACTGGGTACCTGTGTGCAACTACGCTTCTTGATGGCAGTGCAGACATCACTTTAGAGAACCAATGTGGATACCAAGCACTCTTGCAGAAAGCTGGAACTTGCTCACCACTGCGGCTCGTTCAGAGGCTTGGGGAAGAGGGGCCACGTCAAGTTTGGTGCTTCGGATTTATTTTTATTTTTTATCATTTTTTTCTTCGTTTCCAGTTTGTTCTTGGGGTAGCAGGTACACTGGAACATGTGGGAAGAGCTTTGAAAGATGTTTTCCTAATACAGAGGAGGGGGATTAATATCCCCAGTAGCCTTATATCAAAGAGGATTATACGTAGCAATGCAACAACTGCCTAAACTGGATTGACTCTGTTCATAAAGCCAGCCTCTCGGGGCAGCAGGGACTCGCTCGCAGACGCACCTCAAAACACTGTGATCTCAGAGCAATACATTGCTTCCCCATAAGTTCTGACTTGTTAAGAATATAATCTCTCTATGGACCCCCAGTCAAACAGGAACATTGACAATGATTGAATATGGCGAAGTGCTTTAAGGTGCTGAGTGTCAAAGGGTTCTCGGCATTTCTATACAAGTACCACCCGAGGCCATTAAAATGAGACCAAGCAGCGAGGGCTGTGCAGAGTGCCCTGGAAGAGCGTGCAGCCCAGAGAAGAACAAAACCTCCAGAAACCTCCAATCTGCCTGATCCTGAAGTAGCAGTGGCAGTTTAAAGGACCAGATTCATCCCTGACAAAATGCCACTGACTCAGAAATGGATAGGCAGGAAAACCTATTAGTTAGAAACCCCACGCTGGCTTCACCCTCATAGGAGCAGAGTCAGGCGGAGTCAGTGTCAGGGCAGAATTTAAAGAAGGGACAGGACTCGGTGCTGTTTAAGCAGACTGCAAAGGCTCCTGACTCAGCATCAGCGACCCTATGAAACATGCCCATGAAGCCCAGCAACGGCAGCCTCAGAAGTATGCAGTAAATCCACAACAACATAGCTTGGCCCCGTATTTCTCGGAGCATTTTCACGTGTCTTGTTGCTCACGCACATTGCTAGCACTGCAAAGCCACCGCTCCCTTACTGCCTGCTCTCTCCGGGAGGCTTCCGCGGCTGCTTTGCAATCGCTGCGCGTTAACTGAAAATTATTTTCAATGCAAACGAGGAAGAGGCATTAAAGCCT
This sequence comes from Crocodylus porosus, assembly GCF_001723895.1. NCBI lineage: Eukaryota > Metazoa > Chordata > Crocodylia > Crocodylidae > Crocodylus > Crocodylus porosus. Next base: position 19,424,900 of record NW_017728910.1, on the reverse strand, counting down.
ACTCCTGCTGACTAACTTCTCGCTAACAACATCTTCCTCTTATTACCAGAGTGTCAGTGGCGTGTGCCCTCTCACTCACTCTCCCTTTCTTTTCTCCGAGCACTCGGTGCCACGCTTACTCCAACATGAAATAAAAAAACACTGAATTGATCACAATCTCTCAAGGCCTCTCAACGACACAGTCCACATAGCAAAGCAACTCCAAGGGGATGGCAGGCTATTGTTCCCGCCCACCTCCACCACAAGAGTGGAAATGACCTATGAAAACGTTTAACCCCTTCACCACTGAAAGAGCGTGCTGTGTTAGGCCATTTCAGTTGTGGTCACGCGGTCCAGGGAAAGGGGAAAAAAAAATAAAAATAAATAAGGAATTGCAAAAGACACTAGAGGCAACAAAAGGGTTAGAGTGGAGGTGTGTGCGCGCAGTGCCTTAAGCTTCCTCAAATCATCCAAAAATCAACTGATTTCAAAGAATATGGGGTTTAACGAGAGAGAATGAGAAGAGAGAAATCCCTAAGCCGTTTCGTTCTCTCTCTTTCACGTTCTAGTACTCGTTAGAATAGGGAAACGTATCAGGCATATACAAATGTTATTAAACGACTAGCTGAAACCCGCAAAACATCTGGGATTAAATATTTATTGCAAAAGTATTTCTTTAAATACAGGATTTTTAGCTGTCCTTTGACCGAATACTTTCACGGGATCAACACTTCTCACCCTCGAGAAGGCTACGTAAAGCTGCCCATGTGTCAACACGGGCTTAGGAATATAAATACATATTTTGTCAGAAGTCTGATCTTGTGACTTGTTCCTAGTCATAGAATAAGAGGGCCCTTGTACATGTGAAGTTGCCCCTTTGAGTGGTTTAATTGCTCTTTTTAATGATTTAATTGCGTAACTGTGTACACGGTTGGCGGCATGTTATGAATACATTTTGTCACAGCGAACACATTCAGCGTCAGATTTCAATTTAAATGATTTTTGTTAATGTTCCAAACTAGAACACGTCCCATGCATTTTAGTTTGCTACACAACAAAATTACAGTGTTATTCCTCCCATGTACAAGGGCCCTATCCAGAGAAGGTGGCGGGGACAGTGCATGGGGTGCTGGAAGCCTGGGCATACTCAGGCAGTGCCCCGTGCGCCATCCCGCCTCCTTCTCCACCTGCCAGCACACCCAACCGTCCTCATGCCGCCTTTCTGGGGCAGCCAGCCATCCCCTGAGCTAGGGGGACCCCAGTGCTTCCCTCTGCAGCGGCAGTGCCCCCCAGGCAGCACCCACCGGTTGGCACCCTGCCATTCCACTGAAGGGAATGGGGCTACACCCGTGAACAACGACAGGCGAGCACGGACCCCGGGCCCCAAGCTGGTTCTCTGTAAGCCACCAGGTCACAGTAACATTTCAGAGAAATGAGATGGTGCACCTAAAGTAGGCACATAAAGGAGACCCGATTCCAAGAGATATATAATCAGCTGCAAGGTTACTGTATATAATAATATTGTGCATAATAGTCCTATTCCAACAGATATATAATAAGCTACAAGGTTAAAATGCCAAATACAGTCTGAAGATCATTGATTACTGCAAGAATAAAAATAAAATGTCATTGTTTCATTCCAAACAATTCAAACAAACTAAAAAAAAGAAATCCCACCTAAAACACCAAGCCAGAGACAAGAGCGGGTTGAAAGTCAACACACACACGCATCAGGGCTAGACACAAGGACCATGTGAAAATAGCTACTTACGATACCTAAAAATAGCTTCCCATTACTCCTTTTTGGTAAGGCTCCACCTGCAGCCCCTGTTACCTTCTGGAAGAGAAGGAAAAAGACACAGTTAAAACTCCAAGCAGGAGAAAGAGGAACCAAACCGCCCAAAACCTTGTTCTGCCACCCCCCGACAAGGAAAGGAGATACCAGTGTGGGCATGGCAGGTGTCTGGGAGAAGGAGGCAGGTACAAGGTTAAACCTGGTGAAAGGTGCCAGACTGTCACAAAATAGGCAGAGCAGGGCACAGAGCAGGGGCAGTGGCCATGCCAGTTCCTTCATACCCCTCTGCCAGTGGAGCTCACCCTGATCTGGTGGAACCACCTTCATGGAGTGAGAAAGGCCACTCTCTAGGTCTATTTACTCATCTCCATCCATACAGGAGGATACAAAGTCTGTCCAATTTGGTAGCAGTGATGGTGGTACGCCTGTCCCTTAAGGGACCATCATATAGACTCCAATACCATCTGATGGCAACCTTGTTCATTAATGACTGGGGTGGATCGGAAAGGACAAGTCTGACACAAACAGCTCTGCCTCTCACTACCGATAACGTGGGCCACCCGTCCACTTCATTCCACTACCCAAAATTAAATGATTTCCCTGAATCTGAGACTGCTCCCACCGAAGTCCCTGGAAGTGACCCCCATGGAGCAAAACTTGTGACAGATCAATTATTTTTATTTGTGACATGGCAAAAAAAACGAACATCAGAGCCAGGTAATTCCAGCAACTGAACAGATTTCGATTTCAGGTCATGATTTTCCCAATCCAAAGAGCCTCAACATGTTCTGTAAAGCAATGGAGAAAATACTGGCAGCAGGGCAAACACCACATGTTGCTTTTTCCAAACTGTTCAAAATCAGGCACCATTAAACCAAACCATGAAAACAATTTTGGTAGCTATTATGCCACCATATTATAATTTCATGCTGCTTTAAGCGTGGGGAGAAAGATTTGTTGCACTATTTTTTTTTTCAATAAAATTGGTAGATGACAGGTGGAAAGGGACCGGCCAAGAATCTATCACCCTTGGGAAAGTTTGTGTTGGTCTCTGTTGCTTAGGTGAAGAGTTCACATATTTTGGGTGGTTCCCTTCACCATGTAAATAAAGCTTCTGCCAAAGCAATTGGCTAGATTCATCAATATGATTTTGCAAAGAACAGACGCCAACTATATTTCATGGCCGCATTTAATACAAACCTACTGCTCAGATTTATTAATCCCATAGGTAGCTGGAGTAGCTCCTTTTCTCCGAAAAGTAAAATTACAAGCCCACATGCATAGCACCTTTTCCTGTTAAAAAGGTCATCTTTGATCACCTACAGATAGAAGTAAATGATACACTACGGATTGCTGCCCCCCCCCCATATGCCACAACTTCACAGCTTTAAGAACACATTTCATCTCAATGGCTCCAGCACAAAACTGGGAAGCTGGGACAGGGCTCCACTGACTCCACATGTGACCATGAGCGAGTCATTCACTTAGGCCAAAAAGTTTTCAAGAGCAGCCACTCATCTTGGGCGTCACCACTTTGGCTGCCTAAGTCAAAACATCTCAGTCTGGACATCCAAGGAGCTTAATACAGGCTGCTCCCTTAACTTGGACCAGAGTTGCAAACACTCAGTACTTCTGGAAAATCAGGCCTGGAAAATTTACACATTGGTTTTCCCACCCGTGGGACTGGAGTGAGAACTCTCTGCAACCCAGGAAGCATATAGTGAGCAGTCATTACTGTATTTTCTAGCATAACGCATGCCTCCAAATAAAACATGCACCTTCTTTTTGGAAGACAGGACATTAAAAAACAAAGTATGGTCCCTATACCACGACCAGTTATGGTCGTGTGACACAGAATAAGAGAGTGTCCAAGAAGTGTGGCATCGCAGGAGATGGTCAAGGCAAGGCAGTCAACAGCAGGAACTTCAATAAGTCTTAACATGAGTGCCACGTCCTCTCCACGTTAGCTGAACTATTTATTTGATAATGCTACAAACTGCACAGCTGTGGAAGGCACATAGCTACCTGTTTATCTGTGCTCTTTAACAGGGTCCCTCACCATGTGTTATGTGAACACCAACCATGGCTGCAAATCTTATGCTTTTCTGCATCAGTTTCATGCTTTACAGGGCTTAGGGCAGCAACAGCGCCAAGCTGAAAACACTGCATGCATCATACCGTTGCTTTGTGCGGTACTGTTGACACAGGCAAGGCTGGCAGCAAGTGGCTTATTTCCAAATGACTGCTAAAAAATTCAGTTTTATTAAGTCAGCTAGTATTGTGACCATAGGACCAGCGTGCACACATGCGTTTGTGAGGATGCTGTAGTAGAAGTCTCCAAGCAGACCCAGCTTTGGCATAAATTGTCCGGCTCCATTGGAGTCTATGGATGTGCCCTTGCTCATTCATCCAGCTACGCCGGGACATGAGGGATGCTTACCATATTTACTTGAGGTTTCCCCTTCTAACATGGGGGGGAGCTCCTCATCTTAGAATCAAGTACAAGGGTGGGGGGACAGCAGCTGCTGTGCATGGGGCTCCAGCCCCTATTTGGGGTCAAGGCTGTAGTTGCAGCTGCTGTCTGTCCCTCCACCAGCCAGCACCCCTGCAAGCCATCTCCCCCCTCCCACCCATCTTCCCCATCAATGCAGCCTCTGCCTCCCACCTCCCCTTTTCCTTCCCCCCACCCTTGCCCTTTGCCCTTGCTTTGTGCTGGCAGGCTCCATCCATGCTGCAGCCTGGAGCACTGAACACATCCCTAGCCCAACCCTGTAGCAGCAGTGTGCAGCCCACAAGGCTGCTACAAGGGTTGGGTGAGGGCCATGTTCTGTGCCCCAGGATAGACCAGGGATGAAGTCCGCCAGCAAAGAACAAGGGTAAAAGCTGGGAAGCATGGAGGCAGCAGAAGCTGGGAAGAAGAAAAGGGAGCTGAGGCAGAGGGGAAAGGGGCCTGAGGCTGCAGGAGGAAGGCAGGGAACAGATGTAGCAGGGGGCAGGCACAAACAGGGGGCAAGCTGCTTAACTTCCCCATACCACCTACTCTGCCCCACCTTGCAGTGGTGGCAGGGGATGAATTCAAGATGACCCTCAAGTAACTAGATTCTATATACAAAAAAAAAACAAATTTATATATATTTTCCATGTACTGAATCCAGTTATTTGGGGGGGGGGGGGGTCTTAAATTTGGATAAATACTGCATTTCAGACACTTCAGGAAGCAGGTAGAGATTTCATGCTGTATCCTGCATGGATGATGTCAATATAACCACAGGCAAGAATAGCAGCCTGGCCAAAAGGACCCCAAATCAGTACACTCAGTGCCTCAAGGCTTTCCTGTCATATACACTGCCAAGCACTTGGTATTTGAATACCCAGGAATCAGCACCACGTCCTTTATAAAAGCTATTCAGCTGAAGTCCTGATGGTTTGCACTTCTCTGTGAACTGCTCATAAAAAGCCCTGAACATGGGCAGACTTGAGCACAGGGGAAACTTGGAATCTTTTCAGACCTCAAGACAAACACATCTGTAAGCTTGTGTAGACAAATATAATCAAGTAACTGCGTCTTTTATGGTTCCAATTAATTCACTTAATTACTGTTGGTGTCCTAATGCCAAACAATTTGCACAGTAACACAGAGAGACCTGTGAAATGATGATGGTGTCCAGCAAATGTTAAATCAGGCGAGCAGTCCAAATCACTATAGCTAAAGCTTTGGAGACAAATTCAAGCAAGCATATACGCACACAAAATAAATCGGAACTTCAGGACCCTGTTCTAGACATCCAATCTTTTCCAAAGAAACAGTAATGCTATTATACTGGATATTTCTGTAGCCTCTCTCATCCAAAAGGATTCCAATGTGTGTTACAAATTGCAAAATTTATTCAGTGACCTATGGAGTGAAATATAATATCCACAAGCACAGCAAGTCAGGTGGAGAGAAGTAGAAATCATGTTTGCTGATCAAACTCTTTGAACGGTTTTACCATAGCAGGACACAAACACCTGGGTTTGAATTTAAGCATGGCACACGGGCTAATATTTCTCACTGTGTATTTAAAAAAAATAATGGACCCTGGGAATTTTTTAATTCCTCAAATGATCCAGACTTCAACAAGACAGTCACTTGTACTCACTTTTACCTTCTAGAAATCGTGGTTCATATCCTCACCAAGACCCCTATGCTGGGAGTTTTGGAGGCCTCATTTTAATCCCAGTTTGTTCTTGTATTTTCAAGCACTTTGGCAAGGCCAGTAAACTCCAATGACCATGACAAGCAGGCTTAGAGGTAAGGGGCGAGTTGCACTGGCAGATGCATGTGAAAACCTAAATCACCAAAAGTACTATATTCACTCACCAGAACATTTGCTTGATCCAAACCAGTCCAGCAGGGGTAGGTTGCAATAAAACAATGTCAGGGAAATGAAGCCACTGCATGCAGATGCCAAATGCAGCCATGCAGCAGATACCAAACAAATACACATGAATATACAAAGGAGATCAGCCTTCAGGAATCAGGGAAGTGCAGATAATATGAAACATGCGCGTGCACATGTGCTTGCATGCACGCATGTGTGTATAAAAGACTGATTTAAGAGGTCACTGTGGATCTTGGGTCCACTTTAAACAAGGGCTCAGTCACAGCTACGGTATACGTGGATTCATTTGCACTTAAAGCCTTTGGGGCAAGAGCTACTCTTGGTAAATTCCTGCCATCTTGCTCTGAAATCACAAGAAAACCTCTGTCCTCAGCAGATTCCAGCCATATCTGAACGAGAACAAGTAAACAGACACCAAAGGCTGGGTTTTCAAAAAGGCATTTTAGGTAACTAAAGATGCACATGGGCACTTAGCAAAATCAGTGGCAGGTGCCTTAAATATGACTCAGATGTCTATGTGAACCTGTTGGTACACAACACAATACCTTTAAAAGTATGGCCTCTGGTGGGTTGGGATCCAGCCCAGAATCAAAACAGCAGGGTTGGATTTGGATCCAAGGGTATGAAATCAATACCCATCCAGCCCAATATTTGAAAAGGGCCACATCTGACATTGCAGGTTTGGCCCCTCTCCAAGAAATGGGGGTGGTGCGCGTGTCCTAGGAACTTCCCAACAAAGCTGGTTTGAAAGCTGCAAATCTCACCTCTATCACGTGTCGTTTCAGATGCATATATGCACACTGTCCTGTTTTCCGATAATGCCTTTCAACATGTTCCCGTCCAAATCCCAGAAACGTGTTCATGCACACGTAGAGACCTCCTTCAGAATCCTGCAAGGAATTGCAGAAAGCAGTTACCATACAGGAAGAACCGGACAGACAGAAAGACAGCAGCAAACACAGAAAGTTCTGTGCACCTCCCATGGAAGCATTAGCAATTATTGTATTGCCACCTTATCGCTGTATGACGTACAGAGTTATGCTCATTCTAAAAATCCACCATGCCATATAGCAAGGGTTGATCAATGCTACAGGAACCTGTCCCAAAGGTCTAGTGAGGGTGTAAAAATGGAGTCCAGTAAGTCTTGAAAAACTCCTACTTTGAGAACAGAAAACTCAACCTGGAAAATATGTATTATGGGGGCTGCCAAGTCAACAGAACAACAGAGTCTAAGCTTTCTTTTAAAATAATATATAGCATTTCTAGCTTTCTGGCTACAAACAAAATGGGAAGGATACAGACAGATCAACCGCTCCAGTGCTGTGGCTGTTGGTCACTGCTGTTCTAAGTGGTTCCAATTGAAATTCAAGCAAGTTTCTAGCCCATTTCACTGCTCCTATTCAGAACTCTGTGGGGACCAGGCAAATCATCAAGAATCAGCTCCAGTTTTACACAACTTCTGACTACGAAAAAAACAAAACAGAGGCAGGCGACTGCTCTATCCACGGAATAATGGAACATAAAACTAGGAAGTGATACTGGGCACACCTATACAAGACACTAAGGGTGCAATAGGCCAATTCTACTGCACATGAGCATGGCAGGCAAAAACCGTGCGACTGCACAGTAGAATTAGTCTACTGCACATCAGCGTTACAAAAAGTGTGAGCTTTAGTATTACAGGTACTAAACATAATGTGCAGTAACTACAGTACATTAATGCACGTGTAGACATGCCCACTCTCAGTGCTGATGGGAAAATATTGAAGTGCAGATAAAGAAAGGTCTCGGCGTCTTCCTTTCTCAGCTGCAAGCTCTCTCAGCAAGGCGCTACTCCAGTATCTCACGGCTATCAGACCCCTTTCCAACGGTGCCTCTGGCTAGTGGGTGCTGGATACATTTTCCAAGCCCTTTCGGATAGAGCGCTGCTCTCTTTACAAGGTGCAGAACAAAGAAAGGGCCTCCCAGAAGCACGGTGGGCTTTCATCTTACATGTTCATGCTCTTGGAGAGTACAAGGCATCTCCCCTTCAATTCTCCAGTAACTGCTAGTTATTAATGGCTTTTCTCAGCACACGACTTGCATGGAGTAGAAGTAAGTGGGCAGACAGGTTTTCATAGAGTACCTCCTAATGCCAACCAGAATGAGGCAGACATACTGCTAGCATGTTAACCAAGCTGTTATACATCAATGCTGTTATAGGCGCACGCACCTTTGCTCCCAGACATTGTGGGTGAAATCCTGGCTAGTCTCCCAATGATTTCCCTGGGGCCAGGATTACATCCTGTACTTTTTCCTTCCTCTGACCTTACCCCCACCTTTTTCGTGTAGCACGAGTCCCTGCCCTACTTTGTGGCTGTCTCATGATCCTGATTTTCTGAAGGGAAACCCATCACAATAATCTTGGCTCAAAGATTAACCTGAACGTGAAAAGGACTATACAAAAGCGTAACCTTTTAGTCATGAGCATCCCAGCCAAGATCCCTTATGCTAGGCATGTATCTGAAGAGACAGCCCTTGCCCCAAAGAGCTTGCAGTCTAAATAGACAAAATGGAAGAATGGCAGGAAAAGGCCATCCCTTGCCTCTTCTCCTTATATCCTTTATGATTTCCACAGCCCTCCCTCAAAAATGAAGGCCAGGCCCTGCTTCCAAGAGCCCTGTGGATAGCCAGCCTTATGCTAAAAGAAAGACATTATTCGACTTTTCATTTCACAGATGGAGAAATTACACACAGGGAGATTAAGAGATTTGTCCAAAACAAATAAATGAGTCTATAGCAGAAGGAGAATTGAACCCAAATCCCTCAAGTCTGAGTTTACCCAGGCCACCCTTTTTCTGCATCCCTTCAGGTAACACTTTATACTCAACACTGATATAGTCAGTGCTGCTGGTTTTGTAGGCACAGATGCACATTAGGATTGATAAAGCAAATCCTGAGTGCATGTTTCTCTTGGGGATGGCTGCGGGTGGAATGTGCTTTCTACATGGGACTTCACACGTGCAAAGGGAAATACAAAGCCATGCCATGTTATCAGGGCATCCTTCCTAAGTGAGAAAGAGAAGGCAGCATGGCCCAAGTCACCGCCTGCTGCCCTTTTGCTTAAATTTTACTTTGTCACAGTTGCTGTAGCCACAGACACTGCTCCACAATGAACAGTGCATGGCTGTAGTGAGCTTTGCACGTGCAAGATGAAGTGAGACAAAACCTTTTATAGACACATGTACAGACCATAATCCCAACTATTTGCCAAAGGCCAACCACATCACATGGTAGCCACATGCATCACATACTGCTTCACCACTTATACACCAGTTCCCCTTGTAGGAGGTATTACTGGAGAGCCTGAAGGGCCCTGGAGCACTTATGGCCTGGTCTTGCAAACCTCAAACAGTCCCTCTTCATCTAATGAGTCCAATTAATAGCAAGGGGACTATTTACAAAGGACTGATTGCATTAGAAAGGGTTGTGAATTGGGTCTTATACACGTACAGCACCATTGCAATGCTCCTACTTCTTCAGTAGCAGGTAGAAACGGGTGACCAGAAGACTGCAAAGCAGCGATAGTAGAAGGGAGAGGAGCATAGGGAAGACAGAATAGAAAAAAATGTTACATTTTATTCAAGAACCAGGTATAATAAACCTTACTATGGGGAAGTAATGCCATTCTGGGGATTTTTTGGTGGGTTATTTTTCTTTAAAGCATAACCAGAACAGATAACCCTTTGCTTTTTCAGGTTCATTTGAGTCACACATAGCAAAATCTTGCTTTACTTACCTCAAATGGCTGACCTGACCTTTCTAAGATTCAAATTCCCACTTGGGGTGAGGGCAAGAAGGTCTAGGTCATTCAAACCTACAATCAGATCACCAGGTCATTCAGACCTTCAGCACCTAGACATTACAGTGAGGCAGGCAGAAGTCATACCTTTCAATTATTCCATAAAAGCCTTGCCTCGGCTTTATTTATAATCCTCTTGCATTAGCTAGACATTTTCTTTAAAAACCCAACCTCATCACACTTTAAATGATCAAGACCTAAGAAGCAAGGTGAACCAATGAGGACAGCACAGATGCTCACTTTAAAATCCTATATATGTTTTAGGGTCAGAATGGATGATCCACTCTTACCACCAGCTAACCACAGTTCCACTGAATTTTTCAGAGAAGCACAAAGATTTTTGCAATAGTTTCATAGTAATGAAGCAATGTAAATACAAAAGCCAGATGATTTACATAGCATCATTCCCGGTCTCTTTTCTTTTCTGCCTACTCTCTAACTAGTACGTTCTCCGGAGAAGGCAAGTTTGTTTCCTGTTTAAAGGGAGCATGGGGGCGGTCAGTCTAAATAAAAATATATCCCACTGTCAATCCATAGGCGTTTCCAGAACTTTGTTTACAATTGTGTTTTCTTGGTGACCATTTCTCTCTTTTCCAAGGTGACTCCATGAGCACACTCAACCCTTCCTGATAAGCAGGGTATGGCAACCATTTGACATTTTCAGGCTATGGGCTAAATGTGGAAGCTGCATATGGTTGCTCACAGAAGAGCTATTTCTCCTGGGAGAAAGCAGCAGGTGAGCTATTCACTCACACAATCTGGAAAGACGGTGACACCATGTTCAAAAGTCTACAGGGTAACAAGCTGGGTAGCAAAACCATGCACGTGGTGGGGACTACAGTAATGGTTCAAGAAAGGTCCCAGACTTTCTTGATCCATGGACCAACGTCAACCCTCAAAATTTCTCAGGGACCACTATGCACGCTTACCAAACTCTTAAATGAACACTATGAAGGAGATGTAAATGAAAATCAGTCTTAGGCTGTGAAAGGGGTATTCCTCTCTGCCAAACACCCAACATGGAAGACAGCTCCCCCATCTTCCCTTCAGACACCTATATTTCCTCTTTCACTTTCAAACACTTTCTACCCAGGAAAGCAATTCCTTCACAACATCTCCCTTCACACACACAAGAAGGGGTCCTGTCACTTTGAATCCTGCTCCTTAAATAGGAATGAAACCCATCTCTGCACAACCCACTACCCGATATAGCACGGGTGGGCAAAATGCGGCCCGCCAGGCCATTCTATCCAGCCCGCGGGGCCCCTAAAAAAATTGAGAAAATTAATATTTATCTGCCCCTGGCTGCCTCAATGGCTTGCCAAAACTCAGTACGCACCCCTTTGCCCAAAATAATTGCCCACCCCTGCAATATAGGGAGCTGCAGCAATCTTCCAACAATTCCGGACACAAACTTCCACCCCAAAACACCGAGAGAGAGTGGCTGACCACCGATCTGTCCTGGCACCCTGCTGAGTAATGCATGCATCCCAGTAACGGTGCTGCATGGGTGGGAAGGTCTGAAGGGAGGAAGCATTTGCTAAATTCAACCGATCCACCCCATCTAATGATAAATGACTGCTATGGGAAATACGTCCATTTGCTGGTTGCAAGATAGGTATGGATCACTTCACTTACTTTGCAAAGTGGCAAACTGAGGTACGGTGAAATCACGTGGCCATTTAGTCCTGACCTCTCTAACCCCGCATCTTTAAACGGGAGAGAAAATGTGAATCCTCTTGCCAGTTTACATGGAGGTAGCAGCTACAGCAAGGCAGAGGCTTTCCCATCCTGGAGGGAGGCACATCCCTGCTCTAAGGAGCAGACATTATAGGAAAATTATCTTGTATCATTTCTTTAGGAAGGTTTTTGTGCTCGTGTTGAGCCCAGGGGTACAACTTCTGGGCTGGGAATCCACAGAGGTAGATAGTTAAAGTATGATGGAGATACTTTCCCCTCAAAGTTGTGGGAAAATGGAGCAAAATGTTAGTAGGGGGAGAACTGGCAAGTATAAAACACCCGCCTAGGAGGAAGCAGAGTGAGAGTAACATCTCATTTCACATACATGAGGCACCAGATGTTCATGCCTAAAAGCCATTACTGACCTGATCTGGATTTGAACTGGTGACCTTTATCCTATTACCAATCCCTGAGCTGTGTAGGCCCTTGGGGAAATCTAGGGCTTAACATTTTTATTCCCTGATACAGCTAGGATAATAATGGATTTATAACGGCCTGTGGCTATGATATGCAGGTCTCATGGCAAACAGTCGGATTTGGACACAAACTGTGAAAGATGGCGATTTATTTTATATCTACACCACGTAGTATTAAAACTTCCTAAAATTTATCACTGGAGGAAGGAGAATGCCTAACCTAATATTCATGACTGCCATTAATTTTGTCACCTAGAGAGGAATAGTAGTTCCTCTCGCATATCTGACTGCTATTCCCTGCCAAACCCCTGGCTTTAATGAGGCTTGTATCACTGACTTCTAACACAAGGGTGCTCCAGCTCCAGCCCGCAGCCCGAATGCAGCCTGGGGAGGCTTGAATTTGAACTGCAGGGCTCCATACCCATCAGAAAGTTTGATGGCAGGAGAAAAGGGGCAGCTAATACCGCCACCCTCCCTGCTGCCAAAATCCCAAGGCCAATGTGGCAGGCTGGAGCTGTCCCTTTCCTCTTGCGGAGCCAAGTCATGCTCCCTTCCCCTGCATTGGTGCACTGAGGTTGGCCATGCCCCTTCCTCCCTCCCAGGAGTTGGGCTATGCCCCTTTTTCCCCAGCATGCCCAGGTTGCGGCTGAGCCAGGCCCCCTTCCTCTTCCTCCCCTCCACTGCGCCAGGCCAACCTCCCTTTCCTCGCGTGGCTGGATCAAAGCTGGGCTTCCCATCCATCCCCTCCATGAGGCTGGATGGGGCCTGCCGCCCACACCCCAGGGACCAGATTGGGTCCACCGGATGGGCTCTACCCACCCAACCCTGCAGAGAAAAACATTTGAGCACAACTGTTCTAGCGGAAGTGAGATTGTCCCCCGAGAAATGACAACCAAAGGGAACATTTTAGGGTTTTATTCAAACTCTAGCCAGGTCTGTGGCTGGTCATCAACTTGTGTTGCAGCCAAGCCAAAGACTCTTCACCGCACAATTCAAATCCAATTTTTAATATATCTGGAAGAATCAAAGGCAAATTCCTAAAGCACGTTTGCAAACGTGGAAAACCACATTGGAGTTTAACAAAAAGACATTCTGCTTATTTTAGCACCTTTGAAAAAGTTAAAATGGCAGAAGCTCCAGCATATAATATTCCTCTGAAAAATACACATTATGTTACAAAAGGAAACAAAAAGCAAACTGGTACCTTTCATGTACCATTGTTGCACAGAGGAACAAAGGGACTGTCACAGTGACTGAATACAAGAGCATTCGAAGACTATCCTAGCACAATAAAAAGCCACCTCCAGGCTCCCCAGTATATCGGTAACTTGCATTTTGCCTACATTTAAACTAGGCACTGGATAGCAAAACTCTGGTTTATTATAAAGAGATACCAATACAAACTCCAAGCTTGACACAAGATCAACCTTTTGGACTCAAAGGAAGATAGGAAGGAATGCATGAGGAAAAGGGACACAGGCCTGCCAAGGGGGACAAAAGGGGAAAGGCAAGATGCTGGAGAGGTGAAAAACCAAGAGGACAAACAGAGGACAAGGTGACAGAGGAGGACTCAAGCAAATAGAGGGAAGAAGGGAAAACCTTGCAGAAAGGCAGGGGAAAGAGATGTTATGAACTACTGGAATGGCAGCAGGAAAATGGATATGAATGTGAACACAGTCAAAAAGGACAGGAGAATACCAGTTGGAAAAGGATAGAGAAAAATTAAATTAAATTATAAAAAAAAAAAATCACATGAGAACAATAAGGACAGACCTTGCAGCCGCTGGCCTGGTAGCTACCGCTACGAAACAAAATTCCCCATGTGTGGTTTTAAACAGAGTCGCCATTTTATCACATCTTGAAACATGAGTATACAAAACGATGAGTGGCAGGGAGACGTCAGATCACAAACTTCTGTTCTCCCCGTTTCATACGAGAAGAGCAAGAGGACATGCGAGTCGCCCAAAATATTCATATTGTCATTGATTTCATCACATCCAGAGAAATCACAGTTATCCCTCATAGATCAGCATGTGCTTCCCTGCCAAAGCCTGAAGTCACCGGCATTCGCGGGTGCTGTGTCACAGACCTCTGTAGAAGAAAGATTTGTCCCCCCGCAGAAATGCCAACCAAGTGGATCCAGACTGAGCACCAATGAAGGAAATACTTTGCCACTCAGACCACAAGTAGCCTGTGGGACTCATTGCCACAAAATGTTACGGAGATCAAGAGCTTAGCAGGATTCAAAGGATCAGGTCTTTCTATGGGTCAACATATATGGTTACAATATTCCAAAAAACCAGCCCAGGGCTTTGGCAGGACCAGAAAGTCTCACGCCCCAGGACCTAAACCAACTTCTAACTCTCGTAGGTGAAAAGAAAACTTCCCTCAGAGCAGAATATTTTATCACTGCCTCCTAATGGCTTTGTGTACGTCCTCTGCCACTGCTGAAGACAGTGAACTAGAAGGACCAGAAGTCAGAGGCAGGGTGGCAATTGTTCTATGCCATTTGCAAGAGGCTATTTGTGCTAATCATACTAAAATTTAACCTGCCACCAGTCTAAAATGTAGAATTATACTCGTCACCTGCTTTCATAAAACAAAGCTGCCCAGGGCTTCCCCTCGGGCGTTACGGAGCAGCACGTGCCATTCTGACGCAACGGGTTTAGACACGTCCACGGCAAGCGTGGCTTCAGTGTTACTCAGTAGTTCCAAGAGCTGTGGCGAAATGCCGGGCTAGCAGCTGCAGCTCCAGCACCGCTTAGGGGAGC
>NW_017728910.1:19393231-19409267 GCF_001723895.1 Crocodylus porosus | reverse complement strand
TTTGATTAACAGTCGACTTCAAGGTTACATAAATGTGAGAGTGCCGCGCGGCAGTTATACAGAAAAGGAAAAATAATATAAAGTCTTTGCTAAAAACTATAAGATAGTTACAAGAGCAAGACAAACATTGATCCCCAGGAATTTGTGACCTAGGAGCAGAAAAATATATACAGCCACGGGATCCAACATACAACAGTCCTCTTATGGATGGCATCAGATGTTTGCTGCACTACAAGATATGTGAAGCTCGCCGGCAATTTAATCCATATCGGTGATGCAGTTGATGGCTGTTTTACCTAGCTTTACCCCAAATACTTAGAAGGGAATTATAACATAGGCAATGTAAGGATCCAGCTGGTGCAGTCACCTACCCTGGAGGTTTTCAAGAGACCAGATGGTCATCTCACTGGGGTCACCTAGCCCCAGTTGTCTTCCTGCCTAGAGCAGGGGGAGCTGGACCCGATGGTCCGCAAAGTCCCTTCCAGCCCCTAACAATTGATGAATCTATGAATCAGAGGATCTATTTCTCCGATTTGAACTAGTGTGTATGTGATCCTTATATGGTTTGCAAACTTTGAGAAACTGGATGTAGCACTGACCATCTGGTTAACTCCAATGTCAAAGTGTCCTGTGAACCAGCAAAGAAAACATCTGCCAGTCAAGTCATAAACTTCAATAATCTTTTTTGGGAGCAATAAAAAAACCCCTACTGTGTCCCATCCCCGGACTAAAGATAAGCAGCAGTCCCAGAACAAAGATTGCTGTTCATTCCAGCCTGCCACATGCCACCAAGCAGTTCAATGAATTCCAACATAGAGAAAAACACATTGCTTTCCAGCTCAGCCAGAATCATTCCTGGAATAATATTCAAGATTTAAACTCTAGGAATTTGTTTGTGCTGCTGCCCTCCTATTTAAAAAAGCCTGCATCTTTTGTTGAAACGCTGACTCAACAGGGGACGTGAACAAATTTGCTGCTACAGAGTTGCACAGATTGTGGTCGCTGATGCCACGCGCAGTAAAGACTTCAGGTTTCACTGCACCGTCTGATAAACAACAGGGCATTGGCGCAGCTGAACCCTTCGGGACCTGTCCTAACACAACCGTTACAGAGCTTCCCAAGTCACAAAAATTAAGGCAGCAATAGCCACATAAGAAGCTGTCGTTAGCAGCTAGGTTTCCAGCCGCACTGAAGCCAAGCTTTATGCTGCTCCCGTGTCTTCCTGAAACGCACGGACCTGCGATCACACAATCTGTGCCAGATTGTTACAAGAGTTCACCCAAATGAAGACCCAGCGTTCACAGAATGTATGTCTCAGTTATATAAAAGTCTGCACCTAAGACCTGATCCTCCAATTTCAGTCCCCTTTCCAGAAGTCCTCTCCCCCACTGCCGTGCCTGACTTAACACAGGTCGCAAGCTCTTTAGGGCAAAACGACTGCCTTTTCTTTAATCAAATTGCATACGGCGAACCTATAGCTCTCCATAAAAATGCTAGAGAGAGCAGAGATGGTTTAAACATAGCTTCCTCCCAAACAACACAATACCAACCCCAGCTGCCAACAAAGGAAGAGACGTCACACGTGACAAACTGATGGAAATTTGGCACAAGACACCCCAATCACATGTACGCAGGGACAACGGTCAGCAGAGGAGACTGAATGCTGGCACGCCAGAGTGGAAACTACGGGCTGCTGTCTCTCAAGTTATGAGAAAGCAAGAGGTTATTCCATGTACTGGGCCAGTCGCTAGAGGCAGGCGTGCACACTGCTATAGCGGTCTTCCTTCCTTTCAGAAGTCTGGCTTTACAGAAACCGAACCACAACGGGACAAACTGAGCCTTTGTAGCAGCTAAACAGAATTAATTAAAAGACACGAAAAAGGGGCACTTCCTAATTAATCAGCTACCTTCGGAGCAAGCATGGAGCCTTCTGCGGCTCGCTGCAGAGAACGTCACTTGGGCTGCTGAGTGTACGGAGCCCCATGTCACTTGGGCTTCTGTGGAGTTACTCAGACATTAGCCTGCTAGATGTTGTCAGACCTGGAAAGCAGATTTTAGAGTTCAGGCCGTACCCAACTGGTTTATTTTAGGGTTTGTCCTAAATGGCAAAACATCTGGAATGGCCGCCTCGTATCCATACCCACACTTCTGAAGCAACAGCATTCTTGAACACACAAGAAAAATCCCAGTGCTCTCAGATTTTCAGAGGAAGTAGGATTTACACCCCGAGGAACAAAACAGTGGTGGTGTGTGCAGTCTGCTCCTCTTTATGACAAATAATCACCATCTCCCATCTAATACAGCAGTGATACTTGATCATCTTTCTGTCAAATTTGCGAAGTTCTGTGTGATGCCACAGGTTCAAGCTCACAACCACCTCAGTAGGGCATCATTATTCCCGCTGCAGAAACTACAATCGCAGACAGAGCTTAAATAACTTGCCCAAGATCGCACCACAAGTGCATGGCAGAACTCAGATTTTCTGACTCTAGCCTTCATCCATTAACCCACTTTCCTTTCTAGCCAGGACAGCCAGCAAGATACGGTTCCAAAATGCCTAGGACATTTATTTTCTTGGGAATGCAAAAGCTCGGGGGTGAAATTTGCACGGGACAGTACTATGGTGTTAATGCGATCTACTATAAAAATAAAATTTGCTATTCAAGGGCCAGAACAGAACGGCTTGCAAAACAGCTGGTTTTAAACAAATCTGCAGGGATTTGCGTTATAGTGACAAATGCAGGACTAAGAGCCAAACAGGGAGGACAAGAGGGTACAAGGAAATATTATGTAAGGTTGTAAATTACAGGGGAAAATAGATTACTTCCCAGGTTGAAAATGTAACTAGCAAACCACCAGATAAGAAACCCAAGAGGGTATTTTGATAAGGGTTCTCATTTGTTTTAATGCTCCAGAATCAAATCTACCTTCCTCTTCCAAAGACAGAATATACATCTAGACAAGTGCTGCATCCCCCCGGGGTATTGCAAGATCCTTTCAAGGGTGCCACACACCTCATGCAGAGAGCAGAGCTGGACTGAGAAGTGGCTATGGCAGGAGCAGGCCCTCCTGTCTGCCTTAGGTTTATTAGCTGAACCTAGGGCAAACTGAGCAGCATCCTGGTTGAGAAATGCTATTGTTGTACTGCCCCTGCTCAACTCAGATAAGCTTATCAGATAAACCTAGGGTAGGCAGGAGCGCTGGGGAGCCTTCACCTGGCAGCAGCAGCACCCCAGTGAGAACCACCAAGGTAAACTGAGGCAGCACAAAAGTGGCTTTTAATGGTGGTGCTGCTGAAGTCAGAAAAGTCCTGAAGGGGTGCCCTGAATTTAAAGACTGAGAACCACTGGCCCAGGCAAAACCCAATACACAGTAGTTCATGTATGCCAACCTACAAGAACACGTTGCCAAACCTATTTAATATAAAGTACGGTGCGGGAAACATTTTCCATTAACTATGATACACTTGCACACTTAGCTCACACATTTACATTGTGGAGAAAGCAATGAAGTGCTGCTGTCTTCAAACGTGTACGTGATTTTATGGGATGCGTTAGCTCAAACGGGTTTGATGACTAGTCAGAGCTAGGTTTAGAAATAACACCCAGAGAGCATTGTCCTTAATCACCCAACCATCCAAATACGAGAGAGGACACTGGAATAAATCTTCTGCCCAACGACGCTGAGGACTCGAACTGGACAACAGATACTAAGCCCAACTGGGCTCTCACTGCAGCTGCATGGGTACAAGCAACTTCAGCATTTGGCCACTCTGTATTTGCAAACTTGTACAACGAAGGAGTCTTATCATGGCATAACGTAAGATGGGTCTAAGCACTGGCCTAATGGCTCCCACTGAACGTAAGAGAACTTGGGCACTTGGAAACTGTACCTCTATATTCCACTTACATACGTTTTCCTTTTAATATTCAGCCACCTGGTATCTTTTTTCCATTTCATTTGTAATTTAGCAGCTTTGCCTGCCAGTTACGAGAAACTTTTTACTACAGTGTCTCGGAGGTCTTGACAGGTTACTAGATTCATTAATTACATGCTAGATCAAACAGAAAAAGTAGCAAGGGAACACTGGATCACATTGATTTCTGTTCCCTCCACTCCCGTTAAATATGTAATAATTCATTTCTTTGTTGTAGTATCTGATCTGGCCCTTTTAATCCATGGACATCCCGAAGCAGAGAGGGCTGCTGGGTGACACTTGAGATCTCAAGTGTATGGGTAAAAATAACCTGTCCTCAACAAGACATGACGAACACCAGACAGCTGAGTCACCTCCGAAACCCATTTGGATTCCCCAAATTAAAGTGAAATATCAAAGCCAAAAAAAAAATATGACTTAAGAGTTACAAAAAAAAAAAAAAAAATCAGAATCACACAAACTTCCAAAGACTCAGGATTACAGACTTCATGCTTCCTTTTGATTTCTCTCTGGGCTAAGACACTTTAACTTGATGTCAATGCACAGTACTCGCCTTACCTGTGGAAAACTATATTAGAAGCACATTCAACTTCAGTGGTTTTAAAACAGCCGTTCACTTCCCTTACCTATCATCTAAGTGGAAGGATACGGTGCCTCACTGTTGATGTTTATAAGCAATGAAGAGAACAACCAAGACCCCAGATCCCGCAACCGAACCCAAAGAAGTATGTTGTTTTACATAGGCGCAAGTCTCTACAATTGCAATATCAGGGCCCAACAAACGTGATAGCAGCAGAGGCCGTACACACCGAGCAGAGACCTGACAGCCAACTACACAAAAAAGGGATAAAAATGCAACTCTCCTGCCGGTTATGGCAATGCCCCTGCACAAAATGGAAGAGGTAAATCCCAGGTAGGGCCACGGTTTTTAACGTGACCGGAGGCGTTATACCAAAGGCCAGACTACGGCGCGTCCCACTGACACAAAACATGTGAATGAGGACACGCGCCGCCCGTCGCCAGCTCTGCGGGAACGCAAAAACCCAGCAGCGACAGGGAGGGCAGAGGGCCCCTGGCAAACCGCCCCCACCCCCTCCGAAAACCGCTGGGTGGCTAGGATTTCTCGGGGTGGAAGAGGAGGCGAGAAGAGCCGGGGGGCACTCATCCGCTGCCGCCGCCTGCAAAATAAAACCAACCCCCAGCCTGGGAAACCCAAGGCCTGATGCCAGCTGCGAAGGGGGGCAGCGAGCGGGGATCTCCCCCCGCCTGCCCTTTGCAATGCCCCGAGGAGCGGAGCAGCCCCGGCTTGCCCTGACCCCGGCCCCTCTCAGCTGCACTCACGGGCGAGTCGTAGGAGAAGGCGCACTCCGCCTTGTAGACGCGGTCGCCGGCCTTGGGCACGCGGATCGTGGGCATGTAGGGCACCAGCATCTCGCCCAGGTCCGCCGCCGCCATCGGCGCATCCCGCCCGCCGCCCAGGAGCGCGGCGCGCTGCATGCTCCCGCCGCGCCTGCAGCCGGGCCGGGCCGGGCCGGGCCGGGCAGGGAAGGGGGGGCGAGGCCGGCTGCTATTTTTAATCCAATGGCAGCAGGAGCCGCACCAGCTGCCGGGCCGGGGGCGGGGAGGTGCCCGCCGGGCCGAGCCGGAGTGACACCCGACTCCCCGCCCCGCCCGTGCCCGGCCCCGGCCCCGGCGCTAGGCCGCAGCTCCTCCGGGCTCGGGGCGTGCTCCCCTTCGCCGGCTCTCCCCTGGGTGGCCCCGAGACAAGCCTGGGGGGGCCCCCCGCTCCCGCTGGGGGACAATCCCACCTCTCCACTAGTGCAGGGGTAAGAGGGCAGGCCAGCTCCAGAGGGGGGGACGTTCTCGCCTCCAGGCTCCGAAAGCTGTTCGCCCGCGTCCTAAAATGAACTTTCCCCGCAGCCAGATGGATGCGCCCTTGAAAAGATCCCAGTACATACGCTGAAATGATGCGAGCAGAGGCCGCTGAACCCGCAGGATCGCAGGAGGATGGTGACGAGACCCCTTCTTGGCTTTAGAGGGCTTCGCGCCACCTCCTCAAATCTCGGCGCGGGGAATTTCGGCCAGATCACAAGATCAGGAATAAAGATTTCTCTCTCCCCCACCCCTCCTGTATCTTGGAGACACTGTTTTACAACCGTCTCATTGTCTCTGGACTGTGCTCAACTGCAGAGATTTCCTAAGGGAGTGGATCTCACGCAGGATGCCATGGCACCCTGGGGTGCCCCAAGACCTTTTAAGGGTGCTCCGGGGCTGCCACACAATGTTAGTGCTGTTAGGTACAAAAAACACATTTCACGAGATAAAGCCAGAGATTTCAACTAGGAATCCGGAGCGTTAAAAACATTCCTACCTGTCGTGGCCTTTATGAGTTATTTGCAACAGGAAAATTGCTGGGGGGGGGGGCTGTAGTAAAAAAACCAAGAGAAAAATAAGAGTCGCTATTGTCTGAGGAGTGCTTGGAGTCAAAAAAGACTGAGAACCACCGGTCTAAGGTATTATTATAATCTATTTGTTGAATAGACTCCAACCTATATCATGGTCAAACTGCGGCAGGTGCTGGATGACCGACGGAGGACATGCAGGAAGCCTGTGGCACTGCTAGGATATGAACCCAGGCTTCCTGAGTCACAGGGTAGTGGTCTAGTCCAAGACCATACTTCCTTTTCTCTGGTTCATTTATGTTCTTCTCATGTTGGAAGGGATGTTGATGGGCTAAAGGATAGGGGGCCTCTGAAGACAATAACTGGAGTGGAAAGAAGGGACTAGTGACAAATTGAAAAAAAAAAAATCTGAAAAATGCATCCAATTATTTCAGGGATTTTTGCAATTTGACACTGGTCGCTTCTTTCTGCTCTGGTCTACAAAGATACACGTTACATGGATCCTGCTGTTGTTACATGCAATTTACACTGAGGCCCTTGATGTAAACGCTTTGCTTACACTTTAAGGGATGAAGAAACAGAACTGTGAAAAGCTTCATGTGGAAGCAGCACTTAGGGTGAAATGCTTAATTTATAGCCTTTTAAGAAAGTTATCCCTAGCGGCACTGGAAATTGCGTGTTAAATCCTGAGGACATAGTATAAACTCAGTAGAATTACTCTGGACCAGTGGTCCCCTACCTTGCTTGCTCATTGGCAACAACACTGAGCAAGCAGCATATTGTGGACTTGCACATTGCTCCTGCTGTTAACCTTAAACTTGTTACTTGCACCCATAGGAAGTTGACATCTTCCCTGTGAGCCAGTGGAGACCACTGCTCAGGACTTACCCGACAGCAGCATCTGTCCTGGTAGCAAAGGATCTGTTAGGTACCGGAGAAAGTGTCGAGGGTTCCAATAGAGGGACTTCTTTCAAACTGGGAAGGCTTATGAGCACATAACTCCTCTCTTGCTAATAGCACAGCATAACGGAAGGATATGAACAGAAGCCATTTAACCTGCAGGAAGATAACTGACAGATCACAAAGAGCTTGCTCTAAAGACCCCACTGGTTTTAGTGGGCAGCATTTGGCTGCAACAGAAAAAACAAACAAGGTTGTACTTATCGGAAATAGTCTATGAAGCATGGAAGAAGGAAGGTTATTATCATCAAAAGGGAATGAAAGAGGGTCACTTCTACTTAGGCTGGTAATAAAGGGTCAGAAACCCACGGGTCAGTAATCTAGATTCAATGTGTAGCGACCAGACCCTCAGGAAGTGCTACCCCCTAGTGGGAAGAATAATGCCTGCCAGGCTAAAAAAAAAAATGCCGCTTCACAGTAAGTACACTTTACAGTAATTTAAACTTGTGCAGTGCATCTGCAGCTCTGTACAATTCTGAAAATGTAAGATGGTGCAAGCACGTGTGCCCTTACGGTGCCAGAGTATATTTTTACAATTTAAAACAGCCATGGCTGCCCTAGGGTGTCACATCAGAGAGATGGAGTGATGAACATCTGTCATTGCACTGGGCGCTAACACGGAAAGGTTGACACCATACAGCCACTAGCACATCTGAGGCATTATTCAATTATCTATAATAATTTTTATCACCCGGCCATCTGAGCACAAAAAAATAATCGTCCTCGTGCCCAGCTCTTACAAATTCTGACCTATTTAAAATGATCTTTGCTCCCTCTCTTTGTTTCCCTCTTTCACATCACTCAAATCTGTTCTTTGGTGTTCGGTTAAAAACAAACAAAGAAACTAATCACACAACACCCACCCTTATTATCAGCATTGTAGTAGGGAACTCCGTGCTTCAGTTTTAGATATGATCTAATTTAACCTTTAGTTTAGGCATACTCTATATTCACTTATCGAATTTTCTCATTAGATGGTTGCTTGAATGAGACTTTAATGTAATTTTGGATTACAGTCAGCTTTTACATGCCACAAAGTGTTCCCTAATTACTTTTAGGCAAACTAGATGAAAAGTGTAAAGCTTTTATTGCTCCTGTAAATGCTTCCATTTTGAATTAAAACAATTAGTTATGTTCTTCAGGGATCCAATATGCTGAATATTTTCATCCATAAATACCCAGATTTGACTTGCTGACTGTTTTCTGAACATGTAGAATAAAACAACACCGCATGTATTATGCTCGTTTGGACTAATTTAGCACATGGGGAACAATCAGAAATATTCCTGAATGCTTTAAAAACAGACGTTTAAAAAATTAATTTAGAAGCTTTCCTAATCAAGCATCCAACAGTGTTGCACATTTGAATTATCAATTAGGTTTTTAAAATACAAGAGGCTGCATAACAGTAGCTCATTATGTTGTACAATTCTTGTACAAAGGATTCCTAGGTCTCATTTTCAGCTGTGTTCAAATTTGGGCACATCACTTCCCTTAATAAGAGTAGATCAATGTCAAGTCAACTGGGCCTGAGTCTGAACTATTAACTGTTGTGTATCAGTACAGCTCCCTGGACCTTGCCGCTTCTTCGTCAGCCATTGTTAAAGCTTTTATGGAAACCTCCATTAACTAGCTTCCTACTTTTCTCTCCTTTGTCCACAGACAGTTCAGTAGAAGTTGGAAGCTTCTCCCTTTTCATATGCTATTAGCATCTTCCTTTTTCCATTAATAAAAGCTGAATAACCTATCCATCATAGGGAATGCCCTTAGTTTTAATATTTGCCCATTTGGGTCCTTCAGCATGTGTAGCTTCAAAACCCACCATAAGTGTAAAACCCATTGGGGTGGGATTCTCCAAAAGCACCCAAAATGATTTAGGAACATAACCCTCAATAAAGTCAATGAGATTTGTGTTCCTTAATCCTTTTTCGTGCTTTTAAAACACTTTCTACTGGAGTTCCACTCCCACCTGACAGTATACGTATGGTCTTAATTTTGTCACTTGTCAACCATGAATAACATCCAATTCCCAGGAGCCTGTCAAAAGATTAACTGGATTTACAATTACTTTGAATGTAAAGTGTTAGTTGTGTATTGTAGATAATGGTGTCATTCTGTGTAGTAGAAGTATCCTGAAATATTAATGTATCTATTGAGCACTGAGTTCAATCCTTCCTAGATAAGGATGCTCTGTGCCCCAACTAAACTTAGTCTTGTTCGAACACATACAGTACAGACCATGATACAGGGGCTGAAGAGAACGGTTCACATTCTTGCTTAAAAATTAAAGAGCATCCTCCGTTCATTTCAAACACAAAGCATTTTTGAAAGGCACTGTAGCAGGAATATTTTACATGCAGTCTGAACCTAAAAGTAGTGCCAAGCCAAAGAGGTGTAGGGAGAAGTGAAAGAAAAAGTTAAAGCTAACAATTGGGTAGATACAAGTTAAACATAAAGGAAAAGAGTGGAATTGAGCTGTGCAGTCTTACAGATGACAATGGGAAGTCTGAAACAAGAGAACAAGAAGCAACTAATGAAGAGATCAAAAGAGGAAAGCAACACAGCCACACCAGAGAAGAAGAAAGATTACTAACAGAGATGTAAAGAGAGGGATCTGAAATGATAGAGAGTAAACCATAACAATCCACAATCAGGGTCTGAACACTGAGGAAAACGGAATAAAAAATAATATTACAAAAAAGATAAAAGTATAATGGGAAAGACAGAGTTGCCTATAGTGATGCAGATGGATCTATTGGATTTGAAATGTTCAGAAGAATTGCAGATATATTTTTAAATCATAAATTTACATCCCAATAAATTATTTCACCTATTAGGATTTCTGGCCTTGTATTTCAAAGATAGTTACTGTTAAAAAACAAGTGTTACAATTTAACAAGTTGTCACTTAGAACACTAAGTATTAGAATATAGACTAGATTGGGGTAGGCAACATTTTCTGGCAGGAGTGCTGAAAAACACAATGCCTACATTGGAAGGTGCCAAAGCGCCGGCATGCCAGAAAAACAAAACAAGGGCAGGAAACACATGGCAGGATGCCTTGCTTGTGCCCCTTGCCCCACACCCAAAGCCCCTGCCCCCCCCAGCACAGGCTCTGTGACTGTCAGCAACTACCCCGGCTCTGGGTAGCCGCCAGAGCCCAGGCTGCTCCCAGCAGGGCTTGGAGCATCCCAGCTGCCTGCTGAAAGCAGCCTGGGCTCCCAGCTGGCAGCAGCTACCCAGAGCTGGGAGGCTGCAAACAGCTGTGCCGCGCTCCAGAGCCCAAACATCAGCTCTGTACCAGCGCATGCACATGCACCTCCGAGCAGGCAGTGGGGGAAGGGCCTGAGGCAGCACAAGCCCAGTCTCTCCCCCACTCCCAGCACAGAGCTGGTGACTGGGCTCTGAAGCCCGGTGCAGCTGTTTGTAGCCAGCCTGGGCTCTGGGCAGCTGCAGCAAGCAGCCCTGGCATTAGCTCCATGCTGGCAATGACTGCGCATGCACCTCGGGGCAGACAGCAGGGCTCACAGCTGGGAGCAGCCCAGGCTCCATCGCTAGCAGCAGCTACAGCTACCCAGAGCCGGGGCCAGCCGTGGCAAGCCGACCAAAATGGCCTCACATGCCATGCTCAGCACACGTGCCGGGGGTTGCTAACCCCTAGACTAGATGGTTCAGGGAGCTGTAAATTGAAAATAGATCCTTTTGCTTCTCAGATGAATGTTACCAATCCAACTTAGGACAGGCAGGCTGTCCAGTGACCGCTGTGAAGTGAGTTGGCATCCTCTGGATAGATATAGATCAAAGCCAACATAGTACACTGACATCTTTGAGGAACAGACAAACCCAAAGCAACCGACAGAAGACTTCCTTTAAATTAACAGGTATAACAGCTGTTCATGATTTGCTCTCACAATTGGTCTACTTCATTAATAGGATTTTTTATTTAAGTCAACAAACAACAGGATATATATATATACCTTACATCATTCAGTAACCATTTCTAGGAGCTCATTTGAACATTGAATTAACTACTTAAAAGTCAGGTAAGTTTTGATGAGACTGATCAACAAGGTTTTTATCACGAGTTGGATAATGATACCAGGGCCCATCTCCCCTTGCTCTCATTAGTTTGCGTGCCTCCGCCTCCTGCAGCCTACAAGAAACAAAAAATGAGTCACACTCCATGTGTATTATTTGCTACCATAAAATAGCCTATGGCTGGTTCTTCTTAATTTTCATATCAAAGAAGCTGTGCCCACTAGCACTGGTGCTGTATTTGGTCACATATACTCTACCAGACCACTGAAATTTATGCAAAATAAGCAATATTAAAAATATCAAGCCTAAACCTTAAACTGTTTTCAAGAAACCAACTAAGGAGTAATACAAAAAAATCCTTTGGTGAGATTTCTAAGCACAGCCTCCTTCCTAACCACAAACTGAAAACCTTACCTAATACCTTCTAGCCAAAAAGCTGGTAAGTCCAACATGAGGGTAGGAGGGCTTGATCAAAAACCTTAGTTCTTCTTCTGTTCCCAGTAACAGGTTGCCCAACAAGAGCAGCGTGAAGCTGCACAGGAATTGACAACGTCACTGGTGCCAGGACTCCACATAGCACCCATGAACGTCCTCGTTTTTCTTGATCATACTGTGCAGCTGCTTGGCTAAGCCATGAGCATTAGGCACAGAATGTGCCCGTCTCCTGACTTAAGAGGACAGAGCTGTTATGGGTGGCATTTGGTTTCTGATTGAGACATTATAGTTGCAATCATTTACTATAACTAAAAAGTTCAATTCTGCATAAATGGACAGTGACAACCCTATGTTTGGTAGGAGAAATCTCTCATGTACTTTTGGATTTTTCATCAGTCATATGTAGCCATACATTCGATTTAAATGGAAAATTCTTCTACTTTATCCCAATTGCTATGATGGTTCTATTGCCTCTGTTAAAAAGCTAGTTCATACTACCCATCTGTTTTACCTGAGTTCAGCTTTGTGATATTCGATTTCAATCAAGCTCATCATTTTCTCATACTTCTTTTCAGGGGAGTCTACAACATAACAAGCCAACCATCTTGTTATAGGGTGCTGGAAAATATAGAAATGAAAGTGTCAGACAATTCATATACTTACCACTTACGAAACACACATAGGTCAGAACCATCAGGAAATCTGACTGCAAGTGGTTGCAGTCCTACAAACATACCACTTAAATACTATGAGCAGTCAAACTGATTTCTGAGGGACTACTAACAACAGCATAGTCTAGAACATGAATGGCTCTTTGCAGAATCTGAGTCTCAGGAAAAAGAAAAGTCATCTGCTTGTCATTTTGCTGTTATCCAAGATCACATTTGCTTATCCTGCAGTAGGTTAATAGAAAGTAGAAAATAAATCAAGACCTAAGCAAACAATTGCTGAAACAGAATTACTCAAATGCTACCAAGATTTTATGAGCGCCAAACTTATTCCCATCACATACACTTTACCCAATACACTGCTTGCATATGAAGGTCTTTATGGAAATTTTCAAGCCAAGTGGCAACTGAAGTAGTCGCACAGAGATCTGTGCATTACTCTATTTGATCACTAAAGATCAATTCATAGATACATCAAGAAACCAATCAGTTTGAAAATAAATAACGTGCCAGGAACCAATAGAGATGCTTTCTGATGGGAGCTGTTTCCAGTTGTTTCTAGCTCCGAAATGTTTTGCGATACAGCACTTCGAACCACAGCTACTAGGAGTGCTGATTTCTGGCTATTTTAGGACTTGAGTGGGTAAAAAAAAAAAAAAAGTCATTTAAAATATATCTTGTTGGATGACCTGGAGCTCAAGAGGAAAGGGTGCTTGGCTGGGGACCAAACTACTTTTGATTACAGCTTAATGAGAGGCCTTTAGGTGCACAACTTCTTGTAATGCCTTGACAGACTTCCTTATGCATACAGGTTAGCTGCATCTATTTCTATTAGGATACCAAAAAACCCACAATTTCTATATGAGGACCCAGGATTTGCTGGACTGGACAGCAGATTAAGATAACAAAATTCAGCTACAACTGTACTGTACACTGGCAAGATCCTTCCAATGGAGTCCTAATCTCATTAGCATATCCAACATCTTCAGTACCTTCCACTAAACTGCTGTTATGATAAAAAGCATCACTGAAACAGACATATCCCTTTCAATGTTATACTCACTTTGAAGTATTCCCAGGGCTCTGGAGCATAACCTTCTGGAATCTCTGCAAGTTTAGCTTCACCTGCCAAGACAACATGGAGAGAGGTTTAATATTATCAACTTATTAAAAGGAAAAACAACAACAAAAAACATTTTCTTTCCTTTAAATAATGATGACTAAACAAACATTTCATGCACACAGGACTTAAAGGACATCAATTAGAAATGCTCCCCATTAAAAAAAAAAGAGAGAGCCAGAAGTAATACTAGGCAATATACAACACAAGAAGAAAAACTGACTATGCAAAAGGAGTGAAACTTTAGTGTAAAAAATATCTGTTCTCACAAACTAAACGATATGGAAAAAAATAAGAGGGAAAAAAAATCTCTTTTAATTGAAACATTATTTAATTGAAACATTAATTACAGATCTAACCCAGTAAATGGCAGGTCTTATGAAATTAAGAGGATCAAATAAAAGATCTGACGTGAACAATTACTGAGCTATAAAATACAAAAAACCTTCAAAATCAAACAAATGCAGAAGGAAATGCTGGGTCAGCTAAAGGCCACTCTTCTACAGGATATTTTTACTTATATCCACAGTTATCAAGCTAATTTTACTGGTCAGTCTTCTAAGAAGTCATCACTGGGAGACGATCCTGCACACCATCCCATCTGCTCCATTTTAGGTATTCAGTACAAAGCTTAAGTATCCCAGAAGGGCTTACCAATGAAGATGTTGATATACGATACAAATAAAGCTGTTGGGATTCCAGTCAACAGTATATAGAATCGCTGTTTTGGTAGAGGAAAGGAAATGCACCAAATCAGTGACAGAAACACAGAACACCAGTATTCCCACAAACTTATTTCTTTAACAAGCCTCTCACCTGTATAGAAATACTAACATTGGAACTCCCTGTATGATTATAAAGATGGTTCACTTTTCAGTGCTTAATACTTTGTAGAAGTAGATAACTATGCACCCTAAATATGCTTCAAACCCCATGTGATGCAGGCAGTAATCTCTCTCTTATAGTCTAACTCTTGGAGGAACAGAGAAGCTTAGTGACTAGCCAAGGTCAAGTCGGTTTCAGAGCTGGAAATGCAACATCTAGTCCTCAGTCCTAATCTCCTATTCCAGCTCCTAGATCAGTGGTTCTCAACCTTTTTAGATACAAGGTGCTCCCTGGAAAATGCCAGTTCCTAGCTTTTACTCATTTCTTGATTAAGGAAAAACAACAGACCAATTCTGCTGCAAAGAACTCAGAAAAACCACAACAGGTCAGAATGTTTTTTTAACACTATGGATTCCTGTTTGAAATTCATAGTGTCCTAGACTACAGACAAGAAAGCCAGTCACTGAAAATGTAAATTGAGGCATCAAGCAGGGAGAGACAGGCTGGGTAGAAGCGGGATGTAGCAGGTAAAAGTGGAGAGGTACCTGGGGAGCCAAATGTCAGGCAGGTTATCGTGTGTCATAAATCCAATGTCTATATTAAGTCCATGAGTTTTTACATCTAGATCACTTCACACAGAGCCTTATATGTTGTTTTTACATTCCTCTCCCACAGAACTGCAATTGGAAGGGAACTTGGGGAAAGATCACAGTCACTGGCCAGCTACAGATGTCAATATCTTCCCCTTCTTCTCAGTTTGTTTGCTGCAAACCTGCCTTCTGAACCTCTGAATCTTTTCCGAATCGATTAGGATTCAATGATTCAGCTGCCAAATCAGGATGACTCTTCTCCGAATCAAATCAGTGACTGAAACTTTGCACAACCCTATTAATTAACTGTAATGACACATTAATTAAGGGTGCACCGATAAAGATGTTCTAGGTCAATACTGATAGCCAATTAGTAACCAACCATATCGGCCAATGCTGATCCAATAACTGATTTATTCCAGTTAACTTGGCAGGGTGAGGAGCAGGACAGAACCACAGGCAACTGATCCAGGGGGTGTAAAGTGGTGGGGGTGGCTTGCCACCACTGTGCACACCCCCAGGGGAGGCATGAGGTGGGGGGGTATGTGCTCTCTCAGATTTGCGAGCTGGGAGGATGCAGGCTGCCCGTTACAGGCTCGGGGCTCTCTGCTCTGCCCTCAGGAGCCACATGCTGCCTGTGCACTTGGCAACAATGGGGGCAATGAGTTGTGGCTCCCACTGCCAGGTGGGCAGGGGGCACGTGGGCAGCACTGGGCTCCCTGGGCAAAGGCAGTAGAGCAGAGAACCCTGAGCCCACAGCAGTCAGCTCACATCCGCCCTCACCCTGCTCAGCTCTGCTCCACTTTAAAGCATCTCCGAGTTTAAAAATGGTGGCAGCAGTGCTTGAACTAAAGTTAATTTAATGTGGGCTCAGAGCTCTCCATCCTGCTGCCTGTGCCCCAGGAGCCACATGCTGGCCACGCACCCCCAGCCTGCCTGGCAGCAGGGTTATAACTTACCACCCCCACTGCTGCTGGATGGACAGGGGGCACAAGCTGATGAAGGGCTCCCGAGGAAAAGGCAGCAGAAGCAGAGAGCCCCAAGCCCACAGTGAACAGCCTG
>NW_017728910.1:19366297-19393131 GCF_001723895.1 Crocodylus porosus | reverse complement strand
CGACAAGCTGCCTGTGGCTCCATCCTGCTCCCCACCCTGGCCCCAGGTCCCATGCACTGCCTTGGCTAGGCAGCAGCCCCACTTCCTCTCTCACCTTGGGGACCTCAATCTGCCCCCCTCCCCCACATTGGCCCTCACCTCCAGAGACTTAACCTGCAAACAGCTGCTCCCTGTGCTTCCTGGCTGTGCTCTGGGGCACATGCACATGTGCAGTTGCACACATGCACGCAGCGGCCCCTGCGTCGGGCTCCTGGAAGCCTCAAGCAGGACCCCTTAAAGGCTAGAATACTGCCCGCCTTCAAGGGGAAACCCGCCATTTCCTGAGGGAACCCAGGCATCTTGGGCACTGGCCCCACTGGGGAGAGGAAAGCCAGGTGTCCAGGACCCTGGCCAGAAGGTGTAATTATCAGTAAGCATTATTGATTACAACAGCCAAAAAAAGGAGATAGCCAATAATGTAAATTTCCCTTTTATTGGCACTGATCTGATAGGCAACCAATCTATCGGTGTTCCTCTAACAGTAAGTTTACTGAAATTAACTTAAAATACATTTTAACAGTACTGGGCCGGGGCCCACAGTGGCAATGGTGCCGGCTGGGGTCAGGCCTGCCGGCAGCACACGGCCAAGCCCAGGGTCTGCAGAGACAGTGGTGCCAGCTGGGGCTGCTGACGGCACGTGGCCAGCAGCGTGGGGTTGGGGCCAGGGGCTCTTACCTGGCTGAGGCTGGTGGTGTTCTGGGGCTGGGGTCCAGCGGTGGCAGGGGTCAGCAGCAGCACAAGGTTATTCCCAGGCGGCCATGTGCTGCCTAATCTGGGCGTGCCTCTTCCCACCCCTTGCCAATAAAAACCATGCGACGTGCCACGCTGGGCACGCGTGCCATCGGTTGCCGACACCTGATCTATACCGACACGCTATACGTGCCTGCAGTCTAGGAAAATTCAAGGGAGTCAATTCAATTAACACGATGGACAGCCATCGCCACCACAAACACACGGCCACCATGACCTTTTTGCCTTGTCTTCCATTTGGCTTGTACCCCAAAGACACAAGGCCAGCAACTTTTTCCACATGGATAATGGTTAAAAGTCACCAAGGACCCTAGCCCCGATGAGTCCCACCGAGGGAATAATCACGTTCCCTCGCCATAAAATACAGCCAGCTATTTATAGATGAGACTTATATTACTCTGAGCCCCAACCGCCCCGAACTAAAATATAGATATATTTTAAAAACTCACCAGCAAGCGAAAAAACCGCTTGTCGTAGTAGGCGGACGGCCTGATATAAAACATCTTTTTCCCCTCGCTGCTATATCGCACCGGAGCTGCAAAACGAATTGGGGTCATAGCATCACAAACTTTCGCATTCGAGGGCCGGGCGCCGCAGGGGCGTCCAATGTGCGGCCCACACTGGGCCATGCCATGCGAGCCGCCCCCCTGCCCCTGCGGCTGCCGGCGAGGGAGCTAGGGTAGCCCTGGGCCTGCGTGGGCCTGCAGGGAGGAGGAACCCACCCCTCAATGTCAAGGTCACCCCCAGCCCGTACCACTGAGGCCGCCGGCATTGCCAGAGGGCAGGGGCGGACGGCCGCGGCCCAGCACCCAGCGCGCCCCCAGCGCCCCCGCGACCCGCCGGAGCAGGCTCATAGCTGCCATGCCTGACCCTGGCAGCAGGGCGGGGCCGCCGCTCGCTTAGTGCCGAGCAGGGCGAGGCCGCGGCGCCGCCATCTTGCAGCCGGGCACGTCCTCTGAGGGCACTCCTTCCGGGCGGCGCGGGGCATTGTGGAGCTGCAGGCTGGTGGCGTGGGGCATTGTGGGGGCTGGTGGAATGGCGGCGGCGGTGGCGGCTTCGCTGTACCGACACCTCACAGGTGCCCTGCGGGTGTCGGCGGCGCTGCGGGCCCTGCCGAGCCCCGGGTAGGCCTCGTCGGGTGCGGGGGCTCCTGGTGGGAGGCGGGACAGGGTGGCACGTGGTGCGTCCCATGCTTTACTCTCTTCCTTTGCAGTTCCGCCCTGAGCCCGCTGCCGCGGGGCGTCCCGCAGGGAGCGCGCAGGTGTCTGCACGCCACGTCGTGCTGCAGGGGGCTGGAAGAGTTTTTTGACGACGAGAAAAACTGGGGAGAATTGAGAGTGAAATCTGGTGAGGTGTATTCCAGCCTTTGATGTATTTCCGTCAACCAACATAGATGTTTGCGGGCTGGGTTTTAGGAGGTATTGGTAGGTGTTAACACCTTCCCCCCCCCGTATAAATGCAGGATGGGAGTGAAATCTTTCAAGCCTTTATTTATATGGTGACAGACAGTTCGTAGCAGGCAGAGCTGTGTTTTTAATACAGGCGGTTCTCAGACTTGGGACACAATTGGTTCCTGGGAAACGCGTCAAAAGTCGAAATGTCGTAACTCAGAACCAATTTTCCCAAAGGAAACAATGTTATAAATGGGGGACTAGTTCCTGAACCGAGGCCTGATGCCCTATTTTTACCAAAAATAACCCAGAATTTTTGTACTCGATGAATTATAGATGAATAATGTAGCTACCTTCATGTATTTATATTGTAAATAGCAATCATTGATTTGGAAGGACTTCTTTGAGGAGATTTTGCTAGACTTTTTGACGGGTTCTTGCTGGAGTCTTCTCAGGAGTCTTATCTGCTTTCTTAAAGAAAGTGTCCAAGGAAGTTTTGGACAGATGTTCTCCAGGGAGATGGGTGACACAGAGACTTATTTGCTGGCGTGGCCTCGGATCAAGCGTTGTAAAGTTGAAACAGGGCGTCAATTTATAAACTTTATAAGTGTGAAATGTTGTAAGTTGAGGACTACCTGCGTTGCACATAGAACTTTGTTAAGGAAGTAATGCTATCTCTAAAGCTGTTTTTTCTCCGTCTTTATATAGATGGTGCAGGTATTTTTTCTAACCTGCACTCTTTATATCGCTCTAACTCACGTCTGAGTATGGTCTCATAGTCCAGCTAAGGTTGGGTTTAATCCAACACTTTAAGGTTATCTGCAAGGAAAACCTGCAAAAGTTGGTGCCTGTAATTTGTCAGGTGGTACTAAACAAGCACGATCTGCAAGTAGAAGTGCATTCTTTTGGGAAGTGGAACTGTTGTCCATTAAGTAACTTTCTTATGGCTACTGTTTTTATAGGTGATGCTTGGAAAATAACGCAACTAAGAGGCAAGAGTAACGAAGACTTGCACAAACTTTGGTTAGTATGTCTTGGCAGGGTGCTTTGTACTTTTGGAATAAATATGCCCATTTTATCATGTTAACAGCAAGGCTGTTTCTGCCACTAAACATAATCTCCCACTCAGTTGACTTGACTATACTGTTGTGTTCTTTGATTCAGGTATGTCCTGCTGAAAGAGAAAAACATGCTTTTAACTTTACAGCAAGAAGCAAAACGACAAAGAGTACCCATGCCAAGTCCAGAGCGATTAGAAAAGGTAATTTTTTCACATAAGCTAAAATAATCATAGCAAGTAAAATGTGTTGTGTGAAATATGCAGCACTTCCAGATCTCTGTGCAGTTCCCTGTATAATTTTAATAGGCTTTTCCATAAAAGAAAATCAGTAAAAAAAAACCCAGTTATACACTTTGCCCAGGGCAGTAATATAAAATTTCATCTGAAGCTCTTCATCCTTCCTGTCTCTTCAGACAGTCTCTCCCCCTCCCTATCTTGCAATGCTTTTTTTTTTTTAACAGGAGCTCACATTTTCTAAATATTTAGAACATGTGGGGGCTCTAAAACCATTAATTTGAATTTCACAGCAAGTTCTGTTTTTAATTTGCGTAGTCTCTCTACTAGTGCTAGGTAGACCCCTGTTCCGGCCTGTGTCTTCTGCATCCATCAGTCACACCATCAGCATTTAGCAGCTCTGAACTGCAATGATACTTGCATAGAAGGGAGGTCTTGCAATTAAAGGGCTCATTGGGCCTTGTAGGGTGCTGTACAATACCAGTATATTAAGCCTTGTGCAGCAAAAGAAATTCTTAGAGCCTTGGGATAACTAAATAAGTGGAGTTCCCTCATCAGCAACAGTTTCCCAGACGGTTAAGATGCTGCCTTGGGCAGAAAGCATTCTAATAATCTTCCAAGTTGATGAAAGTAGAGACTATGGTAATAAGTTTGCTAGCTAGAAATGCTTCTGATGAGATGCAATGGTCTGGTTGTTTTCTGATCATCTAATAAGATCCCTAGAATTGCAAACCAGAGTAATTAACAACTCCATAAAAACCTGTGCTAGAAGCAGAAAGGACCTTTGCATATATTTCAGCTACTTCCTCCTAAGCAATGTTAACTCTCTGTTTAGACCCGGGTGGGCAAAATGCAGCCCACGGGCTGGATGCAGCCCACCAGACCATTCTATTCAGCCCACGGGGCCCCTAAAAAATTTAGAAAATTAATATTTATCTGCCCCTGGCTGCTTGTCATGTGGCCCTCAATGGCTTGTCAAAACTCAGTAAGCAGCCCTCCGCCCAAAATAATTGCCTCCCCCTGGTTTAGACTGAACCTTAGCTGGCAAAGCCCTTAACTGAATCCACAGTTTGCCAATGCCCCATCCTCACCCCGCTTCCAATCAGATAATTGGAATGACTATATAGTGAATATTTAGATCACTGTTCAAAATGTTGGTTCTTACTGGCAAAGTAGGGGTTGACTGAGTTTACTGCTTTTCATAGTTGTGAGATTATTAAGATTATAGACTGTTACCAGCAATTATAATGTGCTCCTAACATTGCGTAGAAGTTTATGCTCAATTTGATAGCTTTGGTATCACGAGTCTTATGTCAAAATTTGTTCTGTTTTCAGGTAGAAACTTCCATGAAAAGAATAGACGACGTTGTTGAAGAAAGAGAAACTGCTCTACGACTTTTACAAACTGGTCAGGAAAAAAGCAGACCTGGGGAATGGAGACGGGACTTCTTAGGACGTACCCACTGGTATGGGAAAAAGGAATACTGTACTATGTACTTGAAATTTTGGGGGAGGGGAGTTCAGTACTATAAAAACAGGCATTATATGACTACCCTTTTCTTTTATTGGCTTTATCTTTGTGGGAAGAGGATCTTTTTCTTATTATCAAGAACAAAGCATAATTACTATAGAGAAGGGAAAGACAATATTTATTTATGTGTTTGTGGATAGTGTTTAATGGCTGGCAGCTCTCCTGAGTTGTTAATAATACCTAACCTTGTTATAACCACTGTCTTGCAATTATGTGCATGCATGTGTGTGCACACACATTGTTTGGTTCCAGAGTGGTTCCCAAACTTTTTGTACAAATCAGGCCACAAAATAGTCTTCCACTCCCTAGGGCCATCATTCACCCTTACTACATTTTTAACTGAAAGCTGTAATGGAATGTAAGGTCCTGTGGAATCTGTAGACCACTGTTTAGGAACCACTGATCTAGACTGTAAACCCTACCCTGTTAGGGGGTCTAGTTACAGCATGGCAGTCCTGTGACAGAGATGAAACACTGTTCAGGTTCACTGTGCATACAGACCCAAATTATATACCATTCCCAAGTTGTGCTATGGTTTTGGTCTTTCCCTACTCACATTGCAAGACTACAAAAAACAAGACTAGAAAGAGGGTCTCTTGGGCCAACAAGTCGAGCCCCGTGCATTTGCAGGCAGCTGTTTACCCAAAGATTCCTGAAATCACCGCTTTCAAACCCTCACACACAAGCATAGAGCACCAAATTGGAAATGCCATGAATCTCTGATCACAGGTAAAAAACAAGGAAGACAAGGGCACTGCCAGTGCCCAGCTAACACAGTGACAGAGTAGTAATACTGTATTCCCCCCACACTGAGGAATGAATACATTGTACTGTGTCTCCGACAGTTGTAGAATATACGCTGTAGATGGAAAGATAATATGAAGATGGCTTCACTGCTGTAAATTCTGATTGTTCTGACCTGTTTGTCACCTTTATGGTTGTTTAATAGAGTACTGGCTAGGCAAACCACTGTGCTTATCTTTATGATACCAGGTACATACTGCAGCACCCGCTGGGTGGGGAAGGGAATGGATGCAGGGGGAGTGTGCAGGGGACAGAGAAGGCTGCGCTCTGCCCAGCCTGGCCCTGGCTGCTACAGGGCAGAGCAGGGCTCAGCCCTCCTTTCTCAGGCTCCCTGTGGCAGTTAGCCAGGATCAGTTCACAGGCTGGATACAGCCCACAGGCCGTATTTTGGCCACCCCAATCTAACATGTATCAAATCTAACATATCCATGGAATAATAACATTTTTAAATAGTTCTATGATACCATAACTCAAATAGCTTTACCAGCTTTAACTAAGATAGAATTGCAAGTACACTCATGAAGGAACTTCCTTATCTTTTAACAAATAATGTAATGTGAATGCTGATTGTTGGCACTTATGTAGCATTTGCCATTTGGTTTAAGGAATTTTGAAAGCATTTTTTATGTTGTCAAAGGGGAAAGTGGGCCACAGGGTGCTCCATACATTCAAGGTCACCTGTCCAGCCACTGGCAGTTGAGAACAGAACCTCTGTTTGCCAGTTGTAAGAGCTACTAACTAGGCCATATTTCCTTCAGACTGGAACTAAAAAAACAAGCTTAGTTGCAGTCTGAGGACTAAAATGCAGAAGCTGAAGTCCTGTTAATACTGTAACTAATTTTCTTTTTCCTCTCATTGACAGGTACACTTTCAAGGAGTGGCCCATACCTTGGTACTTAAACACAAGATACAAAAGGAAGAGATTCTTCTACACATCAGAAGTAAAGCATTTCATCAGGTAAAACAATTTTTTTGTTTGATGCTTTGTTTGCCTGTTTTTTACTAAACAGAATTTTTGTGCCCAATTCCTGGTTGTGTTCCAGTTACCTCTCTTTATCTTGCAAAGGACGGTCCTGCAATTAACTGCTTTTTGGAGTTTGTGGACTGACTTTTTCTATGTAGGACGGAAAAAGAGGTGACATAGAACAAAAATGGTTAAGGACTGATCCTGTCAAAAACTTAGTTCAAAATAAATTGAAATCATGTGAGTAATCTCTTTGCTGTTAATGGAATTACTCACCTCTTCAAAGCTCACATGTCTAAGTGTTCACAGAATAGACCTCAAATTGCCAAATAATGTTCAGTACGGAATTATTTCTTGGAACAGTTAATTGTGTAAAAAATACCTGGGATCTTATGCCTTTTCTTTATGTTGTCACCACTTAGTTTCCAGATCTTTGTTAAGGCTATTTTCCATTCCTATCCATTTCTTTTACATAAAGAAATTCTGTCCACTAACACTTTAGTGTTTAACACTTCTCCACCCAGAGTTCTTTACCAAAAATATTAACAAGTTTGTGCTAGGGATGTTTAGTGTGTTAACCAGTGTAAGTATGAAAAAATTGGGCTAAGAAATGCAAGAAAAGTACCACAGGGTTATAAATATATTACATAGAGCAGACACAACCCATTGCAAAAGACTTTCCACACAGCATACATGTAACTCAAGTTTACTGTTGTTAGAAGTGTGAAAAGAATTATCCCTGTTTGCATTATAGTTTCTAGCTTTGTGAAGTGGTAGCAATCCAAAGACTATGCTTTTCACAAAGCATCTGCCACACATTAGTTCTGTGCACGCAAACTTTTCTGATGGAAGGCTTTGACCCCTAAGACATCTCTTCAGTTTCCTTCTCTTATAAAAATCTTCATTTTGGTCATAGCACATATAGCCATAACTTGGATCATTCTGATTTTTTTGTAGAGCAGCTTTCATACAAGCTGAGTAGTATGGCATTTTGGTTACTTTCAGTGGCACGTTTCCCATCTCAGACAGGCCCTGATGACCCTGAATCACATATATCATTCTGAATATTATCTTAATTAAATGACTTGCCTAGCATTTCCATAAAAACCACCTGCTTATACTCAGCAGCTCTATACGAGCCCTGTGATAATTTACCTTTTTGACTGCTTCCAATACCATGTAGATGTTGTGATGTGTTATTAGTTGTTAGTCACTTTAATTATAATTTGTTTTGTTCCTTTGCTTCTGTAGTCTCTTTCTATAGCATCTGAAAAATTATCTGTCTGAGAGATACACAGTTATGTTATTTTTATGTACAAAGCAAGTGATTTTTCTCTTGTAGCTGCTCATTTGTTATAGCTAGGATTTAGAGTAGGGGAAAAACAGTACAACCATACTCAGTCACTAAGTATTTCTGCTGAAAAATCAGCAATGGGTTAGGACTGCTGTTGCTTCAACTAATTGCACAAGCAGTCTTTTGAACATCCTGGGTGCATCTACACATGCAGTTAATGCACTGTAATAAACTGCGGAGCACTTTGAGCCAGAGTGAACTGCTCACAAGCACAGCATCTACATGTGCACCTGGGGCAGCAGCAATTTGAGCCAGAGCATAGCAGGCTCCAGCTGGCTGGGCTGACTGGGCATCACTGTCTACATATGTGTTTCAGTGCAGCAAAGTACTCCACTGCAAGTTAGTGTATCCCTGAGAGTACTATCCTACAGCAGGGTTAATTAGTTTACTGTGCCCTAATTCCAGCATATGTAGATGATGATGCTTTACTGCGGAGCTAATTAGTCAACTTGGGAGTAAAGCACACATATAGATGTATGCCGGTTGGGATTTCATTCCTTGCTCTTGGCTTTTGCCTGTTGTTTCTGTAAACCCTTGGTTTTCTCCTTGTTTAGCTAGCTGTTCACTACCCATCAGTTATTTCAGTATGTCCTTTGGTGGCTTCGCCAAAAGTTTCATCATTGGCTCCCTATCTTGGACTTCAGAATCTCATGCCTCTAGTCAGACTGATGTGGTTCTGTCTGACATCTTTGTTTACTTGCACTCTTCCTGCAAAAACTCAACTACTTCACCCCAGATTACTAGCTTTTAGGTCCAGTAATTTTGTGTTCCTTCCCCTGCAGTAGACTATCACCCTCAGATCCTGTTGCAGCCTTTTCACTTGCATTCCCTGTTTCTCTTTCATGGTTCCCCTTCTTATCTGCCCCTATTAGTCATTCAAACCAATTTTTTCCCTCTGGCCTGATATGTTTTATTTACAATTTAAAGTGCTTGCCCTAAATACAAGGAGATATTTCCTTGTGTTTCATTGTTAAACGCTTATTCAGCAATAATGCTTTTCTAGCAAGTACCTTCCATAAACCCTTGCTAAATTTCTCCCCTCCCCTCCTATCCCTTACTACTGTAGACATTTTGCATCCTAAATCAAAAGTGTAGAATCATGTGTTCTGCACACCTGGCTCCAACCTTCTGCTAGAATTTGACGAGAGTCAAGGGGACCTTACAGAATTATTGTTAGTACTAGAGTTTGCAGTCAAATCTATTCTACAAGTCTGTAACCAGCCAAGATGAATTTAATGTGGAAAATTGCCCCTGGAGATGGCATTGCTTGGTTTATAACTTGTAGTGTAGATGAGAGAACAGTTTTCAGTATGATTACAGAAGTCACGATAAAGACCAACTGAGTACCACGACAGGTGTTAGTCCTTTCACTTTTCTGACCAATCAGTTGAATTTAACAGTAATTCAGAGGAAGCAATTGCTGACAAATAATAGTCAACAGTAAGCATGTGTCTTAAAGTAGATCACTTGTTACTTAGAGAACAACTTTCCTGTGCATTTTTTAAACTGACACAGCCTTCAGATATTTTGTTTTCACCTGAGACTCTTCTGTGTTTTATTACAGTTGTTCACTCAGCAGCTATTTCTGCTACAGGCCCCTTGCTGTCTCGTAGTCTGTAGTGTAGTACAGAGGTTGCTATTTCTGTGAACGTACTTAAACCATTTTGAAGTAGTGGTAAAATTGCCCTTCTGATGAACAGCAGTGGGAAAGTGCTAATAAAATATACATGCACATAACATTTTGGGCAGAGGAATGAATCTAGTACTTCCCTGCTGAAGTAGGGCACCTTTCTTCTCTAATGGCAGCTTGTAATAGCTTCAAGTATCAGAATAGTTTGAATCCTGCCCCTGGAGTCGTAACAAGCTTGTAAAACAGGCTCATTGATAATACTGTTTGGTTTTTTCCAACTTCTCTTTGCTGTTACCAAGTGAACATCAATAGAAGCCAGACTCTCCAAAATAACTATGCCAGACTGCAGCCAGCAAGGCCAGCCATACCTTGTCATGCATCCAAAGATGCATCTTGAGCCAGTCCAGAGAGGTGATCCTCCCCCTCTATGCAACTTTGGTCAAGCCGCAGTTGGAGTACTGTGTCCAGTACTGGGTGCCACACTTCAAGAGGGATGTGGCCAGCCTGGAGAGGGTTCACAGGAAGGCCACCCACTTGGTGAAAGGGCAGCAGAGGAGAGACTGAGGGACCTGAACCTGTTCAGCCTCAGCAAAAGAAGGCTGAGGGGGGGAACCTGGTGGCTGCCTACAAACTCATCAGGGGAGATCAACAGCAAACAGGAAGAGCCTTTTTCTCCCCAGCACCACCTGGGGTGATGAGGAACAATGGTAATAAGCTGATGAAGAATAGGTTTAGGTTAGAGATCAGAAGGCAATATTTGACAGTTAGGATGGCCAAAAATCGAACCAGCTTCCCAGGGAAGCGGTTGTTGCCACTACCATGGGCAAATTCAAGAGGAGGTTGGATGATCACCTGTCTGGGGTCTTGTGAACCCAGCATTCATTCCTGCCTGTGGCAGGGGGTCAGGCTACATGATCTGTTCAGGTGCCTCCTGACCTTAGCTACTGTGAAACTGAAACTAATTCAGACTTTACCTGCATTCTTATCTCAGTCTAGTAAGTGCATTAAACTGCATACCTAAATTCTAGTGGTAGGAGCAGTTGTGAAAAGGATGCATTGAGTACTGTGAAAATGTAATAAGGTTATTCTCTCTTACAGACTGAAAATTGAAAAAGCAATGCGTCAGCGGACAAGGATGAAAACCTTAGAAAGAAAGAAGCAGGAGCTTTTACAAAAGAAATTCCCTCATCTGGCTGCAAAGTCTCAGAGTTAACATCATCCTGGAAGGCTTGTGCAAGTACCCGTGACTGTAGGAATCTACACTGTTTCATGTAACCTGATATATTATACGTTTTTTTTATAACCAGTATATATCATGGTGGAGTGCTCAAAGTGGTGTTGATTTTTTGTTTGTTTGTTTTTTTTACTGTGGAGCAGAGACAATAAGCCAAAAACGTCGTTCCTTAACCTAAAATTGAATCCTGATCTGGTCAGGTGACCTTCACAAAACTTTTAAAATATGTGACTCAGCGCAGCTTGACTCTAAAATAAGTTTCCTAGAAACAAGTAATATATTATTTCAACATTAGTTCCTCTAAAACTGAACTGTTCCTGCTTATTCACCAGTACATGGGCAAATGACAGCCAGACCGTAGTCTACAATTGCCTGTGTTGTATCTTTTTTAAAAGCTAACACAAACAAGTATACATCTCGATTTAGTTTCTCACTCTTAACAGCATCTCTTCACATTAAAACAGAGCTCCATTCCTTTTTAAGCTACTGGCTGTACTTTGTCACTCCTGCTTAGAACCATAACCTTAAATATCACTTTGCCAGCTAAGATCTATGAAGAGAGAGGATTTTGCAGAAATAGTCACTGTTCTATACCAGGAATGTTTCACACTAACTGTGTAAATTTATAGAACAAAAACATGAAATATATCAGTTTAAGAAAGTTAACATTTAGGTAGTCCCAAGAATTGTGTATAAGATGAATGTAGATAGCTTTTTCCCCACTGACAAAAAGTAGCCTTTCCATGCAGTTGCTAAATCATGCTTAGCTAGAACTGGTACAGAGTTCCAATATTGATACATATTGGATAGAGGTGCACTGATACATCGGATCAGCACTAGTAACAGGAAAATTAACATTATTGGCAATTGGCTTTTTTGGGCAATAATGTTACCAATAAATGCCACGTGCAAGCACATAGCTGCATCATGCATGCAGCCAGGAATGCAGCCCAGCAGCATGGAGAGCAGCATCCAGCCAGGAAGTCTGTGGGGAAGGAGGGCAGATTGAGGTGCCCACAGTGAGGAAAGGAATGAGAGTAGAGCTTGGGTGGTAAGGAGGGGAGGTAGGTTTGTGTGCACCCCCAGGGGGAGGCAAGGGGACATGTGCACCCTCAGATTTGTGCACAGGGTGAGGGCAGTGTGCCCGCCGTGGTGGGGAGGCTGGGCCGGGGCTGTGCTGGGTAGGTGATGGCAGCAGGCTTGAGGGGCTGTGGCCACCCCAAGATTCCCTGTAG
The DNA here is from genome assembly GCF_001723895.1 of Crocodylus porosus. Taxonomy (NCBI): domain Eukaryota; kingdom Metazoa; phylum Chordata; order Crocodylia; family Crocodylidae; genus Crocodylus; species Crocodylus porosus. The sequence goes on along the minus strand of NW_017728910.1, from coordinate 19,380,905 downwards.
CCTCACTGTAGTCACACCTTCCAGCAGCACTGCTGCCCACCCCGCACATGGCCCCCTCATGCTTCCCCTGAGGGTATGCACAGTGGCGGGGAGCCATACACTCCCTCCTTCTCTCCCCGCTGCCAAGCTGCTTGTGCGTCTCCTCTCCCACTCCCAGCCCAGGGGTCCTATTCACCACCCTGCCTGGGTGGCCCTGGCCCTGGCCCACTCTCTCCCTCACCATGGGAGTCTCAGTGTGCACCCCTGCCCACCAACTTGCTTCTCCTCCAAGCTGCTGGACTGCATTCCTGTAAATTGGCTCAAATATGGCTGGTTAAAATTGGCTGTTGGTATCTACGAAGAAAATCGTTATTGGTGCACCCCTGTTGAATGCATCTACTATCCCAAAGAACCAAATTTTGTAGCACCAAACACTCTGTAATATGAGCAGACTAAACTCATCTAGGTAATTATAAGAACCCTAAAATCCATTACAAATAATTATGTGATTGATTATATTCAACTACCTTTGGACTTTTAGAGAGTGTACCTAAGAAATAAAGATTGAGGATGCAGTTTAAAGCACTACCCCTCTGGAAGTAACAGTTTTGACAGCTAAGAAAGATGGCTAGATTCAGCCTTCTCTCAGTAGCTAGCAACACTGAATTGAGTGAGCTGTTCCAGACAGTGGTTGTATAAGAGAGTTCATTTCCATTTGGGCAAAACTTTTACCAAACAAAACAGTAAGAAAGCTTATTCATCCTCAACTCCAGGATCATTTCATGGCATACAAGAGGTGAGAAATATGAACACCCACTCATTGAAACTTCTTGCATTTAAGTGGAGGTGGCTTAGAATTTAAAGTAGAATAACTGTGTACATAAAGACTGTAGCCTTCCAGGAAACAAGCAAGTATACTTAAAAGGACCACCTACAAAGCAGTCTATAAAAGGGGCAGAATCAAACTGGAATCAAGTAACTAAGAAAACACGATGTAGCACAAAGAACAAACAACAACAACTTTTCATCTAAGTAGATGAGAAATCTTAATAGAAAAGATAGCAAGGCAAAATTCTCAAGCAAATTACTATAGTCATACTGTGGTTTTCTTGTTTTAAACAAAATCTATCTGCATTGTGCCCCTCCCTCACTATAACTAAAGATTGTAAACATTAATAACTGAAATTAAGACCTCAGTAGTCTGCATCCTAATACTTCCTACCATAAAGTCAAGGAGAGGGAACAGACATCTTAATTTTTTCCTTGTCCTTTGCCAAGATGCAAGACATAATTTGTAATATTTAATTGATGGCAAACATACAGAAGGCTGAAATAAAGTTGTTTCTTTCCGGCTTATTAAATTGATTCTGACATTGTAAAGTTAGTCTAGTTTTTTTTCACCATTTAAACAGTCTGCCAGAACAATTGCTGTTTTGTATGTCATACTTCCAGCTGTAATCAGACACTGGATCCTACCTCATTCTGGGAGAGCTGCTAAGAGAGTGTTCTTGGCAAAGGCACTCAGTCCAAAACAATCCAAACTGATGACAAACTATGTTGCAGAAGTCATTTGTTGTGAGGGAAAGCTAAGGGGTATGTGCTGGGGAACTAAAGAAGCTCTTTACATATAACGTACTGCCTCTTGTATTTCTCGTATGACTTAAAACAGGTTTCAAACATATGGCCTATGGAACTGCTCTATCCGGTCTGCAGGGCACCTGGCAGGCCTGCTCTAGAATCCATGGCTTCAAAGCCCTATGAGCTATGGGACCCTGTTGGAGCTTGTCCCACAGATCCAGCCCATAAGGAGCCCCACAGTTTGGGCACGTGAATTTGACATCCCTGATTTCAGACATTTAAGCCGTTAGGTGGCCATCTGGGTTGCTTGCAGATTTTTCTGAACCAAACCTCCAAACACACTTTACTGGAAGAAGTGGCGCATTATTTCTACCCAGCTCTGCAGCATCTGTATACATCAGGTGCTTCAGTGGGACTTTTTGGCACTTTAACTAAAGATTCAATCAGCTATTAGAATAAAAGCGCCAAAAAAGCCCCACTGAAGCACTTGATCTACGCAGATGTTGGGTGAGCCAGGTCAAAGTAACGCACTGCCTCTTCTGTGCATGTGCTGGGCTTGATGTGGAAATGTCCTGAGTTTAAAGTAAAGTTTGGGTTTTTTGTTTTGTTTTTCAATGTCTGCAAGCAGCCCTAAGTTTTACATTAAAAAAACAATTGTTACATTACACTGGTAAAGTGCCCAAAACTTTCAAATGGACATTCAGTTGGTCAAAGAACAGATGTCTATATTGGGTGCATCTGTACATGCACATTACTGTGGCATTGACTGTTAGGGCACAGTAAATTAACTCTGCTGTGAGATAGTACTGTCAACAACACTACTATCTTACGGCAGAGTAATTAAGTACAACAAAATATACTTGTAGGTGGTCATAGGCTTACTGGGGCATAAGGGTGCTGAAGTGCGGGGACTACCTGGCACAGAGCTCTGCACTTCAGCACTCCGATGCCCTAGCCAGCCCCTCTGCTACCTGGAGCCTAGGGTTGACCCTGCTCATACTGCTGCTGTTCCAGGTGCACATGTAGACACTGCACACAGGAACAGCTGACTCTGGCTTGAATTGCTCCAGAATTTATTGCATCACAATGTCATGTGTAGATATACCCCCACTGTTTCTTGTTTTCCAAGAGGGAAGTTAAAAATCAGGTTTCATCATGACAAGGGTGGAGCCTAAACCCAGCATGGAGTTGGTCATGAGCTGTAGAAACACAAGCAAGCAGAAATACTTAGACTTCAAGCAGTCAGTTCTCTCCTTAAGTTCCCAGCTTCTGAAACTGATAATCCCTTACCTATATCAAAGTCATTCTGCAAATTAATCCTTACAACTCTGAATGAGGAAGTAGGTTGATGACTGTTACTTACAGAAATTAAGTCACTTACTTCTACACAGCCTAAATTTTGGGCATCAACCATTTCATCATATGGCATTCCTGTAAATTGAATGCAATGTTTTCATGACCAAGCTAGGGCTGCTGTAACATGCTAACACAGATCCGTAAATCCTGAAAACAGTTTTCAATCAACTGGTGCATAGAAAAGTAGTTGCGGAGAGTAACTGAAAAAAATCAGAAGTAACAAATTCTGAAAACAGGGTCATTTGTATTTATTTTTTAAAAGAAATCAGAGCACTTAAGGCCAACAGATCAACAAGGAAGACTACTGTGAAGGTACATGAGACATCTCATAAGTCTGATGCAAGGCATTTGCAAGATTTTTGCCTCTGAGTCAACCTGTAAAGCTATTCATAGGAAAAAAGATTTTAGAGGAAATAGACATTTATACAAAATTATAAAATGCTTGCTATAAGAATTATTGCTTTAGAAAGGATGCAAACCTCCGTATTTTGGGATAGTACCACTTAGGCCTTTCAAACAATAGCTAAAGGTTTGTTAAAATGGAGCTTGATGCATTTAAAAAACAGTACTACAAAAAAGAGTCCGTCCCATTCCTGAGTATGCTAAAGCTATAAAACATAAGGAGCACTGGGAAGGCAGCAGTTTCTCACAGTGAGAGGTCTAAGGACATTTCCTTTCTACACACTGCTTTCCTCCTTCTTCATACTCTTGCTTAGAGATCCACATCTGCTGAAAAGTACCCTGCAAAAAAAAAAAAAAAAAGAGAATCAAAGTTGCAACTAGGACATGATGTGCTGAGAGCAGAACAAATAAGCCAGGCTTTCCATTTTTTCCAAAAACCTGTATAAAGCCATGGCTGCCTTGCTGCCTCTTACTACTAGGTTTGGTAAAAGGCTGGGGTTTAGAGAAGAACAGGGAAAACTACCTTATCAACACTATTTCATTTGTTTCCTAGACATTGCTAACCATCTCTGCCATATTTATATCACTGAAGTGCTAAACCACTTGCAAGATCAGGCCCAAAGATGCAGTAAAAAGAATACTTCAAGAACCCCATATCTTTTTCCTTGCTTACAAAGAGTTAAAGAAGCTAAATTCAACCACCTTCAGTTCAGGCATAGAACATTCTGTACTTTCCATGAATATCCCCTCTCCTACCACATACAGCACTAGTCACTGCTCTGGGAGTAGCAGCTGCTACAGAAGTCATAAGCTACTTCAGTAGGAGTCTCTTTATTCACCTAATGATCCTTTCCCCAGGCTGTACTTACCAAAGAAGCCAAAATTGAACCACCAATCCATGAACTAAACCTCCGCTCCACTGTCGTGTTGTTTGCTATCAACTTGAGCCGCATGCTCTGAACAGAGGGGGAAAAAATGTGTTAACAAGATCAAACTGAAAGTGGGGTGTCCAGCTGAAGGTTCAAGCCCCTTTTTAACCCTGAAAGGGATGGGATGGAGAGAACCTGGGACATGCGCTAAAGTCATTATTACAGCCAATTCAAAGAGACCAATTCTGTTGTTTCCTTCATGATATGAAGATTGTCTGCCCTGCACTTTGGAAGTCTGTTAAATGTAAGAAATGGGTTGCTGATAACAGTCCATCTGCAAATTGTATATGTGATCCAGAGAACAATCTCGGCTACAAAACTAACAAGAACTTGAAAGGAATTTTGCCTTAATAGTCACAGGAAATTGCCACCATTCAAAAATAGTTAGGTTTTCAACAATTATTACTTGCAAGCAGAAAAGGTAGGAAAACAGTATTTTCAAACCAACTTAAGTACCTGCACAAGCCTCTTCTACATTACTTATTTCCAAACTGCCCTGTATTTTTTTTTAAATAAAGATAGGAAGTATCCCTAATTTTGTCCATAAAGAGGCTTCAGCAGTCTGAGCACAATATCAGATTCTGTAAGTCCCAGAGCTGTAATCCTAAATTTGTCATTAATTCCCTTTGTATCTTTCATGAATAGTGAGGTCTTTCCTTAACTGGTCCAACATAAACTCTTTGGATAAAAGCTCTATGGAGGTGCTACAGCTTTCCTGGTTCTGTAAGCTGGTCAGTCTACAGTATCTACTATTTTTTTTTTTTTTTTGGTAAAACGTTTTAAATATTGAGCTCCTAATGAAATCAGAAGTAAAATCACCTTAAATAACAATTTAAGAAGTCTTACCGGTGGGGTTTTCTGAGAGAGTTCCCTGTTCAATCTGTCTGTAAAACTCTGTATAAGCGTATTTCCTCCTGCTACAATCACACTGCCATAAAGGCCCTGGGAAGAAAAAACAAAACCCCAAGAGTTTATTTGGGATGTATTTGGAGAGCATTTCTTTACCAATACAAAGTTAAAAAAGAGAATGCCACTAGTCTTTACAGCCAGAAACATAACATATTACTTGACATAAGATATAATTCAGCATACAAAATAGATTGTACTATGAATAGTAACTTTATCTACTTTAAGAAAGAAGTTTATGATTAACCTATACAAGGGTATGGGGAGGTAGTATGAAAACTGATCCCACACGATTTCCATTTGGTAGTTTGACTTTTTAGTTTCTAGTCTGTGCTCATATCAAGATATTATAAACACCTATGAATGAATGATTCCCCATACAACTGAATTTCCAGTTGTCTTGTAACTAGATGTAACAACTGCAGAGACGACAGGAGGAACTAATTGTTCATGAAGAAAAAAAAAAGTGTACATCCCAAATCAGATACATTTTTACATATACAGCAGACAAAGACAAAAGATGACTTGATAGGCCAGATCATGACAACCTGACAAATAAAGAAAGGAGGAGGAGTGGGTTATCCCATATGCCAAGGGTCAGAAGCACATGCAGCCAAATGGGCAATGCTCTTCAGCAGATGGTGATGGTGGGGATGGACTCAAAAATGTAGAATGATTTGCGATGAGATGCTTTCTCTTTTAATCACCTGAACTGGACAAAACATAGGAATAGCTATCCTCAGACATGTCATATATATTTACGTATTCCCCATTGTAGATGCACAGCTTTTAGAGGTGAATGCTACAAGCACCATAAAATAACCTCTGAAGGTCCATCAGTCTTCAACTACAATATATTTTAATTATGAAAATCCCAAACAAGAACATCTCTGCTGAAAATAAACCATGTCTGACTGACACTCACCGGTCTGATGTCTATATCGCACATTCCAACGCTTGTGGTGACAACATGGCTCACACCCAGCATTGTATTGCCAGATAAGCCCTGGAAAAAAATTATTAAGCCACGAGTCAGTGCTTCAAAACAATAAGGCATATTAAAGCAATATATGAATATTTATTCCTTATCCAGAGCCAACAAGGACTGGGATAAAGATTTATCTCAATTTGCAGTCTACTTTGTCACTATGGTATCTCAGCACCACAGAGCTTTATTTAAACAAGTACCTGGTACCCTGAGTTAGATTTGCTCTCCTCCTCCACCCAGACATAGGTTGCAGCCCCAGAGAAGACAAAATATGAGCACAAAAATGTTCTCCATCACCACAACAAACAAAGGAAAGGCAGCTCTAAACTATAAAGACTGAATAGATTATGTTTGCATATCTGTATGTGCTACTTTCATTTTTTTTTACCTTTACATTAGAAGGATCAAATAATCCTTCTGGAATTTTTAGACGTTCTGCACCAAAGTCACAATTATAACCATTGGGGAACTCATAATGAACTGTCGGCATCTGTGCAGCCACCCTGCAGGTAGATAATGGAGCATTAGTCATTAAGTTCTGTTGTTCTCTGTCAATATGTACAGTGCAGCAGCTAATTTAAAAAAATATAAACCACGAAGTCTAAAAAAACACAAACATGTTAACAACAGGATCTGTGTTTTTGGTAATCTATACTAGAATTTCTTGTACCTTGGCAAGTCAAATGCAATCTCTAAAATCCGGATATACACTGTATTCCTAACTCTAAAAAATGATTGCGTCTAACATCAAACTTTTGTAATGAGCTAAAACAGGTACATCTTCCATTTTTAGGACATTTACATCCATCACACCATACACACAGCAAAGTTTTACAGAGAAAACAGTGACATACTGTTCATCATAGGTTGAATCGGATACTTGAAGGACAGAAGCTTGGAAATCCTGAATTACACACTATGGAGAGAAAAACAAAAGGTAATTCCAGTGTCAACCTCACATAATATGAAACGAGGAAAAAAGCCTTTAAAATATATATATATTTGAAACCGATTACATATTTATATGGCTTATTTAGGGGTTTTGGTTGTAGCCGAGTTGGTCTGAGGACATAGGCAGGCAAGCTACTTTGACAAGATGTGATCTCTTTTATTAGACCAACTGAGTTGTTGGAAAAAAGTTCTTTGCAAGCTGTCAGGCACAAGCACCCTTCAAGTGAAATTATTTCAGTATATACATTTAGCGTAGTAAGCTACCTTAGAAGCTAAGCATTCTGAACCTCTACAAGATGTGAGCATTTGAGGGAGGGAAGAAAAGGGAACGTGGCTGGGTCTCCCCCCCCGCCCCGTTCTGTCCTGTTTTTCTCACAAGCACAAAAGGTTCTAAAGAAGCTGGAAGACAAGGTATAAATAGCTTTGCCACTAGGGCACTTTATATAATAAAGGCGGAGTATTTGAAAGTTTTATTGTAACCAAGGCTGAGCTCTACCACAGCTATCATGAATTTTTATATTTAGCAAACTGTCTATTTGGGAATATCTGCCAGTGAATACAAACTAGATGATAATGAACTAAAAAAATTAAATTGAGGCCTGAATATTTAAACTTGGACTACTTGGGAAGCAAGTGCAGAGCAGGAGCTCATCTATATCACTGTGGCAACATAAAAGACCAGTCCAGTATACTTTCAATGACTTGTTCAGTTTCTCCCCAAGGAACTGTAGAAAGGGAGAAACTGAGTTTACGGATTACAAAACTATAGTCTAGCGACTCCTTTGTTGGGAACATGTGGAACAATATGATGTTTCCCGTAACTTGATACAAACGTGAAGACATACCCATATTCCTTCCTTGCTTATACCCTTACAACTATTTTCTTGTAATACTAAATAACTGGATCTAATTGAATACGTTAGCATAAACTCAATTCAAACCTATCCAACAAATCAAACCAGATTACCCTAAAATTTCAGTCTGCGCATTTCAACAAGGGGACAAAATACGAGAAACTACTCTAAACAAAGAACAGTAAAACTGATTTTTGAAAGACAGCCTAAATAGTTTCTCCTCCCCTCCACCACAGAAAAATACATCACACTGCATTTTTTCGCTAGAAACTTTTTGTTTGAGAATACTGTACATCTGCAAATGGAGTCCTTCATGAGGCATGGAAAGAGGAACAGATTTACTTACATTACACATATAATTGTGCCAAGATCTTGTGACCTGAGGCAATTTCTCTTTTCTCTTCCAATTGGCGGGAGATCCCTCTCGAACTGCTTCCTGCAATTGTAGGAACATTCAGTGACAGTCAACATTTTATGCTTCTCAAAATATAGCCCTTATTTAAAATCAAGTTACTTTCTCACCTTTGATGCAATCATATATGGAGGAATTATCTCTATGTTCATTTCCTGAAACAGTTCCCTGCATTGCATAGTAATAAAGTCGCCAGCCAGGGGTGATTTTACAATGCCTACAAGAAAATTTTGGAATGTGTTTAAACACTTACTTAATAAGCAAAACAGAATTGTCCCAATTTGAAGTGTCCACATTTTCTTTCAGTAGGAATAATAAAACCAAATTTCTTGATTTCAAACATAGTATTAAGTTACCCAGCTGTGAAAACTCTTTACCTTGTTGAAGTACATATCCATCATGCACTGGAATTGCCGTGGTATGTGTTGCTCCACTATCCAAAATCAAGCCTGTTGATCGGCCATTTGCAAAGCTAGTCAGATGAGTCAAGGAGAAAAGACTCTACAAGTTTTAAAATTTTGTCAAATATAAGGAACGATAACCCCAGAGTCCTACTTCAAACTTTACAACCCACTTATTGTGAGCCTCCAGTAACTGTCTACAAAAAAAGTACCAACCTCGCACAGCTGATAGGTTTTAATTTACGCTGGTGGACCAAGACCTTGTTGTGGTGCAGAGGCTTGTGTCCCCCAATGATGCTCAGAGCTATGTCACCAAGTCTCACACTCCTAGCAGGGTCACCCCTGGCAAACAGGCCTAAAGGGAAGTTCCAGACAAATCATGATCCAACCCCAAGTCTTCAGCGGCAGATCAGGTGGAAGATGTCAGGATCTCAACAGCTGTAAGGCAAAAGAAGGCTGCAAGATGGAGGCCTCCTGTCATCCCTTGATCTCTGCATCAAGACTGTGTGGTTGCTGTTTTTGCACACCAGCTTCTTTCTGTTAAACCAGGTCACATGTAGGCTTCTACCACAGAAAACATGCTCTCCCCTTTACCAACCTTTAAAAGCCCTGCAGTGATGGTGTAGTGGTGACAGAGATCGGACTAGTGAATCCAGCAGTCCGCAGCCACAAATCTGCGCACAGGTTGCAGTAGCCCGATGGTCATCCTGCACCTAGGTTGAGACGGATGCAATTTGGCAACTACCATGTCTGAGCAGTCCTATTCAGGATCCCCTCTGCACACCCAACATGGGAAGCGGCTAGAAAAAGTGCTTTAAACCTAAGCCGTCTCGTCTGCTCCTGACTGCATAATCTCATCCAAATACGATCATTCTCCCTGTGGTCAAAAAATGTATGACAATGATTTTTGCAAAATGGCAAGTTTGCATCTTAATGGATAACCAAGACAACAAATGACCAGAAAGAAGAAATGCCATTTTCTCCAGGGAACTAGTGAGATACAACATCAACACTGCAGCTCGGAGTGAGACGAGACAACTAGATGAGGGTCAGATAAGTGAAGAGGGTAAAAACTACACCTCCTGGAAAGTGAAGCCAGCTCAGGACTGAGGCACTCACAGCATTGGCTTCGACATCAAGAATCAACTCAGTCATATTACAAAGCTCCCTGTGGGCAGTAACAAACATCTTATGACCCTCTGTCTTAAGCTCAGCAACAACTGGTATGCCACTGTCCTCAGTGCATACACCCCAATCCTTGATACTGGCAATGATGTTAAAGAACAGTTCTACTCCAACCTTTACCATGTTCTGAACAATACTTGCAAGGAGGACAAGATAATTCTCCTCAGGTGATTTCAGCACCAGTCAGACATACCCTAGAACTCTGGGGTGGCACCACTGGGAAGGAAGAAGTAAAAGTCAACTCCAATGGCATCCTCCTCCTGAGCAAATACACGGAGCACGGTCTCGTTATCACGAACACCATCTTCAGACATAGAGACAAATACAAGACTACATGGAGAAACCCTCACTCTAAGCACTGGCACCTCTTTGACTGTTATATCATTAGAGTCTATGATCAAATGGGTGTCCATATCGCAGGACCCATGCAAGGAACCAATGACTGTTGGACAGATCACCATCTTGTCAGATCCATGATGAACATCCATCTTACTCCAAAACACTGAAAACAACCAAAAGCAATGCAAAGGACTTTCAACATCAAGGATCTCCAACAGTGTCTTCATGAAAAGCTCTCTGCCCTGTCCATAAACGAAGGCAACACTGAGGAACTCTGGAAGGGATTTAAAACTGCCATCCATGTGGCCTGTGGACTCAGCAACACCAAGACTGGTTCAGTGAGAGCAGCACTGAGGTCCAAATCCTTCTGGACTGGAAGAAAAGGGCTCAATCTGCTTGGCAAGATGACACCTCATCTCAACAGAAGAACGATATGTATCCGCTCCTAGAAGCTGAAGCTCAAAGGAGGATCCAGGAAATCACTGGTGGCAAGATAAAGCCAAGGAGATCTAGCTCCCTGCTAACAAACATGACATGCATAGCTTTTTCCAGGCAACAAAAGCACAACTTTCCATGCTCCTACTTTCTTGCAATTGCAGGATGACTTGATGCTCCTCAAAGACAATGAAACTATCCAAGCTAAATGGAACGAGCACTTTGGGGCAGGCTTTCCTGAACCATGAGTCAACTGGCATGGATACCAACATCGAGTCCATCACCAAACACCCTGAAAGGGGATCCCTTGCCAATCTTGCTATCCTATGAAAAGTCTGGTGTGCCATCAAGAAAACCAAGAACAAAGCTACTGAACCAAATTGGCATACCTGCTGAAATCTACAAGACCGGTGGTAATTAACTGGTATGCAAACTCCACAAATTTATTCTATAATTTGGAACAAAGAATTCCCTAGGTATCTGAGGAATACCATTATCACGACAATCTTTAAAACAGGAGAAAAATCTGTGTATGGGAACTATAAAAATATTCTCCTCATTTCCACAGCAAGGAAAATCCTCTCCCATATCCTCCTGAATCATGTTCTACCTCTTGCTAAGGAAAGTCCTGCCAGAATCTCAGTGTGTTTTCAGACCATCCCATGGGCAATTGGCATGATCTTTTTTGCCCACTGGATCCAAAAAAAAGCATCAGGAACAACATCAGGACCCATATATAGGCTTCACTGACCTTACTAAGGCCTTTGAATCTATCAATCACAAAGCCCTGTGGAAAGTACTGGCCAGATTTGGATGTCCTGAAAAGTATATCACCGTCTTGAGGCTTCCCCACTACCAGATGTCTGAAACCGTTCTATGTAGCAGATTAGAGACACATCCATTCGTCATGCAAACTGGGGTCAAGCAAAGATGCATCACCACCCCAACTCTCTTCTCCATTTATTCAACAGTCATCATGGTTCTCAATAAGGATCACCTTCCTTCTGGAACTGACACTGAATACATGAAGGATTCTTCAATCTGGGACATTTTCATTCACAGAACAAAGTATTCAAACAACTATCCTTGACTGTCAATATGCTAACAACTGTGCCATCCTCGCACACACTGAGGAAAGACTCCAGACTGCACTGCATCTCTTCAGAAAAGCTTACCATACTTTGGACTTCTCTCTCACCATTGATAAGACCAAAGTGCTTCATCAGCCTGCCCAGGCCATGAACGTGACCCCTCCCCCTTCCAAATTACCATCAGCAGAAAGACCCTAGAGGTAGTCGAGCAATTCCCCTACCTCAGTAGCCACCTCTGAGAGTGAACACTTGTGCACTGGATCCTGTGCTAGATCTCCACACAAGTGCCTCCTTTGGCAAATTGCTTTGGTGTGTGTTTATTCATCACAATCTCTGGAAAGACACCAAGATCCAGGTCTACAATGCAGTCATCATCCCTGCTCTTCTCTACAGCTGTGAAACATGGGTGACTTACTGTTGTCATCTCACAAGCCTGAAGAAGTATCACCAATGACGCCTGCAGAAAATTCTTCACATCAAATGAGAAGATTTCTGCATGAATGCCAGTATCCTCACTGAAGCCAATGTTACCAGCATTGAGTTGGTGATCTTCAAGCACCAATGTTGCTGGACTTGACATTGTGTGCGTTTACCTGACTCTTGATTCACAAATCAAATGCTCTATCCCAGCTTTGTAACAGCCTGAGATCTCATGGTGGCCTGAGAAAACGCTGTAAGGACACTTTGAAGGCATACCTCAAGAAAACAGATGACATCACTGAAGAGCTGGGAAGAGCTGGCTGCCAACCAACTCTAATGGCACCCCAACCTCAACCAGGTGGCAGCCCATTTTGAGGTAACGCATCCTGTCCTCAAAGCAGGGGGGAGAGAGCAGGGGAAGAAAAAGGACAGGATTTTCATCCTGCAGCCTACTCTCCGTTGTGAAATGACTTGCAGCTTCTGTGGATGGATCTGTGGCTCAAGGATTAGACTCCCAAGTCGCTTCAAGACCCATCAATAAGTCATAACAGAGAGCTTCCTCAAATTGAGGGATTGCCGATAAGAACAAATAATAATAATAAAAAAATATATACCAACCTCACAGATGATAGGTTTTAATTTACACTGGTAAACTTCTCTGAGGTGTGAATGGAAGTGATAGAATTTCTGTGTCATACCAAGTAGAAATCTTTAAATAAAATGCTTCCAGTTTACTTGGATTTTGAACTGCTGCTCAAAAAAGTAAATGTTATTAGTTTAAGATATTTATAACATTGCTGGCGGAATATCTTCAATCTCAGATATCAGTTGTGGGAGACAGGAATTAAGCACTTCCATTACCTGAGAAAGCCATTTTAGGTATAGTGTTACATGCAGCATATGATATACATGTGTAAAAGTTATTTTCTAGAATAGTTTCAGCAGATTTATAGAACTTAACACTAAGGTGATAGCACAAATGGAAGCTGTTTCCTGAATATCAGTTATTACAGGAATATATTTTGATGAGAAAAAAAGTATACTCATCTTATTCTACTAATACCCACGTTTCATAAGATTTCAGTAGGTACCGAAAAACCATGTAGACCAACATTTCAAGGATACGCTGTCAGGACTGCAGTTTTACACAAGAAAAAAGCAGGGATGTTGTAATGTTCAAACATCAGTTCTGTCAATTTCTCGCGCTTTGCTCTGGTATTCCACTGGAAAAGTGGGGTAAACAAGCAAAACAGAAATAATGAACCTCTCAAGAGTCATTATGCTTATTACAGTCTGTTCAGAGTGCCAACAGATGTTAAGAAAATCAAGATTATTAGAACTGAAGCTTATGTAACTTCGCATCTGGTCTTAAAGCAAGATAATTATGTTTTTCTGTAGCAGGATTGGAGGGCTGTAGCTATGATGGTCCAGGAAGTGTGCAAGAAACAAAGTTTTTTGAGGGTGATATACAACTGTATAGGTGGGAGAGAGATCAGACAAGCTTTGGGCCTAAAGTGCCCTTCTTCAGGCCTGGAAAAAAAGCAAATGCAACCTGAAGCATCTAAATCAGGGCCATCCACCCCACCTGCTGCTCCAGCATAAGCCACAGGCCTCTCACTGCATCTCACCACATATGTGCAGCCACAGGCTACCCAACTGCACTGCACCACATGGGCAGCCTGGCCTCACCTTTAGGCCACTGGCTGCAGTCTCATGCTGTCCCACCCTTAAAGTGAGGGCAGCAAGTGAAAACTGAAGGAAGGAGGGAGAACCTGGAGAGCTCAGCTGCAGCAAGAATGATGGAAGGAAGGGGGAGAGTTGGGTGGGAGCCTGGGTGCCACAAATTAAAACTTTTGCAGACCACATGGCCCACAGGTGGCCAGTTTGATAGCCCTGATCTAAATAAACACTTACCTTACACCACACTTGCCGCTTTCCTGGATCTGAAGAAGGGCACTTCATGCCCAAAAGTTTGTCTAACATCTGTCCCATTTGTGTATATCAGGCATTTTATTTCCTTAGAGGAATGTTCAGTTTTTATATTACAAGACCTTTTATTTCTGATTTCCTTCATTAAAAAGACTTTCTGAAAATTTTATTTTTGATAACAGGCAAAAATTCAATTTTAAAACTTTGCAAATGGCAATTCTTTCTAGAGCTCAGTGGATGTGCACCCCCTCACAGCAGCATTCCCTGCTTAGGCGGCAGGCGGGGGGGCAGGCAGGAGCGCTGCTGTCTCCCCGAGAGCACCAGCCGTGGAGTGGAGGTGCCAGGAGAAGTCCCGCTGGCCCTTCTGGGCATGTCCCTGGCCCTTCTAGGCATACTGCTGGCACTTCCGAGCAGCATTCCCTCTTAGAGCCAGCTTAGAGGGAACACTGCTTC
>NW_017728910.1:19308979-19366197 GCF_001723895.1 Crocodylus porosus | reverse complement strand
TCAGGAGGCACCAGTCACCCATGCTAAGTGTCATTCCATGAGTTTCAAAAAAGTTTTCATGAAATTGAATTAAGGTCCAAAAATAAATTTGTAATGTAAACATAGACTGAAATGTGAAAGGGAAAGAAATTAATTAAGCAGAGACAATGACCACATGCCAAGTCACACCTGAAAGTTACAGACACCAGCCCACTGAGAAGTAGATCTCCATCAAGAACCTCATGACAGCCACACAGCAACAACTCAATACACCACTGAAAGGCCCTATTTGGAATGACTGTTATCAATGAAGGATATATCTTCATTATATACACCTTCAGTGGTTTCTATTCATATTCCTACTTCCTGCCATTTTAATCCAGTGAACAGCAAGTAGGAGAACTGCTGCCAATATCTCTACTTAAATTCACATACCTCTAGTTCTCCAGTGACATGCAAGGCCATGCAGATTACCCCAGAGAACCAATTTAAAGCCTTTCTATTAGACGTATGTTGCCTCCCCCCTGTCCTATTTCTGCAGGGCTGTCTGAGCCTGGCAGATTATTTTCAAGGGCATTTTTATTTTTAGTACGTATAGAAGAACACCCAAAACATGTCCACTTTTAACACAAAGAGCTCAAAACTAAATACATATAATTATTTGATCTGTCTTTTTGTAGTGAATGGGTGCTGTGTGCTATGCCACATAAACATGGTTATCATTTCACATTACTGAGAACAACAAAAATAAAATACAAAAAATAAATCTATCAAAGTATTTTCAAATTACTTGGTTTTGATTTTTTTGTATAGTATTAAACATTTCTAAATGCCAACAACAGAATTTAAGACACTTCAAAAGAGAAAGAAATTATTTTTACTCACTGGTGCTTCTGACATTAGGACAGGATGCAAACTCGCTTCAGATTTAATGTGCATCTTGTATGTATGATCCAGAATTGCCTGGAAACTATCCCAGTCTTCAACTACAAACATTACAGCAGGTGGAGTAGTTCAATTAACAGTGACATCTGACTTCAAGTAAAATGTGTAATAAACATACACAACAGAAAGACATCACTTTTATCAAGAAGATCAAGCAGTAATCAGCAAAATTCACAAACTGCAACAGCTTTAAGAAATCTTGTTTATATGACTCATCATCATAATAGCTGGCAAGTAGATTTGCAGCCTGACCTTTAAGGCTGCTACTTCACACTATTAGCAAACTTGGTAGTGATCATTATGAGCTACAAGCTTCCTTACTGGGGCGTTTGAAGAGTAAGTCTTCCCGCTACTCTTTACGAATATTTGTCACCCCTTTTTTTTCCCCAGATGGGGCCTAATCCAGTCCACCATATACAGGAAAACTCTACAGTTTTTCCTCAGATCAAGCAAACATTCACTGCCTCACTAAGCAGCTTTTTCATAAAAATGCATATATGACACATTACTCTTTCGCATGCAAAAAGCATAACTGCCGTAGCCGTACATTAAGTTAGCAATCAGATCTTAAAAGCAAGAGGAAAAGGATAGAGCACCATACTCATTCCATTTTTTAAGGGCGAAATGGCTTCCATGTTTTCCCTTGGGACGCGCAGTGCATTGGTGTCTATGTAGTAAGTAGGGCCCCCTTGTTTGCCTTTATCACCATCTATCTCCATCAGCGTGCTGCCATCGTCCCTCTCCAGTACCACACCAATCGCTGTGGGAAAATCAACCTGAAATGTGAACACACATTTGCTCATTCATAGAATCATTAAAATTAGGGTTAAAAGGGATCTCGGGAGGTCATGTCTAGTCCCATCCCCAACAAGATCATCCCAACCAAAGCTCTGTCTAACCAGGCCTTAAAACCCCCACAAGGATGGGGCTTCCACCACCTCTCTGGGTAACCCGTCCCAGCATCTTACTCCCCTCCTAGCGAGACATTTCTTCCTAGTTGGAACCTCAACTCCCCTCGCTGCAACTTCAAACTGTTGCTCCTCATTCGGTCATCCGCCACCGCCTACATCAGTGGTTCCCAAACCAACCACCCGTTTAAAATGACACGCTGCCTGCAAATTTTTCAGTTCGACCTTCGGTACCACCAGCCAACGCATGTCACATCAACTCGTTATCGTGAATAATGACATGAAGTCATTTATCCCATGAAGTCGTAATAATGAATAATGGCGTTATAATGAATATTCACATGAAGTCATAATAAAGTCATTATAACAAATAATCATATCACAAATAAACACATGAAGTAATTATCCCATAAAATTGTTATAATGAATAACCACGCAAAGTAATTTATTCCATAACATCATTATAATGAATCATCACATGAAGTCGTTATAATGAATAAAGTCCTTATCACATGAAGTCATCACAATAAACATGTCGCAGTACCAGTGACACATTTCATAGATTCATAGGCATTAGGGCTGGAAGGGACCTTGGAAGGTCATTGAACCACCTCCGACGGCAGGCTATTCCAGACCTTGGGGGCTCGGACAGTAAAGAAATTCTTCCTTATGTCCAGCCTGAAATGGTCTTGCAGTTTATAACCGTTCGACCTTGTCATCCCTTGGGGCGCTCTGGTGAACAAATGTTCCCCCAGATCCTGGTGAATGCCCTGATAAGCTTACAGGTGGCCATCATATCGCCCCTGAGCCTGCGCTTTTCCAGGCTGAAGAGCCCTACGGCTCTCAGCCTGTCATCGTAAGGTCTGTTTTCCTGACCTCTGATCATGCGCGTGGCTCTTCTCTGGACTCTCTCAAGCTTCTCCACATCCTTTTTGAATTGTGGAGCCCAAAACTGGATGCAGTACTCCAGCTGCGGCCTCACCAAGGCCAAGTACAAGGGGAGAATGACATCCTGGGATTTGCTAGAGAAGCATCTGTGGATCAACGTTTTGCTCACTTTACTAGCCACAGCATCGCATTGCAGGCTCATGCTCATCTTGTGGTCAACGATGACCCCCAAGTCTCTTTCTTCTGTAGTGCTAGCCAGGGTAGCACTGCCGAGCCTAGAAGGATGCTGCAGGTTTTTCTTCCCAAGATGGAAACCTTGCATTTCTCAGAGTTAAACACCAGGGCTGGGCCCCGCGCCACCCTTTCAAGGCTCCCCCCGCGGGTCGCTCCCCTGGCAGCCCCCGCGTTGATCACTAGACCCCACCCGGCCGCGCCGCCCCTCACCTTGGGGCAGTCCTCGCCGGCATAGCCCGCCCGCACCGTGTAGGAGCCGATATCGAAGACCAGCGCCCCGACTTCATCTGCAAAGATGATGAACAGGCATCAGTCAGCACCGCCTCAGGGCGCGGCCGCGAGACAGGGCCCCGGGGCAGCCCGGCCGCACTCACCGCCCCCATACACGCCGCCACTCATGGCCGCCGCCGCTCGCCGGCCGATGCGGCAACAATAGCCAAGCTGCCCCGCGCTCGGCCCAGGCGCTCAACCGAACCTGCTGCCGGCCCCGCCCCGCCCCTGCCAGCCAATCGGGGAGCGCCCGGCTGTACCGCTGAGCGGGCCCCGGGCCGCCAGCCAATCGGGAGTGGCAGAAGGAGGGCGGCAGCCTGAGAGAAGCCAATGCGGCGCCAAAAAAAATGGCAGGAAAGCGGCAAGTGCGGTTGCGGAGCGAGGGGGCCGGTCTTCTTCTGCTCCTCCCCGCTCCGCTGCCAGCACTTTTTAACCCGTCAACTCCCTCCATTTAACCCTTCAGCTCCCAGTATGGACCCTTCAGCAGCCAGCCGTTGCTCCTCGCTCTGTTTCTTCCTCCTGGTCCCTCTTGTGCCCACACAGCTGCCCCTTCTGCCCAGGGCTGCTCCTCCGACCTGCGGGAGCCTGTCTGTGCCCCCCAGGCTCCCCGCTTGTCCCCGCTCAGAGGGCAACCATGGCTCGTTGGGCCCTCATGCTGTGGAGGCGGAGGGGCCGGAAGGGGACTCGATGGCCTGTGATGGCACATAAGGAATGTGTCCATTCATCGCGCAACTGAAAAGGAGAGCAAGCAGGCCGAGAGTCAGGATTTATGCCTTTCTCTGGCTCTGCAAAGTGATCCCCTGAAGGATGGCTTTGTTTCTACTTTATAATTGGTATCCTCCTCAGCCCTTCAATTTACATAGACGGCCAGCTTGAGTTTCAGTCCAATTCTGAATTGTAAACGCCTCAAGGCACTGCAGATTTTATATATCCAGTGTAAAGACACTTCGGTCAGTGGGTCCTGTGGCTGATGGCTGCCTCCCGCTGTGAGGCTTGGGTAGCAGAAGAAGGTGAAATACGGAGGGATGGATTTGGTTTCCAGGTACAGTGCTGCTTTTGTCAGCTTACATGGATGTTCAGCCAAGCTCAGTTCTCTCATAAAGCTTTTCAAGATTCATTTACCAATGATGACACCAAGTTATGGGGGAACAGGGTCGCACCTGAAGATAGGCTGCAGATTCAGGTGGACCTGGACAGGCTGGAGAGGTGGGCGAATCAAGCTCAACACTGAGAAGTGTAAGGCGTTCATCTGGGGCAAACAATCCCCAACGTACCTACAGGCTCGGTGGCACCAATTTGACTAGCACCACGACTGAAAAGGACCTAGGAGTAATAATCAACCATCACATGGACGTGAGCCATTAATGCGACGCTGTAGCCAGCAGGGCAAACAATACCCTGGCATGCATCTACAGACACATCTCATGTAAAACCAAGGAAGTGATTCGTCCACTGTATTCAGCACTGGTGAGACCACAGCTGGAGTACTGTGTCTAGTTCTGGGTGCTGCACTTCAACGAGGTCATGGAAAAACTTGAGAGGGTCCAGAGAAGAGCCAGCTGTATGATCAGGGACTTGCAAGGCAAACCATACATGTAAAGGCTGAGGGACTTGGGCCTTTTCAGCCTAAAAAAGAGAAGGCAGAGAGAGGACTTGGAAGCAGCTTACCGCTACATCAAGGGAATACATCAAGAGCTCGGTGAACAACTGCTCACCAGGGCACCCTTGGGGAAAACCAGGAGTAACAGCCACAAACTCCTGGAAGACCACTTCAGGTTCAACTCCAGGAAAAACTCCTTCATGGTCAGGGTGTCCAGACTCTGGAATAAGCTCCCTCAAGAAGTGGTGCAGTCACCATTCCCTGGAAATCTTCAAGGGGAGGCTGGACAGTCACCTTGCTGGGGTCACCTGACCCCAGTTGTCTTTCCTGCCTAGTGCAGGGGGCTGGACCTGATGATCTTGAGAGATCCCTTCCAGACCCTAAAAATCTATGAATCTATGGTTCCTAATGAATACATGTATAACAAAACAGTAGCCAAAGAGAAAAGAAAGCAGGCCAAGATTCAGGCAAGCTTTTTACTTTTCTGGAAAGTGAGCCCGTAAAAGATGGCCTTGTTTCTAGTTTTTTATTGGTTTCCTCTGTAGCCCTTCAATCAGCACAGGCTATCAGCCTCAGTTTCTGTCTTATTCTAAATGGTAAGTACCTCAAGGCACCGTGGACTTCGTAAACCCTCTGAAGTCAGTGGAGTTATTTTGATTACACCTGGATAATCAAGAGCAAACTTTGATTCATCATCATTACTTGTAAAGTTCCATACTTTTTCTCTATATCAATATGTCATAGTGTATTTGGACAAAAACATAATAGGTCATTTTAATCAGGTTCTCCTTTCACTTGTTATAAAATGGTTATATAAATGTGTAAGTTTACTGATCTCAGAGTTATCCCAAGTTTACACTAGGGCAACCTCTTTAGACTCAAGAAGACACCCCTCATTAGATTCAAAGCACCTCTTGGAAATTACCAGGTCTTAGCTTTCACTTATTTTTTGACTACAGAAAAATAATAGAGCAATTCTTATGTTGCAAAGAACTCAGAAAGACAACAGCAGATCAGACTGTCTTTGACACTATAGACTCCTATTCAAAATCTCTGGGTTTCTCTTGTTCTGGAGGCATTTGTGCCAGTATTACACAGTACCGCATGGCAGCCTTAAAACAATCTCATGGCACCCTGGTTCAGAATCACTGCATTGGATGAGAAAAGTAGCTAGTCAAGTGTTGGCGTGGACTACAATTCCCAGCCTGCTACACACTGGGGGTGGGCTGGTGACTGACAGCCTCCACTTATGTCTCCTCCTACACCAGTCACACTGAAATGCAGGGAAAATATTAAAACCCAGCAATAGGAGACAGCTGGAGACACAAAAAACAGCACTGTTACAGGAGAACCAGGAGATGGTTGCACACAATAGCTCCTAAGGGTAAGCAATTCCTTTCATTTCATTTGACAAACACTGATTTTTTCTCCTGTTTCTTTAATAGGGGGAAGTCATTCATAATTTCAGCTCATCCTCTGGTCATTGAGAAAAAAAAAGTATACTTTTTTGCTGCAATGTCTTCTTCAACAAAACTGGAAACTGGCATTAGCAGTGTAGATGTTCCCACTGGCACTAGAAATATTCATGCAAATCCTGTTTTGCCTTGGCTGTACCATGCAAAACTAGACTGGAGTATGCCTCTTATGAAACATTTTGAAGATACTGTATTATCATGATTTCCAGCATGTGGCACTAGTACCCAGACTAGGATTGCTGGGGGAGGTGAAGTTGATAGGAATTAAGAAAATCAGTGGAGAAAATATGGAATTAAAATGGCAAAAGATTTTCAATTAAATGTTATTTTTATTTTTCCAGTTTACTGTCATAATGTTTCATGGACACCATATAATATGTAAGCTTTGCAGAGCAACCATAAAGCCAGTCTAGTAGCTGCTAGATTATTTCTCCAGCCTAGGAGAATTGTTGGGTGGTGAAGAGCCCCCAAAATGGCTCTTATACCAGCTGAAGGTGTGTGGCAGGGGGCGTCTGAGTGATGTATGCCTGTGCCTACTTGGTCCCTGCTGCTGTACTAGCCACTGGGGACTGTTGACAGCCACTGCAAGAAAAGCACAGACCTTAGGCTGTCCTTGCCTGCTCTGGGGATCTCTGTGGTGCTAATCAGCCCATGGATTTGGGAAACACAAAGGTACAAAGTGTGCAGTTTAGGATTTGGAATATTCTTCCACCAGCGTAGAGAATTCAGCTGTGGGTGTGTGCACAATTGCACATATTTAGATTGCAAGTGCCTCAGGTTAGAGTTGTGCAGTCTTATTTTCCCCTGCTCTGCAATGGTCCTCAGCATCTGTGGAAAGGGGATGCTGAGTGCTACCTATCAAATTTGGTAGTATTTCAGACTGGGTTTTTACTTTCCTCACTGGGTCGCTGATGGTCTGTTATTGCAGTGTCATGTAACTTCCAGTAATCTCACTGCCCTCCCTCCCCAGAGAGCAGTGCCAGCTTTTAGATCATGGCAACAGACCAACAATGACAATGGGTTATTGACAGTGCTGCGTCTCTTCCTGGTTCCTCCATCCCAGCCTGTTTCACCTAGTTTTGGTCAGATTGTAACAGTCAAAGATGAATGTAGATGTTTACATGAGATAAAATAGCATCCTGGTTGCACTAGTGATTTAATTCCTTTCATTCCTATCAGTTGCCCTTTAAGGTATTCTATAACAACAGTAGTTGGGCACCATGCAGGTTTTATCTTCTATAAAGTAAGGAAGTATTATTATCCTGATTTTATAATGGAGGGACTATAACATGGAGGCTACAGGCTAGATCCATGAAGGAATTTGGGTGTTGTGATATTCAGCATTGCCTAACTTCTTAAGTTCCTGGTCTTCAGAATCCACCACCCTGAGTTAAACGCCTAAGTTCCCTTCAAATGCAGGGAAGAGCTTGATCCTGAAAATGGATTTGCAACCTCCAGTAAGCTGAACAGTAGCAGGGGGCAGAGGGGAAGGGAGGGGAGAAGTTAGCATCGACTCACAAGTAGGCAATATCAGAGAAGAGAATGTTTGAAATCTCACCCCTCTCCAGGATTTAAAAGTGCCTAACAAATGACTAACAGGTTAGAGTGGGAGTGCTCAACCTGCTGGCCCACAGGCCAAACCCAACCCACAGACCCATGCCATCCTGCTCACAGGGTTCCCCATGGGTCACAAAATTTGGTGCTGCTCCAAATTGTTACTCCCTGCTGCCAAATTTCCAGACTCATGGGGACCCCTGAGACCTGGATAGCATGTTAGATTGGTGTGCTTGGGACCCTATCCAGGCATGCAGAGGCTGGCTGGAGGCAGTGTGGGCCAGGATCCTGCAGCTTGACACTAAGAGAGGTAGTACAGGGGCTAGGGGAGGTACACGGAGCCCAGGGAAGCAGCATGCAACTCCTTGAGGTTACATGGGGCTGTGAGAGGTGGCACAGGGCCCAATCCTAGCTGTGAGAGGTGGCTGTGAGAGGTGGCACAGGGCCCATGTTGGCCTCCATGCTGGCCCCAAGCCACTCATCCAACCTGAACTAGCAAAAGTTTAAGTGCCACTGGGTTAGAGTTAATAGCCCAGAATCCCCTCCTGGAGATAGGAAATCCCTTTTGGAAATGGATGACTAGCTTGTTCTTCTTTTAAAACAGTTTGACAAGGTGGTATCCACCCTGGACTGTTCACCCAGGAAGCAGAGGACCCCCTTAGCCTGAAGGAGTTTCAAACCCATGGTTCGTACTCCCATAAGAATGCCCTAACTACCAGGCTGTCAGCTAGTTTAGGTGTAGACACTCTTCACTTGGCCTGTTGAAGCTGTACCACCGTGCAGCCAAGAATTCACAGTCCATTGAGATGCTGCTGGGAGAGCAGGACTGGTTTTGTTGTCCAGTGGTTAGGGCCCTCACCTAGGAAAAGGGAGTCCAAAGTTCCAATCCCTGATCCCAGGACTCGTTTATGTACTTCGTGTTAAATGGCCGTTGCATTTCTGGGAGCAGGGATTAGAATCCAGGACCAGCCCTCCCAGGCGACCGCTGAACTACAGGGTCTTGCTCTCTCTGGCTCTATGAATCTTCCATTCTTTTGTACTAACTACACCTTTCCCTGTGGGGTGGAGAGTGCCCCACCAGTACTAGCCAATAGCTTGGTTTTGTGAGTACTCTCCTTCCAGATCAGGGGGTTGAACCCGATCAGTCTGAGGGCAAGCTAACCATGAGACCATTATACTTATCAGCACCTCAGTATTTTCAGAAAAAAAAACTGTCCACAGTTGCTGTGTTTTGTGCTGAACTCAATGTTGTCACTGTGGGTTAGGTATGCTGTGAGCATGCTTACCAAACTGAACCAATCACAGGCCTTAGGCAGAGGAACAGTTTCTGGATCTTTAACAAGCCTTAGGCATGTGATAGAGGCTGAACCATTTAGGTTGCCAAGGTGGCATTTCCTACGAGCAAAAGCAGAACTCTAGATGCCTAAAAAACCCTGCTGGCAAAAAACGTAGGTGCCTGAGAGGTCAGAGAGGCATTCTGAAAACCACACTCTGTCTTCCATCTAAGTCTCACTTTAGATGTCTGAGTCCTTTTGGGGTTCTGGGCCTAAATACTTTGTCCAGGGTAACGTACAAAAAGTCTGTAGCAAAGCAAGGAATTCAACCCAGGGATTTCATATCCTAGGCTAGTGCCCTTGTCTTTTAGCTCTGTGTCTTGACAGCATTGTATAAACAGCAATCCTCACAAGTGCACTGTGAACATTTGTAAGTATTCTTGTTTTTCAGAAAGGGAGTTTTAGATGGATAAACTGAACAATTTATCCAAGGTCTCACAGTAAGATACCGACAAAAGAAGTGTTACAGCTCAGGAGTTCCTGGCTGTGCTAATTCAGTCCTCACTTTTCTCAAGGCTGCTTAGAAGTCTAATACTTCTTTTCTGAAACCTCTCAGGCCACATCTTTGACCACAGTTTAGGGGCCTTTTCACTTTGCAAAACTGCCTTACTTAACACCTGCAAATTCTTCCTGTGTGGGGAAACTTCTTGCTGATGTAGAGCCAGGCATGCTTGTTCTACATGAGGCCAGTGACATGTATGGCACAATTGGCATAGGCAGTTTCTGCATGTGGCATGCAGCAGACTGGGGAGGGGACAGGCAGCACAATGGCAGATAGGGCAGGGAGCAGAAAGCAGAGCAGCATATTGGGCAGGGGGAAGGGGATCAGAGTGGCATGGGGTATGGGGCTGATTTCTGGCACACCTACTGAGAAGGTTGGCTGCCACAGTTTTACAGTATGCATATTCTTCCAGGAGGAGAGAGAATGGACAAGGTGTCTGCTTACCAATCTCAGTGTGACGATTATTTGGGACATACTTTACAGCAACAGCTTTTCTAATGACCCTCGTATTTGAAGTCCTCATACCCACTAGAGTGAAACTCCACCCGGGAGAAGGTGTGCTTGTTTTTACTAGAAGATAACCTTCTCAAACCTTCATCATCTTTCAGTAATCTCTACAGAAGCGCTCATGGTGCAGCTGTCAGATTCCAACAGAAATGCGATTTCTGCTAAATACTTTGTCACAAGGACACAAAAAGTAAGGAAGGACAGAGTAAGAAAAGCAAACAAACAGTCACTAAACCTAAATCCCCATTTCATTTGCTTTGTGCACTATGCCTGTAAACCCCCCCCCAAAAAAACAAAAAAACCCGTAAACCAACTGAATATGTGCCAAAAGAGCCTAAAATGATGATAATTTCCCAGGCCCAGGGGAATTCCATGAATGACAGCTAATGTAGTTGTCACTCCCCCTTTTTTTCACCCACCACATTCTGTTCCCCATCAGAGAGGATGCTTTTGGTGAGAAAGGAGTGTGGCTGGAATACCTCAGCAGTCTTCAGTCTTTGGAAACGCCCTTTGGTGCTGTGCGCAGCCAGCCAAAGCGTGGCTGGTTTGAAATTATGCCAAAGAACAGGGCTAACTCCAGGGCATGAGAGTCTGAGTGGTGGCTTAGATTCACTTTCCCCTCGCCTCCCCTCTCCTCCCCATAAATATGCCAAATATATCTCAGGCACATCTGAGATCTAATCTGCAGTGTATAGCTATACATGTCAATCATTGAAAATAAACCAGATGTTGTTTATGATCATCTAGCAGGGGAAAGATTATAAACCTAGTTATAAAACACTGGGAGAGCAAAGGACAAAGAATGTCAAGTTGGCTACCTGGAAATGTGCAGCGGCAGGATTGAGGAAATAAGCCAAATTGTAAAATCTTGTTTGGTTTTATCATGTTTTAATTATATTTCATATAAGGACACTTTACAATGACCAGTTTATGGTATACCAGTGACTCTCCACCTTTTTGGACTCAAGGCCTGCCTCTATAACTTTTCTCAATTTAGCAGGACCCCAATTCACAAACTAATTTCACTTGTCTTAGGGCGATTCTTTTGTTGCAAAGAACTCAGAAAGACCACAGCAGGTGAGAATGTTTTGACAGTATGGATTTTTATTTGAAATCTCTAGGTTTATCTTGTGAATGATGTGCAAGTGTTTGCACACTTAACAGTTCTAGTCTTGTGTGTCCCCCTTTAAAGGATCTCACGGCAACCCAGTTGAGAATTGCTGTGCTATACTTTGTAGTACCAGTTATCCAAAGCATGCATAGATCTCATGGGTCTTGAACAAGAAGTCAGGCCCAGAGAAAGACCAAACTTTTCTTTCAGGATAGATGATACCCATAACAACTAAACAAGAGACTTTATACAGAGGGCAGAGGATAAGGCTGTTGTGCCATGAATGTTCTCAGAAAATCAGTATTCTGAGGCCATCCCACTGCTAGTGCTTAAAGTGCCAACAGCTTCATTACAGTGTCAGTAGAGGTCTGTGTCAATCTGCCTTATTTTAAAATGTCTTTGGGGTGTTAGATAAGATCTGTACAATATTTGATACTGCTCATTGAGTTTGTTGGTACAAATAGACTCTTGGGATTTCTAATAGCTATGGTGCGAATCGTGATTTAATGCCTCATGTATAATCAGTATTTTTCCATTGCATAGTTATCTTTCAGGGATCAGTCATGAGTCCGGTTCTCTTCTCTCATCAGTTTATGCTGATTGAATTCTTTTGACTCCAGTGGAGCTTTCCTCATTTACAGCAACGTGAGTGAGTGGAGCATCAGGCCCATTGAATTCTGACAATTTCTCCTGGAAGTGGAATTGACAGAAGTTGGTGTTTCCAAATACTGTCAGGGGAATATGTGATATTCCACAGCAACTGACAAGATCTGCAGATGGTGAGCTCCTTTTGAGCCACTGACATGTCAACTTATGCCTGTGGGCAATCTTGAGTACGTACTCCTGCGACTCAGATGTGGCATGATGAAAATGCGCTGTGGCATAGGCCTGCTGGCAAAAAACAGGAGGGTGACGGGGGATATCATTTAAGTCAGAATGTAAGTAAAATGTGAGAAGCTCAGTCAAAGAAAAGCTCTAATTAATAAACAGTTAATTAAAATCCTTTGTTTATTTTTAGAAACCAGCTTTTTTAACATACTAAAAAGCTAAACAAACATGTTCACCACCACCACTAATAATGTTTTGCCCTCTTCATGGCTTCCTTTAGAACAGGGGTCTGACCCAGATCCAGACCCTGGGCCCCCCCACAGACTAGATCCAGGTGTGGTGGCAGCAGCAGGATGGGCAGCAACTGTGGTGCGGTAAGTAGCTTCAGGGAGCTGCAGGAGTTAATGTGGCCTTGGCTGTTCCCCTACCACTGATGCACATCCCCCAGCAGGGCTCCATGCCACAGATTTCAGCAGCAAGGTGCACCCCCACTTTCTGTACCCTCAAATGCCTGGCCTCTCTGCCCTGCCAGCCATACAACACGGCTCCACAGTCTAGATCTAGCCCATAGGCTACAGTATACATTTGACATCCTTGCCTTAGGATATGGCAGCTATTTGTCCATAACGCTTACATTAAGAAGTGTCAGTATAGACAGGGCTCAAGCATTTTTCCATCGCATCTTTTTAACCTGCATGGAATAAGATGGTATGAACTGCTTCATACGGACCGTGCTAACGTTCCTAGGTTGCTAGCACTAGTTTGAACTGCCTCAGTGATAGACCAAAAATGAGGAAATTGCTACAAAATATCAGTGCAGACATTTTTTGGAGGGGATGGGAGTATGTTCTTGTATCGGGGGACAGAATCTGTCCCTATGCCTTCCATTAAAAACTGAAAGCTAATAATACATACTGGATATAAATGCCTGAGTTCTGCAAATGATGACTGTATCCTTTCCTCAGCATTAGTAGATCAAGCTCACTGATTATCACGGCAACAGCTTTTCTATTTGGAAGCCAAAATGTGCGAAAGCAGTAGAATGCTAAAAAGCCAGTAGTTTCTGTTGCTGAAGAATATTATTGTCTCTCAGCATCGACGTCCTTGGCATCAGCTAGTGCAGCTGTAATACTGCTAATGTAGAAGGGCAAGGATACTAATAATGGGTTTGGAATCATCTGACCAGCCAAACATCTGTCCCCTAGAAGGACAGAGAAGGAGAAAAGATATGTTCCACTTACTCAATAACATATTCCCCAGAATCATATTTATAGAGGATGAAAGGAAAATTGGCATTCACCCTTTTCCTTGATGTTTAAACAAGTTAACAGACTAACAGCTTATAAAGAAAGAATACTGGTAATATGTTCTGATGCTTTCTGAAACCTACTTCCTGTCACCCTCTGGCACAGCATGTTGGGGCCACTCAAACCCTTGATATAGATGAGCACTGGCCTCTCCAAATCCCGTTCAGGAAAGCAGAAGGTGAACAACTGAACTTCAAAAGACAGAGACCTATACATACCAATGTCCTTTACACCAGTAGGCACCTGAAAAACATTAAGCCTTTTTGTATGTTTTCAACATGTAACATTTTAAAGGTATTTAATGGCCTGATCCTAGAAACTGCTGAATACTTTCAACTCTTATTGACTTTTATGAGGCTTAAGTGAACTCATCACCTCGTGGGATGAGGGCATTAGAAAAAATTCTGAATGGTGACTACTGTTGAGTGTTTGTCATGCCCAAAGGCCCGGGGAGCACTACTCACCTGCAGGAGAAACAGTATTTCAGTATTCTCTGAGCCACTGGTTCTCAGTCTTTTTAGACTCGAGGCACCGCAGAAAATGCCAGCTCTTAGTTTTCACTCATTTTTTAGACTATGGAAAAACAATAGAGCAATTCTTCTTTTGCAAGAACCTGAGAAAGACCATAACAAGTCAGAAGGTTTTTGACCCTATAAATCCCTATTTGAAATCTCTGGGTTTATCTTGTGAATCCTTCCTGGTTCAAGTTCAATTACAGTCCCCCCACATCCCAGCATGCTTTTCAGACCGGGGCTGGGCTGTTCTGCCTGCTGGACAACACGGCTCGGGACCCCCAGAGCCCCCTCCCAGCAAGCAAGCAATCCCACTGTGCCTTCCCAGCCACCAGGGCTGGGGTTTTGCTTGGGGCAGCCCAAGAACAAATGCCAGTTTGGGGGGAGAAGAAGGGGAGTGAAACAGTCCCAAGCCCAGGTGAGAACATGCACAGAGGGATCACAGTGGCAGCAGCTCCATCCTGGACATAAACCCCACCGAGCAGAGGGGCCCAGACTTCGGGGGGGGGGAAGGGGTGCAAAGTATGTCCGTGCTAGCCTGGGGCAGAACCAAGCTGAGCTGAGCATGCAGCTGAGGAAGCAGCTCCTGCCCAGCAGCCCTTTCTACCTACTGGAGTGTGGCACCCAGGCTGGTCTCAGTCCCTGCAGCAGCATGCACGGTACAGGCTCACCCCTTCAGTCCCAAGCACTATTACCTGGGCCTCCTGGGTAGCCAGGCACCGAGCTGAGTGCACCCTGCTCACTGTTCCCCTACCCAGCAGTGGCGCAGCATGGCCCTGTGTACCAGATGCCAGGCGAAGGGCACTACCCCTATGGCTTCCCCATAGGCTCAGTGGGATCACCCATGGGTTGGGAAGGGAGCTCTGGGGGATCTCAGGCCATGCTGAGCCACAAGCAGGAGGGAAAAGCCAGGCAGATCCCAGCTGGGGTCCTTGCAGGGTTGGGGTTTAAACCCCTCCCCAGTCATACTCAGGCTGCAGGGCCTGGCCACATGCCTCCCCTCCAGGTCATCTTCCTTCCAGCCTGAAGGGAAGGAGGGCTCACTCTAGTGCCCCCTGGCTTCTAGCCTGAGCCACTGCAGACCTGTGGCTGCATATCTGGAATTAAAAGTGAATGTCTGTTCACTTGCTTGTCAGTTCAATCTACACAGGTTAGACTAACTGCAAAGATTAAATCAATTCAGGCTCAAGCTTTTGAATGCCTGTACTTAGCGTAGGTGTTTGCACATAGCTCCCTGGTTGAGAATCACTGCTCTGAAGTCTAGTCTATCTGAAGGCAGGTGATAATGAAGAGGTATAAATAAGAGATGTTTGGAGTAATTCATAAGAATGCAGTCTGTGTCAGAGATCAGTCTTTGCAGAATTCTACTGTCCAGCTCCACCATCCAAAAAGAGGCTTTCTGTTTATTTTAAAAAGTTCTGATCTATAGGTCTGTAATATATTTAATACTATATATGGCTATGGTAACTACATATTTATAGAGAAAAATCAAATGCCTTTATTCTTAAAAAGCCAAGATTGTCCAAGGAGGTTTAGAACTAGGAATTTTTTTCAGTCTGTGATAGCAAATGGAGGCTAGTTGCAATGTTTGCATCTAGGTCCAAAATTCTGCAGAGTACAGCGGTGTTACAATCCGGAGGTCTGTCAAAACAGGCCTACGGTGGGTAAATTTGCATGGCGTGAATTCTTCCTCTGTAGTTTGCATGCACAAAATATGTTCTCATTTCACTTCTAAGGAAATCAGTAGCTAAGAAATGGAGGTGTGGCAGGGTCATCTGGCTAAGACCGTGTTAACTTCTACAAAATAGACTATAGCAGAGCACTTGCTACTGTGCTATTGTCAGAGTAAAGTGCCCTCATTAATAAATAAAACTGAACTCTACTTGCCAAATAAATAAAGTGTTTCTAATGGTCCATTAACCTTGCTTATTTGCTGTATCACAAAATTCAGTCTTGCCATGGCTCACTCAGCCTTCAGTAAAAATGAGCACAGTTTAAGTACATTTACTTGATTACTGACTGCTAGTTAATATTGCATCTTAAATGCAATAGATAGCAGAATTAATGCCTAGTTATTCAATATTGCTTTTCATCCACAGATCCCAAAACACTTTCCAGATAAGTCAATATAATTGTTCCCGTTTACAGATGGTGAAACTGAAGGACGGGTAGGAGACAGTATTTCCCTAAGGTCAGCCTGCCAATCAGCTTCAAAGCCAGGGATTTAACCTACATCTCCTGAGTCCCAGACTAGTTTCTGCACATCTTGAAGTGAGAGAGCTCATATAAAGAGACATGTAGCAGTAAATAAGTTTAAATGAAAAAAGAATTCTGAAAGCCCCGAATATTGACTCTTGTCCATATTTTAGTGTGAAGTGTTTAATGGGATCCTGTGACAGAGCTGGGAGAATAGAGCATGGGAGAGACAATGCCTGAATAATTCATTGAAATCGATAGAACCCAATTTAGTGCAATTAGACACTCGAGGATCCTTCCCACCCTCCATTTAAATAAAATAGGAAAGTTTTTTATTCACCTCTACAGGCGTCTTTGCAAAATGGAAGGTCCCTGGTGCTTTTTTGAAGCCATTTAGTGCATATATGAGCATGATTCTCAGAATTATCTATAATGCATGGTGCTTTCTGCTCTCCGTGGCATTTTTCCTACTCTCTTGACGTCACTTGCCATTTGTGAGGGTTGCCAGGGTAATGACCAATCATCCCTAGAGAGAAGCCTGCTAGTCAGGACAACATAGGCTTTCTTCTTTTTGGTATTCTGCAGTACATATTTGAGATTTGTAGTAGCAGAAGTTCTATTTAGTTAGTAGAGGAAAGTTTGCAAAGGATGAAATAACAGTTTGCAGCTGTTGGGGGTAAGTGAGGGATTGTGTTTATTTTGGGGTTGGGTTTTTTTCCTTTTCTTTTTTTAACAGCTCTTTACTAGATACATTCAAATGCACTGGGCATTTTAACAGCTTTTTGTGATACATGTATAACTGACCCCAAACTGAATAATTAGCAATAGTGAGGTTGTAATTACTTTGAAAAATGAAACCCTAACCCCATGTAAACAATGTGTCAGGGCTTCATTCTTTCGTAATTATGAATCTGACACTTTCTCACCAGCACACTAAACTAGTACAGCCTCTCATCCCAAAATTATTTTCAGAGGAATTAATTTAATACAGAAACTCGTAATGTGTTGTCATGATCATTAAACAGGACTACATCAAGGTTGCCCCTGAAGTAATGGGGAGCTTTTGAATAATCTTCATCGTACCATTTGTACACAATGGGCCACATCATGTGGAAAACCATGGGAAATCTAAAGTTAGGCCCTATTGTATGAGACATAGAGCATGTTTAATTCACTTGATTTCAGCAGAGCTGAATTTGGTCTTCATGGTTGACATCTGTAGGATTAAAGAATTAAGTGTGTGCTTAACCAAGGGATATTGTGATGAAAACATGTGGCTTCAAAGCCATTGAAGTTTTCTACATCTGATTACATGAGATGCTGAGATCTCCCAATTCTCCTGAAAGCCAGAGAGGGTTGAAAATGCTCAATGTCTCACATTATGGAGCTGATCTTTAGACTTTTTTATGGCTTTTCACAGAGAATGGCATTATCTGACCAATGCATGCAAAAGAGATAACAAAAACTTTTCAAAAGTTTCTAGTTACCTCAGAAGAAGCCATGAAGTATCTCTGTGTAATCTGTGGATGCCACTTTGAAGATGTTCTTAATTGCCACTATTAAAATTATTTTTTGATGACTGCACATGTGTGTTAATACAAAAGACTGTATTTGTGTATGTGTATACAGCAGAAAGGCCAACGTATTCTTCCGTAGAACTGCTAAGATATAGTTCAAATCAGGAACTGTCTCAGCAAAATTACTTATTTGTTGCTTAATTTCTTTTGCACACTGATGTAGCTTCTATATGCACTGGAGCACAGCAGCTTTGTATACCATGCTGAGTATGACGCACAGACTTACAAGATACTGGTTTTCTTGCAGAGACATCTGTTTTATATTCTGTGCACCAGAAATACGCAGAGAGCAAATGTATTTTTTCCCAAACAGGTATCTGCTTAGCATTGCCAGTGTCTCGTCACACATTTTTGGATGCTACTGTGTATTAAGATGTGTTTATAGCATCCTTGCATTGTGAAAGTAGCCAGAGTACGCTGGTAAATGTGTGTGTACATGTGTGTGAATAAGAGGCAGACTGAACATGATTTAAAGTAGAATTTGCTTAGAACTTCGTCTAGGAAATGATTAATGATACCTTCCTGTACTGTCATTCAGACATACACATACTCCATTCCTACATCAAGCAATGATAGAGAATGCAAGTGGCAAGTGCCCCCACACAGTAAATGTTGACAGCTAGCTTGGGTGCTGGAAGCAGGAAAGCTGTGTTAGTGTGGCACTCCACCTGAATAGCCCAGTTGAATGGGCTTGTTTGGGTATCTCTGCATGGCACTGCATTGTGATATGTAGTCATATCGGCTAGGGACAGATGTTAAAAAAGCCTGAGCCTCAACTGATTCAATCTTTGCAGGTTAGTCTAGCCTGGCTAGGCTAAACCAGTTTGTAACTGTATAGACATCCCCTCTGGACTGAAAAAATGCAGGCACATGCCTGCAGTGGCTCAGGCTAGAAGCTGGAGAGCACTAGAGCAGCCCTCCTTTTCCTTGCATAATACTGAGCAGAGAGGGGCATGGCCAGGCCCCCCACCTCCTGACCTCCCCAGCAGCCCAGCAGGAAATTTTTATCACTCGTAACTCAGTGTTTATCAGTCCATTAAGAAAACAAAGCCCCTCTCGACTAGTTCAAACTCTTCTTAAACAGTTTTTCCAAGGAAGGACATTAAGCTACCTGTTGATTAGCTCCAAAAAGCCTGTCTGCTTTTGTCATCTCCCACAACACAGACTGTAACCAGCATGTGGTCTGCTAGCTAATGCTAAGAGGTGTCTGTGGAAAACAGAGGGGGCGGGGAATAATCCCTGCTTACCAGGGAGAAGCCAGGCAGATGCCTGAAGTCTCTGCTGGAGCTCCAGTGAGGGAGCAGAGGGGTGGGGCCAGCTCTGCCATGGAGCAGAGAGCCCTTCCCAGCCCAGAAAGCATGCCAGGATTCTGGGGGAGTCTGGTTTATCTGAAACCGGGAAGGGGCTGGGACAGACATTGCATAAAACGGTTTGACCCAAGTCAGTGAAGTCTGATACTACATTCAACCAGGCTTATCTGAAACCAGTTTCGGTCATTTTCAAACTGGTTTATGTGCATTGAACATCTGTTCCATTACAGGTTTAAACCAATTTCTGATCACTTAAACCAGTTTATCTGTAATGCTGTCTCTAGCCATCCTTACTGTTTCGGAATGCATACTTTGCCAGACCAGATAATATGACCTTGATATTTATGAATGTGATGTGGCTGTTGTGAAAGGAAAGGAATGGAACCTATCCTAAGTATAAACAGTCAGAAAGCCTCTGAGGATGAATCGATTCAGTCTTTGCAAGTTAGTCGAAGCTGCAGAGATTAAATTGAGAATTGAGACTTTTGGTTTTGATTCAGGAAATGCAGCCACAAGCCTGCAGTGGCTCAGCCCAGAAGCTGGGGGAGCAACAGAGCATGACTCTCTGGCTCATAACCAGCATGGGCTGTTTGTTCGCTTCCTCTTCCTGCTGCCCCCAAGGCCTCTTGGATTTGCAGCCCAAAATTACAGCAGCAGGACTCTGCAGGGTTGCTCATCACTTCTTCTTCCTGATTCCAGGTGCCTCTGGGATTTGTAGTCCACAGTCATAGCCTGCAGTAAGTTTGTAGCAGGAAAGAACAGCTCTGTACTTGGGAGAAGGGAAGTTTAACCCTCCTCTCTGGCCCTAGACCCCAGTCAGGGTTTGCCTGGGTGGGGAGGGAAAGTCCCTGCCTCCCTTCCCCGCCCTCCCCAGCCTTTTTCTGTTGGAACAGACAGTGGCTGGAGTACTGTGTCCAGTTCTGGGCACCACACGTTAACAAGGATGTAGAAAAGCTTGAGAGAGTCCATAGAAGGGCCACCTGTATCATCAGAGACTTGCATGGCAAGCCATACGAGGAAAGGCTGAGGGACCTGGGACTCTTCAGCCCAAAAAAGAAAAGGCTGAGAGGGGACTTGGTAGTAGCTTACCACTAGATTGGGGAGTATGTCAAGGGCTCAGTGAACAACTGTTCACCAGGGCACTCCTGGGGAAAACCAGGAGTAATGGCTACAAACTCCTTGAAGACCATTTCAGGTTCAACATTAGGAAAAACTTCACAGTTAGTGTCCAGACTGTGCAATAAGCTCCTTCTAGAGGTGGTGCAATTGCCTACTCTAGAAATCTTCAAGAGGAGACTGGGCAGTCACCTTGCTGGGGTCACCTGACCCCAGCTGTCTTTCCTGCCTGGTGGAGGAGAGCTGGACCCAAAGATCTTCTGAGGTCCCTTCTAGCATTATAATCTATGAATTTATGAAGTACAGCCCAGCCCAGGGCTGGAAAGCTAGGGGATGCTATGGGACTGTGATTTAACTTAAACCAGAAAGGGGTCTGGGACAGAAGTTTCATAAACCTGTTTGACCCAAATCAGTTTAGTCTACATTCAACCAATTTTATCTTACACTAGTTTCAGCCATTTTGCAACTGGTTTATATGCACTGGATTTCTGTTCTGTTACAGGTTTAAATCAGTTTCTGATTACTTAAACTGGTTTATGTGAAACTTCTGCCCCTAGTAATTTTAAAAATATTGGCAACAGGCCACAATTACATTTCAAAGCCAGTTGGAACTGATGTAAAAAAATATTGGAGTCAAATTTGAATCCCTAACTCCGAACATGCTTAGGTGTTTGTGATGGTGGATCAAAATTTGAACCAGAAGGTACCTAATTTCCATGTCAGGTACAATAACAGGAGGTTTCATGAGAAGAGCTCATCTTATGGTGTTGCCATCATTCATGGTAAAGAAGTGAGTGCAGAGGTGTTAAATGGTCAATACTGAGCCCCGTGCAGTGGCAGCCCACAGTGCAGGAGAAGCATCAGGAGGTTTATTGCTGCTGAGGTTCACCCTCTTTTTTTGCTGTTGCTATATGTCAAGCCATGAACGGTGCATGCCCTTGGTGGTTGGGGGAGGCACAGCAACACTGGTGGTGGCAGGAGCATGGCAGTAATAAGCAGGGAGCTCCTGTAGATGCCTCCAGTGCTGTTGGCGGTGAGGGGAGAGTGGCAAGCGCCGACCAGGGTTTGGTGACTACCTGCAGATGCCGCTGGTGATGTCAGCAGTGACAGGGAGCGGGGGTGGGGAGCGATGACTGCCTGCAGGTGCTTTTTCATAGTGGGTGCACTGCCACGCTCAGGGGATGCACGTGCACCTGCATGCACCCCTACACATCGCCAGTGTGTCAAGCAGCCATTTAAACATCAATTTTCGATGGCAAAAAAGAAAGTGACATCTCCCCCAGCTGCGAGTGAGCCGCTGGAGCCAGAGCCACAGCAGGGTGCTCGTGAGCGAGGGGGGGAAAAGGAAAGGTGATGCACCCCTCTAGCTCCGTTATGGAGCCCACCCTTCTCATTCTTAGATGGTGCCCAGGGCTTATGCCCCACCTGGCATCATTACGCTAATGATGTGGGTAGATGGTTTTGTGGTAAGGCACAGAATTGCAAGCTAGAGGATCTGGAGTCTGTTCTTGGCTCTGTCATTGACTGACTTTATAAGCTACACTTCTCTGTGCCCCAATTTCTTCATGTATAAAATGCGCATCTCATTTAATTCACTAAAATACCATAATGCTACATTCATTAGTGTTTGTGAAGTGCTTTGACATTTTCTGATGCTACTTGTTATATAAATCCGCAGTTTTATTCATTTATGTATGAGGGTCTGTCAAAAATAACAGTGTATCTCTGACCGTAATACAGGAAACGCAGCTCAACAGGAAACACAGCACTGCAACATGGGGATTGTCTTTTCCACCATCTTGTGTGTTCCCTACTATTATAGAAGCAGCCGATACAGGTGATTACACTGAGAAGCAATTGCATTCTGTGATTTGGAGGGGGGTGGGGGGGCAGGGTTGGTTGCAAAAGGGCATAAAGGGCACGAATATTCTTGGTCATCAAGGAATTAGTTGCATCCTTATGCCAGACTTAAACAGGGAGGCAAATATGAACAAAGAATAGTATTGCACCTTGCACAGTGAATCTGAAGCCAACAGTTTGAAGTAGGCATTGAAGAGTGATGAAAGGAGTACTGTTCCTTCATAACAGCGCTCGCCCACGTATCACCCTGACCTTGCTGCAAGTGACTTTCACCTATTTGGTTCTAGACGGAAAAGGAGTCCAGGAACCACCCAAATCTTTCCTTTCAATTGGAAGCAAAACCTTAGGAGGATGTTGGCAACAGTGCGTTGACAAGCAGGGGCACTATATAGAACAGAGATGTCAAAACCAACAGGCTGCAATATAATGCTCTGTAGTATGTCATGGATTGTTGTTTTTTGGGGTTGATTGTATCTTAAATTTAATTTATCTTATCAAACAACGAGCATGCTGAGAGATCAGCTGGTCTTATGAAATGTGTTCCATTGGTCCAAATCCTCTGAAAATAGCTTAGACCCTCTTGAGATCAGCAAAATATCTTCAATCCTAAGTGTATCAGGCACCAGGCTAGACAAATTCTAGGTGAGCAAACTGCTTCCTTAAATAATCATTCACGTAATCAGATCCTATTTAATTGTAATCAAATCCTATTTAATTTTAAGGATCCTATTTTGTTTACAGTGGATTAACAAGTAATAGGGTCCCACACTTTTGGTATCTAAGTGCTGTATGAAAAAAAAAAAACCCAACCGTCTTCAGGAATGGATGATGATTTTTCATTTGGTAGGCTTTTCTCCGAAACAGGTCTTCAGTATTGTTGGGCATACATTGCTTCTTTCTTTCTGAAACTGTATGAAATAGTAGTGTGATAGGGCCTTTCTTATTTCTGACTTAAATGATGTTAATAAATTAGCAGGTAGGGCAGAGTTCTCAGGACTCCTGAGCCCTATTCCTAAGTCTGTCACAGACCTTCTTTGTTACCTTGTGTAAGATACGTACTTTGTTAGGGTCGGCAGTGTGATTGCAGATCATATAGACAAACCCAAAACTCACTTCAAAGTAGCAAGCTTGGTTACTGACACACGTGTAGCTGCAGCTTCTTTATGCCGGTTTTGCAGCCTGCGCTAGGTTCTGTGCTGTGTTAACTACAGTATTATTGTTATCTCAGCTAACCAGGTGAGACTAGCTCTAATCCATCTACACAAACTGCAGTCACACTTTTGGCTGAAGTCTAGATGTCCCTTTAACGTCTCTTGTTTGCCCGTGTATTTTAATAATGAAATTAAAAATGCCTTTCTCACAGAGAGGTGCAGATCACTAGTTAATGTTTACATAGCTCACTGAGATCACCTGATGAAAGGTTCTCTAGCTTATGTTTTTTATCATCTCCAGCCCTCGGTTCTGTAAATAAAACTGGGTACATTTTGTCTTGCTTTGTTTTAGAATTGAACCTATAATTGCATTCCCTGGGCCTGATGTAAATCAGTGTTGCTCTGTTGCTCTTGGGATCTGGCCCATGGCTCCTAATGCGCTGCTATGAAATCATGGAATGTGTATAATCAGGGAGTCAGTGAAGTCATATAATTAGATTAACCAAATTAGGGCAGCAGCAGAATGATGAAAGAGAATGGTAATGTCTGCGTTCAGATGCCCATTTTCAGGGATCTGTGAAAGTTGATTGAAATTTCAGGCCATAGCAAATTTCATCAGAAAAAGTCTCAGCCTGGGAATATGCTATTAAATATTACAGTTAAAACACATACTCAGTCAAATGCAGTGTGGGTAATGCCAGTCCAACCACAAAATATGCATAATTAGGAATATTCCTAATAAGTTTATTACAGTGCTATTCAAGTATTCGGTTTCATTTAAAAAGAAGATTGTCTTGTGGCTTCAAACACAGGACTTGGGGTCAGAAGATGGAGATTTGGGCAAATTTTTCTAAGATCCCTAAGTGATTTAGTAGTCACAGTTAATTTTCAAAAGTGACTTATGAACCTTAGTCTCACTGAAAGTCAGTGGGACCTAGGGTCTTAAGACATTGAAGTCCTTTTAAAAATTTTTGCCCATTTTTTCTATGTTTGCTACAGATTTGCTGTGTTGGATGAATCAGTTAGCCTCTTTCCCCCCACTTAGTTTTCCCCTTATATAAAGTTGAAATAGAAGTGCTTGCCTCACTAGAATGTTTCTTAGCTTTATTCATTATTTTTAAGTCATTTTGAGACCTAACGGTGCAGGAGGTCTGATTGTGATAGATGTGCAAAGTGCTACAACAAACAGCACACAGAGGTGCCCCAGCTTATCTTGTTTTCTGTTACAGTTACAGGGTCGAGTTGAAATAATCTGTATGGTTATGAATGCTCATACAAAGATGTTCCTGGAGAGCAACATCTGCTATCTAGTGATAATCGAGATTCAAAGGAAAGATGCAAAGAGAATGAAGCCATTCTTGGGGAATGAACCAAATAACCACCAGTCACATTTGAAAGCAGGAACCTTATAACCCAGTGCTGGAAACTAACACACCCTGTTATGTGATGTTGCATGAGGATTTTCAGTTTCTGATGGCCGTGATGCTGCCAGTCTCTGAAGCAGAAGTGATATGAAACCAGCTTACAGCGCAGATTGCTTTTCATTCTACTTCCGGTTCCCTACAGCCAATCTGTCCTGCTATCCATTCATTTCACAAGTATTTCTGCTTGATTGTGAAACTGAGGCAGAGATGGCTGTCACAGCTGCAAGAGTCCCAGAAAACTGTTCTAGGTGTACTTTAATTAAACACTTCTTTAGAATGAGGTATTTTCACTGCATGTGAACTCAGTTGTCTACTAATCTCTAAAAGGCAGACCTTCAGCTCAGGGTGATTTGTCCAGAGGGAAATCATCATCACCAGAACAGCAGATTATGGGCCATGTTCAAGCACTATGTAAGCACACATTCACTAGAACTGGAAGTTGCTTCTCTCTTTTTTATTAATTACATAGAGATATTTTTGCACCAAATTCAGGGCTGATGTAAAAGCATTGACTTTAGTGTGTTAAGTCCACAACTCATCTCATTACTGCTTCACCCATAGATTTGAACTGGATCCTATATTTCATAAGTGATGGAAACAATCTACCTTACTATTGTTGTACACAGAGTAGCTATTGTTGGGAGGAGCTTGTAGCAAGTCAGAAAAACAATAATTAACTCTCTTTAGAATGGGGGGGCACTCGTTTTAGTGTAATTGGAGCTAAACAGACAAGCTGGATGTGAAAAAGTCCAGTTCCACAAAAATTTGGTATATTAAGTTACAAGCATTATGAGCATTGTACCTGAAACCTCCATTAGGTGCACCCCTAATTTAGTGTCATGAACATCCAGTAGTATGGAGCCAAACTCTGTAGTGGTTAGTTCAGCAAAACTCTTATTGACTTCAATGGGAGTTTTATTCAATTAGAGACTGCAGACTGCTCATTTTGTAGCTGAGAATGTTATTGATGGCTGTAAAGCTTTCAGTAGTCCTTCATGCTTTTAATCCACAAATAGGCTGCAGCATGAAAGCCTTGCTTGGGGGGAAAAACAGTCACAGCTACTAGGGCAGCGCAAAGCTTTGGGTGGTGATTTGATTCAGAAGAGATTTGTCCTGATTCAGTGGCCGAATCTCCGAATTGAATCGGGGGAACCAATTAAAAGGTCCGAATCGATTCAAAGCTCTCTGAATCTTCGGAAAAGATTGGGAGAGCTTCAATGATTGGGGCAGTTCCTGGTGGCTGCAGCAGGGAGCTGCAGCTGACTCCAAGCTGGTAAGTACTAGGGGCAGGGGAAGGGGAGGGGGAGGGGACCATGGGGGGACCCCTGCCTGCTTCCCCAGCCCCGCCGGCCTCCGCCTACCGCTGCAGCCCCACCACAGGTGCCCTGCCTGCCCCAACTCCTGGCAAGTATAAAAAAAGCCCTGGTGCTCACCGGGTGCTGCTGGGTGGGGGGGGCGATCCCACTGCCCCACACTACATGGGGGGCTCTGCAGTAGCCCCTTGACTCCCCGTCGCTGCCCCAGCCCCCCATGGGTTCCCTGCCCGAGCCAGCTCCAGCCCTTTAAAAAGAAAAAAATGAGAAAAACCCCAGGATTCACTGCTCCTGCACCAGATTTGTGGGGCTCATGCAGAGCCCCCCAAATGGTGTGGAGCAGCGGGGGGCAGCGGGGATCGTCCCCCGCCAGCAAGAGCAGTGAGTCTGGGGGGTTTTTTTCCTTAAAGGGCTGGAGCCATGGCAGGCAGGGCAGCCATGGCGGGGGGCTAGGGCAGGGGGAGGCAGTTGCGGGGGGGCTCATGGCAGAGCACCCCATGCAGTGTGGGGCAGTGAGGGACAGCAGGGATCGCGCCCCCTGCTCGGCAAACCTGCTGAGTCAGGGCTTTTTTTTAAACAAGTGCCAGGAGCTGGGGTGGGCAGGCAGCTCTTGCCGGTCTGGGGGAGATGGGCCTGGCTGATCTGGAGATTTGACCGAATCAATTCCGGACAGTGATTTGAATCACTGAATCGAATCACTGTCCCCTGAATTGGCTGAATCTGAATCCGAAGCAAATACTAGCCGCTTCGCACAGGCCTAATAGTTATACCCATCTTGTCTTTCATTTTTTTATGTCTGAGTGTTGCTACAGTACTTCTTAGGGGTGCTCACATGAAATATGTGGCATGATGTTGAGGGAGAAAGAAGGCTTGGTCTTGGTAGGAAAGACTTCAGGTTGCATTTTTGCACATTAGAACAATTTCTTCTTTCCTAAAATGAAGAAGCACATTTGATTAGCTTTAATGCTCGTAAAGGGATGAAATTATGACAAGGGGGATTTTCAAATGAATATTAGGAAAAGCTAGTAGTTTCCCAAATGAAAGAGTAGAAGCCCTAGTGCTTGAAACATTTTAAAACTAAACTGGATGCAGCACACAGGAAAATTACTGTGGAAAATCCTTCCATCCAAGGTGGAACAGTAAGTGGAGTAGGTGACCTAACAGATTTTCTTACTTCTCTGATTCCTGTGATATTATCACTATGAACATTGGGCAGGTCTAAATGATG
Source organism: Crocodylus porosus (assembly GCF_001723895.1). Lineage (NCBI taxonomy): Eukaryota > Metazoa > Chordata > Crocodylia > Crocodylidae > Crocodylus > Crocodylus porosus. Next base: position 19,339,068 of record NW_017728910.1, on the reverse strand, counting down.
AAACTTTCATCATGAGGACAGCAACCCCCATGGGGAAGCCACCAGAGTATTCACTACACCTGTGCAACTCCTGCCAAGACCCACAGGTCTGCTATAGGAGCTGGGCCAGCAAGATGCACAGTTCACCCCCAAAGCCTCCAGTTGTTAATGGAGCCATGGCAGGTGACAGAAACTATGGTGTGACTTCCCATGCTTTCTGTTGCCTACCAGATGGTGGCAGAAACTGCCTGCTACTCACTGGGCGCGTCTGCATGAGATACCTTAATGCTACGCCGCATTAGCACATTGCAGCAATTAGTCTACTGCACATTAAGTGTCACAAAAAAAGTTTGTCTTTGCTATGGCGCCTTTATCTAGTACCTCATATTAGAGATACTAAACTTAACGTGCAGTAGCAAAGGTGCATTAATGAATGTGTAGACGCACCCATAGAGTTGGTGCTGCTCTGTCAGCAGGAAGGGGCCACAGCTGCAGACCAGTTGTCAGGGCATTCATAGGTTCCTGAAAGAATCGTGTAGTGTAGGCCAGACCACTCTTACTCAACACAACTAACAAGAGCAGTTTAAGTCCTGAGCACAGCTCCATCAGTCCTGACCTGCCAGTCTTTTGCCTCCTTTGACCATAGCTCCTACCTGGCAGCAGAGCCTTACCCAAGAGGGTTGGGCAGCAACATCTATGTTAGCTCTGCAGCAATACAGAGGAGAATATGGGGTCTAGTCTGTAGTTTCTTCTGTTGTCTTTTATTCTGCACTTTGGGAAAATCATCCCAGAAAGCTTTTCTGTAGAGGAATAGAATTTTGGACTGCAGCTTAAAAAAAAAGACTCAAATACTCTGAAATATCTGGAAAGATCTCACAAGAAAAAAATCATTGCACAAAATAGGGTGGAAGATGTACGCATTATCACCTAGGACTTCAGAAAGCCAATTGCATTTCAGCTGCTGGATTCTTAGTCAATCTAGATTAATTACTAAAACCATCTGCAGAAAAAATGAGGAAGAATGACACACATGCATCCTTCAGAACTATCAAAATGCAAGAAATATTATTCTGTCCTGGAAAATTGATATATGTGGTGGTGAGAATAGTTGTTGTATTTATTTAATTGTGTCTTCTTTGATGATCTCCAGATTGCACTGAGAAAAATTTAGCTTGCTTTCACAAAGCAATTTTTTGCTACAGAGTGCACTGTAAATGTTATCTGTCAGAGAAAGAAACAGGCCATTTAAATTCAGGCAACGTAGCATCTCCAGGCTGAAAAGCTATTTTTAACTTCACATGTAGCTTAATTTAGAAACTGAGCAGTTGAGGTCCCTTTTTTTCTCTCAGACTAGAGATTTTTTTTATAACGATTGTAGATATCCATGTGTGAAGATATTGAATAGAATAAAAAATGATATACCCTGAGCTTCAAGGTCATAACTATACACTGTTAAACAAAGCAGCAGTCTGGAAAAATTTTCATGCATACATACACACACAGATTAGATTAGATCGAGACATGTTATAAGCATAGAGACCACTTTTGCAGTTTGCTAGAAGACTGCAATCTTCACTTTAGATAGATAGATAGATAGGTAGATCTATGTATAATACATATTATATATATATTTGTGCAAGATGTCACACAGATTGGTTATTTTATAGCCTTGCGCACTATGCAGAGAAAGAGAATATGCTCCCCCGGCTTCCAAGAGGCGGAATATTTATGAGAAGACTAACACTAATTCTCTGCATTGACTTTTCTGAACCAACTCTTTGATATCTCACTTTATTTCTGATGTAGTCGCAGGTATATGAAAGGCTCAACTCTTCCCAGAAGATTTCAGCATTAGGAAAAGTAGATTAGATCTATTAGGCAATAGCAATGTTTAAATGCATTTAGTTTTGTAATATTAAAAATTTGCTCCCAAATAGAAGTACTTCTAAGAAGGCTTGTGCAAAGAGCAATCTTCTTACATAATTGCATTGTCTGTGTCATTCAGCAGTGCTCTATTGAAATTCAATAACACTCCATCATAAAATTTGGATCTAACTGAATTTCATCCTCCACTTATCCAAGTTCAGCCAAAATAGGTCTGCAAACTATTGTGTCGTGGTGCAATAACAAGGAACAAAGAGGGGCACATATGATTGCAACAGTATAATTGTGTTATTAATAACCTCAGTGTGACTGACTGCAGTGAGGGAGACCTTCAGTATTAACTCTTAAAATGCCTTCTGTCATTAAAAAAGATGCTTTTAAAATCCTTTGAAAATTTGATCAAATTATTCTTGAAGCATCTTGGTCTCTTCAGCAAGGATCCTCCCTCTCATGCTGGTTGAAATTGTTGAGCATTTTTTGGAAGGTAGGAAAGGTAAATCTTGCTGAAGCTGTGTGAGAAAAATCTCGCTGTTACAACTGCAGGCTTCTCTTACCCTTTGCTATCTTTCTCACCCATAATCTGAAAGTAGAGCCTTCTACTCTGCTGCCTGTAGCTGTGGGATGGGAAGATGGAACATAATGACAATGCACTAAAAGATTAGATTAACATGTTAAGGGATATAAACCTTTACAATTTCAGAGTCTGTCAACCACTAGCCGAGAGAGGTCACAAAGACACTTTCCCAGTGGAGATTCTTCTGTGTACTTACAAAGCATTTGTCACCCTAGTTATGCTCCTTTTGCTGTCCACACTTCCTAAACTGAGGGCACTGGGGAGGCAGTTAGTGGAGGAGTTATTTCAGCAGTTGTACATCGCCAAAGAATTCTCCTATGGGTGGAAAATTCTCCATTGGCCAGTTAAGTTAAAATATAGGCTGCTTTTTGACCCTGGATTTGCACAGAGCATTTCAGCTACCAGACCAAAGAATCCAGTTCAGGTTGTAATTTATAGGTTGGGTTGAGTTTTCATTCAGATGCATTTCTTAGAAAGATTTTTCTAATTTTCAACCCAGTATGCTGTACCAATGCTTCGTTCAAAGAGAAGTTTATTCTTAACAAAGAGAATATGTTTGCTTCATCAAAAGTTTGATCAGAAGGCTATAGGAAAAGGGTCCTTCACTCATTATAGCTTCCCATTTTAGGCAAGTTACAAGCTGCTGGGAAGTAGGACTCTGTTTACTTGTCTTTTTAAAAGAAAGGTCTATAATAAAAAGATTAAAATCAATTGAAAGGTGTGGTGGAAATGTCAAGGAAAAGCTGTAACATGTGGAACTGAGGATAATTTCTGTTCATAGAGAAGTCTAGGAGATATTTAAAACAATTGACTCTGCTGTTTTTTTTAGTGGCTCGAAATGGTAATTTGTCCATCTGAATGCTTAAACATCTGTAGTCTTAATAACAGACAGAGGAAGCCGATGGAATACACAGAGGGAATTTGTTTAAGACTAGAGGCTTGCAGATTTAGGTCTGAAATTGCATCATTCGACAGAAGCCGAAGCACAGAAAGGAAAAGTGAGTTGACCAAGGTCAACTAGCAGACCAGTGGCAGAGCCAAACATAGAATGTAGGTCTGAGTCCCAGTTCAGTATTGTGGGGAATTTAAACTAAATCCCCATAACATTTAGTGATGTGGGTTTGATTTTCTGGTATCAGTGCAAAGAATGCTTTTTTTTATAGAACAGATGAAGATTATGAAGTAACGTGTACCAGTCTCACTGTTTCTGATGTATTAGTCTGTCCTTATTCTGCCTGTCTGTGAATTCCTACAAAACTCCTGCATAACTACCCACACAGAGATACTTGTCCCAGAAGCATGAGTAATCAGGCTAGGTGCTCAGGTACCATAGTAATAAGCAAGGCATAAATGCCTAAATAGGAGGATGGATGAAGGAGGGAAAAGAGAAGGCAGGGCAGAGATGCACCTTGCAGACTAACTAAATTAGAGATTCATAAACTTTTGTAAGCCCAATTTCACTTCATCAGAAGCAGTGCAGAGCATCTGTATATATGTATATGCATCTGATGAAGTGAGCCTGGGCCAACAAAAGCTCATGCAGCTTTGTCTTGATTAGCTTATAAGGTGCAGATCTACCCTGCCTTCTGCCTGACTTCAGACTACCTAACTACCTCTACTAACTACCTAACTACCATAGCTAACTACCTCTGTCTGCTCCAGGAGGAGAGATAGCCATCCCAGGATTTTCACTTGCATCTGGGTAGCCTCTGTTCAGCACATACAGGACTTCCCCACTCCCTTTTTTGCATTAAGTGGGGCCAGGGAAATTTTCCTCAACCTTTTAGACTCAAGACACCCCTTGCTAGATTCAAGGCTAGCTCTTAGCTTTCACTTGTAGACACTATGGATTCCTATTTGAAATCCCTGGGTTTATCTTGTGAATCGTGTAGGTGGTTGCACACCTGACAGTGCTAATATCATGCAGCACCCTACATCCCCCTTAAAAGTATCTCCTGGCACCCTGATCAAGAATGGCTGGGCTAGTTCTTGGGTTCTTTAAATGTATGACAGCACGTGCGTAGATGTATTCTGTTGAGTACTGAGTGACCTGCCCTGTGTGGCTTTGCCATAGCTGCTTCTGTCTTCAGGTTGACACTGGTGTATATCTCTTGCTTGGCAGGCTCCCTGTCTGCCTTTTGCAGGCTGCCTGCTGTGGAGCTGGGAATTGTTTCTGCAGCTGTTTACATCTCTTTGACCTCCCTGTCAGATACTGACATCTGCTCCATAGTAGTTGAAGCCTGGATACCTAGTGTTTGTGTCTTTTTCCCAGTGGGTTGCTACCAGCTGTCATTTGGGGTGTGTGGGAGGGGGGGGCACTCTTGTGACCTTTCTCACTCTTCTTTCTATTTGTATGGTCATTTTAACGGACTGCGCTTCTATGAGAAGTGTGACAGTAGTCCATATTAGGAAGCGCAGGCTGAATTTGAAAAAGATACATCCAGCATGATCACTGAGTAAACTGCAGTAAAGGTCTGGGTCTGCCATGTAAGGTCTTGGCATTTGCTTCTAAACTAGAAACACCTTAGGCATGGTGCTGTCTCATGGCTTCCACCTTTAGCTGTCAGTGCTCAGCCTGCATTACTGCGGTCAGGGTGCACTCAGTCTTCCATGTGTATTTTAGGACAGGTTTTGTGTTTAAGGACAGGTTTTGTGTTTAAGGATTTCAGAATGATTGATTTGAGTTTTCCCTTTGAAGCGCACAGGACACATGTCTTAAAATTCTTTTCAAGATTCCTTTACAAAAAATTCTGTAGAAGGATTTTAGTTTTTAAAATCAGTGTTGTTGCAGAACTTGAATGTCAGCAAGGAAAATACACCAGTATTTCCCTATCCAAGAGTAGCAGAAGTCTGAAACCTCTTACAGATGGGGCATGCATGTCCTGCACAGTTAGAAAGAGCAACAAAATACAAGATGGGATTGAACTGATACCCAGTTTGTATACGGGGGATTGATGTCTATACAATGGAGGGTATCGATAATAAGAGGACAATACTCAATACTTGTGTAGGGAATTTCCCCTTACATTTCAAAGCACTTTACAAAAGTGTGTAGCCCCTGAGTTGATGGAAGTCCCTAAAGAGAAGTCATCCTGCGATGTTGCCCTCAGTCGTACTTCTATTTTATGTTTTTATTTCCCTGTTAACGAAGTGTGTTTTTATTCTACTTCAGTGGTTGGAGAACATAAGATGCTTGAGTCTGCTCTTTCAGTTAATGGACTTTTAGTTTAATTTGTAGGGATTAGATGATTTGAGATTTTTTTTGTCCTAGATTCTTTCCCCATGGGTGACCCATCTGGCCCTATGGATTACCCAACCTGCTGTGTCATTGCATTTACTAGCAAGTGTTTGAGAGCAAGATTGCTCACTTTTGGAGCCTGCTTTTGTTACATCTGACAACTAGTTAACAGCCCTAGGGCGAGGCAAATACAACAGATGGAGTGCTGTAGACAGTAGTGTTCCTGAGAGAGAATTTACATATGGTACAAAATTAACTTGCTACATTGAGAAGTAGGGTAGCTTCAGTTGACATAGTTAAAGAAACTGACATCTCCTGCTACTGGAGTAATAATGGAAGATAATGTAGGAAGTGAGTATCAAGAACTGAAAAAAGAGTAACTGTAACATCTGCCACCCTTTATCTGCATCTTATCCTCCCTGTAGCAGGCTCATGCTTGCTGTGACATCGCTAGTCTGTCCTGCCTGTTTAGTTACGCCACATTGAGGTCTACTTGTCTGCCACGACTTGGTGTTGTAGGAGATTTTACCTGGGAGTGTTGTTTAGTGGTTTCCCCCAGACCCTGGGCAACTCAGTTGGCACTTCTTCTGTAGGGCTTCTCCTCCCCTATACCCCACACATTTCTTCTTGGGTGCTACGGATCAGCTTCAATGATGCCTGGATGAGCTAAGAGTGTCGTTGCTCCCACATAGAGCCTGCTCTTGTGGCTAACTGCAGGAATATGGCTATGGCTTTGCTATTTATCAAAATGGTAAATGAACAAAACTATAACTAAAGCAGCTTGAATGGTGCAGTGGGCAGGGCAATGATGCCCACCGCATCCAACACTTCGCCTCAGCACTTAGGGCTCCTTGAGAAGTGGTTTGCTCAGTTCCCATGGGGTTCCATGTTGTGGGTATACCCAGGTTGAACTGGTACCTCAGGCTAGTAAGTGCTTGGTCACGTGTTGTAATGTCCTGTGAAGCATTTCCTCATGCCCATGTTATACTCGTGGTTTTGGTACTTCCCCACTGGGAGGTTTTGGGTCCATGGCTGCTCAAGCATGGCACATGGGACTGATGGGTTCCTGAGCAGGTTCTTCCCTCCAGCGGGTCCCTGCAATGGCCATTGGGCTGTGCTCCTTCAATCCCAGCTGACCTATGAGTCCCTGCTGGCAACATGGAGGGTAGGCAAGGGCAGGGTTGCACCTAGGCTCCTTAACCCATCTGCTGCTGCTCCCATACTGTCAGCTGGATTTTTTCTGCCCCAGAAAGAGTCTCCAGCTTCCAGGCAGCAGGTGAGTATGCACGCTGGCACCCTCTGGGTGCCCCAGCCATGGGATGGGCTCTCACAGCCTTACTTGGTGCCAGTCATTCATAGGGACCCGCAACCTCTGTTCTGGATGCAGGGAGAGAATCCGCCGGCAACGCTGGTGCTCCTTCCTCTCTCCCCCATGGTTTGACTCCAGGGCTCTTTTTACACCTGGAGCCTCTCCGTGTCGGACCAATCCATGGGACTTTCTTTGGCTTTATAAGTCTTCAGCTGCAGATGGAGCATTCATAAATAAGGCACTAAAGGATGCTGTGGGATTTAAGAGACATTATGTTGTGGGAAGGATGGAGTTCCAAAAAAGATTTTGATACTGTTTAAAAATACAAAACACCTTGAAAGGGAAAAAGGAGAGAGGGAGAAGCAGTGTTCAGGGGTTCTGAGAAGAATGTGATACTTTCAGCTTAAGCAAAACTGTGGCAATCTGTATAACAGAGTGCAGAAACACAAGAAGAGATGAAGAGATACAAAGGATATGCTGGAAACCTAATGAAAATTGTTCTCTCCTCCCAGGCTAGCATCCCTGTATCTCCAGTCTTCCTCAAATATCCCTTGTGCATTGGTGTAACGGGGGTCCCTACCCCATTATTAGAGGGGTGAGAGTGCTTGGGTTTCCCCCACCACCCTTTTCTCTTTCACTTCCTGCTTTGCCCTCTTGCGGTCTCCCTTTGGGGTGTCCCCCTTCCTGCCTTAGGTGTGGTCAGCCCTCTTGCTCTCACTTTCTCTCCTTAGACAGTCCCTACATTATCTGGTCAAGGTTACTCATGTTTCTGGGTGCTACTGCAGCCCTCTTTGCAGGTTGAGGAATTTTTTAAATAAGATGGCCAGTGGGTGCAGGTGCAGTTCACCCATGAAGACGCCAGGGTGGAAGTGGAAGAGTCAAGTGACCTGCACCACCCTTTATAAACTAAAGCCATAGGCCAGAAAGGCAGCCTGGCCATAAGCGTCCCAGAGAAAGTTGCTCCCTCCAGAGAGGCAGAGGAACAGAGGTCAGAACCGGGGAGAAAGGGCTCTAGATGGCAGCCAGGCAGAGAAGACAAGAAACTTCATGTTGGGAACAAGATAAGTTCCGGAATTGGTTTGGGATTTTTTTTGGTTTTGGCTGGGGTTTGAGACAAACCTGAGGCCAGTCATTTTAGATTTTGACTCGAGTCAACGCCCAGGAATATGGGTTATCCTCAACCCCAGTGGTCTGATCTGTGACCGTAGGGAGGCGGAGGCCATGGGAAAGGGTACCTCAAACCTCAAATGTTGAGTGTGAAGGTAGAATATAGAGACTGGAAGAGCTGGTGGCAGGACATGTGGTGGCAGGCCCTCAAGACTGTGATATGCCCACTGCACCTAACGCTTGTGGCCCTGAATAGTAGGCTCTGAGCTGGTAGGCACAGGTAGAGAAAAATTAGGCTGAGGGCAGATGGGCTCTCATCCACAGACAGACCACAATGTCTAAGAGTCTCCTCACCCAAGAGAAGCCTTTCCCTGTGCATTTGTTCCATCAGCTGTGGCAGATGACAGTACAGACCGGAGGGGGGGAGGACGAGAAAATGGAGGGCAGAGCCAGAGGGAATGAGTTGGCTAGCAGGAAGAGATCTCCAAAAGGCAGGTACACTGTGCTACCACCCCGAGCAGTGAACAGTTGGTCATTTAAAACCCCTTCAAATCAGCACTTTTCACAAGCACTTTTCCATGTGCCCAGAAGTTTGGAACTTTTAAACCCAGGATGCCTATGGGAATAGACATTATAGCCCTGTGCATTTGTGACCCAGTATCCTACACAGGCTTGACTCCAGACTCAATAATTATTCCACTACCTCTTCTTTGAGATGAAAGGTTATAGAGTCATAAAGAAGTAGGGCTGGAAGGGACTTCCAGAGGTCATCTAGTTCAACCCCCTGCCTGAGGCAGGGTCATTCCTGTCCAAACCATGCTATACAGCCATAATCTAAATTCTACAGAAGACATCCCTCAACCCTGACACAATATAAACCTGACACCCTCACCTGCCACAGGGAAAGCAGGGGAATCACAGCAGCCAATGTCCTCCTTCTATAAAATGTTGTCAATATACACACAAGTCGTCCTGGGTAGAAAGCCACACACCTCTACCAAACCCCCCACAGTCTCTACCAATTTGACCAGGGTAAAATTCCTTCCTGACCCCATATATGGCAATCAGTCTGACCCTAAGCAGAGGGGCAAGACCCTCTAGCCATGAACCTCCACTTTGCTTCCAGCAGGAGAGTCATCACACCCCCGATGAAGTCCTCAGCCTTAGCTGTAGCCATACCCAGTGCCTCTGGGGAGGCTTAAAAAGCACCCTGACAAAAAAAGCGGAGAGCAGGGGCAATAAGAGCCCAGAAGCATGGGAAATACCTATGGTAGAAAATAGGCATAGCTACACCTAGATCATCCCTGAGCAGTGCTATCTAACCTCTTCTTGAACACCTCCAGTAATGGAGAGTCCACAACTTCCCTAGGCAGGCTGTTCCACTGCCTCACTGTTCTAAGTGAAGAAGTTTTTCTAGATATCCAATCTAAATTGACTTTGCTGCAACTTCAAGCCATTGGTCCGCATCCTCCTCTCTGCCGAAAAAGATAAAAGGTGCTTTCCCTCTTCTTTATGGCAGCCCTTCAAGTATTTGAAGATTGCTATCATGTCCCTTCTTAAACACCTTTTAAGAACAAAAGAACATGCCTAGCTCCATCAGCCTCTTCTCATGGGACTTGCCCTCCAAGCCCTTGATCATCTTTGTTGCCAACCCTCTCTAGCCACTCCATGTCCATTTTAAAATGTGGGGCCCAGAACAGCATATAGTACTTCAGATGAGGCCTAACCAGTGCTGGGTAGAGGCACTATCACCTCCTGTTTCTTGCACGTAATGCATTTATTGATACAGCCCCAAACTGCATTTGTCCGGCTGCATCACATGCAGATTCATATTAAGTCTGTGGTCTACCAAGGCTCCCAAGTCTTCTTCCACAGAGCTGCCATCCTGCCAGATGTCCCTCACTTTGTATTTGTGTTTTTGATTATTCTTCCCAAGGTGTAGTACCTTGCATTTGTCCACGTTGAACTTCATCCTGTTAGCTCTAGCCCAACTTTCCAATCTGGCAAGATCCATCTGAATTGCACTCACATCCTCCAATATGTTCACAATCCTTCCCAGTTTTGTGCTTAAGTTAAGAGCCTTTCTATGTCAGCATCCAAATTGTTAATAAACATGTTGAACAACACCGGGCCCACTTTCCTTGTGGCTATTGAGCCACTTTCCTTGTGGCTATTGAGCCAGTTACCTATCCACCTTGCAGTAGTTTTATCCAGCCCACATTTCTTCAATTTGTTTATGAGAAAGTCATATGGGACCTTGTCAAAAGCCATGCCGAAGTCCAGATACACTATATGCACAGTCTTCCCTTTATCCACTCAAGCCGTTACTTTGTCAAAGAAGGAGATCAGGTTTGTTAGACAAGATTTGTTCGTCATAACTCCACGCTGGCTGCTTGCAATCAGCCCTTCCTCTTCCAGATGCTTGCTAGCCTTCCTTAGGATATGCTTCCCAGTTATTGAGGTGACACTAACTACTCTGTAGTTCCCTGGGTCCTCCTTCTTGACTGTTTTAAAGAGGGGTACTATGCTGGTCCTCTTCCAGTCCCTCTAATACCCACCCCATCTCCCACACTATGCTGGTCCTCTTCCAGTCCCTCTAATACCCACCCCATCTCCCACAGCTTCATGAAGATCATGGCCAAGGGCTCCAAGATCTTGGCTGCCAGTTCTTTCAGGACCCTGGAATGAAGCTCATCTGGCCTAGCTGACTTGAATTCATTCAGACCCAGCAAAAGCTCTCTGACTGTCTCTTTGTTATCTCCCTCAATTTGCCCCATTCCTAATCCATATAATCCCTATTAGGTGTCTGCCAGTTTAATTTTTTTGGCTGTTTCCCCACTTTGGACGTTTGTCATACAATTCCAAGAGAACAAGATAAATTGAGGTATGTAGTCCATTTAAAAAAAATAGAGAAAAGATTAGAATCAAAACAAGAGAAATAGTGTGTGCAGGACACGTGCTAGAGCTGGTTTAGTGAAAAGACAGTGTTTCAGTCAAATAGTAATTTCACTGAAAAATGCTTTGTCATCAAATTGGACAATTTTTAATAGGTTTTTTTTTTTGAGTGAACACATGGAAACACAAAATTTCCACTAAAATGTTTGTCTATGGTAAAAAAAAATAGAATTAAAAATTGCTACTGAAAATGAATTTTTAAAACTGATAAATGTTTATTTTTTTTAATTGAAAATACTCACAAAAAATCAGGATACATAACAAAAATGAAAAAAAAAATTCCTCGATATTTCTTTTGAAAAATAATTAGCATTTTTCAGTCACTTCTAATATCTAGTGCAAAGGTCCGCAAAAGCTCCTGTATATGAATTAGGTTAAGTGCATTTCCAGAGAGCCTTGCTTCGTTCCCTGCCTCATCTGTTTGACCAGCAGGTGTACGAGGTTTAGGTTCTGACTTACAGGTAGGATTTAGTTCCCTCTGGTATCAAGTGTTTCAAGTCATCTTTCCTCCCCTGACTCACAGAACTGTTACACTTTTCAGGTTTCTTTGCTGTGCTTGGCTGGTTGTAACACCAGATGCCATCTCTCTCCAACAGAAGAATCTTTGCAGAGAGAGAGAGGGCTTACAAATGAGTCCCTTGTGTTCCAGAATTGTTCGGTCTTGCAACTGGTGTTTTAATTAAAAAAAAATCTTTATTTTTTTTGTACAAGGAAGTATCCTTCCATCACTCCCGCAGTTTGTCTGCTCTATTTCTTATGCAAGCACCATGCTTTTGCATGTTAACTGTCTTGGAGGAAAGTGTCAATGTAAAGCCAGCAAAATATATGCCTTGCCATTGAGTTTAAAGGTGGAGTCATCATACGTTCTTATTTTCTCATTTTTAATTCTACAACATACTAAATATGGACTATTGACATATTAGAGTGAATCTGTCTCAGGTCTCCATCCAAACAAGATGTTGTTAGAAGAGATACTGTTGCTGTTTGAAGCTAATTAGATACAGCAATTTTGTAATGTGAGCTGCATTTTTACCTTAATGTACCAAGCTTAATTACAAGAATACATACAACTCTAATTACTTGCATACATGCACAAAAACATGCATGCAAATTGACTCTGTTTTCTAAATAGTTATCTAAGCTACTGTATGCTCCATTCCCATAGCCTCCTAAGGGCTTGGCTAGTTATAACTCATATCACTATTTTCAGTATTATAATGAATTTAAACATTAGCAAAAATGTATTAACTGCCATTATGCCTTTCATGTACTTTTTCCCCCTTCCTAGCCTTGGATCAACTTCAGCTTTTAAAAGACCCCATGCAAAAGTGATCTCACTTGGTTCAACTTAGTACTAATAAGAAACCCATACTTCGAGTATGTTTCATAGTGCAAGGGACATTCTTTTCTTTGACAATGCTTTGGTAACTCTCAGCTCCAGTCTTCCTAATTTTATGCACATATACAGTCAAATAAGGGTTTTAGAAATACTTATCTTCCAGTTTGTGATTCAGTATAATTGTATACATGACCATTTTTTCCCTGCAGTGTCAACAGGTAAATAAATGTGATCTGGTTCTATAAGGCACAACGTTTGTGACAATTTAACATTTGTGGCAGATGGGAAAAGAAAAAAGAGGCAGCTTGATTTGGTATTGATGTTATAAAATGCAGGTGTGTCTCATGCTGAACCAGATCTGGGGTCCAGTGGACTTGTTCATACTCCTACACAAGCTGGTGCCAGGGTGGTTGGGATTGAGAACACCTCGCCTGCAGTCTGCCTACCTGAGTTTGCATGCAACCGCAGATCAGGATGTTAATGAATGATGGTACCCTGAGCTCATCTTGGGTGCCTGCTCTAAGGTAAATTGGAGGCTGAAGGTTCAGTAATGGCCACGGAGGATGAGCCGAGAGCTGTCTCCCAGGCAAACTTCTGGGCCAGAGCATGTCTGCAAACTCAGGTGGGCATGTTCACCCCTGTTCACCTGAGGACCAGGCATTATAGACAAGCTCTTAATTATACAGCACATTACCAAAAAATATAGGAGCAATAGGATGACATTTTAAAAAAGAATATTTGATCTGAATATCATGAAAAACCTTGTGATGTTGAGAGTCTTCCTGACCAAACAATGAAAGCCCAATCTCTTGAGACAGTTAAAACCAGATTGGAGAAATATTACAACATAATATTACTGTAAGAACAATCTGTCATTGGCAGGAGGTCATCCCAGGTGATATATTAGGCCTTTTCCATTAGTTACTTTTTGGTTCCTGTTAATCTCTGGGGTAAATTGGTGCTATTTCACAGGCTGTCTTTATTGGCCGCTTCAGCACAGGCTGTATTGAGTAGAGATTAAATCTTTTCAAACACTTTCCTTTTAACGTAAGAACTACCACAAAGAGACTTTCCTCAACAGTGAGGAAATTGAAATCCTTGCACTCAGCATGGGAGAGTACTTAGCATAAAAGAACAGTCATAACAGAAGAGTCATGGCAGATATGCGCACTCTTAAACAGAAGAGAGGGAGCAGGAAGGCAACATAAAAATCAGTATACTTCAATGGAAGCACTGAGGAGCTCATTCAAACCAGCCAGGTATCCTTGCAGAATGGATGCTCAATCTTAAAAAAAGCAAAAGGCTGGAAATTAAAGTATATCAAACAGGAAAAATATCTGTTGAACAGCCAGGGGCTAAGAGAAAGTTTGAAGAGAAAGTATTTAGGGACATACAAATAAACAAAAATCCCTTCAAATATGCAAAGAAAGGGTTTAGTGGATCACATTTTGAGAAAGTGAGCAGGAAAGTGAAGTAAAGGCAGCTGTCTGGAAATTCATTTTTAATTCAAATAAATATTCACTGTCGGGTTTGTTTTCTCTCTCACCTTTACGTGCACATACACCAACCGGTTAATGGAAGAGCACTCTGGCACGTCTCTTGAACGCCTGTTCTGTCGATAGAAGACTTCCACTTTCTTGCTGTAATCTGACACTTTCATTAACACCAAATTAAAATATATAATCTCCACTTTTTGTATGCCAAAATATCATTTTGAATGTTAAGAAATGCACTGTAGCTAAGATTTTAATTCCTACTTTAGTCATGTCCTTTTCAGCCTTGTTTTGATGCCCTGGTTGGCTGATATAATTAACTGCAAACACGTTCTCTAAGCAAAACCCTCGGTGAGCAGCATGCTTCCACACCCTTAGGCCTACTACTGTGCTCTTCCCTTTATTTCTTATGCCAGATATTCCTCTGTACTTGTCTGATGTGGGTGCCCCTACATCGTAGTTTGTAACAAGCCTTTCAGCTATGCTAGACGGACCCTTTAAAATGTGTTCCTTGACGTCAGCTCAGTGCTGGGGAATATTTGTTATTTTCATGTGACTAATAACAGGAGGTTTCCTGATATAGCTTCTCAAAGGAGTGGGCAAGAGAAGCACAGCATGATTCTCTAGGGGACATCATCTTTGATAGTTGAAAGGAGGCTTTTCATCTAGAAATTGGGCTTGAAGGGATTATATGCCATTTCAAGCCCTGTGATATGAAGGAGATCTATAACATCCCTGTGTAGGTGTTGATCTGGTAGTCTACTTTTCTAAGAGTTTAACTTGAACAAAATGCAAGGGAAATCCTACAGATTTCCTAGAGGTGAGTTAAGTTCTCTCTGCAAGAACAGTTCAGCTCGGCCATTTTTAAGTGTTTCTAGGTCTTCGAAGTGAAAAGCATTAGAAAAATGAGACTTAACAAAGGAAAATGCCCGGGCGAAAATAAGCAACTGTAGTCCATCAGTAACCTCACATATGTTTAGGTCTTTATAATAAAACTAGGTCTTCACCATTGCCAGTTTACACACATCTTATTGCTGTGGATATAATACAAAGAAAACTCTTGCATGGTTAAAGGTTTTAGTGAGACTGTGAGGCTTAAAATTTAGATTAATAGATTCATAGATGTCAGGGTCTGGAAGGCACCTTGCAGATCATCGGGTCCAGCCCCCCTGCTCCAGGCAGGAAGACGACTGGGGTTAGGCAGCAAGGTGACTCTCCGGTCTCCTCTTGAAGATTTCCAGGGTAGGTGATCGTACCACCTCTGGAGGGAGTTTACTCCACAGTCTGGACACCCTGACTGTGAAGGAGTTTTCCATGGTATTGCTACAAATGAACTTGAACCAGGCAAAACACCAGTATTACTTTCATCCAGTCCCAGTCAAATGCACCATCCCAGGAGTGTGGGAGAGAAGCCGTTCCAGGAACATCCCATATGGCTACTTTTGAGAACTTTTTTGTTTCCAGTATGTTTAAAGGGAGGACACCCACAGAGAAACCTCTCTGCCTCATTTCCAGGTTGGGCTCTTGTGAGCAGGAGCCAACAGATGAGACAGGTGGACCTTCACAGCAGCATCCAGGACATGGTGTTGGACATACCCCAAACTCTTCCCTTCTCCTTACAGTGTTACTTCACCCCATCCCCCTTATTTGATTTTCTTTTCTTTCAATTCCTCTTCTTAAACCTTTCCTCCCCCCAAGATTGGAGAACTACTGTGGCTTGGTATCATCACGCAACTCTCTGCTTGTGTGTGATACCCCCTCTCCCATCCTTTCTGTTGTGTATTAACTGGTAATTTTTTTAGACCAGCAATGGCTTGTGCTTTGTGTTAGTCAGTGCCTAGCACAATGGGTGGTATTCATGGTTGGACCAGAGCACTACTGTAATAAGCATCATTAATAATCATCCAGTGCAGTACAGAATTGCATATTTGGAAGCCTTAGTTTTTAAAACCAAAAATTAAAAGCAAGTCGAGGCTTTCAAGGCCAGAAATGCATAAATGGGAAGAAAATAGAAGCACAGAGCAGCGCCCACTCTTACAGGTTTGGGGGAGAACTCTGTGGCCTATGAGAGGTTGCAGTGCAAGTGTTGGCAAAGACCTGGGACAATCATCACATGTGGATGTTGGAGACAGATCTAAGGAATCAGCAGAGGGTCCCCCGTCCCAGACTGCTTGGGCTGGTGTGACCAAAGAAAGCAGAGGACTACGTATACATTTCAAAGCAGAACCTGTAAGAGGTGACAGACTGGAATGCACTGTATGCATGAGAGGCATGCTACATGTAACTATGGTCAAGGCACCCAAGGGAGAGAAGGAGCTGCAGATTTGCCTATAAAAACCCTGGCAGGGATGAGACCTGTGGAATCTCCACTCCAAAACCTAACCCCCATGGATTCGAACTTCAGTCCTACTGCCAGAAAGTGGTGGGAGAGGATGGAGAAGACGCAGCCAGCTTCACCTGGAAAAGGGACACGTGGCACAGGCTGTCTAAACACACCCTGGGAGGGGAAGAGGACGGGGGAGTGAAAAGGACGATGCAACTGGATCCGGAGACCGCGAGGAAGGCAGCAACAGGATCATCATCAGCGGAAATGACAGCAACACCAACAGCGACAAGGACAGTGAATGAACTGAGAATGTAAACCCCAAATCGGGCCTTGGACTAAGGGACTGCAATTGGGTTAGGGAAGGGCAGCAAGTGGGTGTGTGGGAGCACAGGGGGGCTTATTGAAACAGGTGCATGGTTTTCTTAATGTGGTTTAAGGTGTGTGATGGAAAGTTTTATGCTAGATGATGTATATATATATAACTATATGTTTGTGTGTGTGTATATGTATTTCTTTTTAATTCCCAGAAAGACTTTCTGAATCTCTGGCTATAAGGAGACACTTTGCCCTCAGGACTATGTAAGACTCGTGCAAAGGCTTTCTGTTGTCTTTTTGGTTTATTATATTGCATTTTAAATTAGACTAAGTTGTGTGTACTGTCACTGTGTCTTACTCGGCTGTGTCTTAACTTAGGTGAAGTTTTCTGTTGTTGTTTGTCGTATGCTTGAAGTTAATTTAATAGATTTCATAGCCATTAGGGCCTTGGAAGATCTTCGAGTCCAGCCCTCTGCCCAAGGGGCAGGAAGTCAGCTGGGGTCATAGGATCCCAGCAAGATAAGGATCCAAATAAAATTGTTGTGCTCAATAAATGCTCTCTTCAGAGAATAGATTATTTTTTTCCAAGCATTTATGAATTCAGTGTCACTACCTAAATTCTAATGTTAAATCTGGTAACACAAGGAGCAAGTGATTCTAAGCACAGACATTAACATAATGAAGATGCTGTTTTAGGTTGAGTATGTGTTACTTCCATGCTTTCTTTCTTTTAATCCTACCTTTCAAATTAATTTGCATCCACTCAGTAGTACTGATTGGTTTAGTAGTACTGATTGGTTTAGTTTAACTTTAACATTAGTACTTGGAACTTCAGTACTTTATCCATAGAACATGTGCTACATAGGACACGTCTACATGTGCAATTAATGAGAAGCAATAAACTCCGGTGTTTATCACAGCAGACTTTATTGCTCCCAGGCATACCATTTGAACGTGCGCCCAGTACCGCAGCACGTTGAGCCAAGTGAGAGCAGTCCCAGCTTGTAGAGGGTCTGGGGGATCTGCCTGCCAGCCTGGGGCTGCTCCTGCCTGGATCAACGTGCTGTGGAGGGGCTAGCTAGGGCATGGAGGTTGCTTCAACGCAGGGCTAGCCAGCAGACAGGCTCAGCACTGAAGCAACCCCATGCCCCAGCCAGCCCTGTCACTGTCTACACACGTGTTCCTGCTCATGAAAAAATTCCACAGCAGGGTAGTACTGGTATTTACAAGTACAATGTGGAGTTGTACTTGTGAAGTTTATTAGTTTACTGCAACCTTTGTAGATGCTGTGACATTTACAGTGGAGATCATTAGGCAGCTCTGCAGTAAGTGTCTGGTATAGATGTGCCCATGGAATATAAGAAAGCTAGCATACGCACACACATACACACCAGTCCCCCCGCTCCAGTGCAGAGGTGTCAGAGATACAGTTTGCGAGGTTCTCAGAGGGGCCAGGAATTGTGATGTGGATTCAGAAGTGGGGCCCACCACTGAATTCCAGTATGCAGAGCCCCGCTGGGGATGTCAGCAGTGGAGGGGTAAGCAACAGGTGCTTTAATCCTCCTGGCTAGGGAATCTGCAGTAGTTAACACAGCCACTGCTCGCCCTGCTGCTGGAGGTGGGTCTGGACTGCAGCCTGTGAGGAGCCCCATCGTCCAGATCTGGCCCAGGGTGCCTAGCGGGTTTGACACCCCCTGCTCTACTGTTTGAACAATGCACTGAAGGAACTCTGCTTCCGCACGTGCAAGTATAGAACAGCCTCTAACGTTTATGCCGTTCTTGGCCTGCTGACACTGACAACAAAGCTGACAGCCAGTGATGATTATTGTAGGTTTATTTTGTGATGTGGATACTAACTTGTCCTGTGGAAATTGAACAGCAATGAGAGCTAATTTCACGTAAGACAGTGAACACACAAAAGGGTAATTGGTAACATATTTTTATTCAGCAGCCTTACAAGCCATCTTAATTTTTTTCCCAAAACTTGATTGCAGGTAATTTAAAAAAAGAAGAGAATACAATGCCAAGATTATCATGACTTATTTAGAATTTCAGAGATCCTCCTCTAATACGGTTTTTTGAACTTGGCTTTAGCACTGTCGCTCCCTTACACTGTGGTAATGAGCTACCCCATTATGGTGACAGCTGCCTCTGTCTGGTTTTGACTTTCTAGAGCTACATAAGCACGAAGTACAGTGACATCATGCTCTCTAGAGTGTTAATTATTAGCTGCTAAAAATAGTAACAGGCGAACACAGAATAGAAAATCAAATGTCTGTTTAAAACTCTGATAGTGCATGAGTATAAAGGTAAAGAGACAAAGCTCTGCACAGGGACTTATTGTTTAAATGCAAAGGCAACAACACTGAGATGCAATTCCAGAAAATGGGGTAAATACTGTTTAGGATTTGTGAGTTGGAGAAATGAGCAGACTCCTGTTCATCCTTGGTGTAACTCCAGAATGTTAGTAGTAGGTGAATATTTTTGCATGTACATATATCCGTTTGATTTACACAGTCCGGTATGCTTTTTTATTTACATTATAACTTTGGGATTTATGAAATTATAATGATTTCAGAGTTAATTCCACTATATTCATGGTTCTATGAAAAAATAATTAACAATACCATGATTTGGGGAAATCAAGTATTCGGGTATTAGGAAATTTCATACAGTACAACGAGCAGTATTCAGGCTGAAATAGGAGAATGTATTGTCAGATACCAGTGCAGAAGCTTTTCTGTTCATCACATACATTACTGAATTAGGGCCCTGTACTTGTTATGATTTTTAAGTATTAATTAGAGATCTATAAGGCAGGCTAAATTTGGAGAAAACAAATTAAATAGTCTTAAAATTAAGAACATTTAATCGCTATAGATTCTAGGATTTGACACACAATCACGTTTTAAGATGATCCAAGTTTGTAATATCTCAAATAGATGTGATCTCAGGTTTGATATATCCTTGTGGTGACCAAGGCTAAGTGCAGACAGTCAAAAAGCCCGAGGCTGAATCCATTTAATCTTTGCTGGTTAGTCTAAGCTGCATAGATTGAACCAATAAGCAAGTGAACAGACATTCACTTTTGATTCCAGAAATGTAGCCACATGGTCCAGGCCAGAAACGGGGGGATACTAGAGCACACCTCTCTATCTGCTGGAGCAGACAGTTTGGGCCAAGGCTATCCTGCCCACCCTGTGGGCAGGAGGGAGGGGGAAGCTTGTGGAGAAGGTGCAAAGCATCCTGGGATGCTGGGGGACTGAGTTAATTGAATCTGGAGGGGATCTGGGACAGAAGTTCAATAAACCAATTTAATCTAAATCCGTTAAGTTTGATACTACATCCATCCAGGTTTATCTTAAACTGGCTTTGGTCATTGTGTACACTGAACTCCTGTTGTGTTACAGATTTGAACATGTTTCTGATCACATATACCAGTTCGTGTGTAATTTCTGTCCCTAGCCTGAGGGTTTCAGATGGCATCCTGTTCTAAACTGCTCTAAATTCATATTGATCACATTAAAAAGCATAAAGAGCATTTCAGACTCTAAATGTTCAACTCTGGGATTTTCAAAGTTTCCTTCAGGAGGGAGACCCATTTAAATTCCAGGGGTGTTGGGTGCCTTTAGATGCCTTTTAAATTCTAAATCTAAATGAAGACAAGGTTATTTGGGTAGAACCTCGCCTGCCTATGTCCTTAGACCAGCATGGCTACAACCAACAACCCTACGAATCTAAATGAAAACTACGGAGAGGCAGGGACTTGACTTGAAGAAGGGCATCTGATGCCTGAAAGCTTGTCCAACAGCTCTCCCAACTATACAGCTGGTCCAGTAAAACAGATCACAAAAAATCCGTGCCTCCTGGTTACTTCCTAGGCCATCATGGCTAAACTACAGAGCTAATTGTTAGCAAATGCGACTGACACTGCCTGCACCTTTCCTATCCTTAGTTTCTTCATCTGAAAAATGAAATTATACCATTGTACCTAAAGCCATTGTAAAGTGTGGCTGTGTGTGCAGGGGGATGCCAGTCCCTTCGCCGTTGGCTAGTAGACTGTGCGCCACCCATTCAGAGTTACTCTGATGATTGTGCCTTTAAGCAGTGCCCCTTGGTGGGATCCTGTAAGCATTACAGCCTTAGTAATAAGGGTTGCTTTTTATTAGGGCTTTAAGAAATACACAGTTCAGTCTTTTTAAAGTTAAAAAGATGGACCAACAGTTCCTAACCTAGCCCCTAAAGATAATACAGCACAGGAATATGAAGGTAGGCCTCCCTGAGTTGTGTCAGGGATATTTGCTCCAGGCTATCTCTCTCCTGCATACAGTTGCATGCTGGCCTCTTGATCCCTTGACCAAAGTCCAGACCTTCTGTCTGTCTTGTTCAGACCCATTTGCATGGCTCCCCAGTATCTAAGCCATTCTTGAGTAGCTGCTTGTTATGGCTGGTCCTTCTCAAAGGCCAGCCACTCTCAACCTGGCTCTTAGCTTTTTCAGTCCCTGTTCCCAAGATGCCCAGACTTCTCCTTTCATTTGCAAATGCTCCACAGCCGCTGTCTCCTAACCCAAGTCTCCTCCAGGCTCTGGCAGCTTTCTGTTTCAGAGCTGGAGGGATTGTAGTGCCCTCTACTGGCCAGATGTTACACTAGAGAGGCTAGCCGTGCCCACTATCAAGCCAATAGACCTATTATAGTATTTAATCACTTCATCAAATCTAACTAATATTTTTGGGGAACATATAAAATATTAAGGTCTTGCTGCCCACATTTTACTTACTCCACATGTGATGATGACTCCAAAGGATATCTCCATTCCACCATTCTCCTCTAATCCTGGATCCAGATTTTGGATATTCAAAATTGTCTGGTTGAAGCTTATGGCTCTCATTATTTTTATAATTATGTCAGATAATTACCATTGCATAATTCTGAATAAAAGTAGGATAAATAATAGTAGGCTAAAATCTGAAAAATGATTGGTTATTGGACTCTGTGTGCATGGGTGTTGGTGGTACAAAATTAACCTTTTCTGCTCTCTGGGATCAGCAGTTATGGACTTGGTATGAGATTTACTGGATGAAATAATATGGTCTGTGTTGCATAGGGATTTGGAGAAGATAATCATGGTATTCCCTTTTGTTCTACCAAGCTGTGAGTCTGTGAATGAAACAACTACTTCTCTGCTGCCCACATATTTCTTAAAAAGGTAGTATACTATCCCTTATGGTTGCAAAGTTGACCTTCCAAATGGGAGTATATGGTGCTCACTGAGTCTGCAAACAAGTAAAAGAAATGACAGACCAAATTCTGGATACCTTGGTGATAGTTAGAGGGCCAAACATGAAAAAGATGTTTAGCAAGGGGTTTCTTTTGATTGGAAGGGTGTCTCAGTGGAGGTGGGGAGTTTCAGAAGAGGGCTTTTTTCTAGTATGGGAAGGACAATGATAATAAGAAGTGGAATAAAAAAGGAGATGGAGCAGAAACACTTTACAAAATAAAATACACTTTCTGAGCATGCTTCTGGTTTATTTTCAAGCAAGACTGCATGCTGTGCCAGGTCCTTCCAGCTTCCTCCCCCTGGAGGCTGAACCTTGCCTTCTCTTAGCACATAACATTGCAGACAATACAGCAACGCCCTTTTTCTCTGCAAGGGAAAGATTTCCCATTGTGTTGATTACATCCTTCACAACCTGCATCAGTTCAACAGCATCTCAGACTTTTAGCCTACTTTTTATTAATAAAGTAGGATAAATAATAAAAGAATACTTTCTCTTGCTTTAGGGAACATTGTCAGGAATTAAGGCACATGCAAGTGCACAAGCAGGTGAGGTTTTCTTCTGGCAAATTTCTCTTTCCTTGCTTAACCCTTTCACTGATGGCTCCTGCTGAAGCACTGATACAGATACGGGTAACACTGGCAGAAGTTTTGATGTCCAGCGTTTCCATTAAAAATCCAGTCCAGCAATGGTGACCGTTGTATCAAAGCCGGATTTTGCCCTGAAAGAATGATATACAAAGAATAGTAGAAAAGAATGGTAGACAAAGATGACTGCAAAAAGTTTAATCTCTTCTTGAGAGCAGTCGGGAATGTGGCCTTTAGGTTTGCTAAACATTTGACACCTGGTTTGCAGATTTTTGTGTTTTCTAGGCAGCAAGTTCCAAATATAGAAATATGAACATTATGATTGGGTGCAAGCACAGCAATTCAGCTAATTTTTGTAGAAAAGCTATATCTCAGGGACACTAACCATCTAACCAAAATCATTTTGTGGAATGTTATGGAGACACTCATGAACTACTTTAATATAGCATTTGTGAGACCAGTCTGAAATGGTCAGCATAGTACCTTCCAGGAACATATTGAGACCTAATCACTGGGAACTGAAATAGGCAGATTTAAACTAGTATTTTGTTTAATCCTGATGATGATTGTGATGATGCTAATAAACAGAGGGTATTTAATTATTGGAATGTCTTCTAAGGAATGCGATAGATTCAACAGCACATGAACTCTGTACATTAAGGGATCGTCTGTCTGGAACATTGTATCTTATTTCATTAAAAGTGAATTATTCAGACCACTTGAAACCCCTGTGTGAACATACTTATCCAAAATTAAAATGGCTTTTTTTTTTTGGTTTGTCCTACTATTACTTCTAAAGGGACAAGCATCGAGATTGCATATTTTTCTGAAAGATTTTGATGACTTCAACAACAAATTACTAGACTTGAGGCAGGAACTACTTAGTGAATTCGCTAAACTGTTATTGCAGGATGTCAAAGCAGATCAAAATGGTTCCTACTGGCCTAAGGATACATGGATCCATAGCAGTGACCCTCAACTGTTTGCACAACAGACATAGAGGGCAAAGAAGGGCTCTCTTTTGCCACGTTCCAACATACCCTCATAACCTTGTCACTACCAATTTTGACATGAATTTACAAGGGCTGTAGATACTAATTACATGGCTCCTGTGCTGATTGATACCCACTGAAACGAAGAATTCTGATATGATGAAAAAGACGTCCACATAAATAAAAGGCTGTTTGGATTTCTAGGTTTTTAGCAAGGGGTCCTGATCCTGTAACCTAAAGTACAGAAGTAGTTTTGTTTGTAGTGAGCAATGTTATTTACTTGAGTAAAGACTGCAGGATTGGGAGAGACCCAATTTTGAAATGTTAACCGAAAGGTAAAACAAAACATATACATTATTCTGAGGCTGGTTTGTCTGTTTTAACAGTTACTACTAACAGTATGCCAAGGGAGTAAATAAATGACCTATTCTTTTGATCCATTTTCAAGAACCACATTCATCCATTGTCCTTCTATAAGTGTCAGTGGCTAGAATTACCAGCCTGGCAGGAAAGAGGAGTTTTTTTATTGTTAACTTTGCACTCTTAGGCCTTCCTTCCTCTCTTAACTTCCTTTTTGTAAAGATGAAACCTGGCAATGGAAGTTTGCCTGTCGTGCTCCTTTTTCCGGTGAGTCTGGAGAACCCCACTGAACAAATAAACTCTTTAAATTGCTGATTCGGCAGCTTCCCAATTTCAGTGGGAGATTTGCCACAGGTGCAATGCAGAGTAGACTTTTAGAGAATAAACTAGAAAGCATATGAAAATAGGTGGAGTAGGCTGGAGTAGGGTGAATCATGCTTTGCTTTCCAACCTGTAAAATTGGAAAACACTAGGAAATGTGCAAGAGTCTGATGGGAACTATTGGAGGCTTTGGCTCAAGCATGGAATTGCGAGGAGGCTTGATGCAAGTGAATTAACACGTCTCACAACAGCCCTGTGAATCAATTCTCTCACCCAATTTCAGAGGGTAAACTGAGGCACAGAGGTTTAAAAAATAACCATAGGTCACAGAAATCGTGTTTAAGTTTCCACCTCCCCATCTTATGCTCCAATTTCTAACCAAATCCCTTACTTGTTGGTTACCTGTTGGATGCTGCTGTCCGCAGTATCCTTGGCATTGCCTGCTTATTTTTCAGCACTTCCTTTGAGAAGTTTTCTATTAGTTCATGTCATCAGAAGGCATTTAAAGGAAGCTTCTAGTATTAGTTTGCTCCCAGAAAAAAAACTGGGAGCATTGTATCCTTCCCAGTGCAAGGAATCTTCCTTTTTTCCTTGAGAATCTACAGATATTGGAAAAAAGCAAAAATGACCCTACCAAGTTTGCATTCATTGTTGAATGCTCGCTCAAAAGTGATGGAGAAGGTTCTTTATTATGATAGCGAAGGCAAGGTAATCAGCTGCATCATTTATATTTATGTCATAAAGGACTTAGTTGAAATGTTTCAGCACTGTAAAAATAATCTTTTCTCCCTTTTATTTTCAGAATATGAAACTAGAATATTTTCATTCAGTCCATCTGATGGATGCTGAGATTGTGTGCACATAGGACCATCTTCTCCAGAAGCATACAGCAAAGTAACTACTTTGCATACACATTGATATTTTGCCAGTCACATGCAGTGAGGGAACATCCTCTTATTCATTTGAACTGTTTGGCCATGAAAGGAGACAAACAATAACTGCATTGTATTCTTCAGGAGAGAGACACAAGTTAACAGGAATATTTTTTCTTGTGACTGAGCTGCAGGGCCTCGCCCATCAGTTAACATAAATTGTTTCCTAGGCTTTACAAGTGGAATTTTAATCAGGACCATACAACAGTAGATCCTTAGAGAAAATCTTATTGATGTTCTTTATAACTTGATAATGACAGGCATGGAAAAGAAAGTTAAGACTGAGATGAGCTGTGATTATCCCATAAAAAAGCTAGTCTTCAATATCAACATGACAATCAGAACCGCAAATGGTTAACTTGATTCTGTCTCTACTAGGGATGTCCCTTGTGATGCTTTTGTTGATGGGTGGGGGATGTGTTGGCAGTAAGTATATGTTAACTATAATTATTTATAAAATACCATCTGATGACAATAAGAGTCCACAGGCTCATATTGCTATTAGGATGCTCCACTGAAAATGCTTCACTTATCCTCCAGGAGCAGTTAATTGTAGAGAGACCCAGCTGATCTAAATTGTCTGAAAAGTATGTAGGGACAAAGTCTCCTGTATAATCAGTTTCTACACTATATAACTCTTTACTGAACTATCCTAAATGACATCCAGAAGCAGATGGGAAGCAGCTATGATGCCTAAGTCATATCAATTTAACCAATCAGCATATGATTAAAGCCAAAAAGTCAGGAGATCTGATCTATGAATTGCAGGGCATTACAAACTCTTTCTCCATTCTGGAGGCAGATAGGTTCTTTGGGTAAATCTGATATCTTTTCTTAGACCAACTAAAATAGTTGAAAAAAATCTTCTTTGCAAGCTTTTGGGTACACACACCCTTCTTCAGGATGAGGGAGCATCTGCAGTTGTTCTGTGCTCTTCCTGGATGGGATAGAATATAGGTTTCCCTCGCTTTATCCGTTACGTGTTCCTGGAAAACGGCTATAATTCAAATTTGCATATAGGGAACACATTTTACAATATAACAAATAGGGATATGTTCCAAGACCTTGACTGTACTCACCCCCAGACCTATTTCTACCACTTGTACAAGACAATTCTGGTACTCACCAACAGCAGGCAGTACACACAAGCACAGCGGGGTGGTGAATGTGGGGATGGCAACTACAGAAACACCTGTCACAGTCAACGAGGGAGGAGCACAGATCCACACAGGAGACTATATTTTGGTGTTCCTTACTCCCACAATGCACTGTACAAAGCAGCTGACTGTGGGCTTCCGCCACACCGATTGTATAAGAGTGAATTGACCACACATATAACGATTTTTTTGGTATAAAAAGAGTCATTGCATAAAAGCAAATTCGCACATACAGACCCTGCATAATGCAAGGGAAGCCTGTAGAATAGAAGATAGAAGCCAGTATGCAAAAAACCAGTCAGTGAAAATGCAAACCGAGGTAGTCAGTGGGTAAGAAACAGGTGTAGGGGGAAGGGGAATGTAGACCTAGTGATAAGATACAGCTGGTAAATAGTAGAGAGGTTACCTGGGGTATCAGATTCATAGATTGTAAGGCCAGAAGGGACATCGGAAGATCATTGGGTCCAGCCCCCTGCACCAAGCAGGAAAGACAACTGGAGTCAGGTGACCCCATCATGGTGACTGTCTAATCTCCTGTTGAAGATTTCCAGGGTAGGTGATTTCACCACCTCTGGAGGGCGATTATTCCACAGTCTGGACACCTTAACTGTGAAGAAGTTTTTCCTAATGTTGAGCCTGAATCAGACCTCCAGGAATTTGTGGCTATTACTTCTGTTTTTTCCCTCGGGTGCCCTGGTGAACAGTTGCTTACCAAGCTCTTGGTGTACTCCCCCAGTGTAGTGGTAAGCTGCTACCAGGTCCCCTGTCAGCCTTCTTTTCCCCAGGCTGGAGTCCCAGATCTCTCGGCCTTTCCTTGTATGGCTTGCCTTTTAAGACTCTGATCATAAGGGTGGCTCTTCTTTGGACTCTCTCAAGCTTTTCCACGTCCTTCTTAAAGCGTGGTGCCCAAAACTGGATGCAGTCCTCCAGCTGCAGTTTCACCAGTTCTGGGCAGAGCAGAAGAATCACCTCTTTGGTTTTTTGGGAGATGCACCGATTGATGCATGCCAGAGTATTATTTGCCCTGCTGGCTACAGCACCACACTGCCTGCTCATATTCATACTCTGGTCTATTATTACCGCTAGGTCTCTCTCATTCATGCTGCTAGTCAGTTTGGTGCCGCCAAGCCTGTAGGTGTGTTGGGGGTTGCTTGTCCCGAGGTGGAGCACTTTACATTTCTCGATGTTGAACTTCATCAGATTCTGATCTGCCCAACTTGACAGCTTGCCTCAGTCCGCCTGTAACTGCAGCCTATCTTCAATGTTAGGGAGGTTATAATGTGCCATAAATCCAATATCTGTATTTAGTCCATGATTTTTTGTATCCAAGAGGTTGATGAAGTGAAGTTCATAGGCTTGTCTGCAAAAGGTGTTTTGTAAATTCCTTTAGAGGATTAGAACTGAGAAACTGGAGAGAGAGTGGTTATCTTGTGAGAAATGTGCCCCCACAGGTAATTGGGTATTCTTGTCTTTGTTAGCTTTTCGGTGTGCATTCATTCTGGTACACGTTTGTTGTTTGATTTCTCCTACATATTTTCCATCAGAACATTAAGTGCACTAGATGAGATATATTACATTGCTGGAGGTTCAGGTGTATGATTCAGGAATGTTGATGGTTCTGTTGTGGGGTTGTAGTTATTGTGGGAGTGGTGGAGATATGTTGGCAGGTTTTACATTTCTTGTCATGGCATTCCAAAAGTATACTTTATGTCTGGTTGCTTCACCAAGAAAAAGATGGAAAAAAAATCACCTATTGTTTACAGGATCAGGGATATCCACTAAGTAGGTGTAAAAAACAACCATTTCCCTGGCTGTCTGGTTTCAAGAAGGAAGGATTATGCTTAATGGTCCCAAAGAAGAGAAATGTGCAGCACAAGTCATTGCTCTAGCTGCAGCAGAAAACAACAATCAGGGTGTGTTTCTTGAAGAAGCCAGGCAATAGCACAGCACCAGGAGCTACTAGCAAAGCCTTTGGAAGCTCTCAGCAAGCCTAAGGCCCCTAATGAATTGAGGAGACCAAAATGGGAGGAAGGGCATGCACCCGACAGGGGTGGGATTGTAAAACTAAAGGGAGAAAGTGAGTAAGGGCAATGAGAGAGACAACAGAAAATAGGAAGGGAGTGCTGGAGAAAGAAAATCTCTTCATAAGAGTGGGAAACTCTGAAGGATTCTGCCCCAGAACATAGGGCCAGTGGCTTGATTCACATCTTATCTCATACCAGTTTAGCACTGAGATAACATCACTCGCTAAGGTTACTACACAAGCAAGTTACTTCAGGCAAGCTAAGATATGAAATTTCAGTACATTAGCTACTCCACTGTAACTTTTGACCCACAATAAATATGAAGTATCCTGCCCTTCAGTGAAGAATAAGTGCACACTGTAGCTTATCTCATAATGGAACTCATTTGTGTGTCAGGCCTTGAAATGAAGTTACTTTAGATTTATGCTTATATACAGGAGAGGAGGATCAACCCATCATGGCAATCGTACTAAATGTCATTGCAGATATATTATATCTCTTTGAATAATGTCATTTGTAGAGGTCTGCAGGCATCTACTATAGGTCACAAACCAAAGTGGACTGTGAAGATTCTAGTCCAGGGACATTACCTTATTTGATATATTTCTCTCCACCTTAGTTATTAATTTCTACAGGGAGAAGATTCAGGGTGGGAGGTGTTCACATAAGTCAGCGTTTTTTGACCTTTCTGACTTCTGTTGCAATCTTTATTTTTCATTCTTGTAGCAGGGATGATGGAGAGATCAATGAGGGCATTGTGCCAGGGCTATTACTCAACTCCTTGGCTTCCTGCTGGGGTAAGATCAAGCAAAGAGCTTGAAGAAATCCAAGCAGCAGCCAAATTCTCCTCTTTCGTATACTGTGAAATAGCTACCCAGCAGTTGCAACAGTGTTAGGTGAGCAGGATTTAGCCTTAGAAATTTAAATATTTATTTTGTTCCAACAATATGCCTGCTCTAACGAAGTCATTGGCAAAGCTTCTATTGACATTAGTGGCTCCTATTGACATAGAGCTACTGTTAAAACCTGGTGCAAGTCCCGTGAAGTCAGTACAGTTATTTTAGATTTTAACCAGTAAAGCTGAGAGCAGAAGTTGGTCTTACATCATAAAGTGATTTTTTTTTTTAAGACTCGGAATGATACATTAATTATTTTAAGGTTGTTGGTTGTTGCCATGTTGGTCTACATAGGCAGGCAAAGTTCTTTGGATAGATGTGATAGTTCTTTGGGTAGATGTGATAGATTTTATTAGACCAGCTAAATAGTTGGAAAAAATGTTCTTCGCAAGCTTTCAGGCACAAACACCCCTCTTCAGGCATAGTGCCTTAATTATTTTAACAATTCTAAGGAGAAAATGCACTGTTATATTGTGCATTTGAAAATGTCATTAAACTTGGTAAATATTACATTCCCATGCTTAAATGGAAAGATTAGAATTGCTGCCCCTCAGTGCTGTATAAGGTAATCAAGTTGTCAAGAAAAAACATTTTTACTTGAAGCCTTCAAACACCTGACAGAACTAAAAAGGAAAAGATTTTCAGCTACTCAGTATTTAAAACAGATTTAGAAGTTCCAGTTTCAGCAGCTCATCAAAGAGGAAGACTCCCATTTTTTCAATTAAAGCCCCCTTACTCATTCTTCACCAGTGCCAAAATAGTCCCAGAGGGAGGTAGTTAGCCATATCAGTCTCAAGTTAGGCAGAAGGCAGGGTAGATTTGCACCTCATAGACTAACTGACTAAATGAGAGGTGCATAGCATAGGCTGTTGTAAGCAGTAAGTTTCCTTCAACATAGTCTGTGCAAATATTACTTAAGTTCCCACCCATGTAGGAGAACAAGCGTATAAAAAACCCAAACTATTTCAATTTGTCCTTTCAATTGTGTTTTGGCTGATTAGAGCTAGAAATTCCTCTCTTTCTC
>NW_017728910.1:19286518-19308804 GCF_001723895.1 Crocodylus porosus | reverse complement strand
TTTTTTTTTTTCAGTTTAATCTGCATAAGGACTCAATAGCATAAAGGACTGAGGGCAAAGTAGCAAATTAATTTTTCATTGCTCACAGTCTGCTTTTAAATTTGTCTCAGATCATAATTGAAATGATGTATTATCTCACTCTGCACCATAGTGTCATTTCCAACATTGCTAGTTCATCATGACTGTAGTCCTCCACTCAGGAAGGGCTAAGACCATAGTAAAAAGGTTGTTGCAGATCAAGGCTGGGTTCAAGTGAGAGAAGCCTGTTGAAATGTTTCCTGAGATCAGCCTCTGTTACTCTCTAGTGCTGGGGAAATGCATCCCTGGTACAAGACTAGAATTTTTCAAAAATACCAAATCCTTTAAATTAAGAGATAAACGAAATCTCTGAACAGTGGTAAAACCTGGGAATTGCCATCCCAGACTGAATAATGATCCTAGTAGTTCAGTATCCTGTCTGCTGCAATTACTAATGCCGGATACTTCAGAGAAAGGCATAACACTTTTATAAACCATCTAATGTACCATGCTATACCACAGGGAGATATCCTTCCTGAGCCCAGGCGGAGATCAGTTTATATTCCAAAACAAAAGGATTAATAGCTTTTGCCATTTCTACTTTAGTATAATTGCAAATGTTTGTCTCATTCACTGAAATGTCTAACCCTTTCTGAACCTTACTAAGTTATTATTGCTGTAGTAATATCTTGTAGCAAGGAATTCCACAAGCTAAATGATATATTACATTCAGTGTGTGCAAGCAACGGGGGCGTCAGATGTATAAGTGTGTTCTTTTTTGTGCTTTCATTCACTCGTCAGTCCCATGTGCCTGGAACATGCTTTCAGTTAATGAATGTTATGCCTCCTCTTCTCTTTTAAGCACCTGATAACTCACCTGAAATGATCATCCACTACTCTGTGTTCACTGACATTGTTCTTGTGTGTACAATATTGTATGCACTGTCAAATCCTTGAACAGCGTACCATTAGACATATGCCGAAATGACATACTTGTATGCTCCAAATAATCTATGGATGTCTCAAATAGTAACAGTGAGGAATAGATTTACAAGGCTGAGAAAGGTTATAAGGCTTCTCGATCTACCATCACTGTGAGTTTAAATGAGGATCTTAATTTTTTTCTGCCCCTCCCATCTGCTGTTTCTCTCAACTCAAAATGAGGAGGAAAGCCAGCACCATGACTAGAGGCATAACTATCATTTGTGGTGACCTGGGTAAGAAAGTGGGGAAAAGGAATGCTGCATGAGCTCTCTGGGTCACCCCTAATTATGCTGCTGACCATGACATTTAAACGGACAGCAGACTGTGGAAACTTGTATTACATTTTAGTACTTCTCCTTAAGGGGGCATGGAGAGAGAGAGAGCTGCTGGTGTGGAATATTGGGTGTGCAGTCTAGACCCTCACATCCTTCCATGTGAATGTGAGGCCCAAATTCACATTCCTTATAGAAACTTGAAGGAAGATCTACAAAGAGCATTACTATGTAGGGATATGAGTCAGCACAGAGTGGACCTAGAATCAGCACAGACAGGTGCCAGAGCATTGATAATAATATAAGCATTGCAATGTCAACCTTTTAGATTACATAGAAATCCTGGAATTGATCTGGTGAAAAAGCTGGAAAGTTATATTCAGTATGAGAAGCACAGTACTGATCTCTTTGTGCTATGGCTTGCTCCTCTGTGGAGAAAGCAAACTCAGTTTAGATTTTGGTTGCTGCTTTTTTTTTTTTTAATTTTCCTAATGAGCACTTTCAACTTTGAATCAGTGTCTGGAACAATTATGCCTGCTAGAAATGTTTTCAGAACATAGTAACAACAACAACAGATATGATATCAATATCATGATATATATTCCTTCTTCCTTACTTCCACTCAAGCTGTGTTTTCCTCATGCGGTGAGTCAGCTGGCTCCTTTTGGAGAGTCTGAACTTAACTGCATGATCAGTAGTGATACTGGACTTCAAAAGCCAACCCTATCCATCAGCTTCCTTTCCATCCATTCATTCTCCTCTTTTTTTGCTTTGATTTTCTATATTAAAGAATTATCAAATTATCCAGAAAATGCTGGATATGGAGACTTGGAAACCCAGACTCACTCATTTTTAACAGAAGTATTATAGCTAGTAATGCCACCAATCTGATTAACTCCTAACCTGGAAAGACTGCCTGTAGGGGTGAGCATACTTCCCTCTCCATGCTTCTGCTGAGGCTGACAGCCGAAGGTGCCAGTTAACTTCTCTCTAGTAGTGTCTTTTATTATGCTGCTTGGATGTTTGTCTGCTGAGAGCTAGCCTGAGACTACACTGATACTTTTTATGTAAGCCATCTTCTGATCAGGTAGAAGATTGCTTTTACTGGGTGCTGTGAAAGGTTACCCATCTAAGCAGAACTACGGACAGTATAACAAAAGCTCTGACATGTTTCAGTTGCACAGCTGAGCCAGTGAAGGGCTCTTCAAATAAATTATCCTCACACAGAAGCAAGAATTCAAATCAGAGCTTGATGATAAGAACATAACATGTTTACTTCCATGGTTGGGAGGAAACAGGAAAAGGGTTGTCTAAAGATGTGGCAAAAGTTTCCTGTAAGTGTAACCCTATTTAATAGACTGATTAAAATCTAACAGTAAACAAGAAACTTTCAAGAATCCCTTCCTTATCTCTTCATAAGGCCCTGGAAAGCAGAAGAAGGAATGGATCCTTCCTAGTAAGGGGTTAATCACAATTTAATAACTAAATTCAAAGATGTAAAAGGAAATGTGAAAATAAAAGGGCAGTTGGAGGTGTGGATTGGAGTTTTTCACCTGAACAACTCTGTCTGGCTTTCAGTGGTAGGAGGCGTTGTCAATCAGAGTCAAAACAAAAAGACCAAGGATACAAAAGGAATAATGCATGTACTGCACAGGGAACCTGGCTTAGCTAATTAGCCAACATGCAAGTTCCTGTGTAGATTAGTGGGGTTAGGAAACTAATGTCACAATTAGAGGATGGTTTTATGTTTTCCCCAGAGAAAGAAAAGGGGATTGTTAAGGACAAATTAATTATGAAATCTGAAGCAGCAGCCTACTCCTTCCTCTGCTTTTCTGAAGTCTACTGAAGAGGCTGCGAGTCTCAAAAGCTAGTTGTTAGATCAATGGATGAGATTCCAAATGGATCTGTGTTGCTTGTTTCTTGTGGGGTCCCCCCCCCCTTTTTGGGCTTTAAATTATCTCTTGAACAAACACATGCTTAAGCTGTCAACATCCTGAGATGTTTTGGGAAAGAATTGGGTAATGGTCTGATAACAGTGGAAATACTTGTGAGAAATACTCGGCACTTTAAAGGATGAGTTGACAATGAGCTATTCATTTCTTAGAAACTGAGAAAAGGAATGTTCATAGACTTAACCAATACTTTTAGAAATACTAGGAAATTCATTTGATGTCTGGTTTGTCTAAGGTCCTGGCAAAACTAGGGAATTTCCTGAAAAAAATCCCATTGCTGCCTATGCTGGCTCAACTCACTGGAGGCCTCGCTGATGTGCCACTCCACAGAGCTGCTATCAGAAGGGAGATGAAGGCAGCTGCCTGAGCTTTTTTGGCAGCAGTTACCTCAGACACCTGCTGAATCAGCAGATTTTCCCATCAGCCTCCTCCCCATAAATCTCGACAGTGGTGGTATGGCTATTTTAGACTCTTCTGGCAGAAGTCCCACTAAGGATCTCAACTAGGGTTTATTCCAGTAGGAGCTGGCATAGTAAGCTGCTCATATGTCAAGGCCTTGTCTATATGAGACGATTTAAAGAAACCAATTCTGTAAAACTGTTGCTGCCTGTATTTGCAGGCATTATCTCTGTGTGGTAGTGCATTTTATCAATGTAACATGAGCTCACCCCTTACTAACTTGGATTATAAGTCATTATAAGGACTTCTAAACTGAGGAGACAGTGATTACAGGAGGAGATTGCACCACAATGCTAAACAATGGCTCAGCATCTGAAGCCATTTAACAACTTTGGGGCTGGGCAAAAAGTGGTTGTAAAACATTACCACTAATGTGAGTGAAGATTTCTTATATAGTAGCATTTTATACTCTTTTTGGTGTCACAATATATGTCTAATAAAAGTACATGGCAGCTATGCTTTTTACACTCCCTATCTGGTAATAAAGATACTTCTCCAACTCACAAAAGAATTGTGAGGATAAAATCATTAATTTTTTGTAAGATGTTCCGAGATCCTCAAATGGAAGGACAAAGATGTATCATTACATAGTATATAACAAACAAAAATGCAAATCAGACTTTTGAGGGTGGCTCTGTCCATATTAGGAGTCTCATGCCTTTCTTTATAATTTAATTTAATAAATTTTTAACATGTCCATTTCTTGATCATGCCAAGCCTACTTCCAAAAGAGAAGATAAGAAGGGCTGTGTTGGTCTGAGGGTGGTATCCTGCCATTGTCCTTATTCAAAATGCCAGCTGAAATCCACTTGGGAGGTGAAGTTTCAGGAAACATAATGGGAACCAGCTTGGTGAGGCAGAATTGTATTTTTGTGTCCTTGTGACAATTGTCCCCTTTTTAGTGAAGGAATTGTTAGGTACCTTTTTTTCTGCAGCCATCTGATGGCTTTGAAGAAGGCTCTTTTCCCTCTTGGTGAAGAAAAATTAAAATTGAATCCACTACTGCTTTGTTACCTTTGAAGTCTGCATGTGATCGCATTAAATGCAAGGCAAATGTGTTGCTGAAAGACACCTGCTCCTAGAATAAATGAAGGGCAGATATATTGCACTTAGGAGAAGCAGAAATGTGTATTTTGCAACCAGGACAAGGTTATTAAAACATCCAACTTGTTAGCTGAGTCAGTTAGTGAAGGGATGTGCACTAACATTTCTGTTGATATGACTCAATATAAGCAATGGGTTGTTTTTATTACCATGTGTATTACCATTATCTTCAAGTCACTTATCAATAGGATGGTAGTATCTGGCTAGAAAATATGCAGGTCACCTTACCTCAAAGTCTAAACCATATATTATGATTGTGTGAAATCTTATTAAATATTAGGGGCTCAGCTTACTAAATCCTCAGGGGGAGGAAGAAGCTGTGCATCTCTGTACTCCAGCTACTCATGATTGCAACAAACACCATTAGGGAAA
The DNA here is from genome assembly GCF_001723895.1 of Crocodylus porosus. Lineage (NCBI taxonomy): Eukaryota > Metazoa > Chordata > Crocodylia > Crocodylidae > Crocodylus > Crocodylus porosus. Next base: position 19,303,643 of record NW_017728910.1, on the reverse strand, counting down.
TGAGTAAGGACAGTCAGAATTAGAACAGCCCATGGAGCTGCCCTAGGCTGGGTTAGGACCTGGTTTCTGGTAACCTTGGAATAGGGAAGATGCAGCCTTTCTACCCTTGATCCCTGTGCTGCCCCTAGTACCAGCACAGGAATGAATGCACTGTCAGTGCCTGGAGGCACTGTGGCTTTGAGAGCCATCTAATCAGTTTGATTCTCTGCTTACATACGCCAGGGTCACACTAGTACAACTGTAATTGCTGTGTCATTGTTCATGATTCTTATCAGTCTAAAGAAAAAAAGCAGATCCTTGTACTTACTAGATGTTAAGAAGGAGAATGGTGAATATCACTCTTGGCTATACCTTACCAATGTGTGGAATCAGCTCTTTCACCAGCACAGTATTTCAGCATTGCAGTGGGGCTGTTGACCTCTCTCCTCAAATATATATATATACATATATTCACTGTACACCGACTGTAACACGGCATTCAGGAGCACACAAGAGAGACAGCAGTTGGGAGCAGGCCATAATTTTGCCACAGCCATTTGAGACCAAAGGTGTTGTGTTGTACATTTGTTCCACTTGGCTCTAAGTAAGACATTTCAGCTTCTCTGCTGAGACATTCAGAAAGTGCACTGATTAGCAGGGATTCTGGTTGCAGCTGTTTAATGATGTGGTGGACATCTGGCCACCAGGAACTGGACTAAGACTATATATCCCCTATAAGTATATTTTTTTATCCTCCTTTCTCTGCACCTTTATTCCTGCCATCATCTGTGATGCCAGTAGTACCTGAGTCTCTGTTAGGTTCTACAAGAAAAAGAAAAAATCATGAGCAATTTATAGGGAAAATAATTTAAATGCAGCGGCATGTCCTTAGCAACTCTATTCCTGCCACAGAATTCTGTAAGTAATCTCCATTTTTAGCTTCAAGATTATTTCTTAACTGGTATTCATTGCTAAGGGGAGGGGAAATGTGGCATAATCATCAGCCGTAATGCCTAACAATTTTCTCCTTTGGAAGAGAATGGTTTTGGTGATATGTGAGTTTCTTCTTTTCGTACCTGAACTTGGGTTTATTCAGGGATTTTACTGCCTACCTCCTTGCATGGGATTTTACTATCTTCCTGCAAGCATAATTCATTATAGAAGTAGATTCAATGGAGGCTGTTGAGCTTTATTTTTTTCTCTAATATAGTAATGATGCCAACAACATGCCTCTGAAGATGCCTCTGAAATGAAGCAAGATGTAAGAGGAGGATTTAACCTCGAGTGAAAGGAGGCTGTAGGATTAGCGTCTATGTTTGTCTGTGAAGAGTTTCTGCTGGAGTAAACTACCCACCATTATTAAAGCATTTTCGTTCTCTCAGCATCTAGATTTAATAGATTTCATATATTTCATAGACATTAGGGGCTGGAAGGGATCTTGTGAGATCATCGATTGCAGCTTTCCCGCCATAGGCAGGAAGTCAGCTGGGATCATGTGTTCCCAGCAAGAAAAATATCCAGATGTCTAGATCTCTAGTATATTTGGGAACTGGTTCTTTGCATCACAGATTCTCCTCAGGGTTGGACCCAGTCCTACAGTATGGTCTCACATGGCCACCTCGGGCTGCTGCCAGCCCACTCAAACCTCCCGTGGATGTACAGGAGCGTAGCAAACCCATCCTTGCTTCATGGGCATGTTCAATCCCGCCGAAGTCCATTTCAATCCAACGCGAGGCTTTCTGCATTTTGGGCCCGCAGACTTTTCTCAGACAAAACGTCACCACGCTCACTTTCTGACCAGGGCTGCGCGTACGGGATGAGACACAATGGTTTTAGGGCAGTGAGGTAGCCTCTATCCTCCTAAACACACCCCGAAATGAGCACGTGCGCTCTGCTCGCATTCGCAAATCGGGAAAAGCCTCTGCCCATATGGCCACAGGAGTCCCTTGTATCCAATCTTTTATTATTTTGTAGGTGATAAGCACTAGGGTGGGGAGGAGCTTTGATTAATTACAGGTGGGCAGCACAATATTGATATACATCGACATCCTGCCGACTCCAACTGGGCCCTTCTGAGAGGGCTGTCCTCCTCCCACCCCTGCGGCCACAGCCCTCTCCGGAGACCCGGCTCCTTCCTTCGGCAGCCACCTGACGTCAGCGCGGCGCAGCCATGGCAACCGACTGTCATGTCGGATCAGTCCGTGAGGGAACGGGAAGTGGGAGCGGGCGGGCGGCTCCGGCGAGGACATGCCATGGGCGCCTGCGTTTGCTGACGGCCTGGAGGGGGCTCTGAGGCGGACGCGGCACCCCGAGGAGACGGCAGGTACCCCCGGCCCCCGCGAAGCCCCGAAGCCCGTGGGGGGACACCTGGAGCGAACCACTGCGTTGTGCGCAGAAGGGGTGGTGGGGGGCTTGTAGCACAGCCGGCTCGCGCCGCTCCCTGGAGCGAGCCATTGCGCTTGGCGGGAGGGGCCGGGCTGTACCACCGCGGGGAGGCTCGCGCCGCTCCCTGGAGCGAACCATTACGCTGCGCGGGGGGGCGGGCTGTACCACCGCGGGGCGGGGCCGAGTGTGGAGGCCGCTGCTGCTGCTGCGTTGCTGTCCGGCTGCGCTGCAGGGCGCGGCTGCCCCCCGCCCCTGGGGCTGCCCTTCCTCTCGGCCGGCGGCTCCCAGCGCTCAGGTGAGGGGGCCTGCGGGGGACGGGGCGGCCGCGCGGGGTGCAGGAGTCGCGCGGCGCCGGGACGGGCCTTGCGGCCTGAGAGGCCCGAGGCGGCGGCGGGCGCGGGAGGCCGCAGGCCTGACAGCGCGTCGGGTCCCACCGGCGTCCCGGGTTTGGGGCTCCCCTCCCCCTCCCCCCCCGTGCTTTGCTGCAGCAGGCGTGGAGGAAACGTGTTTTCCTTGCCGCTTTGTGGCGGTGGGTTTGTCTCTCCTGCAAACCGGCTGGGATAGAAACCCCCCCTGGGTCTGACTCTTTCCCCACCCCCTTAGATAAATTGTCAGATACCTGAGTGGTGAGTGTTGTTTTTTTAAGGTTTCTTGAATGCAGACCGGGGGGGGGGGCCTCGCTGGTGGCACGCCCCGATCCCCAGCGACCTTTTGACACGCGCTCTTGGCCAGAGCCGTCTTGGGGTGTGGAAGTTTCTCGTGCTTCCTGCAATCGGTTCATCAGAGTGATTTGCGTGCGATGCAGTTTGGCTGAAGCTGTTTTGTCAGGCGATGCGTGCTGCTGCTACGTGGTTGCCGTTTCTTTATTTTTGGGGAGTGGGGTGGGGAAAGGATGGGGGAGCGCAGAGGAAGAAAAGTTGTAGGCTTCGTATGTCTTTGATATGAGGCTGCTTGCATGATGGTGTAATCCCTGCTGAAATTAGGGTAGCGGTGGTTTAAACCTGCAGGCATCTTGAGACCTTTTCTCAATGATAATTTATGTTGGCAGACAAAATGGTTATGCACCTTCATGCAGTGAGACCGTGTAGCCTCTATCCTCATCAGTGCACACCAAATGAGCATGTGCACTTTGGTTGCATTAGCAAATTATGAAACCTGAAATTGAGAGGGCACAATAGCTATATTGAAAAGTCTCTTCTGATATCGCCAGAAGTGTCTATTATCCAATGCATACTGCCAGGTTTTCTTTGTAGCCCAAATTATAAAAAACAGTGTGGGAAGAGTGTTGATTAATTATAGGTCATTAAATGTTAGGTAGTACAGTATTCATATAAATTTACATTCTACAAACTTAAGCTGGCTTCATGTCCCTTATTTGTACAGCTGTATCTGCTATGGTGCCATAAGTGTCTAACAGCTCTAAGGAAAAAATTGGGATTGGTATTTCACTCTTAAGAATGTCATTGGAAAATAAATATTTTTGGTCTATGGAGGATTCTAGCTTGTGCAGGGATGTGGGAAAGAATAGTGTTTTAAATAGGTGTCCCAAAATTGTCACCCAAAATTTTAGAAATGAAACAGGAAATAATGCCCCCCCTGTGCAGTATGTATAGTATATTTTATTTGACTACTAGCTCCTATGTCACAAGCCTAAATTAGGCCCATATGTACTGCTACGATAATTTGTTGATTTGCTGCTTCTAATCTTCAGAGTCTGTTCAAAAAGCTTCATCAAATTGGTAAGAAATCCACTGTCTGGTGAGCTGACATGTGACACTTTACTGTGCAGTGTAAACATTTTATATAGATGGGGACTGTGCAGAGCAGTTTTGCTTCAGAGCACTTTATCTTGTCTTTAAGACTGTCTGTGGGATGGTTAATGTGGTCCCTGTGTGAATATGTCTTTCTGTAAAGCATGAGTAGCACTATGGTAACTTTCAACAAAATAATCTTTCTTTTAAATCTCACCAGAAATGTGAGGGGCTGTCTGTCTGTCTGTCTTTTTTTTGGTCCTAGCACACCATGTTTGAATCCATTATTTCATCTCTCTTAGATACTTAGTTTGACTTACGTCTCTGTTCCGTGTTCTTATTCTTGCATGTGAAACTTCTGTGTTTTGCAACTCAGTGTTTTGTAATAGGATTTAAGTGAGAGACGCTAAGTGGAGAACTAATCAAATGATCGTGAAAACCTGAATGGATGTTGTTCTGATGGCTGTCTTTGTGGTATCTGATGCTGGGGTAGAGTAGGGTGCCTTAGTGCTTTCTAGAGTCAGTGAAATAAGGGGAGTTGCACCTTGGGGCAGCAGTGTTAAGAAAATCTTTGCTATTAAGAACTGTCAAAATGTGACTTGAATGTAAACAGTACAGTACTCTGAGGCCGGGATCTTGCAGCGTCAGCTGGAGCCAGGGCAGAGCTGCAGTCTACTGCCTGCACACCCCTAGGGCAGTGGATCATGATGGCTATCCTGTCACCTTTGCCCCAGTCCTGGAGCAGCCCCCCACCCAGCTGCACACCCTGCCAGCCTACACGGTTCAGGCAGGTCTCCATAGAGATCCTGCCCCCTGTTATTGTGGCCCCACCACTCCTTGGGTTTCTGTGGAGAACTGCCCAAGCAATGCGGTCAGGGGCTGCTGGAAAACAGAGTCCAGTCACCAGCTGGATCTGCCATTTTTGCTCACCGCTGCTTTACAGACAGATGGCATTGTTATTGGAGAGGGACAAGATTGGTTCCACTTTCCTGAAGAGGAATTCAGCTTTCAGATATTTAGGAAATGCTTGCATATATACAACACGTCTAATCTGGTCACTAAAATGTCTGAAATCTGCCACTGAATGAAATGCCTGAACAAAGATGAACTGGGGAGGGAAAGGGAGTGCCTAAACTGGAAGAGTGAGTTTGGCAGCCGCTTCTACCATCGCTTTAAAAGTCCAGGTGTCCCTTTGACCTGTATGTGGCCACCTGCATGCAAAATATCCCATTTCTGTACAGACAGAGGTCTGAGATGTGTGTATGCAGCCTTCTCCACCTCTCTTGGGATTCTCTTAGGAACCACACAAGAACAAGTGGGCTTGGGAAGCATACATTATTATCCCTTTCCCTTGGCCTGTGACGACTCTGTACAGTTGCATGGGACAATGGTACACCGGGAAGCTGTATTTCATTCCTTTGGACAGGCTCCCTGAGGAAGTACTCTGCCAGCATTGTGCAAATGGAGCCCTGCTCTTGGGTTTCCAGAACACACTGGTGCCTGGGCTCTGCACACTTGATTCTGGCCTCCTATGGGGTCTTTTGGTAACCATATAATCACGTTTTTGGGGAAGAGAACATATTCCACTATGGAAACATTTGAGATTTGATTTTTGGGGGGGAATCTTTTGGGCATTTATTTTGCAAAGTCCTCCTTTTTGTGGTGTGTGTTTAATCCCTGTGGGAGGAAGCAAACTCAGGGGTTTAGTATGTAAACACTTTTGGGCGGACACTTGTTTTTTGTGAACTACAGGATTTACTTTTGAGGATCTCTTGAATGTATATAACTAGGGTCCTACTGAAATTGAGGAGGCAGGCGACCAATTTCATGGGCCAGTCATGGGGCTGGCCACCATTTTCACTGGCTTATCATGGTAGAGGGCTCTCCCATGCCTCTGATTGCCTGAGGGCCCCCAGTGGCCATGCCCCTCGCTACTGATTGGCCAAGTTGGATGTTCATGTGGCCCAACCTCTCACCCTTGGTTGGCTGAGAAGCCTGTATGCAGCTCTGTCCCTTGCTGCTGATTGTCGAGATGGGCAGAGCCACATGACAGGCAGTCCTCTACCAGTCAGCAGTGAGGCGGTGGCCACCATCTTGGCTTTGAGGGTTGTGAGGCCATATCACAGTGACTGTGAGGACCACTGGCTCCTGCTGGGGAGCCAGCTTTTTAGTAAGCCTTTTTGTGTGTGTGCGTATGTGCAGACAATGGCCAAATTCACTTTTTCTGTGAAATTGTGAGTGCAGTAGGTCTGTATATATAACACCTATTTCCTCTCCCAGTTGGCAGGACATTTGCAATGCTCTATTTGTGCCAGATTTTGTTTTTTTGTGTTTTGGGCAGTGCTCCCTGTAAGGAGTAGTAGTCCGTGAGCACGCCACTTCCGTCCTGCCTCCCCCTTTCGGTGTGGCGTGGGACGCTTACCAAAGGTAAGCTCCTCACTCCGCACCCAGGGCAGGCAGTGGGGCGTGGGGGCTGGTGTGGGCTCCGCCGACTCTGGGGAGCTGCTTTACTCCCCTGTATCACCTCAGGGAGTGAGGAGGCACATGGTGTCAGGGCTGGGGAGTGGAGCACTTCCCTGGATCCTGTGGAGCAGTTCCCTGGGGCCGGTGGAGCCCACGCCAGCCCCAGCCTCCATCCCTGCCTTGCCTCACCTTGGGGAGGAGCCGCTGCCTGCCCTGAGTAAGGCTCCCCTGGCTCTGGGGAACTGCACTGCAGGGTCTGCCAGCTCCAGGGAAGTGCTCCACTCCCTGTGCCTGATGCCACGTGCCTCCTCGCTCGGGGGAGCGGAGCAGTTCCCCAGAGCCAGTGGAGCCCATGTCAGGCCCCCGCCTCCACCTTGCCTCAGAGCTTACCTTCAGCTCCTCTCCTGGTGTGCGGCCTTGAAAAGTTGGTGCATGGCCAGACTTTTAGTTTTGCATGGCCACGCACATGCACACCTTAGAGGGAACCTGGGTGACTGGTAAGTGAGAGGGCTGTTTGCATAATTTTTAAAATCAGGTTTGACAAATGCTTGCCTAAGATGGTTTAGATGGCGATGTTCCTGCCTTAGATGACTAGATGACCTCCTGAGGTATCTCTTCTAGCCCTGCTTTTATATGGTTCTGTTATCTCAACTGGAAATTATCCTTTACAAAGTAGAAATTAAGTCCAAAAGATATTGTATTAGCACAGGACACTTGTTCAGTACTAGGACAAATCCCAGTATGGTGTTACTTTAATTGTCTGAAGGTTTGATGACTTTAATGTGCCTCCTGAGACTGAAGCTATAGTGTGCTAGTGAGGGTTAGCTAGCTTAGAGTCAGTGGCCTATCTTTTAGTTAAGAATGTCTTCAGAGAATGTATCTTGGAGTGAAACTGAGTGCTCATCTTCATTCATAAATATAAAGTTGTCACTGGTCCAGGCCCAACTATTTAGATGGACCCTATCCTGTGGCCTGATTTGTTATGCACATTGAGACTCTTTGATGGTCAGTCTTTTGCCTGAACTCTAAAGTCATTGGTAGAATGCTTTCTTTGAGGGGCCACCCATCAAAGCACAAACTTTAATGATTCTGAGTAAGGTGCATAACTTATTCAGACTTTCTAGTTGTAAATTTGGCATAATAGCAGTCACCTGGCTGCTAATAACCTTGTTTCCTAGCCTCAGAGGGAGTAAATAGTTGAATGTAAGAGAGGGGTTGTGAGGGAAAAGGAGGGAATCTGTAGGCTCCTGTGTTCTTAAAACTCCTCTACTTTTGACTTATTATTGACGGGCACTTTATTTATAGAAGAGCTAGAGGTGCACCAATATCTTGATCCATGTCGGCCGATAATGTCACCGATAAATGCTGCGTGCATGAATGCAGCCTGGCAGCTTGGAGAGCAGTGTCCGTCTGGTAAGTCTGTAGAGGGGAAAAGCTGCGGGGGAGGGAAGGCAGATGGAGGCCCTCATGGTAAGGGAGGGAGTAGGGGCAGGTGCTGGGGCAGGGCATGGGGTGGAGTTACAATGCGGGGTGGTGGCTCCTGTTGCTGCGCACACCCCCAGGGGAGGCATGGGGTACATGTCCCCTAGATTTGTGCACAGGATGAGGGTGGGCTTCCTGCTGTGGGCTCAGGGCTGGGGGCTATGCTTGCCTCTTCCCAGTAGGGGGCTGTGTTCAGGATGGGCAGGGGCAGGGTGGATGGCAGTGGTGCTGGGAAGTGGGGCTACAGCAAATTTTGGTGTGGCTGCAAGTGTCCCGTTCCACCCCACGCATAGTGCCGCCTCCCAGTGCCACTGCCACCTGCCCTGAGTACAGCCCTGGCTCTGGAAAGAGGTCAGTGCAACCCCGGAGCCTGCAGCAGGAAGCCCGCTTTTGCCTTGCTCACGAATCTGGGGTGGGGAACATGCCCCCTGTGCCTCCCCTGGGGGCACACACAGCGGCAGAAACTGCCATTGCCCACGATCCTGCTCCGGCTGGGCTGCCCCTGCCCCAATTTCGCTACCTTCCTCCTCATGGGGGTGGTTGATCTGTCCCCCTCCCATCCTCCCCCCTGACTTACTGGCTAGGCACTACTCTCCAAGCTGCCTGGTTGTGTATCAGCAATCATATCAGTATTGGCCAATATGGGTGGCTAATAATTGGCCATTGGTATTGGCCAAAAAAATCTTTATTAGTGCACCCACCCCTAAAAAGGACATAACCTCGTTGTAGAGTAGAGATTGTAGGCCATACCTTTTGAAAAAACAGAAGTTGAGGATGCATCAGGAAATAATCCTGTGACACTCTAAACACTATTTACATCATGATTTAGAAAATAAGATGGGGATATTGCTGAGAATCTAAATTATTTTTTTGCCATGGTTTTTCACAGGTTATGAGAAAATGCATAAATCATGGTGCGTATGTCAAAAGTGTAAAAGAAAGTGGGCATTTTATGGACACTTTCAATATGTTATCAAGGCATGTTGTATTCATCTAAGAACTGTGAGGCAGCTGGAGAGCACATTCTTGAACAGTCCCCAAACCTTTACCCTCTCTACATATACCCAGAAAAATCTTGGTTCTTACATTTTTCTCAGATACCAAAGCAATGGTTACATGAATGCCTAGGTAGTAGTTAAAAGTTTAATACTATAGTTTGAAAAAACCAGTTGTCAAGAACGAATAAAATTTTGCCCAATGCTGTAGAGTGAATTGATTGAGTAAAATAAGTAACTTTAATCAGCAAGTAGGAAATGTTGACTTAAATCATTGATTATGATCTCGTTTTGTATTTGTAATTTTTAGCTGTTTTTTCTTAAAGATTGGTTGCTCCACAGTGATGTAATTAAGTAAGTGTATCACTTTGGTTAGAAAAAAAGAAATAGCTATGCAGTTGAGTAAGTAGATTAATATATAGTTATTCAGACTTCATTTTTTAAATTTATTTGTTAGAAAATGGTCAGTGACACATTTTGTATTTGGATGAGAATTGGAATTCAGTGAAAAGATGCAAACACCATATTAATTGCTTTGATTAGTTAAATAAAGCTATATTTTAAACCTGCTGGATACAAAAGGAAAAGTAAGCTTATTCAAGTATGTTTTGCACTTATAATTGATTTCTTTAACAAAGATAGTATTATCTGTATGGTAGTTGGTGAACTTACTTTTTTCTTGTTACCATGTCCTTTAAGATTTGATTTAATCTTCTTACACCTAGGTTTTATTTATAGTTTTGAGGAGGAAAGCCTTTTTCCACTTGTAGTCAGATTCTCAGTCTAGAGTGAATTGCAAGTCATTGAATTGGAGTAGTTAAATAAACTAAAATAATGAAAATGCTCTTTCTGGGTCTGCAGAGAGGCTACTGCTAACATAAACTGGTTTAGCAGTTCAGTACATTCTTATTCCAAGAGCTTAGCTAGTTCAGTTTAAACCTTTGAAAGCAAACATGTATCACCCAAATATACAAACAGGGTAGATAAAAATCAATATGTAAAAAAAGGGATTTTAAAAATGTAAATCAGATTTTTTTTTTTTATTTAATCATATTTTTAACCATTTTTGTTAAGATGCTTTTTATAAAAAAAGGAAACTGTATAGAAATAGTTTTAATTTAAGATGCGTTAATGCTCAAAGATACCATCATGGAACAGGGACTATAATTGCATACTATTTGAGACAATATATTTATGTAACTTTTTAAGAAAAATGTTATAAATAACAACATGCCCTGGACTATATTAGGAGCCCGATCTTATGGTGTTCCCAGAGGCTACTCTATAGATTAGTAAAGATTAAAGAAAATAACTCTACTCAATGGGACTCAGGGCTCAGTCTAAAAGATCCTTATTAAGCCACCTTTGTGATGGTGAGTTTCAGTTCTGTGTCTCTGGAGTTTTGTGTCTCCAGAGATAACATCCTTGTTAACAGCAGTATATGGAGAAGAGAGATAACAGACTTGATTACCTACCCATTAGCCCTGTTGTCTCTCTGCAAGTTTGTGTACACAGAGGCAAGCCCTTAACACTCTCTAAAAGTGCAGTTTCAAGAAGTTAAATGAATGGAGGATATCAAACAACAAGAATGCACTTTTTTTGTAGAAAACAGCGATTAAATCGAGACTTTCTGACCAGTGATTTAAATCAAATCCACTCTGTATACAAATATATAAATCAAATTAAAATTGACCAAGTTCAGGCCTTAAGGTAGGTTGTTACAACTTCAGATTTAATTTAAACAGATTTATCTTTAAAAGGAAAAATGTTTTGTTTCCAAGTTAACACTGGATTTTATTTTTATCTAGCCTGTAATGCTCTGTTGGAATAGGGACCACCGCTTCCTTCCGTGTGTGTGTGCGTGCAGATCTGTTGTTTGCTTTACTTCCCAACTCCTGCACCTAATAACATGAGAGAGGATGTAGGAAGCAAAGCAGCTTCTGAGCTACTCATGCTTTCAGGGTGGGGTAGGGTAGGAGAGTGGAGCATCAAGTGCATCTGTCCTTTTGCTGAATGAGAGAATAGGAAAAAAGTGGTGCTGGTGCAGGTTCTGCTTTGGAGAGGGGTTGAGAAAATATTAGAGAAGCTGCAGTCCTTAGCACTTTTCCTGAAGGTGAAAGTCAAGATGCGTGTGATGAACAGTTGCTGGGAGTTTCAGTATGTTGTTCCCCAGAGACCTGCAAGGAGTCGGGGAGCTGTGCTTTGGATGGGCAAATTTTATATTATGTGAGGGACAGAATCGTCCTAGAATAGTGGGATCTGGCCTGCTAAAGGATTTTATTTGACTTGCGGTAGGTCCCTTGGCTCTGCCCAGTCCATATGCACGGAGCAGCCTGGGCTGTAGCATGTGCGGCTTGTCCCGCTGTCCCCAGGTCCACAGGGGGCTGGAATGACACAGTCGGACTCGGCTTCCCTGCAGCTCCAGTGGTGGCAGCTCCTTCTGGCTGCTGCTGGACCTGGACCTGCTGCCCAGGCACCCTGGCCCATTTTGTCCCATAACCCACTGGTGGGGGGCGCTGGATGGAGCTGCCAGGGTCTCCATGGAGACCGGCCTAGGACCCATGCTGGCTTGCTCAGCCAGGTGGATGGGCTGGGGCCGTGGGTGGTGGCGAGGATCGTGGGGCGGTGACGGTGCTGCGCCAGGGTCTGGGACAGAGCCGCAGTCCACTCCCCACATTGTGGCCCTGTGCTGTTACTGACCCAAGATCCCAGCCCCTGCTCCTGGGCCCTACTCCCCACACACCCACAGCTCCATCCCATCTGCCTGGCCAAGCACACCCTGCCTGCAGCATTCCCAGGCCAGCCTCCATGGAGACCCATTGGTATCATTTCATGAGATACCTGTCCAGTGCCCCCTGGTGGTGGGTGTGGGATAGATGGGCCCAGTCTCGATAGGATCAATCAATTGCCCGCCTAGAACATACTGTCAAGGAATTTGTTTTCCTAAGTCCCTTTTGTGAAAAGCAGCTGAGGCATACAGGTGAAATATGTTCCAAGGTTACATTAGAAATATTTGACAGAATTAAAAAAAAAAATAAAATCCTGATTAGCCGAGGCTTTTTCTTTTTGCTAGATGCCTAGTGACCAAAGGAAGAGAAGGTAAAATGAGACGGGTTACCATAAAGTTCTAGTGGGAATGACTTGTGGGACATTGCAGACTCAGTTGTTTGGAAGGGTGTTGTCCCTAGAGCTTGTTTACAAGTTAATTTTTCATAGTAGTATTTGGCTAGTAATTCTCTGACAGACTTGAAATTCAGGTCTCCTTGGGTTGATGAAAAGTAAAAAGCCATATTCTGCCACTAACCTTCCTGACTTAAGAAGAGGGCAGAGATCTTGTTGCTCTCTTCCCTCTTTTGGAACTTCTTGGATGATGCAAGAAAGCAAGGAGGAAAGCTATCACTACTGTTCCTCCTCCCCTTCCCAGCCTCTGTGTTTTGGTGTTTCTCCCTTGAGAATAATTCCATTGCCTGCCTTTGCTGTTGCTCCATTTTTCTTTCAAGCAGCAATGTGAAATTAAACATCTGCAGAAAATGATGGCTTACGTTCCCATGCTCGCTAGAGACAGCCTCCTACTTGTGTGTGGGTGAATGGATTTTTCAAGTTCTTACATAGAGACATAACTAGACCAAGAACAGTGAGTAACTATCTGAATCTAAACATGACATAGTTAACTTTCTTTTTAGCAATCCCCAGCCTATAAACCACAACCAATGCCAAATTATATGTTGCATTACATGAGAGGAAAATGGTAGTGTTCGTAGAGACCTAAGCCCATGTTGGCACTAATCTCTTTGCGCCCTTCCCCCCCCAATACTGTTATTTTTTTTCTTTTGTGGTACCATTGATTAAGTTCTGCCACTGGAGAAGAAAAACTAGTGTAAACTGGATGCAGAAGGCTCTAATCACTGGGGATTGCTCTGAACATGGTTAGATGACACAGGTTGAAAGGATACCAATGTATTCTAATTTGAATTAAAGTCTTACAGCCCTTCATACCACCTTTTCTGTTCAGAAATTTTTAATTGGTGTGCGGGTTGATTCCTTATAAAGGTGAACTTATAGCAACTTTTCCAACAATATTTTTAAGCTGGCCAGCTCAAAGTTTGATTTATTATTTTTCTTTTGAGTTTTTAATGAGAGCTTTTACTGCCTCAGTAATCTGGATATTATCCTGTAGATGTGCTAAATGGGACACAAAAGTCCATTTAATTTCCCATATCTGGATGGTGCACAGGGTGGGCTCAGAAACAACTTCAGATTTTTTCTTCATGGCCTCTTCAGAAGACAGTCAAAGGCTGAGTTGCTCATCTTCTCATTTTAAGTATTGAAGGTTGAGGGTCAGTTTATGAAACTATTAATGTAGGCCTTATAATGTGCATGCTGCAGGATCCGTGTGTGGAGTGACTGATGCTGAGTCCTTGGGTGTTTCATTTCCAGCTGAAACCTAGACTCTTTGGGAAGCAGTTGCTCCAGTATGCCTGCTCCTTCAGCATACAGTTTGTTTAAACAAGCATCAAGCCTCAATCCACATAACTGATTAAAATGACCAGGAACACCGCATCCTTTAAAATGAAATGTGGGTCTCAGTTTTACCAAAAAGATGGGTGGCAGAATGATGAGGGGAAGCTGCTGCTACTGTTAGTAGGTAGTTAAAAGTGTAGGAATATTGCACTGTGTCCTGTGTCTCTGAAGTCATGAAAATTCAAGATGCAAGGTGTGTGAGTGAGGACACAATTACTTCTCTGTGGTGCTGTTCTCCAGAGTTTAGTAAACCTGGGAGCTCCCATCTGCTGGAGAAGTTCAAGAGCTGAACACAAAATGGGGATGTGTCACTGAAGATCTTTCTTCATGGTCAGTAGTAGTCCATTACGGTATTTGGGCAAGAGCAGCAACAGACCAAGTGCTTTTTTTCCCTTCCTTTTTAGCTGCTAATAGATGTGCCAAACCACAACTTACCTTTTTATTTAATAATCAGGAATTTCAAATGTATCCCCTTAGAAACTCAACAGAAACTCTTTCGTGATGGGTTGTAGGTGGAGATGATAATTCTTCCAAAGGTGCAAATGGAAAGTCCAGGGATCAAATCACTGATTTGATCAAGCAGTTTAACAATACTGCCAACTCCTGCTGTTTTATTGAGTACCAAATTTGTTTTTGGTGTGTATATAGCCCCTAAATACTGGAATCGAGAAGTTAAATGAGAATCTTATCCCTTGCCCCCTCCTCACCCCTCCCCGCAAGCTAATCTCCAGTTGTAATGGTTGTGAAGAAAAGAAAAAAATTAAATGAATATTCCTCAAATACTGAAACCATTGAAGGCCAATAAAGGAATCCAAAATTTATTATTTTAAACCTCTCTCTCTCTCTTTCCCCCCCCCCACTTCCCTGACTCATTATTTTTCAAACACTTGAGGCTGGTAGTACTGTATTAATTTCCAGCTATGAATCAGTCTCCCATTTGTCTCAACCCATTCTGATGCCATTTGGAAATTAGATTTGCACAAAACACCATTCAGAATACTGCTTGAGATATATTTTTGAAGGCTGAGGCTGAAAGAGAAATACACTTACTGTGCTCACCTATAGAGAGCTGTCAGATTGTTTAAATGTCATGGAAATATGCTTATTTGTAAACCAAAAATGTGAATTTTTAGACATGTCAATATTTAGAGTTAATTATTTATATCAGTATTGCATGACAATGTCGTGATTCATGATTGTGTAAATTTTTATAGTTTTACAGTTTAACACAATTTCTTTCATTAATCTGAATCTAGCTAAAATTGATCAGGATGTTTTTGAGGATAGGATTTCTTTTCTATTGTAGAAATATGAAATATAGCACATCACTGACAGCCATTTAAATTGGGACCAACCCTTGTAACTGAAAATGTGGTTCATCTGTAGCTGTGGGATATCTGCATGTTCCTTTAGCAATGCAAGTGTAGTCAAACTTTTGCAACTTTAACCCTATTTCATTCAAAGTTTAATTTACGGCAGTCTGGCTCTGCAGGACCTTGCAGAGGTACTAGTTGCAATTTAACAGCCGATTCCTAACTTTTGAAGTGGCTCATCAGCAGGAATCCTGATTTTTCTCTGATTAAAAAAGAATAATAAATTCTCTGAAAACCCCCCAACCCTGTGGGTTTTTTTGCAAGTAAAATGAAACACCACTTATATAGGTATCAGTTGAACACAATGTTTTGTTTGGTACATTTTCAATTTTTAAAGCAATTTGGAAGCCTACAAGCGATTCGGTTATTAAAATAAAATAAATTCTAAATACCTGTATATTTTGGGTTTTTTGTTTATCTTGGAAAATAAGATCTCCCTCTGCCACCTTTGCTCACCATGACACAAATCCAGTTGTGGTTGTCCCACTCCCCTCCCCCTTCCTCCCCCCCCACTTTGTGGCACTGAGCATCCCTGATATGCTGGTGCCCTGCCCATACTGATGTCCCTTACCCCCAAGCCACAGCTTCCCTTCCTTCCCCAAACCGTGCTGGTGCCCTTCATTCCTGACCCACAAGCCCTTGGCCCTGCCTGCCCAACCCACAGCCGCCCCCCCCCCCCCCCCCCCCCCCCCCCCGGGCCATTCTGGTGCCCCTTGCTCCCAACCTGAAGCCTCTCAAGCCCTGCTAGTGCCCCTCACTCCCAACCCACACCCCCCAGCCTTACTGGTCCAACCCACAGCCCCTTCACCAGTGCCCATCAACCCCCGAGTCCTGCTGGTACCCCTCACTCATAACTCATAGCCCCCTGCCTCCCCAGGCCCTGCCTCCAGTTGCCAGGAGGAGGCCCCCAGCTGCTAGGGCAGCCGGACCAGGGGTTCCATGCCTGTGGGAAGTGGTGGCTGCTGTGTCAAGAACAGTGTGGAGCCCAGCTCTCCCTCACTCATGGGTGACACAGCTGAAGCAGAGCCTGTGGGAGGAGGGGGCCGGGGAAGATGCTGGTTGCCTTGCTGCCCTCCCCCAGGGGGTTCTGTAGCCCAGCAGGTGGGACCTGCTGTCATGCAGATGTGTGTAACTGGTACTGCTAGGCTGTGCTATAGTGCCCTTTGATTATGTAAGAACGTTACGGCTATTGATAGTTGTAATCCCAGAAATGGCATATATTCAAATAAGCTGTCATTTCAGGTGTGGCAGGACAGAGCAGAGTGGGGAAGGTTGGTGCTGCCACCAGGAGCCCCAGGCCACCATGGCAAGGCACCCCTCGCCCTTCTGGTAGCAGCAGGGGACACAACTCTGTGCTGCTGCTGCCGGATGGGCAGGGGGGTGCCTCGCCATGGCAGCACAGGGCTCCCAGCAGTGGCACTGAACTTCCCTGCCCTTCTATCTGGTTGCTATGTACACATGCACATTGCGTCCCCTGCCTGATCACCTTCCTCCCAGCCCCAAGCAGCCCTTTGCAGGCTGGAACTCTGCCAGCCTGCAAGGAGAAACCCACAGTTTTCCACGTTTTTCTGCTTAAAAAGGCAAAAAAAAGTGTTTTTTCTGGGGCAAACAGAAAACCTGGATGCCTGCTCATGAGTTATGGAGATCAGATGCACAGTTACTGTAGAAAGATGAGTGGGCTCTAGCGCGAAAATTAAATGCAGATTTTCAAGTAGATATTAAATAGGTCTTCAATTCTGAAATTCACTTTTAAAAGTGACATTTCTTAAGACTCCGAAACTGCTTGTAGTCCACTCTGGCTATATCTATACTAGTGGTTTTCAATAGGAGTGCACTGGTAAAGATTTTCTTGGCTGATACTGATGACCAATTATTAACCAGCCATATCGGCTTATACAGATCCAATAGCCGATATGTAGCCAGGAAGTCTGGGGAGGGGTGGGGTAAGTTGCATGGGCTGGGGGGCAGGTAGAGTTCCACGTGGTAAGGGAGGGAGTGGGGCAGGAGCAGGTATTGCCCAGCCAGGGCAGTGAATGCGACTGTAGCGCAGAGTTCCTGCCCCTGCCCCTGCCCCTACTTCCTCCCTCCCTCACCGTGGTTGCCTCGATCTGCCCTTCCCCCCAGACTTACCGACTGGATGCTGCTCTTCCAACTGACTGGCTGCATTCCATGCTGC
>NW_017728910.1:19249138-19286003 GCF_001723895.1 Crocodylus porosus | reverse complement strand
TCCCAGGCACGTGCTCGGGGCTTCTCTAAGCTATCTAATCAGCCTAATTGTCAGGCTCAGGCACTGGCAGAGTAGAAGCAAATGGGTGGGACTTATCTACTCACAATGGTCCTGGGTATGAACAGAGAGAATGTAGTCAGGGCCTCTCTCTTCCTCATCAGGAACAGAAAGTGAGATTTGTCTGCCTCTTAGCCATTCAGATATGTTAGTATTGAAAAGTAACCTAGGGTACATGCATTTATTTGATTTGTCCTTTTCATATTTAATAAGACTCACAAATATTGTATATGGTTCCTCTTAATAAAGCCTCTTGTCCTCGGTTTAGGCTGCAGATTACAGAAGAGGGTCCCAGTTAGCAGCACTACTTAATTCCTTTTCCTAGCCCCATCATCTGATAGAGTGACTCATCATTTCAGAAAGCTAAGAGAGACTAAGATGTGTTCTGGATTTTTAGTAATGGAATACATGACTATTTCAAAATGCAAGTTTCAAACTCAGGTTTAACTCCCTTGTCTCAGGCTGCGGCTGAAGAACTTCTGACTCGTGTTTATAGCAATGAATTTTGTTCTGTTGACCTTTTATGTATAAATACAATTTAGTTAAGTTTAAGTTACAGATATTTGGAATAAGATTCTGGTTATTTTGATACTTCACTGTAACATTTGTAATAAGCTGGAACACTTATTATTTGGGTCTTAGAGTTGAATTCTTAACTTTTATCTCCAATGAGAAAATTGGATTAATATAACCAAACATGTCAGTTTAAACTGAATGTTGGCGAGGTGCAACTCCCTTTCCTTTTTGGGTTTAAGAATGATTTTTTGAGTGTGTTCACGTTAACTCCAGCCTGTTCTCATTCAAGTTAAAAGCAGAAAATGCAGTATTATTCACACAGGGTTTGCAGTGATTTAACTAAATTGGTTTAAATTCATATTTTGGGTTAAACCTTTGTAACTCTGTGAGATAAATAAGTCTTTGGGCAAAAAAAAATGAATTGATAAATGTGATTTCAGTTGAGGTATTATATATCTTTCAGTCTTTCAACATATTTTGTTGGAACCAGCTCCCTTCCTTCCTCTCCTCTTTTCCTTTTCAGACTGCAAATGGGTATTCTTCTGTCCCCTAACCAAATAGTAATTGCATCTCTATTTTAGATGTTTGTTTCACCTGTATTTTTATGCATTTCAAAATACAAATGGTACAAAACAATCAGTCCTTCCTTCTTGATTTTTCATTCTAAATATGGGTAAAATAATGTGTTAGTTTAAGGAAGTTTTAATTAATTTTCCATTTAGTCAAATGCCAGCTATACCCAGAGAGTTAATACTGGAATACAGGTTCCTGGTTTTTATTTATTTTTTTAGTGAGTTTCTTGGTGCTTCAGGCTAACAATTGACAGTAGTGGACATAGTTCCTTTGTATATAAACACAACCTTTTATTTTGCAGAACACCACCAGTACCATTCTGGAGCATAGTGTAATATCTTGCTTTTGAGGTATTTTGCTACTTTATTTAGTTCAGTTATTTAGTATTTCACCTTCAAGAAGCTCCATTGAGTTTTACATACTGTTCATTTACCTTTTATAAAAGATGCAATGCTGCCTAAGAAATCTTGTATTTTATAATGCCAGAAGAGGACAGATGGGATGCCACCTGAGTGCTTACTTTGTTTAATCAGAAGTAATACATGGAGGAGCTGTGTACTTTTGACTGGGCACATCTACACGAGACACTGTGCAGTAGCCTGATACTATTGCGCACTAGGGCTTTGTGAAGCTTCAGTCCTTGATTCAATTCGGCAGAGATTTGACCTGATTTGGTGGCTGAATCTCCGAATCCAAATTGAGTCGGATGACCTTTTAATCTCTGAATCGATTCAGAACCCTCCAAATCGATTTGGACAGATTCAGTGATTCGGATGTAGATACAGCTTTAAATGATTTTTCTACATACCTCTAGGTAATGGGCTCTGAACACTGAGGTGGTGGGGCAGATGTAGTGTCCCACAGAAGCATGGCGAAGTTCTTGGCAGCAGACCCGGAAGTGGACCAGAAGCAATTCTGATCCACTTCCTGGTCCACTGGGCAGTGTGCCGGGTGGGGCCCCCTGCACCCCTGCCCCCCAGCTCAGTGACTGGTGCCTCCTGGGTCTGGGCAAACCCAGGGTTCCCCTGCAGGTAATTGCTGAGCTGGGGGGCACGGCGGGGGTGCCCCCAGTGCACTCCCTGGCAGACCCGGAAGTGGACCAGAAATGCTTCCGGTCCACTTCTGGTTCCACTGCCAAGCGTGCTGGAGATCCCCTCATGCTCCTGTGGGATGCTCCATGCGCCCCACCACTGCAGCGATCACAAGCTGTGCTGTTAACCTCGAGGTATGTAGAGAGAAACTTTTAAAGCTGTGCCTGTGTTTGAATCGCTGGTTCACTGAATCAGCATCAAACATTCAGATTCAGCCGAATCAAATCGGGGACAGCAATCCGAATCAACGGATTGAATCACTGTCCCCTCTTTGGGGCGAATCTGAATTGAATAGGGCCTGTTTTGCACAACCCTATCGCGCAGTAGTGTCACATAGCAAAAACCGTGCTGAGACTACTACTCAGTAGTATTAGGCTACTGCACAGTAGTGTCACTTAAAAGGTGTTTGCCAGCACTACTACTCAGTAACTCTGGTTATTGTGCATTTATTTTGTATTTGCTTATACAAGTACTAAATAAATGTGCAGTAACCACTGCGCAGTAGCATCTTGTGTAGATGTGCCCAATGTGTTTGCATAAATAGAGGGAGCTGGAACTAGAACTTGACTCTGGGTTTGTTTGGTTTTTTTGCTATTATGGAAATACCAAGTGATTTTATAATGATGATCTTTTTGGTGAGCTTTGAATCTCTTTATCGTCATTTCTGTAAAAGAAAACTTTTGAAAACAACCCCCTCCACTGCCTAATCCTGACAGCTTTTAATGGTTCTAAGCTTCACCAAAAAGGTACTTTTTCAAGTTGTAAATATAACAAAATCAGTGTTTGTGCTGAAGGCGACAGTCTTAATCACCTTTGGATAATCAGTAGAATGTAAAAAGGCAAGTGTTTATATCCCTTTGTTTTGTATGAGATGGTACAGCTGCATACTAAATGTCACAGCTGCATAATTATGCAAACTGCATAATGCTTCACTTTAACTTTGGTACCATGGAAGTTGTGTGAGTTTGTGTGTTTGTAGGGTTTGGGTTTGTGGAGTACTAGTTGTATAACGCATCTGATTTTTTTCAGTTGGCTGATATATAGTAGTACATTGCTTTCATTCAGATGTGTGTAACTGGTACTGCTGGGCTGTGCTATAGTGTCCTCTGATTATGTAAGAATGTTACTACTATTGATAGCTGTAATCCCAGAAACAGCATATATTCAAATAAGATGTCATTTGATTCACAAGAGTTTCCCTAGGGGTGTCTACGAAACCATGAAAGTTACAGGGCTTGACTTGCCTGCCTGACTGCTCACTTCATTTGTATGTATATTCATATTGCATCTACACAGATGACCAGATAGCTGCAAGGCTGTCTGTATGAACATGCAAATTCCAGACTCGCTTTAGAATGATTTTCCACCCAAAGCATGTCTTTTTAGTTCCAGAAAATACAAGGACAGTAGTTTTTATTTTTACTTTTTTAGTACCTGTCTCAGGATTCATTATCTGTATTTAAAAAGGGGGGATTTTATTAACTTTGGTTTGAAAATTGAAATGGTGTCAGTCAGAATAATGAAATTGTAATTCCATATGCAGTGCTCCACTTGACTGAGTAGCCTTGTTCTGCATTTAAATGTTTGAGTATGCATTAGAGATCTGTGGATAATAATTAGTTTTTGCTTAGAAAAATGATTGGGTGGTACCAGTGTTATCAACATCTGCTCTCCATTTTCAGAGCTGTATCTCTGGTTTTTTAAGATACTTGCCTAACCTCTACCTACTAAACTGCAGAAGTAGCATAGTTCTGTGTTGAGTGAGCTAGGTTTTCTGGTTGTTATTAACAAAACTGCGTAGTTCTACTAGAGAATCACTAGTCTGGTCATGAGCAAGCTGGGAACCTTCAATTTTAGATCTCCAGTTGATCGTATTGGAGTGATGTTGTAGCCATGATGGTCCAGGAATTGAGAATCAATTTGTGGGTGCTTTCTTTATTCCATTAATACAGTTGGCCCAACACAAGTTAGACAAGCTTTTGAAGGCAAGGCATTCTTCATCAGTTCTCTAAGCTTAACTAACTTTATCTGAACCATGCCGGTGGTTCAATAAAAGATGTCATGTGCAAAAATAAATCTCAGTAATTTCTAGGGATAAAAAAAAAAAGGAAATCTTTTTACCTAAAACTGAGCGATTTTCACCTGAAAATTAAAGCAGTAGATTTGATATACTAAAATGGTACTTCTTGTGAAGTTACTTTAGAGCACAACATTGTAACAGTCTCTTAAAATTCATTAGTATACTTTTCTCATCCTTATGCAAGTGTTTACTTATTGGAGTTGCTAACCTTTTCCCCAAATCCTTTCTGTATTGGCAGATAGGTAAAGGCTTGGTCTAGATATGAATTTCTGGGAGCTATGAATAGCTTTGATGTACATACTAAGCTTCATTGCATATGTAAACCCTGAGGTTTTGGGCATAAAATACAGTATTGTTGAGTGACTAGCCTTCCATAGTCTGTTTGCATTACAGTATTTCTTATTTTAATAATGTCCTGTCACTTTACTGTCTGCCACTTTTTAAATTGTGGACTAGTTCCCTTGGTCAGTTTTGCTGTTACAAGTATGCTTTTTATGTTACTTTAATCTGTCTTCCTTGGAAGGTCCACCTGAAACCAGAGGTCAGATTTGGAATCGAGTGCAGGATTTCTGTAAAACTAATCTTTTGACTTGTTCGAGTCTTATACTTTGTTTGTGGAAGGGCATACACAATGTCAGGGATCCTGTTAAATAGCACTTTTTCTCCTCATGCAAGTGTTGAGTTCTTTGTCTACTCTAAATGTCTAGCTACGAGACACCTATGAGATGTTGTTTTCTCTAGCTCTCTGTGGTGTTATTGTGAAAAGCATACTGAGTCAAGATTTATGCACCTCTAACCCAAGTTAGAACTATGAATCTTGCTGCTTCCTGGTGGAGATGTGATTCAAATTTAATGATCTTAACGCCTCTGAATAGTTACTGCAGGGCAATGAAAGCTTGACAGTGGTAGCCTTTTAGGGTCATGTTAAAAACAAAAAACAAAAAAACAAAGCTTGTTCAGCATCTGCAGAATTTGTTAAATCTGGGGGGAAAAATGGTCTATACTTATACCCCAATAATTAAGCTTTTTTTAATTTTTTAAATAAAAAATAGGGATCAACTCCAGGGGTGGTCACCAAGCCCCTAGAGCCCCTTCAGCCCCTGTGTAGTCTGGCTCTCTCTGAGCACTCTCTCCTCCTCGCCTGCCACACCTTGACATTATTATCTTTTGGAAAAAGAGAGGTTGCCCCAGGCCTTCCCAAGCGTGATGTCACACTCCTGAGCTCAGGTGTCTCCAGTCTCTGACTTGAGAGCTAATTACTTGGCTCTGCCCTTAACCACACCCATGTCTTGCAGATTAAACTCATTCCTGCTGAAACATGCACCTCCTGGGCAATGGGCTCCCAGCCCTAGTCTTTACCCTTCTTGGGATACAGGCTTCTTGCCCCCATCAGTCTCTGGCTGTGACCTCCAGTATTTGGCCCCTCTCTCTAGGCTTTGGCCTCACTACTGAGCTAGTCGAGACTCCTGGGCTCTCCTGGTTGTCAGTCTCTGGGTGTGGCCTGCCTTGGTCTTTGGCCCAGCTCTGAGCCCTGGCCCCACTGGTGGGTCATTGAGACCTACAGGCTCCCTGGCCCTGCTGACACTTGCCCCTCTGGGCTCTCTGGCCCCTCTCTTACTTCTAGGCCAACTGGGACCTCCTTACCTCCACTTAGTCTTCCACAAACCACCAGAGTTCCTTACGCCCCTGCTGCCCAGGAGCTCTTTTCTCTCTGTCTCTCAGGGCTAGACTTCCTGATTAGCTCAGGCCCTTGGGCTTACATGCTTCCAGCCTGGCCCTGTTCTAGTCATGGGACTCTGATTGCTTCTACTTTTTTTTTTAAAGTGACAGGTGTGCTTGGCACCCTGTTACAATGGTGCTAGTGACTTAGCAGGTTCCCTATGAATTGATTCCAAGCTCCGGTGGAAAGTTGTGGTGCTAAATAATATAACAGCAGAGTGTAACCTGGAGTTCTTATATTAGTGGGAAGCAAGGCAGGACTGGATGTTGCAGGATGTGAAAATTAAAGCTTGTTTTGGTTTGGTGTCTTTATAGGCCCATCTCATTAATCCATGTCCTCCTAGCCTGGTTATAAGAGTGCCATCGTCCAGCTCTTAAACTTTTGTATGGATAGATATTAGTTTCTCATGAAGACTGTATTAATTAGTTCTGCTAATACCCTTCCTCTTGAGAGGCGTTGGTTGATTATTTCCTGTTTTTGTACAAAAGCTGTAATGGAGGCACATCACTGAGGCACTTCCAAAATGTACAGAAGTGCAACAATAGCTGTGACCTCAGAGAGCACTCAGGCTCACTTCCTGTTTTGTTCTTGGAGAAGCTAAAGGTTTAACTAAATACTGGAGAACACCGAGGAGCCATCTCAATTGCAGATGCTTTGTGTCTTAAATAATACATCAATTTAAGCATTTGGAAATACAGAAACTGAAACTTTAAGGCTAAAAATAAAGTGTTCACACTTTGAGCTTTTGACCTATTTCATTTGTTTTCTGTTACGTGCTCTGTCTGGTCTGTTTCTGTAATTGTGGTTTAATATTTCAGGGATTTCCAGTAACGTGGAACTGTATGTCTCAAACCTGCTTTATGTTGAATCATTTCTTAAGAGATGAAAAGGGGAAAGGAGTGATAGCCTGAAAGGGAAATAAAATTATGCTTCTAGAGGGATTAGGGACATAGGTATCCCAATGTCTTTAGGTATCCAGATTGTATCCAGTGCCTTTAAAGTTTTGACTATGTCCTGTGCGCAATTCTGTTCCCAGACTTAAAAAATTACTTGTAGTGGAGTAAAGGCATACGGCTTTCATACTTACTGCAGTTTTGTAGCTTGGCAGAAGGTGCCATCTACTAGCAATCCACTGCCATAAAACAAGGCATAGCATTTCACATAGATATGTCAGCATCAAACCCAATAACTTGTTCAACCCGGTGTATCTTTTAGGTATTCACTGTTGATTGAAGAGCTTCAAGTGATAAATCTATTTTAGCTACTGGAATAGCTTGCCAACAGATGATTTCACATATTTGTTAAACATTAGTGTCCTTAACTCTAATTTGAATTCATCCTGTTTCCAGTTCCAGCTGTTTGAACTTGCGTCGTGACCTGCTTGGATATGCATTGTAGTTGATACTTTTTCCACTTCTAATTTTTTTGTATTCCTGAATAACTGTCTTATTGCTGTCCTGAGTGGCAGTCTTGTTTCCAAAAGGCATTTTATTTTTTTTTTTTTTAATTTCACTGCCCAATGTACATCTAAAATGTGGATGAGAGTGGATATGGCCTAGTAAAAGAGCATTAAATAGCTGATCCTCTTTGACATAGGAAATTTATTAAGTCGTCTTAATGATGAGAAAGTTTGCTGAACTGGAATAGACTGCTTAATATTTGTAGTATTTAAACATTATTTTACATTATATAGCTACTCCAGAGCATCAGGGTGCTTTAAATCATTCTTTACTCAGCCTGAGGTTCTTGTTTCTTTGATTATTTGATCACCAAACACAATTTAGTTCCCAAATAAAATTGGGAAAATCTCATGGTACCATAACACTGAAAGTGAGTTATCAGGCTTACTAGTATGTTTGATCTAGTTCAGGGAATTTTTAATGTTGGAAAAAAAGCAAGATCTTTGAATGTGGATTCCTGAGTGGCTAAGAAATGATTCTTCATTCTTGATGATAAAAGGGTAAAACATAAGTAGGCAAGCTTTGCTTAGTTTTCTAGTTTTACTGAGCTAGGAAATATTTTTGCCATTCTGTTCAGCACATTCTCAGTATATGAACAGCTGGACCCTGTGCATTTTAGCTGAGCTGCAGCTTTGCAGGAGAACCCCCTTCATTTCCCATATCCAGAGAACATATATCTATTTGTCTGTTTATAGACATAGTTTACATGCTGAACTTTATATTATTAAATCAATCCTAATAAATATAAAATGCAATGTGCAGGTATTTCAGAGTAGTATTCTAATCTGCAATGAGTACTTTTTTTTACATAGGGGGGCCTGGCCCAATCTTTCAAATATTGAGGTAAGTGATTCTCAACCAAGGTTTCATGAGAGCCTTTCAAGCATGCATGAGAGTGCAATGCAATATTAGTACTGCTAGGTGTGCAAAAACGGACACGATTCACAAGGTAAACCCAGATAGTTCAACTAGGATATTCATAGTGTCAAAAACATTGACCTGTTGTGGCCTGAGTTTTTTTGCAGCAGTCAAGAAATGAATGAAAGTGAAGAACTGGCATTTTTGGAGGGTGTTTTGAGTTGAACGAGGTTCAGAACTGTTGGTTTAGGTTTAGGTAACTTGATTCACATGAGAAGCCTCATTGGCTTAAATGTGAATGCAGTTGAATGCATGTCAGTCAGTAGGAGTAGGGCCTTAATTTGTAAGAGTAAAGTCTAAGTAATGGGGAAAAAATGTTTATAGTATCTCTTGATGTTGCTTTTCCCTCTGTGGCAGAAAGCCTTGGTATTAAGTTGTGAGGGGTTGGTCACTTTACGGCTGTAGGAGATCTTTTCTATTGAGATGGAAGCATGTAAGAAATTGTATTGGGGACAGTCCCTTGAATTCAGGATAAATGTTCATTTTAAATTCTAGGGACTGTCCCTGATTTTAGAATCAAATCTGCAATTGTGTCTTTCTGTACCATGATTAGTCTCTTTTTGCGTAGTGTAAGGATAACATTACTTTGAGGCTCTCAGAATATGTTTTATGTTTCTGGTGGGGAGAGGGTGACTGGTGTTTAAATTTACATTTCTTTGGTTTTTTTTCCTAAGGTCTTTGGCTATATGGCGATACTACATTTCAAAAACTGTTTGTAGAATGATAAAATCAAAGAAAAATAGGGTTGGGACTAGAGGTGCGCCGATGCATCGATCCGATATCGGATTGGTGCCAATATGAAGATATTTTGCTGTATTGGAAGTTGGCCCAATGTGGCCGATAATTTGGCTGATAAATGCCCCTGTATGCACGCAGCCCCAGCACAGCACACAGGTAGCAAGGAGCACAGCCTGGCAATGTGGAGGGCTGCTTGCAACTGAGTCCAGTGTGGTGGAAGGGAAGGAGGGCGGGAAAGGGCGTTGGTGGGGAGGGCAGATCAATGCCCCCCATGGAAAGAGAGGGGTGGGGCAGGGCCAGGCGCTGCCCAGGGAGGGTGGGGCACAGGGCAGAGCTGCAGCTTGTTAAGGGGGTGGCTCTCACCTCTCCATCAGTTCTGTAGTGGCAAGGGCCCAAATGAAACCTTGCCATTCTTTCGCTTTCTGTGGTGTAGAATTTGCAAAGTGTTTTATCATGATTTCTTGGCTTGTCGCACTATAGAATAACTGCCCAAAGTACTAAGTACTTCCTTTGAGCAGACAGAGCTGTGTGGGGTGCAGTACCTAACAAGAAAAATGTCTTAAGCCAGCATATCTAATTGAAAAGCATCCGTGCCACTTTAGTGTTATTTGCAGTACAAGCAGAAATTAAACTATATCTGACCTGAGAGCCCCATGTGGTTGTGACCTAAAAGGAAATGTCCTGAGAGTGTCCTGCAACTCCTTCCAGCTGGGAAGAATTTTCTGTGCTGCAACCTAGAAAAATTCACTCTGAAAATGTCACTTCTGATATTTAGGTTAATTTGTAGGAAAGCACAGTGTGAAGCTGTTACGGTGATTGAGAGGTAGATTGATTTGGGAATGCTGGCCTGTTCATATTATTTATTATGCTATTTTAACTGAAGTGTAGTTGCTTTTTCTTTTAAGTCGTTTAACCTGTATGGAAGGCTGTGTAGACTTTTGTTTTGGTTTAATTTTAAACCAAGCTACCCACATTTGGTACAAGATGCCAAAGCAGATGTGTCCATGCAAGGATTTGCACTGGTTTAACTCAGTTTAAGAACTGATTTAACCTAAATTTATGCAACTTTCTCATGTAGGCAATGTTTTAGTAACTCAATGTTCCAGCTGATTTTGTATTAGAAGTATAGACTCCTCCTCAGTGTTTCCTCCTGGGGTGAGTAGGATTGTTTCAGCCCAACCTTTGCTTGTCCTCCTGCTGCTCATGGCCATGTCCAACAGGACCCTGTAGCTCTAGTTTCTGTTGCAGGGCCTGGACCACCAGGAGCCCTTGGGCTGTACATTTGATACTTGGATTTATCATATAAATTGGCTTTATGATGCTTATGGAAGCAAAGAAAATCAAAACATGAGAAATGGTAAATAGATGTTAATCAACAGCTTTTACTGTTTTATTTGGGGGGGAAGGGAGATCATCTTGTTATTGTAGTAGCTGTCTTGTCAAATAGCGCTTTACAACCATTAATAATTTAGCAGAATTTTATTTTCCCCAATATACTTTTCTTGTATATACTTCAATATACTTTTACTTTCTTCTGGCTTAAGACATTTTTCTTGTTAGGTACTGCACCCCACACAGCTTTTCTTGAATTCATTATTCTTATTCAGTTGGGTCCCTGTAGAATAACCTGGATGAACATGTCTAAATAACTTTTACATTTTTAAATTAATTGCTGGTAATAATATTTAGTTAGTAAGAGAAATGTTGGCCATATCATTTCATCTACGTGCTGCAGCTTCTGCGCCTACATTTTTAATAGAGCACTTGTTAAGTTTTCTTGACTGATCATACCTGTCTCTCAAATACTTGGAAATCTCTGGTTTTACCTTTTCATTGTAAGACTGAAGGTTTGTAAACTAGTACAGAACTAATCTAAAAAAACTTCCCAACATCAGCTGATTGTTGCTTGTTGTGTCTAAATATGTAAGCAAGTTAATCAGAGAGGGCTCTTTGAGTCAGCAATCATGGTGTCTCTTTTGGAAGATTAGAAATAAATCATGTGAACCAGTCACTAAAACTAGTATAACTACCCATCTAGTACAGGGGTGCTCATGTGGAGTCATGGCATCTGGCCCCACAGGGCTCCATAATAGTTGAGATATTTGGTGGGTTGGGGACAGTGACACTTAGCATTGTCCCCCTCTGACAAGTTCCTAAGCTCCTGAGTGGCTGGGTTGGGGTCAGGGTTCCTCCCACATGGCTAGATTGGGGTGGGGTGGTGTCCCTCCCCCCGAACTAGGATGCCCTCCCCCACCCCCACATGGACCTCCTTCTCCCTCTGTACAGCTGGATTGGGCCCATCACCTAGATCTGGCCCACAGACAGACAGGGCATTGCCCATCCAGCTGGAGGGGCAAGGTTGATCACCACTGATTTTTAACTCTTTGGAAGCTTGTCTATCTAGAATGCAAGTTCTTTAAGGCAGACCCGTTTCATGTGTGGTGTGTAGCAGAATATATCCACCATGAGGGCTTTTGTGTGCTGCTGTTCTACAAATAGTAACTTTGCTGGTGGAAACGGACATAGTTTACTTGCCCAAGAATAGCATTCTTGTGGAAATCACCTGAATTTGAGTCTTGGTTTTGGATTTTGTTGGTCCTGCTATGCGCTCACTCGCTCTCTTGGTCTCTCACTCTTTTGTTAAAGGACTTTTAATATATGTCTCTCTCTTTGTTTTACTCAATATTGTGCATCTAAGATTATGACATTTTGTTCCCTATTTCCAGCTTTTGTGGCAAAAAACAAAATTCTGGTTAGGATCCTTAACAGAGTGCAAAAAATCTACAGGCTTCATAGCTGAGCTTTCCAGATTGCAGCTGGTGTTTGTCAATGTATAGTTGCTTCAACAACTGTTTAGAATCGAGTTTATTTAACTGTGCTGTTTATGGCAACCAAGGAATCTATGTAGCTTATCTTACGTAAAATATTATGATATCTAGTGATGGGGATCTACCTCAAAAGAGCCTTTAACTGAAAGTTCAGTGAGTTTATGTGCATTACTGAAGACAGAAGAAACGAGGTCCAAACAATGGAAATTAATTTTCCTCTCTTCCAACTGGCAGATTTTCTTACCGGTGCTGTAACAGTGCGAGGAATACAGATCCACAAAGATGAGTGAGCTAGAGCAGTTACGGCAGGAAGCGGAGCAACTGCGGAATCAGATCAGAGTAAGTCATAACTTCCTCGCCCATTTTGTTTTCTTGGAATAAAAGACATGGGGATAGAAGAAAAAAAGTACATGGGTTGCTCACCTATATTTTAAACACTTCAAATAATTTCACAGAGGATTAAATCTGTGGGAGGCTCCAAGGGGAAAAAAAAAGGAAACCCAAACCTTGAAGCTCCATTCTTAATTTTCATACTGTTCTGTAGAGAATTGGAATATAGCAGGGTATTTTTACCCAGCGCTTTGGAGTTCTCAAGAACAGAAACGTATAGCTTTTACTGCCTTGGCAAAGCAAGATGAGTTGAAAATGTTTATTTAAGAAAATGTAACTTTTGGACTGTCTGGTAGGGGCATTTATATACATGCTGTGGGAGTGGGAAGCACTTTAATTAAAGTAGCTTCAAGAGGTGATCTGCTTAAAACACCCGGAACATCTTGTGTATTAGTGTCTCCACACTGAAAAATGGCAGCAGGGCGCTTTAAGTAAAGCTCATCTAATGACCTTTAGTTAAAGCGCCCCCAGTGCAATTTTTCTATGCAGGGAAGCTAATACATGAGATGCTGGAGTCTGCTGCAGCATGGGAATTACCACACTCCAGTAGACTCAGTTAATTGAGTTACCCTCTGCTACTGTTTTTCTTGATTAGAAATATTTCAGAGAAGTTGTATGAGCATCAAGCATGAGAAAAATGTTCCAGTATCAGGTTTTCCAGTGTTTTTTTTTTACCTTCCTCTATTGTATCTCTCTCTTGTCCTAATATTTGACTCAAATCATCCATCACAGATGAACCTGTTTGACCTGTTGCCTGGCACCCAGTGTTTTGTCAAAAAGCAGTTGCCTCACTGATAAATCAATGAAATATATATTTTCCCCACTAAAAAAATAGGATGTCAACCTCAGAGTTGCCGGTATTGTCTTTTTTACTTCTGAATTGTCATTTCTTCATATATATATTTGGTATCCATAACAAGTACTTTGTCACAAAGACCTGAAAAAAGGAAAATAATGTATTCATAAGCTAGATTTCTGTGTAGGAGTCCCTTAACTTGAAGGCAAAATGAACTTGATTAGGGCTGCAGATTCATGTAGAAGCTAGTTGCACATGTAAACCTTTTTCAGCAGCAGCTGTTGGCACTAGTTCATAAATGTAGGGTTGAAAGGGATCTGAGAAGACCATCAAGCCCGACCCCCTACCCTGGGCAGGAATGAATACTGGGTTCATATGACCCAGCTAGGTAATTATCAAGCCTATTTTAAAGACCCCTAAGGTAGGAGCTAGTACCACTTCCCTTGGAAGCTGGTTTCAGGTCCTTGTCCTGTGATAGTCTGCTGCTTTGTCATGGCAGGCATTGGACTACTGATAGGCAACACATAACTGATCTCTGTGCCATGCAATATTTTTTTGAGGCTGAATTACTATTGGTCTGCTTATAGTTCTTCATTCAGTATCACCCATGTAATGTTTTCCTTTAACTCAGCTGTCATTTATTGAAAGGTAAGCTAATAGCCAGTCAGTGGTAAGAGTTATAATACTCGGGACTCTCCTAGTTAGAGTTCAGGAATGCAGATTATTTAAAAATATCTCACTGTTACATCTTTTACAGTAGTATCCAAGTGACATGTTTAGCAGAATAAAGGGGCGTGGGGGGCAGGAGTAACCAGCAAAGTCTAGAAGCATGGGAAATAACTGTGGTAGAAAATAGGCATAGCTGTACCTAGATTAACCCTGACCAGTGGCTGTCCAGTCTCTTCTGGGACATCTCCAGTGATGGAGAGTCCACAACTTGCCTGGGCAGTCTATTCTACTGCCTCACTGTTTTAAGTGAAGAAGTTGTGTTGGATATCCAATATAAACTTACTTTGCTGCAACTTCATGCCATTGGTCTCCATCATCCTCTCTGCAGGAAGAGAGGAAAAAGTGCTTTCTCTCTTCTTTATGGCAGTCCTTCAAGTACCTGAAGACTGCTAGCATGTCCCCTCTTAAGTGTCTTTTTGTGCCAGCTGAACATGCCTAGCTCCTTCAGCTTCTCCTTGTTGGATTTAGCTTTCAAGACTTTGATCATCTTAGATGCCTACCTCTGGACCCTCTCTGACTTCTCCACATCCTCTTTAAAATGTGGAGCCCAGAACTGTACACAGTACTCCAGATAAAGCCTAACCATTGCCAAGTAGAGAGGCACTATCACTTCCCATGTCTTTCACCTAATGCTTCTATTGATGCAGTTCAAAAAAACATTTGCCTTTTGTGCAGCTGCACCACACTGCAGGCTCATTGAGTCTGTGGTTGACCAGGACTCCCAAGTCCTTTGCCAGAAAGCATATTTTATATTTATTTTTGATTACCATATAAAAGACAACCCTGATTAAGCACAGGGACACTTTTAGGAACGTAGCCGAGTGGGGCAAGGGCAGAGGCGGGCTGTCCACTGTGGCCTCCAGGCTTTCCTCTCTGCTGCATCCCTCGCCTGGTGGCGGGAGGTGCAACTCGCCACTGCTGTTACTGCTGGATGGGCAGGGGACACGCAGCCATTGCATGGCTCCTGGGGCAAAGCAGAAGGGCAGAAAACATGAGCCCACAGTGAGCAGCCTGCCTCCTCCCTGGATACAAATCTGAGGGGGGAGCATATGCAATCTGTCCTGCCTTGCCTTGTTACATAAAGTAGCTGGAAAACAATGTGGGAGGCTGCCCATTATATGACCTGATGCCTAGGGCATTATACATGGTTCCGAACCTCCCCTTATACTGTGTCTCATGCCTCGCAGATGGTATCCAAATCACTCCCAACTCCCCCAGCCCTGTTAGGCCACTGGCCCAAACTACCCACTGTTACTCCCCCAGCTCCATTGCTGAGCCACACTCAAGTCCCCTCACTGGGGCTGGGGTATGCGCAGTCCTTCTGGCCCTTCATACCGACCCTACTGTAAACGCACCTGCGCAGCCCTTCAGGCCTACCTGCGCAGACCCTACTCTACGCAATCCATGTGCAGCCCTTCAGGCCCCATATGGGTCCTACTCTACGTGGCCTACTACTCAGGTGTTCCATCACATGTCCCTCTACTGGGACCATTACACCACACTTTCACTAGGGCTTCTGGGCCTTATACCCCCTTGGGTGTCAGGAGTTTGTCAACCTACCTGGGCCCCCAACTTGGCCTGCGGCCCACTCTGGCCTCGGGTATCTCTCAGCATGTCTGGACCCTGCCTGTTCCTGCTATGGGGTTACCCACCAGGTTGTGGGGGCTGAGGTTATAAGGCACCCCATATTTGCCTTTCACTAGGGAGGCAATTGGTGTGACATTTCCTGGGGATCACCCCGCCACAGGCAGCCCCACCATACCGTCCTACCCTAGCAGAGTGTCATTTCAGGTCATGTCTCAGGACTAGGAACATCCTCCATCCCCATAGTTCCTACCCTGAACGTCCAGGTGTTTTGGGAGCAGCAGCTCCAACCAGGTGATGTTCTCCCTGCAGCAACTGCTGGCTCTACTGCTCAGGGCCTGCTCTTATTCTCCAGCAGCTAGGCCCTCCTCCAATCAGGCAGCCTCCTGCTGGCCATGTGACTTTCCTGATTGGCACTGCAGTCACCTGCAGGCTGCTGTGTTGCCTGCTCAGGCCTTTAAAGTGGCAGGCACCAAAGGTGCCCTGCCATCCATTAATTATTACCCTTTGCTTGTGGTGATCAAACAGTTATCTATCCACCTTGCAGTAGTTTTATCCAGCCCCCATTTTACCAATTCGTTTATGAGATCTTATGAGACCTTTATCAAAAGGGTGCTGAAGTCCAGATATACTGTATCTACAGTCTTACCTTCATCCACCCAAGTAGTTACTTTGTTAAAGAATGAGATCGGGTTTTTTTGACATGATTTGTTTTTTGTAAATCCATCCTGGCTGCTAGCAGTCATCCTTTTCCCCTCCAGATGCTTGCAAATAACCTTCCTTATGATATGTTCCAATAACTTCCCAGGTATTGAGGTGAGACTGACTGGTCAGACTTGGTGGGATAGCTTGCATGACTGGAGCATTGTCATGGATGTGTACAAACTGTTCAGGAAGGACAGGCAGGGGAGAAGAGGAGGAGGAGGAGTTGCACTTTATGTAAAAGAGCCGTGCAGTTGCTCAGAGCTGCGTTATGAAACTGGAGATAGGCCTGTTAAAAGTGTCTGGGTTATGGTTAGAGGGGAGAGCAGCAAGGGTGATGTTGTAGTGGGTGCTTGCTATAGACCAGCAGAGCAGGAAGAAGTGGTGAATGAGGCTTTCTTCAAACAGTAGAAGTTTCCCCATCACAAGCCCTGGTTTTCATGGACAACTTTCCCTCCCAGTCGATGTCAGGGTGATTTGCAATACAGCAGCGCTCAGGCAATCCAGGAAGTTTTTGGAGAATGCTGGGGACAACTTCCTGGTGCAAGTGGTGGAGTGGCCAACTAGGGGCTGCTGCTCTTCTTGACCTGCTGCTCACAAACAAGGATGAATAGTGGGGAATTTAGTAGTGGATGGCAACTTGGGCAGCAGTGACCACAAGATGATTGAATTCAGGATCCTGAGGCCAGGAAGGATGGAGAGCAGCAGAGTACAAACCCTGGACTTCAGAAAAGCAGGCTTCGATTTGCTCAGGGAACTCATGGGCAGGGTTCCCTGGGAAGCCAGACTGATGGGGAGGGGAGTCCAAGAGAGCTGGCTGTACTTTAAGGAAGTCTTACTGAGAGTGCAGGAACAAACCATCCCAATGCATAGGAAGACTAACAAGTATGGTAGAAACCAGCTTGGCTTAGTAGGGAACTCTTCAGTAAACTATATCACAAAGAGGCAGCTTATAAAAAAGTGGAAACTTGGACAGATAACTAGGGGGGAATATAAGAGCATTGCTCGGGCATGCAGGGATGGAGTCAGGAAGGCCAAAGCGCAATTGGAGTTGCAGCTAGCAAGGGATGTGAAGGGTAACAAGAAGGGATTCTACAGGTATGTCGGTAGCAAGAGGAGGATTAGGGAAAGTGTGGGTCTCTTACTGAATGGGGGAGGCAACCTTGTGACAGGATGCAGAAAAGGCAAAGTGCTTGGTGCCTTTTTCACCTCAGACTTCACAGGCAAGATTAGCTCCCAGACTACTGCACCAGGCAGCACAGTTTGGGGAGGAGGTGCACAGCCCTCAGTGGTGAAAGAACAGGTTAGGGACTGTTTAGAAAAGCTGAATGCACAAGTCCATGTGGCCAGATCAGATGCACCCAAGGGTGCTGAGAGAGTTGGCTGATGAGATTGCAGAGCCACTCATCTTTTGAAAATTCATGGTGAGGTCCTGGATGACTGGAAAAGGGCAAACATAGTGCCCATATTTAAGAAAGGGAGAAAAAAGAGGATCCAGGGAACTACAGACCAGTCAGTGTCACCTCAGTCCATAGAAAAATCATGGAGCAGATCCTCAAGGAACCCTTTTCTAAGCGCTTGGAGGAGACGGTGATTAGGAACAGTCAGCATGGAGTCAGCAATGGCAAGTCATGCCTGAACAACCTGATTGCCTTCTATGATGAGATGAATGTCTCTGTGGATTGGGGGTGGCCAGTGAATGTGCTATACCTGGACTTTTAGCAAGGCTTTTGATACAGTCTCCCATAGCATTCTTGCAGGCAAGCCAGAGAAGTATGGGCTGGATGAATGGACTGTAAGGTGGATAGAAAACTGGCTAGCACATCAGGGTCAGAGGGTCGTAATCAATGGCTTGATGTCTAGTTGGTAGCTGGTATTAAGTGGAGTGCTCCAGGGGTCAGTCCTAGGGCTGGTTTTGTTCAGTGTCTTCATCAACAACCTGGAAGATGGCATAGAGTGCACCCTCAGCAGGTTTGCAGATGATACCAAGCTGGGGGAGAGTAGCTGGTACACTGGAGGGTAAGGGTAGGATTCAGAGTGACCTAGACAAATTGGAGGATTGGGCCAAAAAGCATCTTATGAGTTTCAACGAGCACAAGTGCAAAGTCCTGCACTTAAGATGAAACAATCCTATGCACCAGTACAGGCTGGGGACTGCACAGTAAGCTGAATATGAGCCAACAGTTTTCCCTTGTTGCCAAGGAGGCATCTGGCTCGGGCTCCCCCTGCTCCTCCCCGTGCTCAGCGTCCAGGCGCCAGCGATGCTTAGACTAAAAATGGTTAAGAACCCATGATCTAGAAAAGAGAAGACTGCAACGGAATTTAATAGCAGCCTTCAATTACCTGAAGTGGGAGTTGAAAGAGGATGGAGCCTAGACTGTTCTTAGTGGTGGCAGATGACAGAACAAGGAGCAATGGGCTCAAGTTGCAGCAAGGGAAGTTTATGTTGGATACTAGGAATCATTTTCTCACTAGGAGGGTAGTAAAACACTGGAACAGGTTACCCAGCAAGGTTGTGGAATCTCCATCCTTGGAGGCTTTTAAAGACCCAGGTAGACAAAACTTTGTCTGGGATGATGGAGTTGCGGATGGTCTTGTTTGAGCAGGGGGTTGGACTAGATGACCACTGGAGGTCCCTTCTGACCCTAATTTTCTATGAATCTATGGTCTGTAGTTCCCTGGGATCTCCTTGCCTTTTTTGAAGAGGCACTACATTGGCCCTTTTCCAGTCCTCTCGTACTTGGCTTGTTTCCCACAACTTCATGAAGATTATGGAAGGCTCCAAGATTTCCTCTGCCAGTTCCTTCAGGACCCAGGGATGAA
The DNA here is from genome assembly GCF_001723895.1 of Crocodylus porosus. Taxonomy (NCBI): domain Eukaryota; kingdom Metazoa; phylum Chordata; order Crocodylia; family Crocodylidae; genus Crocodylus; species Crocodylus porosus. The sequence goes on along the minus strand of NW_017728910.1, from coordinate 19,266,998 downwards.
GCTCATCCTGTTCTACTGACTTGAATTCGTTCAGACCTAGCAAAAACTCTCTGACCCTCTCTCCTGTTATCTATTCATTCAGCTTGCCCCCTTCCTTAGCCAGGTAATTCCTATTAGGTATCTGACAACTTGCTTACTAATATTTTGGAAGACTGAGGCAAAATAACTGTTGAGTAGCTCCGCTTTCTTTGTATTTTTGGCTAGGAGTTCCCCCTGACTTGTTAACAGAGGGTCCATAGCTTCCTTGGTCCTTCTTTTCTGGCCAACATATTTATAGAACTTCCTCTTGTTGTCCTTGACCTCTGTTGCTAGGTACAGCTTGTTCTTTGTCATTGCCTTCCTGATTTTTGTCTTTGTAGGTTCTTGGTATTTTCTGGTACATGTCCTTGGTGACTTCCCCATTCTTCCCTTGCCTGTGCGCTTTCCTTTTGCATTTGAGGCATTTTAGAAGCTCCTTGTGCAACCATATTGGTCTCTTGCCATTCTTCTTGTGCTTCCGTCACTTTGGGATATTTTCTTGTTGGGCTTGCAATACTGTGCCCCTTAATAGCTCTCAGCCCCCCATGGTGCCTTTATCCTTCAATTTATACTTCCATAACACCTGCTTATTAGCTCCTTGAGTTGGATGAAATCTTCCTTTTGAAATGCAGTGTCTTGATTTTGCTGACTTCATGCTTTCCCTTTTTCAGGATCTGGAATTCTAGTGTATCACAGTTTACCTGCCAAGTTATCCATCATACTCCTAAGTTACCCATCATCTTCACATCCTCCACTAGTTCTTCCCAGCTGGTCAGGATAAGATCCAAGATAGATGATCCCCTAGCTGTATCCTTCAGTTTCTGGAAGAGAAAGCTGTCGTGCAAATAAGTTAGGAACCAGCTTGACATTTTAAGTTTGGCTGCATTGTTCTTCCAGCAGATGTCTGGAAAATTGAAGTTCCTTAGCAGTACCATCCTGTAGCTTTTGGATAGTTTTGTCACCTGCTTGAAGAGTGCCTGTTGTTAGTTTTGGCCTGTGGCCCACATTGGACACGTCTGCGCTTGGAATTAAGGTGCCTGAATTTTCTGTGCAGAAAATTCAGGCAGATTAAACTGGGATTCTGCACCCATCTGAATGTGCGCCTGTTGCGAATAGTTCATTCTAGGGCTGCTCCTGCCCCCAGGTGCCAGCTCCAAGCTGGCAGGGGCCACGGTGGCTGGTTTCAATCTCCGTATGGCTGGCAGGCAGCTGCCCACTGAGCTGGGACAGCTCTCCCTGTCTCCTGTGGACCTTTGCTGCCTAGGCTGTCTAGGAGCAATTTGCTCTTGGTCAGCGTCTGCATGTGCACATTGGTGCATTAGTTTAATGGGCCAATTTCTAGTACCTATAGGTACTAGAAATCAGTGCATTAGACTAATCTACTGCACAGTAATTGCTGTGCACGTGTAGATGGTGATGCTTTACTGAGAATTAGATTAATTTAATGTGCTGTAAAGCATCTCATATAGATTCACCCAGTAGGTAGTAGTATCCCATTCAGTTTTTGTCAAGCTGAGATGAGCACATGTAGCTTTAACTTGGGGGGATACTGCCAGCCATGCTGTTTAATAATAAAAATAATAGTAATAAATAATAATAGGTCTGGCTCACTTAATTGATTACATCCATTGCTGAGCTACTTCAGCTGTTGCTTAGCTTAGCTATCTCACTTGTTTCATTCTGCAAGCAAAAAGGATTCTTAAACACTAGGAAATTTATTACTCTGGTATTTAAACCTGTTCTCCTACTAGATAGCAATATTTTTTAAAATTATTTAACTGTAGAAATACTTAAAAATAGGTAGAGATGGTCTAATCAGCTTTTGAGCTTGCTCTTGAAAGGAAGACTCATGCTGCTTTTATTTTTAAAGTGTCATCAAAATAAGCTATACATAAACATATGTTAGAAGATCACAAAGTTGGCGAAGTCAAGAACAGAGAAGCCAGATGCAAGTTTCTCCTTATATGTACATAATGATTTAGTCTTTAAGCATGTGAGCACCTGTTTTTTTTTTTTTCCTGTAGGGCCATTGCCTTATTCAGTGCACAAGATGGATGTGTTCTGGACGGTGAATCAAGGTTGGGGAGTGCTGGTTCCTTTCTTGTGCAGGGAATTAGGCAGGAATAACAGGAAGGTTAAAAGGCTGGTTTCAGTTTAAAGCAGCTGTCTAAGAAGTTGCTCGAGACAGTTGGGTTCTGTCTGTGCTTCCATCATAGAGTACCTGTGGGAAACTAGGTATTTGCATAAACCACCTGTTGTCAGGTGGTCCCTAAATGTAGATTTCTTATTTTTTAAATATTTGGCTTGACCCCTTGGTTGAGCACTTGTATCTGCGGCTGAATTTTATTAACAGCAGTGGTTAGCTGATCAAATTGTATACAGTGCAAAGTTTGCTCAGAAATTCAGTCCTCGGTGACTGATTCGTCATCCCAAATTAGCGGACTTGTGACCCTTATTTTAGTGTTTGTGTTCCCTTTGTGGGGATGTAGGATGATGATGATACCACCTTAACTCTCACAGGTGTTTGTGAAAATAAATTAGTAATTTCTTGGGCTTTTATATTAAACTGAAAAAATACTCGTCATGTGGCATCATCTTAACAACCACACGATGAATATTTTCAGTTTGATGTAAAAGCCCAAGAAATTACACACCACACTTGCATCAAGCGAACATTAAAGTTGCAAACTCTGCACTATAAAGTTAAGAAAGGAGAGCATAAAAAGTGCCCACGCAGTTGCAATTTGAACATGCTGAAGGATGCAAGCATGGCTGGAACCTTTGAATCTATCAGCAAAAAATTGTGCCTTTTGGCTCTCAGAGTAAGTGATAACGTAATAGTTCATTTCTGGGTCAGTGTTCAGGTGAGAGGGGCTCCTTGCTTGTGGTTTCACTGACAGCAGAGACGGGAAGCGGTGAGGCTTGGCGTGCTGGGTTCCATCCGCACACTATGGGGACTGTTCTGTAGTGAGTGCAAGCTTTTGCTTGTTCTTCCAGGTGTGACCCTTTCTGTTCTGTCTTTTAACCAGTCCTTGTTCTAATCATGTACCCTCCCTTGGCCACTTGTTCCTTTCTCTTTGCCAACCATTCAACATCCTGTTCATCCCCCCTTGTATTCTTATTTTCTCTATCCAACCAGTTACTTGCAGCCTCTGATCCCACCAAATGTTTCTAATCCTTGGCTTCCTCCTCAGACTCCTTGTCCAGTTGTGCTGTTTTCCTCCTCAATCAAGGGCAGAGGAAACCTTTTCCTGTTACCTGTGCTCAGCCAGTTAAGTTCTCCCCCATAGCTACAAGCCTATGCTCTGTTCTACCCTGCTGTGCAGTTTGGTTTCAGTTTCTCCCCTCCATCCTCCTTTCTTCCTTCCGTCTGGGTCCTAGTCAGTCTGCCTCTCTGGGTCAACCTGTTGGCTCTTATCCCAGGTCGACTTGCCAGCCAGTCTTAGTCTCTGCCATTCTCCTTGCCCCCAAATGCTTAGTTCCTGTTTCCCTCTTCCTCCACCAGCCTCCTGTCTACCTCATCTGGTTCCCTGTCCCAGGCTACTCTTCTTGTGTATGTGCCCCACCTGTCGCCATCCATCGTGAAGCTGGGCTGCCCTTTTGTCCCCCATTCACTTGAACAGGGCAGCTTTCTTTTTTTATGTTGTCTGGAGCAGCAAGATGAGAGGTGTCACTTGCACCTGGTATGGCCCACAGTCAAAGCTGCAGGTGCAGGGAAATCCTACTTGGCTCTGGGCAGTAGTAGCAGGCCTGGTGTAGCCAGAAGCTGTGGAAAGTGTAGTTGCCAAAATCTAAAATATCTGCTGAGCATATAAAAACTGCAAATTTTCAAAAGTCCAGCACGCCCAAATTTGATTTGAATGAATTTTTGTAGCACATTCCTAGTACCTGACATATTTCAAGTCCTTGTTCTACAACCATGCAGATGCTACACTTTTTCAAAGAGAAAGGTAGCCAGAATTGAATATGGGAATAATGTAGTTTTGTCTTATTCTTGTAAATGGCTGAACTGTTTGGCTAAAACTTTCCAAAATAATTCTGAAGGGGCCAACATCTGACATGGAAAAAGTCAGCCCATACAGTTGAAAGTCAGTGAAGTGAACTGAGAATGGGGTCTTTGAATAGAAAGCATTAGGCAACCTTAAGAGCTGCTGTTGCTAGCCTTGCCAGTAAAAATCTAAATTTAAAAATACAGATAAACTAAGGGTTGAGGATACTGACCCTGTCCTGATTCTAGGAACAGATCTTCCTTGTTTAGGCAGCAAAGGCAGCAGACTGCAGACAGGATGCTACTGTTCAAACATCTGTAGCTTATGTTAATTTGCCAGTTGGGTGGGAACAGCTGTGTCAAAGAGGAAATCACATGTACCAAATTGGAGTAGCCAGGAAGAAGTTCCTGCAGCACCACTTCCTGCCACAAGAAAGATGATCATAATGAAAGGATTAAGAATTGCTTCCTTGGACAAGCAAGCTGAGCAAGTGTAATGTAAATAGTCAGTGTCTTCCCTTTTGTCTTGTTTCACACGCAGCACTGACCACCCCTGCTCATTTCTTACTTAGCAGTGATAATAAATGGGATTTTGTGTCTCTAGCTCTCCTGCTAAATTCAGTGCCCTTCTCCTAAAAGTAGGGAGGAAGAAAGAAACCAAGAGATTCAACTACTTCCGCTTCTTCCCTCATCTTGAAGAGAGTAAAATTGAGCTGCAAATTCAGCTCTGGGAAGTAGAATTAGGAGAGCTCAGCTGTTAAAGCATTCGGTTTATGGCATGTCTCAGCTTCTCTCCCTCGGTCCTCTGCCAGTTTTGGGGGTTTTTTTCAGGTGGAGCATGCTGTATCCTCCTCCTCTTCTGTTAAAGGTGATGGTAAGATTTCTTCATTCAGGCCTTAGTTGCATGCTTCCTCCTCTGTTTTTCTACTCTTACCCCATAATGTGTCTGATTTTCCTGAATAATAAAAAAAGCCCTTTAAGTGAATGATTTAAAATTGCATAGGGCTCAATGTAACATTCACCAGTTCAGAGGGAGATTCAGTTAAGGGGACTCTAGCTTCTTTTTAATGACTTAAAATTGTAAAGATCCTTACCTATTTCAGCTAGTTAAGTGTTGGTTTCACTCTTAAACTAAGATCAGAGACTATTGACCTTGCATATTTTATTTTTTTTTTAATTCCTATCAGATTTTCAGTCTCGATTTAGAAGGACTTTGGTTGATAAATGTTTTCAGGTTATGTTCAATGTAATTATGTTCTAGATTGAGAGTAACTGTTTTTTTTCCTCTGTTTTAGGATGCCAGAAAAGCATGTAGTGACACAACTCTTGCTCAGGTATGTCATTAGCTCTGTATATGTAGAAGTTGCATGTATGTAGTCATAGGATTCTTGCATGATTATAGCTGACTGTGGCTGGACAGAATCAGTGTAGCGGTTCTCTAGAAGTATGGTACTTAGTGTGCTACTGAAATTACAAAATTTCTAGCTTTAATTACGAGAGAGATTTATGAAGACCTCTGTACTGATATCAACTGGCTCTCAGACCCTATCTCCTATAGGGACAAACAGTTTACAAGTACTTAGCTGTCTCAGTTTATATACTAATGCTACTTGTTTAAAGTTTTAAAATAAAACTACATAATTTCATAGTTCTATCCCACCACTTCGGCTGTTGGAAAACTGTTCCTGGATCCCTGGGTGTAAACAATTTGTTATATTTGGAAACTGAAGTTATTCTTAATTAAAGTCCAGTTTTAAGTTTTTTTTCAATTGCAACCAAAATACACTGCAACAAATATTGAATGATTTTCTTCTGTGGCTATTGCTTAAGTGTTTGTCAATTTTGGCAACGTAAAAATCAAGTTCATACAGAATGTCTAGACAAATTGTCTTCAAAGAGTGTCTGCAGCTTTACAGTAGCAGTTATTAACTCTGCTTTTACTGTTACCGTGAATTTTGGAAGACCCCTTGGTTTGTTTAGAATGTCATGTGACCTAATTTTTGTGGGATTGCCCTGCGCTTTACTAACGTTGCTGTTGTACATCTGAAGCCTACTGATGCAGGATACTTGGGTTCTAGAAGTGTTCAAAGTGTTGCTTGCACTTTTGACCATCTCTGAGATGCAGAATAATCAGTAAGTTTTGTTTGCCTGTGCAGATCACCACAAGTCTGGACTCAGTGGGGCGAATCCAAATGCGAACAAGGCGTACGCTGAGAGGTCACTTAGCTAAAATCTATGCTATGCACTGGGGATCTGATTCAAGGTTTGTACAATTGATACTTGAAGTCAGAGATCGAGGGCATCTTTTAACTCCTGAAAATGTTGTAGGTTAATATCAGAAAATAGACCCAGCTCTGGAGCCTAATCACGCTTCCGCCTGCCCTAAGAACGTGGATCATGGTTTGAGAAACATTTCCATACTTTATACTGCCTTTTTCTTTGAGCTAATTTTAACTATATGAGTAATGAAAATATAACTTCTCTTATAAGGACATTGTAAGGCTGTTGGAGAATTTTTGGGGTTTTTTCAAATTTGATACCACTTAGCTTTTTGGAATTATTTATATTGCAGTCTCTGAACCTCAAAGGGAAATAATGTAACTTAATATGTTTTTAAGATTTACTGTAAATGTATGTTAACAGAGCATTAATAAAGCCATAAGACAACACATTTAAGTTCCTAGGAAGCACATTGTCTTGTAAGCAACAATAAGAAATACATCCTGCTATGTAGTTATAGCTGTTCCAGTGTTGATGCTGATTATGACTAAGGAATTCATTAAAAAAAATTGGCAAGTTATCCAGATGAGAGTGAAGTGTACTGATAACTTGGTGTATTAGCTCTTTTGAAAATGTTTTGAACAATATTTAATAAAAACTTTCAAGAATTCCCAACAGTAACAAAAAAAAAGACTAAATCAAGAAGACTGTTGTTTGTTCATTAGTTCCGATGGAGCGAAAAGATAATTCTGGAACATCCCTTAAAAGTGTGAATTTTTTTCTAAATAACTGATATCCTCCATTCAAACACATGGGCGTTCTAGTTTGAAATCAGTTATTATAGCCTGTTTCAATAGTGACTGTGTGCCCATGGATGCAGGTAATGTTCTTCATCCTGCAACATATTGTTCTTTGCAGCTGTTCAAGGATATATTGGCCCTAAAAAGATTTAAAAATAGAAAGAAGCAGAAAATGGAAAGCCTATTCTGAGTTGTATTCATGTATGGCTTGTGTCTATTTTGAAATTTAGTAGGATGCAAGGAATTAACGTCATTCTCTGTTTTGTGGTTATCTTTAGGCTACTAGTCAGCGCTTCCCAAGATGGAAAATTAATTATTTGGGATAGTTATACAACAAATAAGGTAGAGTTGTTTATAATCCCTATGGTAATCTGGGCCTATAGAGGTGGTGGGATTTATTTTCTTGTCTCTCCTTTGATTTTTATATCTGTTTCTTCCTTCTGTTCGTAAAATACTTGTCATTTATTTGGATTGAAGATGTAACTAATTTGCTTTGATTCTCTTTCTCACTAAGTGCAGACATTTTGGGGGCTAGGGTGTGGTTAGATTGGGTTAAAAATGGCCGCCAGATCTCACTTAGTTCACCCAGGGGCAGACCTTACACTTAGACCCTGTCTCATTGATCGGTAATCAGTCTAAACCCCAGAACAGTACAGAAGTTATATGCACACAGACCTGTCTAAAAATGGTGGAACCCTGTCTAAGGTAGACGTGGATTGATGTACACTCATACTTAATCAGTCTAGGTTAGACTGGTGAATCAAACTTCAGGACAGTTACCTGCACGGCCCCAGGCTGGGAAAGCCCAGCTGCTGGGCCATTTTTAAGCCCCTGGACCCTTGCCATAGACCAACCAGCCAGCCCCTGTACTCTCCATCCTGCAAGCTGGTCTGGGTGCTGGTTTTATCAGTGTTTGCTGCTGCCAGAAGCCAAGGAAGTAAGTATCAGTAGGGGAAGGGGCAAAAGGGGGTAGGACTATGTTTGCCGGAGGGAATTTGGGGAGGGGGTTAAAAACAGCCCCTTGGTTTCCCCCAAGACTCTCCTGACAGACCTTGTGAATCCCCCATATCCCGTCAAACCATCCTGGACCCCAGGAACCCCACATGAATCCTGCCTGCCCCCTAGATTCCCCCCAGTCACTCCTGTGGATCCCTGCTGCTACCGCTGATCCCTCCAGCTCCCCCTCCCTAGGCCCTCCTCTCTCCATCCGGACTTACCTTAGATCAGCTGGGTATTTTTAACTCAGTCTAACCTCCCCCTAACCTCTATGAATGTCTGCACTTAGCCTCTGTTTCTAACTCCAAATGCATTTTTAGCTTGGGTAGAATACCTTTTATGTAGAGCTTTTACTCATGGATTAAAACAGAATATTCCTTATAACCTATGTTAACAAAGCCCTAGACGAGTGGTGTCTGCATTGCAGGAGCAATGCTGTGATCCCAGGGTCTTTTGGAGGGAAAGCAGCTCTCCTGATCCTTGCCGTAAAGCTTGTCTCTAAGTGGGAGAATTGAATCTTTCTGAATTCTAATTAATGCCTTATTCTTGTTCTTCATCTGTTCACATGGCTAATGTAATTTGACAGAAGCAACAGCATAAATCTGTTGCAGGAGCAGTCAACCACAGCGTTTGCAAAGTGGCAGTGGGAATGTATTACAGTCAAATGCTGGGAACGTCACGCATGCAGGACTGACAAGTCTGTGATCTTAAACAGGGTTGACAGTAACTGCAGTTGTACACCAGGTGGCCCTTATTCATGCTCCGATCGCTTCCCAAAGGTGGCACCATGGGTCTGAATTTGGAGAGGCTGTAACTTATACCCTTTTGTGAGCTTGTGTAACATCTATCAGAGATGTTACTTTTTTCTTAATAAAGAAATCATAATAATGATGCCATGTTAAAGAATGATATGCTGACTAGCCTTCCCTTCCTTCAGCTTTGTCACCCCACACATACAAGTTAGAGGAGGTTAAGCCCTTCTAGGCCCCCTCCCAGTGGCCCTGCATATGTGCTTCACTCGCTCTGAACCTTTTCTTTAGTGTTTGATTTTTCCCAAAAGCGTCCCAGGCACACCCCATAGATCACACTACATGTGCCAAGAAGTTCTGCACTTTTTCCAAATTGACTACAGGATAAATAGTGCAGGTAGCACTAAAGCCCTAGGCAAGCCAAGGAGCACTTTGGCTCTGGTGGGTCCTTGAATTCCCAGGCGCTGAACAAGCGCCCAACAAGCCGATGTAACAGCTGCGAAGAAACCATGTTTTTGCTGTTCTTATATTGGCACGCACTTCTTTAGCAGGGCACATTATTTGCCAATAATTGTCTGCTAACTGGTTGGACCTCGGGTCATTCACTGATAATTGTGATATAAAGGGGTAAATTTATCCAGGGGAAATCACTTAAGCTGCTGATGTTAAGTGGCTTGTGAAAATGTCTGGTGGTGTGGGAGATTTGGTGGGGTTTGCATTATCATGTCTGGAAGTCACCCACTGATGGTGAAAGCTGATTAGCTGATGTGCGACATGGAAGTGCTGTTATTTGGGTTTGACTGTACAAGATAAGCACGCTCCTTGGACTGGAGAAAGTAGTAGGGGGTGTGGAGACAAGGCAGGCCCAGAGCTGTGTGTGTGGGATGGGCAGATCCTCTGCTGATGTAAATTGGCATGGTTGCATTTTACATCATTTGAGCATCTGGTTCATGGAAGCAAAACTGGGAAGAGGAATGTGGCTAACAGAGCCTTAGCATACAATGTAAAAGCAGTTTCACACACTACAAAATATTAATACGTTAAAAAATTACAAAAAAGATCTTGTTCTCAGCTAGCACACACCAATGGGGGGGGGGTGCTTGTCCATCCTTTAATTTAAGCAAGGATTTGCAATAAAAATGTGAGTGTTTCTTAAAATCAGATTCTTTCTCCCCATATGTGTGTATATACATGCATTTTTTTTTTAGCAAACTTTGTCTCCAGTGCTAAAGCAAAATTGCAGATAACTGAAATCAGTAGGTGGGCAAAGATGGCTCTTTTGGAATGCGGTTGCCCAAAATCTGAAGTGTTTCTAACACGCCTTGTCTGTCTAAAGATGCATGCCATTCCCTTGAGATCTTCCTGGGTAATGACTTGTGCGTATGCACCTTCTGGCAATTACGTCGCCTGTGGTGGATTGGACAACATCTGCTCCATATACAATTTGAAAACCAGAGAGGGCAACGTGAGAGTGAGCAGAGAGTTGCCAGGGCACACAGGTTAGCTGCATTTCGGTTTTTTGTTTTTTCTTTTTGGGCTAAGTAAAGCAGTTCTAAGCCTGCACAGTTCACAGCATGTCCTAAAGTGAACACAGTCCTACTGGTTCACCAAATGGAATATAGTTTAATGACCTCTCTGTTTGGATCCCTTTTGAAGTATGATTTTTTTATATTATGAGCTTGTTTTGACTCATCTTTAAAACTGAGTTGCATGCTTGCTCGGTTTTAGTGGAGATGGTGTTGGTAGCTCCCTGCGTGCAGGAGTGGAGCAGTACTTCTGACGCTAGACGACTGAGCATTTTAATGTTTAAAATGCAGCAGAAGTTTCCTGTCATGTAGTACTATACCCAGCGTTGGTGTAAATAACAGGAAGGTTTTGGGGTCACTTCTGTTGCTGCAGTGGGGTGTTAAATTAACATCACCTTGTTTCCGTTCCAGGATACCTGTCTTGCTGTCGTTTTCTAGATGACAACCAAATCGTCACAAGCTCAGGAGATACCACCTGGTGAGTTTTGGAGGCAGGGGTCTGATATTTAAGCACTTTGGTCATTTTAAAGCTAAGCTAGTAGAGAATGCAAGACATTGGCCTAACACTCTTGTTTGTACTTACAGTGCTCTATGGGATATTGAAACTGGTCAACAGACGACCACATTCACAGGGCACACTGGTGATGTCATGAGTCTGTCCCTAAGTCCAGACATGAGGACTTTTGTTTCCGGTGCCTGTGATGCCTCTTCCAAGCTTTGGGATATTCGAGATGGGATGTGCAGGCAGTCTTTTACGGGGCATGTGTCCGACATTAACGCAGTTTGTGTAAGTGAGCCTTGTTTTTCTAAACGGAGAGAGAGGAAATAAGGGTTCCTGTGCATTTTCAGCTTTAGCAGTTTAGCTTTCAACAATTGAACAGGATGGAGGCTTTTACTGCATTCAGCCCCCAGATGATAAATGTAGCTTCTTAGAATATGATAGACTTGATAACTAAGATCAAAGTGCATCTAACCACCTACAGTCTAGTTTTTTGGTGTAATTAGTATACCCATACTGTAATGTGCTGACATGGGTCTAGAGATAATCCTGTAATATTCTTGTTTAATCTTGGTTTTCCTGCTAATTGCTGCTACCACCCTCACATGCTGGGTGCCCTTTTCTCAGCTTTCAGTAAACTGGGTTGCATTTCCTCTATGTTTTGATCCACAGGATACAAATTCTGATAAGGAGGTAACAAAAGCTAAACTGTAATTGTATGTGCTTTATAATCCATTGCAAATGCAAACCTACAGAATACCAATAGCATGGTTTGTGGAGAACTGCAGGCTGTACGTTTGCAGCTGAATCAATATGTTGTGCATTTCTTGGTCCTGTTTTTGGAAGTGTGGTTCTCATGCACTGGATTTTCTTTAGGACTTGTGGATCTTGGAGCCTAAAGTGTAAAATTGCAGTAATATCATGTTCAAAGCAACTTGGCTGGTCAGCTCAAGATGAAACATTATGTACAGGTTTCCCTTGCTTTATGTGGGTTCTGTATGTGCGAATTCGCTCTTATGCAGTGACCCTTTTTATACCAAAAATGTGTGGTATGCGAGGTAAATTCACTTTTGTGCAATCAGTGTGGTGGAAACCTGCAGTCAGCTGCTTTGTGCAGTGCATTGTGGGAGTGATATGCACCAAAATATAGTCTCCTGTGTGGATCTGTGCTCCTCGCTTGTTGTCTGCGACACGTTTCTGTAGTTGCTGTCCCCATTATGGCTTTTAAGCGTCCCACTAGCTTATCTCCTGTGAATGTTACCCTGCCTAATACGTCCTACCAGTGATGTGGGGTCTGACGCTGAAGACCCTTCACCACCCTCTCTTCACACCAACTAAACATTCACCCCCACCCTGTGCTTGTGTGTACTGTCCGCTGTTGGCGAGTACCAAAATCGTCTTGTGAAAGTGGTAGAAATGGCTCTGGGAGTCGGTATGGTTGAGGTCTTAGAACATATCCCTGTTTGTTACATTGTAAAGTGGGTTCCCTTTATGTGACTTGGAGTTATACACCCTTTTCCAGGAACGCACGTACAGCATAAAGCGAGGGTAACCTGTACGTGGACAAGTTGTCTCCCTAGACTGCTAAAAAACCGAAGACAGCTGCCTTCCACTCCATTTTATGGGCACGAGTTGGTTCCCTCTATCTGCAGAATATTGCAAAGGCAATCAGTGGCTGGTCAAAGTTTTTTGACTGCACCTGTAGATCTAGAACTGTTAAATACAGTCGTTTTCAGTGGAGTATTTCCCTCATCTTTAAAATCTGCATTCTGTTTTCATGAATTATTAGGCCGTTATCTGATTGATTCCAGTAAGAAAGTGTGTGTGTGTGTAACAATACACAAGCAGCGTGCTTTTCTGGTGTCAAACTGATGGCTCTCCATTCTTGTTCTAGTTCTTTCCCAATGGGCATGCATTTGCTACTGGGTCTGATGATGCCACTTGTCGACTTTTTGACCTGCGTGCAGACCAGGAGTTAATGATGTATTCTCATGACAACATCATCTGTGGAATCACTTCTGTAGCCTTCTCAAAAAGTGGCCGCCTTTTGCTAGCAGGTTATGATGATTTCAACTGCAACGTGTGGGATACTTTAAAGGGGGAGAGAGCAGGTAGGTAAACATGCCTGCAGACTGTTGCAGGTCTTTCTGTTTCTTATGTAGACTTTACTTTCTGCAGCTTTCAAAGATGCAAAGCCAGCTTCCTGGTAGTCAGCACTGTTACAGTTAAGGCTGAATTGTTTCCCTTTCAGTTTCATTTACCCAACATCAGAAAGTTGAAATCTGAACTCTGTCTTCAAGCTGGGTAGCAGTGAAGGGTCTGTAAGGTGCATTGTGTCGGTACCACCGGTGCCTTTGTTAGTGATGGGCTTGGCATAGACGTTGCCTAGCAAAACAGTTGCTTCACTTAAATGTATGGTTTTATAGTGGTGGGCAAGGTTCTCTGAGTAGATATGATAGCTTTTATGAGACCAACTACTCAGTTGGTCTAGTAAAAGATATCACATCTACTCAAAAAACCTTTCCTACCTGTTCCTTAAACCAACATGGCTACAACCAAAAACCCAGCAACATGGTGTTATAACGCTCCTTTTGAGCTCATTTATAGCTGCACCTGTTATAGGTGGTCCTCTTTTTAGTAACCAGCCTGGTGCATTCAAGGAAAAAGCTAACAGAAGTGCTACACCTCAAAATGAAACCTTTTTGCAATAGAACCCTAGGTTTCCTGATACCTTTTGGGACACCTTTTCTCTCCTTATTCCATTTCACATCTGCTTAATAAGTTCATGTTTCTGTGGTAAGTACGAGGCATATGTACTATACCGAGGCCTGTGGAAAGCTGGCACAGGGAAATGTGTAGTTCTGCAGGGCAGGGGGATGAGTTGGAAAATGTGGATTGGCAAAGGAGCACGTAGCTCAGGATTCTGACACGAGGGAAGCACAGAAATACCTCTAGGAGGGGACAGAGGTGCAAGTGGGATTGGAGGAGAGTTAAGTTTGGGTAAGCTTGAGAAATCTGGAAATTTCCAGGAGTCAAGGAAAGGAACCATGAATGAATAGTACAAATGATGTCAAAACGTGGCTGGTGGCTTGGACTGAGTTTTTTGGATGGCTGAGAACGGGCTATGGTGTTGAAGGAGCTGGAGAGAGACAGAGGAGAACGTGGAGAAATGTGGGGTAGAAGAAAAGGAGGCAAAATACCTTAAATTTTAGGTTTGAGGATTCATATGGCAGCTATTCCGAATACAGACCCTAAGTAACAGTCTCTTTTTTAGTGTCCTGAACATAAAGCTAAAGAATAACAGCTGAAGCTGTTCAGGTTTTGTACATTAACACCCCTCCCTTTCTTTTCCAGGTGTCCTTGCTGGTCATGACAACCGTGTCAGCTGTTTAGGTGTTACTGATGATGGCATGGCTGTAGCTACAGGGTCTTGGGACAGTTTTCTCAGAATCTGGAATTAACTGGGGGACAAACATGTACATTCTCCACTGAGACCTGGAGAGATCAATGCTGCAGCCTATAGCTGTGAAATAACATTTCTACCTTGTATTTGCAGGTGAAGTTTTTCTATTCACTGATTATTACACAAAAAGGCTTTCTGTAAACTAGAAAAAAAAATCAAGTGAAGAAATTGGGGAGGGGGAGAAATCACTGACTTTTTAAAAGGGGCCAGCACATATAATCATGGTGACTGAGAAACTAAGAGCCAGGCTTTTTGGTTTTGGTGGTTTGGTTAGATTGCCCTTGAAGAATTTCTGCTTGTGCTCAAAGTCTGCCAATTCTGTACTTTTTTTGTACATAACAGAATATACACATTATAGCAGCCAATCATGTAACATTTGTCTGTATGTAAAGAAATACGTTTGCATTTTTTTAAGGAACTACATTTATAGCTTTGCATTTAACCTGAGATGTCACTTCTGAGTTTTGTAGTGGATGAACTAGATTGCTGTTTTAAACGTTTTTGTGAATTTACTGTAGATAAAGTGAAGCCAATGGTATGTGTGTGTTTTTATAATGGAAGGCATTTGACTTTTTTTTTTTAAAAAAAAGGCCCTGAAGACTCCTTGGTAATACCTAGCGCCTTACTCATTCACTCTTTGACCTGTTTGCCTATGTAAAGCAAGCATGGAGGTTAGTCCTCCTTGCGAGTAGTTCTTGGTCCATCCATCAGTAGTCATGGCCTCCACGCACCAACGAGTTAAATTCCACTAGGCACATTTAGAAGAAGGATTTGAAAGCCTGGTGCGAGGAGTATGAGCTTCCTTTCCGCAGCTTCTCATGTAAGTTCTTTCATGTAGAACTCGGCACATAAGCCAAGTGACCTGCTTTGCTTCTAGTAAGTGGCCAAGTGCTTTTCCTTTTGACAGTGTGGTTGTAAACACCATGACACTGACCCAGGAGAGTCCAGCTAGCTTGCACTACTGAGGTTGCACAGCCTGGATTTCACTGCGTAGATTGGAGGAACGTGAAAGCCTGTTCTCAAAACCTGCTGTTCAGTTACAAACAGACCCAGGAGGATTTCTCTGAAACTTCCAAAAGGGCCTTTGGGGCACGTAGGTGTTCATGGCACAGCGTACAGCCGCAAGGTTCGCGGGTAGCCCTGCCATGCCACCACAGAACACGCTGGCTGCGCATATGTGTAGCAAGGCCTAAACGATGCAACCACATTATTTACAATGAACCAGTAACTTCTGTGATCCTTGTCAATAATTGTGCTCAACTTTTAAAATCCTGCTAGCTCATTTACAGCTGCAGCGATCTCCATGTAGGCTTATTAGATGCCACGATTTTGCAGACTGACGCAGTAATTGCAACTTCCTTTCATACTTGACCTACACTTAGATGCAGTTTACCTCATAATATGAAACGTATGTCCTGAGTGAGAATATTTGAGCTAGTAAGAATGACTGTGCTGCTTCGGGCTGTGACCATTCATACCCTCATGAAACTCCCATGGAAACCACTTAACGCTTTGGTGCTGGCAGTGCGACCATGCTTGTGATGGATGTGCTGTAGGAAATCAGATTAGGACGTGAAAGGACACGGGGTCTTGGGGAAAAGGGGGATTGTTTCTATTGGCTTCTCTTAAGTGTTTATGTTCAATGATGCGTATTCAAACTGATTATCAAATCGAAGGCTCATGTTAACCTGCTGCCCCCCCCCCCCCCCCCCCCCCCGAAGTCGTGATGCGTCTGAACATCCTGGGGTCAGTTTGTGAACATAAGTGCCCGGCTTTTTGTAGTATAAAAATCAGATTGTTGCTGAGACCACTGTTTGTCAAGTTTCTACCACTTGTAATCCTAACGTCAGTACTTCCAGACTGTGCCTGTAAACTTGCCATGTTTACGATGGTGAAGGTGCCAATACACGTGCCAACTGCAGTAAATTCAGTATCGGTTAAAAAAGCACATCTCGTGCTGGAGAAGTATACGCTTTATTACAGGTAGACTGTGGTGTAGGACCAAAATCCCGATCTATTGTGCATCACAGGAGCTCCTTGGCATTTTGTTTTTTGAGTTGTTTGCATTAACTATTCGTGTCCTGTCCAAGACAGCAGCTCTTTGAGATCAGGCAGAACACTTGCTTTAGTTTTTAAATGGCGCACTTGATTTTTTTTTTTTTAGATTTGCAGGTCCTGTGAGTGAATCGCTCTGAGAATCTGTTAGTGAGCTTTGGAAAGTGTATTTAAATAATAATAATAATAATAATAACAAAAATTTCCCATATAAAGGTCTATATAGAAGCAATTTGTCTAGTCAGCATCCCGTGGCAAAGCCATGTGTTGTGTTTGCAATCTGATATAAATTATCTTAGTAGTTATAAAAATTCAAAACCCCTCAAGTGGTAGCTTTGTTCTGTTTAAACCTTGAAACAACCTGGTACCCAAGTCCGGGCTTTATGCCACCCTTCTTGCAAGGAACGTCACTCCAGCTGTTTGGCAGCCCTTCTCTTGGCTTCAGCAGCTCTTGAAATAATAGGCGGCAGTAGGATTTACTCCAAAGCCCCTTTCAAAGGGTATTGCAAATCTTGCCCCCTTCGTGCGGTTCAGCGTACGCAGACGTTGCTCATGCTGCACACCCGGTGTCACTCTCATGCTTGTTTCTGGACTGGCACGTCAGCAGGGGAGCGTCTGTCTGGAAACAATATTTAACTCCTGCTGGGAACTGGCACAAAGCTTTGGCTTACTGCACCAGCGTGGTGGCCGCTCCTGAGTTCCTGGTGTATAATCCCTGTTGTTTTTTAGTTGTAAAAAGCCCTTAGCGCACATTAAGTGAAGATGAAGCAATGGCCTAAATCGGCTGTTACAGAAAATTCTGGCTCTGGGTGAGCGTTTAGATGGCCTGCTTGCTCAGGTGGTTGCAGCTTAAGGGTTAAATGAGCACCAAGTCTCATCTTCTGCTGTGAGGACATGAAAGCCACCCTTTGCAGGTTTCACTTGAAAGCCTTCCCCCAACTCTTGCATTTCAAAGGAAATGTCTTGTGGGGATTGGTAACTATGCTGATGCATGCCTGTGCTTAATATAAGCTCAGAGGCACAGGTTAGTGTAGTTTCTAACTGTTCACTGGCACAGTGAACGAGTTTAATAGAGGTAACAAGTTTTACAGCACTAGGGGGTATGCATTAAACTGCCCTAAAAAGTTGACCTCCAGGTTACAGAACTGTCCTAATTCCAGATAATTTAATGTGGTTCCAAAAATATACTAGGCTTCCCTCGTTATTGCTTAGTGCTAAACTAGTTATGATCATTGTACCAAGCACTTGCAGTTGGTACCAATGTAACTTTTTCCCAGTCTCTGTTCTAACACAAAATCTATTTCTTAAGCAAATTTGACATGAAACGGCCTTGGGAAAATGTAATTGGCTGGAGCCTCTCCTAATTATAGACTGCATTAGTTCAGGCAGAGCTTCCTGTCAGCATGTCTTAATGTTGATTTGCTTTTTTTTTTTGGAGGATCTGGAGCAAGCAAGCCTCCAAGCTGGGCATCTTCCCAGGTACAGTAGGACTCTGTCACTTTTTCTAGCAGGAGTAAGAGCAGGACTGAGATTCTGGAAAGCACCA
>NW_017728910.1:19215732-19249127 GCF_001723895.1 Crocodylus porosus | reverse complement strand
CCCCCCCCCCCCCCGAAGTCGTGATGCGTCTGAACATCCTGGGGTCAGTTTGTGAACATAAGTGCCCGGCTTTTTGTAGTATAAAAATCAGATTGTTGCTGAGACCACTGTTTGTCAAGTTTCTACCACTTGTAATCCTAACGTCAGTACTTCCAGACTGTGCCTGTAAACTTGCCATGTTTACGATGGTGAAGGTGCCAATACACGTGCCAACTGCAGTAAATTCAGTATCGGTTAAAAAAGCACATCTCGTGCTGGAGAAGTATACGCTTTATTACAGGTAGACTGTGGTGTAGGACCAAAATCCCGATCTATTGTGCATCACAGGAGCTCCTTGGCATTTTGTTTTTTGAGTTGTTTGCATTAACTATTCGTGTCCTGTCCAAGACAGCAGCTCTTTGAGATCAGGCAGAACACTTGCTTTAGTTTTTAAATGGCGCACTTGATTTTTTTTTTTTTAGATTTGCAGGTCCTGTGAGTGAATCGCTCTGAGAATCTGTTAGTGAGCTTTGGAAAGTGTATTTAAATAATAATAATAATAATAATAACAAAAATTTCCCATATAAAGGTCTATATAGAAGCAATTTGTCTAGTCAGCATCCCGTGGCAAAGCCATGTGTTGTGTTTGCAATCTGATATAAATTATCTTAGTAGTTATAAAAATTCAAAACCCCTCAAGTGGTAGCTTTGTTCTGTTTAAACCTTGAAACAACCTGGTACCCAAGTCCGGGCTTTATGCCACCCTTCTTGCAAGGAACGTCACTCCAGCTGTTTGGCAGCCCTTCTCTTGGCTTCAGCAGCTCTTGAAATAATAGGCGGCAGTAGGATTTACTCCAAAGCCCCTTTCAAAGGGTATTGCAAATCTTGCCCCCTTCGTGCGGTTCAGCGTACGCAGACGTTGCTCATGCTGCACACCCGGTGTCACTCTCATGCTTGTTTCTGGACTGGCACGTCAGCAGGGGAGCGTCTGTCTGGAAACAATATTTAACTCCTGCTGGGAACTGGCACAAAGCTTTGGCTTACTGCACCAGCGTGGTGGCCGCTCCTGAGTTCCTGGTGTATAATCCCTGTTGTTTTTTAGTTGTAAAAAGCCCTTAGCGCACATTAAGTGAAGATGAAGCAATGGCCTAAATCGGCTGTTACAGAAAATTCTGGCTCTGGGTGAGCGTTTAGATGGCCTGCTTGCTCAGGTGGTTGCAGCTTAAGGGTTAAATGAGCACCAAGTCTCATCTTCTGCTGTGAGGACATGAAAGCCACCCTTTGCAGGTTTCACTTGAAAGCCTTCCCCCAACTCTTGCATTTCAAAGGAAATGTCTTGTGGGGATTGGTAACTATGCTGATGCATGCCTGTGCTTAATATAAGCTCAGAGGCACAGGTTAGTGTAGTTTCTAACTGTTCACTGGCACAGTGAACGAGTTTAATAGAGGTAACAAGTTTTACAGCACTAGGGGGTATGCATTAAACTGCCCTAAAAAGTTGACCTCCAGGTTACAGAACTGTCCTAATTCCAGATAATTTAATGTGGTTCCAAAAATATACTAGGCTTCCCTCGTTATTGCTTAGTGCTAAACTAGTTATGATCATTGTACCAAGCACTTGCAGTTGGTACCAATGTAACTTTTTCCCAGTCTCTGTTCTAACACAAAATCTATTTCTTAAGCAAATTTGACATGAAACGGCCTTGGGAAAATGTAATTGGCTGGAGCCTCTCCTAATTATAGACTGCATTAGTTCAGGCAGAGCTTCCTGTCAGCATGTCTTAATGTTGATTTGCTTTTTTTTTTTGGAGGATCTGGAGCAAGCAAGCCTCCAAGCTGGGCATCTTCCCAGGTACAGTAGGACTCTGTCACTTTTTCTAGCAGGAGTAAGAGCAGGACTGAGATTCTGGAAAGCACCAGTAGCTTCTCAGTGGCATCGTGTTCATGTAGATCACCTAGATCATGTGTAGATCACGTGTGCGCCTGCCTCCATGTCTGCAGACCTTTTTTTTTTTTTCTTTTCCGTAACCTCATTACCATCTGCCTTCCTGAACTGCAGATGCTTAAGTGTCTGGTTCAGTGTCTCATTTGGAGTAAAGAAGCAGGTCGGACCGGCTTTCCTTTGAGGGGAGGGGTTGACCCTGACTTGGCAGCGCAGGGTTTGCATACCTGCTCGTCCTTGTGCGCTCCCTGTAACGTAGGGGTTGGAAGCGGTCAGCTGGTGTAGCCACTTGTCCCGCAGATGAGGTTCACTTCACTTCAGGGTGGAACCAAGACGGTAGTCGTGAAAACATTCCAAGAGCGCTTAGTCTGTCCTCTTTGAGGATGCTGTCACCTCCACTAGGTTTAGTGCTGTGCTTTAAAATGTTGGTGAGAATAGGTAATGGTTCATTCAAATAGTTGGTATAAATGGTTGTGTAGCAGAATGACAGATTTTGAGATAGCGTTTCCTGTAAAAGTAATTAAGCATGGGTTGATGGTGCACTTTGTATACAGTAATCTGGCGTGCATGCTGGTCAAACTACTTCCTACACTTCAGAGGCACCACAAGCCTTTTTATCCAATTGCTGGTTATGTAAAATACATGCAGAATGTTAATGCAGTGTTGTTATGGTAAATGTGTGAACAGTGTTACTAATTGATATAACTGATAACAGATTACATGTGCCTGACATTCTTATACCACACAGTATGTTTAGGTTTTGACTAATATGGAATTCAGTGGAATAGTCTTAGGTATTTCAAGCCTTTGTTTTACTTACACGATGGTGCTCTCTTTGTGTTTCTCCTTTAAAAAAAAAATAGCATCTAAACACTTGTACTACATATGACATCCAAAGGAGTCCAAAACTAACCGCTTCTAAACATGCTTGACTCTTTAGTTTGTCTTTTAACTCAAATCCAGCATTTCTCATCTAAAGGTTTTTATTTTCCTTTCACTTGTTGCTGATTACTTTGATGGAAAACTTCAGTCATGTTACCAATTATGAAGTGATTCTGCACTGCCTCTGGGTTGTGTATGTATTCAGAAACAGTCTTAAAGCTTTTATTTAAGCTAATTAAAAAAACAGGGACTTGTGCCATTTGTTCTTTAACAGTGCTGTTGTATAAAGACTTCCCTGTGAAAAAAATCACTTGCTATGAACTCTGTTTATAGCTTTTTTTCCACAATGGATCTTTTCTTTGTATTTGTACAGTGGCTCAGTGGAAGATGTTGCCATGAGTTGATATTGTAACCAATAAACAAGTGCTTTTAACCAGATGGCCTGGTGTGCGCGTGCACTTATTTGAGACCCTTCTCAAAGCAGAAGTGTTGGGGGCGTGGTGCATGGCGAGTAGCTACTGGCCGACCTAGGGGAGATTTCCAGTAGCCTCCCTTGTGCTTCTGGATGCCTGCTCCTTTATTATGTGGGGCGGGGGAAGAAACCCGTAAATGTTTTTCTGCCCCTTCTGACTTCACTGGACGAGCCAGTACCCCTCGTGCTGAGCATAAAGCTGTGGTTAAGAAATCCCCCGAGAGCAGCCCGGAGGGCCACTACACTCAGCCTGAGTTGGGCTTCTGGCTCTAGCTTTAGGCAAGTCTCCTAGTCCTCTTCACTGCTGTAAGCAATGCTATTTCTGCTTGAAGGAAAGGCACGCATCTGCTACCTGCTTGCACTCTGGCAAGCCGGGGAAGGGAAAGTTAGCTTCCCCAGCTATGCTGCACTGCAGCTGTGTCACTTAGCAACTGCGTTCCCTTTCCTCCAGTTGCTTGGCTGTGTGCGTGCAAACTGAGACACTGCGCTCGCGTTCCTCGGGAGAGGGACAGCAGGCTGCTGCCAAAGGAGGGAACAGCTCTTCCCCTACTGCTGCAACAGCAAACTTACCTTTCAGAAAACCTTGGGACAACCAGTGCTACAATGCCAGATGCCAACAGGTGCAGACACGCTCAAGTGACTAGAAACCAGCTGAGCTTTTCTTTATTGCAGATGCAAGTAAGAGGAGGACCTTGTAAAGAATCACGTCCACTCTGCCATAAAAATATTTCTGAATTTTATTCCTTACTTACAGGGCTCCAACCTTCTCTCAGCCTCAAGCTGGGGCTGGGGACAGCAATACTGATTGTCACATGCACAGTCAGTTCCAGTTTCCACACATGGAGCAACCCTGAGTCCTAGGGTCTCGTGCTTTGAATTTCCCCTGGTGAAACCTCTGAGCCACAGGCTCCCTAAGAAAACCTTTGCTTAATTCTTGGACTGCAGCCAGGCTGCAAATCAGCTCCAAACAAACCACCCCTGTAGCAGCCGCTGGTTTTGATTTTAAAACAAGTGCTGTAGTGCATTGACGACCTTTCAAACACAAGATCGCTGGATGGAGGATGGAAGCTACAACAGCTGCCATCTGCTAGAGGCTGCCCCCTTGGTGCGTTGCTTTTGCACTGACTATGCAAGTAGCTGTAAGTCACATGCATGTACAAAGTCTGCTACAGCATCTCCAAATGCTTTGAAAAAACACCTGACTAGATACCTGCAACGTAAGTACACTTGCATCACTTCTGTACCACTCCTGGGCTGGGTTGTCATCCTGCTTTCACAAGAAGTTGGCCTCAGAACTGCAGCCCTTTAACCAGTCCCATCCCACATACAGAACGGTAGAGGTTTCCAAAGTAACCAGTGTGTAGTGGTATCTTCCCTTGTATGAAGATGAATAAAATCATATTGCTGGAACACTTCTAATGCAACATGTAGCTCCATGCTAAAGCGCAGAAGTTAACAAATTGATAGGAGTGAGTGGCTGGTTCCTGACTTCAAAATGAAGTATGTCACTATCAAAAACAACCCCAAGATACATTTCATTAGCCCTTTGTTTGAAGGTTAGGATTGCCGATGCCAAGCACCACTGCAACAGTTGGGGGGAAAAATCCAAACTGGCTTCTTAAGCCATAGCAACTTTTCATTTCATTTTGGTTTTAAACCTGAATTTGTTCAAATAAAATGTAATGCTTTCATAAAAAATATATAAATATCCTCACCCCCTAACCTAAGTTATTAAAAAGCCTGTTTACAAAATACAGGTTTATCAGGTTTGAAGATGCAGCAGGCAGCAGCACTTGGCACTCAGTGTCACTATGTGTTAGTTGGGGGACGAGGGTTGGCTTTTGGCAGGCTAGCAAGGGTGAAATAGCCACACGCTCAACTGTTTAAACCCAGAACAGAGAGGGTGCGCTGGCCACGTGTTTCCAAAGACCCAGGTTTGAACTAAACAGGCACCTACCTCAATGATGACAGTCTAACAGTGCTAGGCTGCTATTTTTCCAGTAGACAAAGCAGTCAGTCAGGCACAGC
This sequence comes from Crocodylus porosus, assembly GCF_001723895.1. Classification (NCBI taxonomy): domain Eukaryota; kingdom Metazoa; phylum Chordata; order Crocodylia; family Crocodylidae; genus Crocodylus; species Crocodylus porosus. Next base: position 19,243,824 of record NW_017728910.1, on the reverse strand, counting down.
TACATAGTTTCCCTTGATCTTCACATCTTGTATCCATTAATCCTGGACAGAACCTGGAGAGCTACAAAGCTGCGCTGCAGCCGAACCCGCAACTCTTCATGTCACGGAAAATCTTTCCACTCTCAGCAGTCGCTGGTTCAGAGGCCAGCAAACCAGCAGCAGGAGCCCAACTCAAAATTGCAAGCCACTTGGGCTGCTTAACTTCAAACCACTCCTAAACCTGCTTGGCAAGGCAGCCCATGTGTAGAGGTTTGCTTTCACGTGTGATTCACCTGAAATTTGTGCTCATTAAGTGCTGGTTCACACAGCTATTATAGCAGCACCGTTCTGCCGTCCGAGCAGGCCTAGGGGTGCTGGTCCAGCTTTGCCAGCCCGAGAGCACCCAAGTAACAAATCGCATCTTTCCCTCAGCCCAAAGTGTCCAGGACCAAGAAGGGGAGCTACTGAGTTTGGTTCCATGGAACCAGTCACACAGCGGGGTGGCGGGGTGGGCTGCAGCCCCAAGCAAATTGGTTCTGCCCTAGCTCAGCAGCCGAAGGAGCCCATCCCTCCTGCTAAGTTCACCTTTTCCTTAGGAGGCATGTGAATGTGGCTGTTGCTAGCCCAAAGGAGAGAGAAGGGACCGGCGCCTTCCTCCTGGATGCCAGGAAGTGGGTTTGCCCTGGGCAGGCACCATCCAGAGCGGAAGGTTTCTTTTATTGTTGAGCATCTAAAGAATAAATTATCTGTCACTAAATATAAATCATTTATCAAAATCTGCCAATTAATCAAGTGGCCACAACCCTCTCTGTGCCCCAGGGACTCTACACCGGTCACAGCTGAGGCCCACACCTGGTTCTTACAGTATTTGACAGGGATAATCAAGGTAACTTGATAAATAAAAGTTAATTCATGGCCTCCCTGGGGAGAAGTCTGTCAGCGCACTGCGTCGGCTGTGTCCCACGGTTTCCTGGGCTGCGCTCTATTTGCTCTGCCGAAGAAACTGCTTGGTGAAAAGCTCCAGCTCATTGTCCAGGTGAAGGGCTTTGTTTCTGCAAAATGGGCAGAAGAGGAAGAGTGACCGAGATTGTGGCAGTCAAGAACCCCGGCCCATGTCCACGGGGCTCCATGAGACACGCACTGGGATGGGCTTGCAGTGTCTTCACGTGTTCAGAACTGAAATGCCAGGCACCAGGCCCTAAAGCCAGGTCAGCAGAGGCAGGGGCGGTTACTGCAGATGCAGCTCTAGTTATGGTTGCGGCAGTGAGGGCCAAATTGGAAACAAAGCCCAGCTTCAAAATGCTGCCCAGCCCCATCCTAACCCCTTCAGGGCTTCGGCCAAGCAGACGTCAGGTTAGGTCCTGTGAGTTCCAGGAGGGAGTGGGGACTGCTGGGCTAGAAAGGAGCAACTTCCTTGCTGCCTGGAGGCCAAGTCCTAGGGAAGATCCTACTTTCCTCTCAGCCTTGACAGCTCCAGCACTCCCCCTACCCACTGCTGACAGCACGCTGGACACCAGTCAGTGAGACCTGCTAGTGCAGCATTAGTGTCCGGGGCACTCAGGACCTCAACACTGTTGCCACCTGAAGCCAGCAGCAGCATGCAGGGCCCGCGGTGCCTGCGCACCTTTACTGCTGAGATTCTGGGAGCATGGGATGGGGGCCACTTCTTAGCAACGTTCACAGCCCTAGCTCAGAAGTGCTGGACACTATTCCTATGGCTTCCTCAGGGGGGGCTGGAAGGGGCTCCGTGAGGCTCCAAGCTGTGCAGACTAGCCCCTTGGGACTCCCGTAAGCGGAGCTCGCTGGAGACACCCACATCTTTCCAGCAGGGCTCCCTGCGCCCCTGCGTGTCCCACACGAGCCCCTCCCTGCAAGCTCCAGCCCTTGCCAGGGCCTCTGTGCTCCCAGCTTAAGCCCCGCTCTTACTTTCCTTCCTCCTCTGGCGTGGCTTTCCTGTGCCAACGTTTTCGGCAGCTCTGGAACGAGGGAGGGCTGCTGTGCTGCAGGACTGGGCCAACTCCTCCCAGCACCCAGCCCTTCCACAAGGCTCTGCCAACCAACCCCCCCATAGGTCCCTGGCACGTGGGAATAGAGCCAATGCAGCCCTCCAGGCATGTGACACTTGAACGGAGCCGTCAAGCCAAGCAGTAGGCTTTGCACACGCAACTCTGGGGCTGCCAAAAATGCTCCCATTCATCTTCAGGATTAGGGGACCTGAATGTAGCAAGGACCAGAGCCCACAGGCAGTATGAGTGGGGAGACAAGCACAAACCCACACAGTTGCTAGCAAGGGAGCCTGCAGCATGCATCTCTGCCTAGTGGGAAAGGCTCTTAAAGAGAAAGGAGGCATGCGGGGGCTGGCAAAAGACAAGAGACGATAAAGGACCTGAATTCCCACCTCTGCCTGGTAGCTACAACTGCTCCCCTTCCCAGGACACAACAGCTCCTCAGGCAGAGGCCCCTGGAGAAAATGCACAGCCATGGAGGCTGAAAAGCAATATTAAAGCACATTCACGAGAAACGCCCCTGCCTGACCCCAGCAGAGTGAGCCAGTTGGTCTTGGGAGGGGACAGTGCTTTTCTGATCCTTTCAGGCCTCCCTGAAACGTGCAGCTTTTAAACACAGCTGTAAAAATGGCACCAACAAATACAAGGCTCAAAAACGTAAAGGGCATAGAACCGCCCATTCACTTGCACCTCCACTTCTGTGGGCTCATTGGAATTACCTGCACTTCTGTCTATCAAAGGCCAATGCAACAAATGCCTGCAATTTGTGACATCACTTAATAAGGACACAGGATAAGAAATCTAGGTCCTCTGAAGTGAAGGGGGCCAGGACTTTACTTCTGACGTGGCCAGTAGTCATTACAAACAAGCAAAATTACCTCAGCTGCTTTGAGCGACTCTGGATTTTCTCTAACTGGTTTATTTCTTTGGATAGTCTGGCGATTTCTTCCTCCAGGTTTTTCTCTGTAACGTCAACTTGCTGACACAGCCGAGCAAACGTCGTGGCCATTTCCCTAAAGGCAAACAAGTCTGTAATGGCTTTGCATCACAACACAGTCTTATGCTGCATGCCAGAGTCCATGCAAACAGACAACCTGGTGCTCAGAACAGCCACCGAGGGAGACTCGCACTGGGAAAGGCAGCATGCCGGGGAATGAGAGAGGAGGCCGCATTTAAAAACCAACAGATAAGGACACTTTTGCAGTGGTGGTTTTAAGGGTCACAGAATACCAGTAGGACACGGACGCTAGGATTGCTTCTACCCACTTCTCAATGCCGGCATTGGCATTTTGGTGGGGTGAAGCTTTTTATCAGCAACCTAAGACTAAGTCCACAAAGGGACTCAAATTCTGCAGTGCAGGACGGAGGCATCACTAGAATCCTCAGCCTCAAGTTAGAGGCCGGCCCAGGCTCTAGACTGCAAGGAGAAAGGCCTGAATACACACTGTTTGTGCCTGACATAATCCCACTGACTCCTGCCTAGCCAGAAGCCATCAACCCCCACTCCATGCATGATCACTCCTTCAGGGTGCGCGAGATTCAGAACTGCACACCGTAACAGGGAATCAAAAAGCTACACCTACTTGTATAAAGACATGAGGGGAATTCTGCAGCGGCTCTTTTTTTTTTTTTAAACCAAAAAAACCTGATCTGCACACTGATGGTGTCCGGTCAGCTCCATTTTGTGACTCTCCCAGTGCAGATGCCATGGTCACTAATACTCACTGTTGTACTTGGTGGCTGCAATTTGCACTAGTAAAAGTGATGATCTGCTGCAACTTTTCAGTCGCATAGTTTACGAATTGCTGTTTGAAGGCTCTCTCTCTTGCTTTCGTGGTCCAGGTCAGCCTCTCATAGACATACAATAATCCATACAGGCTCATGGAAAGGGTGATGAGTTTCCAGCCTACAGTTCTCCAGACCTGGAGGGGAGAATAAAAAACATTTTTCTTTGACTTGAGGAAGAAATACAAGAGCAGCTCTATGGAAAGTGGCTTGTCAGAGCTATTTGGTCATAATCAAAAGGCTGCAGACAAATGTCCCCATTGTGTTGCTCCCTTTGTTCTTTCCAGTCAGATCAGGTTAACAAAACACATCTCTCCTCCAGCTGGCAGCGAAGCAGACTCTTCAGCTACACAGAAACGAGCCGGAGCCTCTTCTGCCTCCTGCCTGAGCAGCAAGCACATTAGCTACCTTCAGTCTGCAGTCGCTTTATTGCTCATTAGGAGGCAAGGGGCAGAATGCAAAGCTCTCATCAACTCTGAATTGAGCTTGATAATGATGTCGGGCCACATACTCACTGAGAAACTGAGCATAACACAAGGAGCCATTTTTCTTACTAGAAGCTCACTGCTTGCACTCAGTGCATCTTCCTGGTATACCCCACAGCACAGGGCTAGTCAACCAGGAAACACCTAGCGCATTTGACAAAGATGTGTGCGTCCTGGATGCTCCAGTTAGTCTGCACTGTGGTTCTGTTGCCACTCAGGTGAGTAAGGATTAGCACCACACTGGACAGTCATACCAGTTAGAAACAGCATCTTGACATATTCCTGAAGCCTTTGTATAATCACAGCCAGTTATCTAATGCCAACAAGCCTGAAAAATCAAACAGACCCTGAAAAACAGGCTAATCGCTTAATGTAAAATATTGATAATGAACTGTTTTCAAGTCGCCAAGGAAACCCTGACCAAACTGATTCTCATGCATGCTAAAGATTAATTTCTACATTGCAATGGGCTTATCAATGACATTAAAGGAAATTCACATCAGTTTTGCTCAGTCCAGTTGTATCAGGCAGGATGACAGTTTGGCATTTCTCAACCTAATGCTGAACAACCATCACCATTTGTGAACAAAACTGTCAGAGCCCCCTTCCCACTGTGGAAGGGAGTCTGAAAACCTAGTGCCTAATATGTTTTAATGTAAATAGGAAGAGAAGCCTTTAATGTTACTGAAAATGAATCGATCTTTTTATCTTTCAATAAAATTAAGCCATAAATGGAAAACTTTTACACCACCACCAGGATACGTAAAATGGATGTAGGTGTCCTTTAACAAAGATGATTTCAGAAAAAAAAGTCCCAATTGATATACTCTGAAATCTATTCGGTAGCTATTTAATTTCATTGGACAAAAGTACTGCAGTCCCCCGAGCTCAATGGAGCTATGCTGACCCTGTTAAAAGACCACTACTGCCCAGATAAATATGCTGCATCAGAGGTGACATCTAAAACAAGAGAGAGAGTATCTGGCACAGATTAATCTCTGCCATGGTTTCTATTACAGTGAATGTTGCTAATTCTACTTGCCACTCCTCCAACAATGATGACGCTCATAGAGGTCCGTGATGTCAGTGAAGCTAAACCCGTTACCAGAGTAACCATAAGTTCCTCCTGTGACACATTCTCTGGAGTTACAGCGGGAATGCTGGCAGCGGAGGGAGTGGAAGCTAGCGGACGAGGGATCTAGAAGAGTGGAATAAGGGAATTGGAGTCATGAGCACCACAGATATTCTACGGCAGACTGCTTCGTGTTACTTGCTTTCATATATTCAGGGTTAAAAATGGAACAGTTTGGTGGCTAAACCTGCCAGTGTAGACCCACATGAAAAGCTTTTTCTTTCATCTAGAGCAGCAGCACTGGGGGTTGTGACAACTGCTGATCAAACAGGGAGTGGTTGGGTAATGAGGGCTGGGTTTTCAGTTCCAAGACAAGGCTGGAGTGAAGACAGCTTATAGCCCTGAGTTCTGAAGAGTGACTTTTTTTTTCGCATACCAGTGGAGATCATGCGTATTGATTTTCCTTCCGCTGGGCTTCCCTACACAGTCCACTCCCCACTGCTAGATGCCTGCCCACACCTCTCCTGCAGCCCAGGGCTCTTCTAGAGTAGAGTATGTAGGTTTTTTAATCCAAATTTCATGGTGGCCCTTCTGTTTGGATGAACCAGCTTCCCAGACCCGACCACCCTAAAAAGGGACAGACATCAGGTTCTGCAGTTTGCAGCTGGAGGCCACAAACGCAGTTTTGTCACAGAACAGAAGACAGTTGTCTCTTTCTACTCGTTTGTATGCACTTCAATAAAACTCCAGTGCCCCAACTGGCCAGATGGCCCATTAGGTCAAAGAAAGTGGGATCTGGCCCTGCTCCATTTTAATTACACAAAGAGTCTAAACGAAGCGACTACAGAACAGAGGTATGACAGAACTCCACGCCTCATAGCAGGTAACAGCTGCAGGAATGCCAGGGGGAAGTTCTGGCTCTATTTCTGTCCCCAAATATAAGCCAGTTAAAACATCCCTCACCAAAACAAGCTTCCAGCCAAAGGAACCAAGGAAAGGCTGCAGTGAGTAGATGAAACGTTAGGAGCAGGTGAGACGCACCAAGTTACTTCTCACATGTAAAACACCAAGTAGCAGCCCAATCCTTCCTAAAGGTCTTGGAAGTACTTACCTGTACGGTTGGATCTGCCAGTCCTAGTAGGACCCTCTGGGCATTCTTAGGACCCAAGAAGCGGTTGACAAGTGAGGCCCATCCCAGGGAAAAGCGGAACGCAATATCTTCTTGAAAATCTGCGCACAGACTATGACAGTTCAAGTCGTAGCTGAGGTCAAACTTCCTGCATGGAATTAGCAAGTGGAGCTGATTCTGAACACCAGAAGGCAACAGCGGCTTCACATTTTCTAGGAACAAAGTGCAACAAAGCTGAACTCCATTCAAAACTTTACTCTGCCTCGGCAGGTTTACACCTGGCACTGATTCTGAATGTGGCCCTTTGAGTATCAAACACTGAAGATGAAATAATGGCTACAGTTGACTTACTACTGACTACCACGGCAGCCTAGAGTCAAAAGCATACATAATCATGCATCAGCATAAAACACTGCTGATCCTAATGGACTTGATCACAGTCAACTTTTCTGGAAAATAAAAAATCTTGGGCAGGTTGCAGGGACATACAGAAGAGGAAAGATGGCAAGGGCTTCACTTAAATCCAAGACCTCCGTCTGTTTTCTTACCAGAAGTCAGTTCAGGGGAAAGGGGGGGGCCGTGTTCAGCACTGGGGGTTGTGACCACCACCACCACCATTAAGTCAGAAATGGAATGAATAGTCATTGAGAACAGGCAGCTATTTGGAGAAGAGCAACTGAGTAAAACTAGCCAGGGTATGCAGGGATAAAAAAAAAAAAAAGCAGTACATCCAGAATAAGTTGGGAAGCCTCACATCCTACTCTTAGCTTCACACCAACTTGGTGTATGATGAAAAACACTCAACCTCTCCACTTCAGTTTTTCCAAGTGGGAATAATTATTACTTCAACCTGCTTCATAGGGAATTTATGGGGATTAATTGCTGCTCAGCGCTTTGAAGCCATAAAGCGCTGCAAGAATTATAACCCTGTAAATTCCAGCCATAGTATGCAATAATCCTGGTGGGAGACCAGAAGTAATAGCACAGATTTACTAATGAAAACTGTTCCAAACAGGAACTAACTCTTGATTATCCATTACAGGTAGAGGGCCTGGCACATGCAGCCCTCATCTCAGACCGTGGTACTTAGTGCTACTGCTTTATAATTCACCTTAAGTAGGGAAAGCCCTCTTAGGGGAGAGTGGGAGACTTTCAAATTTAAATGCTTGGGGAAAAAAAGTAACATTCCTCCATCTCCAAATTACCAATCATCTCCTGCTGGGACTGATGCATTGATTCATTGACTTCACTGGAGCAGCGGTCAGCCAGGTTTTTCCCCAAACCTTCCTCTAGATGTTTGTTGAGTTCCTACCATTTCACAGAGAAAACAGCCATGTAAATTAAAGGTCAGTTCACTTGAGCTAAATGCAACAAATCCTTATCTTTATAATGTATTGTTATCTGTGGTAGGCAGAAAAACATCATGTTTGGGAATGACCAGGCTCTCAGTTTATAACCATAATTTATCTTTTGACTGAAATTACAAAAGGGTTGCTTTCTGTAACATAAGAATCATTACAATTGTGGGTTTTCAATAAATCAGTTTAATCAGAGTATAATGCTGTCATATTGTTCTACAAAGCCCTGTTTGACAGGGACCAAGCTCATTAACACTGATAGACTGCAGCCATGGTGATGGCACAGTCTTCAAGTCCTTTAACTGATCGTAGGGGTCTGGTTCTGCTCCTGCACACATGGGCCCTATAAATGCAAGGCCCCAGCTATGATTGAAGTGAAGAACTGATAAAGTTTAATCAAAAAATGACCTTTTAAAAAGTAACCCCCTCCTCCCCCTCCAAATGCTATTGACTCCAAAGTATTTTACATGTTGCTGTTCTGGTGACTTTGACATTTTTATCAAAAGTACTCTCAGCATGGATAGTAAGTTCTTTATGGACCACAAATGGGTACACAGGGAAGAAACAAACCTGGTTTTCAGTAAATAAAACTTTCATTTAAAGACATCACAAAAACCTGAAATTCCCAGAAATTCTTCAGAAACAATTATTTTTTTGTAACTGGCTGTCATTATATTCTAATTCGGTAATAGAAAAAAAACCACAGACCCAACAAACAGCAAAAGTTCTACACAGTGTAGGAATTATAACAATTAACTAACTAAAACTTGAATGTGCAACTATGGCAGTGATAAAGTTTTTCTTCATCAAACCACTTGGAAACAACTTACGCTTTTATACAGCTGCAGTACTTGTGGAGAAGGGTGAAAATCAGCATAGAATTCATCAACCAAAACAGACAGGCGACAAATCTCATCAGTCATAGCAGAAGAGACCTGAGAAAATTATAATGTAGACAACAATAAAACAAATATATTTCAATTAAAAATTACATTATACTAACTGCAACACTCTTTTTAATCTGAGTTCATGTGTTTTTGCTCATTATACTGCTTAACCAAAAATGTGCAGTTTAAAAGCCCACTCTAATATAATAAAGAGTAGGTCTTCTGTAGGTGGCTTCTAATGGAAAAACCCTGCTTAGATCTTGTTTTTCCACACATCTCCACAAAAAGATTCCAAGAATAAATTAAAGGGGAGGCCTAGCCCTTACTGTTAAATTCCTCAAGATACTTTTTGAGCATGTGCGCCAGCAGTGGGATCATGTGATCCATGCATATGAAAACGTTTTTGAACAGCAGTATCTGTTGAAATCACACCTGCACTCTCCATGCTTTTGTGTGTGTCTGTGGCTGCTGGGCCAAGAGCAGAGCAGTCAAAACCACTCTACAATCTCTTTTGGATCCATGGGATCCAGCTGATAGAGGACTCTATATAGTATCAGCAAAGGATGCTGGGTGTTTAATACATTTGGATAATACATGGCAGAGAACCAGTTAGTTTGGGGTAGGTAGCCATTCTTTTTTCCTCTGAGTGACTGCCCACCATGAAATGCTTTGAAGTCCAGGAGGTGAGCAGGTCGCATACTTACAGATACAATGACCATACGTCTGGAGCAGTCTGTCCAAGACTGTGCTGATTAAGGAGCAGCAGTGGCTAAAGATGTGGTCCTAACTCCAAGTAGCTGCTCCATAAAGTCTTCAAGGCTGGCATACTGTTTAGTGAAGCTAAAAAAAAAAAAGCTACCTGACTCCTGGTGAATGGGACTGATCTGTGCAAGCTGGTCCAAGCGAGCAGCTGGATAGCAAGTTCTAATGAACTTCAGAATCACTTTAGATAGTGTCTGTGCTGTCACAAGCAGACTTGCGTGTCAGGAAAGGCTAGAAACAGCCTAGGGGAGGTTCTGAAGCTTGTGCTCATGCCAAATAGCAAGTAAGAGTCCTGAGGTGCAGAGTTCAGCATCTCTATGAATGAGGGAAAAAACTGGTAAGATCCTTTTGAGTGAAATTCAGAGAACTTTAGGCCTAAGGTCACTTGTGCATAATGGCTCTACCACAAAGACTTGGATCTTTCTGGCAGTGACTGGTTGCTAAGGAGGTCGGCAGACTATAGGGGAGTACTTGTTTTTTTCCAAGTGCCCTGATGTCCTCAACTCTGAGCATATGCTTATGGGAGTCTGGTTTGCACAATAGGTAATACATTAAATGTCTGGGCAATGTTTCCCCACTTCTCTCAGATACAGAAGAAGGGAAAGACGCCATCCACAAGTGAAGCCACTGTTTTGCAAGTTCTGAACAGCTCCAAAGCATCTTGGAGCAGCACTGAAGTTTCAGATGCTGGAGTGAGATCGGTCTCAAATTGTTTCTTCCACATGCAGAATTGTGGAAGAGAGAGTGAGTAGGAAGGTGGCCAAATCTACAGACGGTACAAAAATATTCGAAGTGGGAAAGACCAAGGCAGACTGAGGGACCACAGAAGAATCTTGCACCACTGAACAAACGGCAACTAAAAGTATAAAGTGATGCACTTAGGCAACAATAACCCAAAATGTTCCTACACTATGATAGGCCTACATTAGCTGTTACCACACAGGAGAGATTTGGGAGTCATTGTGGACAGTTTGCTAAAAATATCAGCTCAGTCAGCAGCCATCAAAAAGGCAAACAAAATGTTACGGATTATTAAGAGGGGAACTGGAAACAAAACAGAAAGTATCATCGTGTCCTTTTATGAATCTATGGTGCATCCATACCTTGAAAACTGTAAATGGTTCTGGTCCCCACACCTCAAAGAAGATAAAGAACTACAGAAGGTCCAGAGAAGGACAAGGATGATTAGTGGTATGGAGGGGCTTCCATATAACAAGAGACTAAGAAGACCAGCCCTATTCAGTCAGAGTATAGCACCCTGGATGCCATGAGATCCTCTTAAGCATGCCTTGCAGTATTAGCACTGTTAAGTGTGCACACCTATGCAATTCACAAAATTAAAATTGCTAAACTTACAGATTTCTACCAGAAACCAAAGTTCCTAAACTATTCTGACCTGTTTTGTTCTTGCTGAGTGAGTTCTCTGTAACAGGAAACTTGTTCTACTATTTTTCCATAGCCAAAAAAAACAAGTGAAAGCTAATGGCTAGCATTTCTAAGGGGTGCCTTAGGTCTAAAAAGGTTGAGAACTACTGGCCTAAGCCAGTAAGATTAACACCACATTTCTGTAGAGTTCAGAACTGTTTAGAAATGGGGTCTTGTTACAATAAAAGCTGAGGGTTAGTTGTGAAGTTCAGATTCGGAACCAATCCAAGATTGAGAGGCAGAGTTTGTTGCCAGCCCCATTTCTAATGTTCACAAGGAAGTGATCTTTAAAGGATCTGGTGCTCAATATTTACATATTTTACAGATAAAATGGAAAAACAGATTTAGATGAATTGCCAGGTTTTTTGTTGCTCAACATATACAGCTCTTCCTGATTGCTCTGCAGTTACAGATGCTCAGTATTTCTGAAAAACGTCGTGAGAGTAGTAATGCCAGGAAGGCAGAGTACTAGTATATTAGTGATATCAGAAAATCCCTGGTGTACATGCACCTCTGTCAGCAGAAGAAAGCTTAAAGCAAAACTCCAGACCTTCAGGGGAGCTGGTCTATAGGAAAAACGGACAGAGCTCGTCTAAAACAGGGGGCTTTGCCATTGTAGCTCTGGCAGCAGCAGTTCTCACTCAGTCTGACAGCACACTTTAATTTCTTGTTTGTGTGCTGTGTGCATGGGAGACTAGCAGTGTAGAGAGAAGAGCATGAACCTCCAAGACTCTAACAGGTGAACCACAAATGTGTAGATGAAAAATATTCTCATTTTCCAAGAATTTAAGGCATTCCAAAGTTTGCTTCTAAACAAATGTACCTCTTTTATACAACTCACCTTGCTCTCCACATCCTCGGTCACATGCTTTATTTTTCTCTTAATATCTTCTGTTAAAAGTTTCAGCTGATTTCGAACAAAGTCCAACCTATCTTTCTGGTCCTCTCGCTCTTCCATTGAATAGACTCTGAAGTAGCCAAAGGAAATCATTATCATTGCTACCAGTTCTTCCATAAACACAATACAAAGGAGTGGTAGCTGACAGTTAACTGAAGAAGTCAATCAGTCAGAAACAAATCTGAAGTTAGGTTGGTTGACAAAGCTACCATGAATAGAAGCAAATGTTCTACCTCACTAAACAACAGCATAAGAGCTATACATTAAAAAAAAAAACCCAACCCACAGAAAAAATATCACTCGTTATTCAGCTTTTGATGTGCATTCTACAAGGGGGGGGGCATCTGAATTGGAGTGCCCATTGTGACATTTTGAATCAAGTACTAAGACGACACAGAAATGGGGCTGAAGGAATCCTTTTTGTGACGCTGGACCTGAACTAGTCCTTACCACTTGGTAGAGACAATTCTTCTGGCCAAACTGCTCACTGGCACCACTTGATTACTCCTTAACAATGACCTGGCACTTCTCATCCTGGAGATTAAAAAAGTAAATGCACCCAACTCTGACCACAGATGACTCAGGACTAGACCAGGATCTGTCAACCTATGGCCCATGGGCCAGATCCAGCCCATGGTGGATCCAGCACAGGCATTTGGATCCTGTGTGTGGACATGATGATTTGGAGGCACTTGATGTGGGGGGCCTTCAGCAAGTCTCTCTCCCATGTTGCCACTGGAAAAACAGCAACAGTGAGTAGGCCCTAGTGTGCAGGGCAACCTGGTTTGGCTCCATTTTAAGCCTAATCATGTATGACAGGCTGAGAGAGGGTCCAACACGTGAATTCTGGGTCTGGCAAACATCACCAAATGGGGCCCCACATAGTTCAACCAGAATCCCTCTGGTGGCACCTCAGCCTGTCGCAATTAGTGTGGCCCTGGCCTCCATGAGGTGGGGCCACACCAGGTTGCCCTGCACCTCATTTGCATATTAATTTTTGAAGGATCCCAGGACTAATGACAAGAACACCCGGTTCCAGTCATGAGTGGGGGACGTAGATCCTTTTTTGGCAGGGATGGGGTGGTAATCTGGAGTGCGCGCGCACACCCCGCCCCCACCCCCACCCACACTGAAGTGCCAGCAGTGTTAAGCTGTCTGGTCACCACGGCCTGAAATACTGTCAACTCTGCTGAGGCCCAGCTCAATGAACTACATAATAAATTGTGAGCCTTTTGGCTCTAGACTAATATCATGCACAGTTTATACTGTATACAAGTAGGTAGAACAATGCTGCTTAAAAGCATGTTTATGGAGTACCTAAGCTTAGACTTGCAACAGTTTCAAAAAAGGTTTTTATTTATTTAGAATGCAAATCCACAAAGCCAAGCAATAGATAACACGCATCAATTCTAGATGAACTAAATCTAGGGGTACTATATGCAAATTACTCTGGCTATTTTTAATTTCAAGGTCAGTGTTTTCAAATTTGCTTCTTACCTCCATGTGCTCAGGAGGAAAAGGGTTTGACAGTAAGGAGCAGGGGCTTGACAGAGGAAGAAGCTGCGGGGGAGGTAGAGGGCAAGGCGGCTAGCTGACCCCCCAGATTTGTTTTCCCTCCTGTAGCAGTGGGAGGAGGATGAATTTAAGGCAGATGTCCAACAATCAGATTCTACACCTAGAACATTTTAAACAAATATATTCCTTTTCCATTTAAAGAATCTAATGGTGGAGGGGACTTATCTTATAAACCAGGGCATTTGAGTAAATCAGAGAATCATAGAACATTTGGGTTGGAGGGGACCTGAGGAGGTTACAACTAGTCCAACCCTCTTCTCAAAGCAGGGCCATCCTCCACTAGATCATTCCAGCCAGGGCTTTGTCAAGCTGGGCCATAAAAGCCTCCAAGGATGGAGATCCCACCTTCCTAGTGAGAAAGTTTTTTTCCTAAAATCCAACCTAAACTTCCCTGGCTGCAACTTGAGACTGTTGTTCCTTGTTCTGTCATCTGCCGCCACTGAGAACAGTTTAGCTCCATCTTCTTGGAAACCACCCTCCAGGTAGTTAAAGGCTTCTATCAAAGCCCATCCCACCCAGTCTTCTCTTCTGCAGACTAAATACGGTATTAGAGAGTCAAATTGGGGCTTGGAGGGAGCAGGGACACAGACTACAAGCTGACACAGCAGAAGCCAAGGTTCAGTTGCTCTTCCCACCCCAACTCCCAGGTCCATAAGGATCTTGAACACACCATGCACACTCCCAGCAATTCACCTTCTTCTGTTTACAGTTAGTTATGAAGTGGGCCCACACAACGCTAAGATGGCGCTTAAAACAAGAACAAAAAAGTCCTTAGAATTTAAAATGGATTCTCAACTAGCAGGCTCCAGGGACCCATTGGCTGCCTTCACAATCTGTTAGAAGCTAAAAAACATCACAAACCAAACAATGGACTCCACAAAAAAGCCATCTTTCTTTATACAGGACAAAGACAGGGGGGAAATGGTGCAAGTGAGCAGTACTTAGATTGAAGAGCCAGATAAATTATCCATTAACTTCACAGCTTTAGGAATAAGTGACCTTTAAAAGTCTACACTAGCATAGGGAAATAAGTCCTGTAGAAATAGGTACGTAAATTGGATGAACCCAAGCAAAAGACAGACTCCTACCTTTTCTCTGCTGCTGCCACATTTATGGAATCCATAATGTCTTTCACAGTGTCTATTATCTGTTTAGCTCTGATAGTGTGCTGTTCAAACTTGGTTTTCACTGCTGACTGCGAGATACACTCCTGCGAGGACCCAAGCCACAACACATTACTGCAATTCCATGTCAGTGCTCTCAGGAATTTCCATGTCAGAAAGCACTTGCTGCTATCATTAGAAACTTAAAACCAAAGGAAAATGAAGAGGAAGAAAAGACTATACAGAAACCAACACACGCAACAAAAAATTCAAATACATGTATAGCAGCAAGACTGAATCTTCATGTCTGCCCACAGTAATGTGCAATGCTTTTATAAATTAACACCACAAAAGGAAAACCATAAAATCAAAGTGTGAAGTATGAAAATAAATCTGTTCTTAAATTGGCTGATACTGTCTTTGCTATTATCAATGTTAAGCACCGATTCCTAATGACTTATCTGGCTTGTGATTTCTTCTTTTTTGCCACATTAACTTTTCTGATCACTTGAGGGAGCAGTTTTTACCACAGTGAGATTATGTACCTTTGCACACTTTTATGCCGATACAACATGCCCAGGGGTCAAATATGTGACTAGGTGCGTTATGCAGAAGAGTCACAAGGAACAAGTATTACCTTACAACAGAGATGGCCAACCTGCAGCAGGTGCACCACAAGTGGCATGGACAGCATCTGTGCGTGGCACTTGACAGACCAGGGAGGGAACAGCCAGCACAGTGGCAGACAGAGTACTGAGATGAAAGCAGTGCAGCAGGTCACCAGGGAGCACAGGGGAGGGAACAGAAAGCAGAGCAGCAGATTGGGCAGGTGAAGGGAATCAGAGTATCACTTGGGGAAATAGTGGGGCTAATTTATGGCATGGCTGCCAAAAAGGTTGGCCCCCACTGCTTTACAGGATACCTATTTGCAAGGCACATGGTCTTTAAATTAATTTCCCCCGTGCAGATCATATAAATCTTAAATCTAATCATGCTGGATAGTTAGAAAGAATATAATGATACTGTCTTCAATATCTGTCACCTGACTGGTGGTGCATGCAGCAGTGTGAAAATTACTGAAATGCAGATCAAAAGGAAAGGTTAATGGCCAGTTTGGGCCAACAGAATTTATGGATGCAAGTGAGAGGTTGAAATTAAGCAATTTTAAACAATCATCTCTCTACTTAACTAAATGCATTGCCTTTACATAGTAGTGTCAAGACACTACTAAGACCCTACATTTATGTTTGAGGAACAGGAAGAAGAATGAATGCTGGTAGTCTCCCTTTTATGGGATACAGGTCATTTTAGACCAAGGGGAGATTTTCTAAGACACAAAAGACAATTTTCAAAATGCCTTTGGAAAAAATCTTCCCCTATGACGCTGATCACCCCCCAAGAACTGTTTGCAACAAGATGTAAACAAAAGATCAAAAGAAAGAAAATGGTCACTGTTCCTCGATGAAGCAGATCTAGAAGTCAGCAATGAAAAACCAGAGGTTCATAAACATCAGCACATTGTTAGAGCTAGACTAGACATATAGGAAAGATGGCAGTCTTTCAAACATTAGTCGGCAGTAGATAAAGGGATTACATTCGCTCACTAAACAATCAGAAAATCCACAGTTAAAGCACTAGGAAAAAACACAAAGGTTAGTTATATGGCTGGAAAAGATGAGAGAGAGAAACAAGTTTGCCTTTAGAGTTTATTTTTAAACTCATTTATCAAAATGAAGATAAAAAAAGCTGCTATGCTTCACTACTGTAACTGGGAACAGTCGCCACCACCGACCTTCTAGCGTTGTAGGCTAATTTCCTATAAGTCCACAGCTTAATACATTTTCTGGGTAGGCTGTCAAAAAGGCACTGTGCTAATTAAGGATGAGACTGTGTTTTAGTTATTAGCTCCTCTTTCACCAGTGATAAGTTGGCAAACAGTAACCCCAGTATAAAGCTTGTCTGTTTAAAAGCACATTACATTGAGGGTTACTGCCTACAGCCCCCATGCGCTGATCCTCCATCATGTCAAAGTTATTGTTTTAATGAGGCCCTCTGATATTTCTCCGAGTTTTAAATGGATTACAAATACATTATCTTTTCCATGTGCCTTGAGAATGAAGATAAAAATTACAGATCTATAATTAGTCCACTGAGTTGACCTGAAGGCTCTACAGATGAAGAGCTGTCAACTATTGTTTTTCTTGTATATACCAGTCAGGTAAGGACTGGGGGTGTTGTGGGGTAGGTGGTCTGGAACTAGAAACTGATGTGCAAAAAATGCAAGGGGTGAGAAGTAGAAATAGGGGAGACTGGGATAAGCTACGCAAATAGGGACAGGAAAGAGAAGTGGAGACTGGACTGGCTAAATGAAGAGAATGGAACTGAGCTAGGGGTGAGAAAAACAGGACTGGGACAGGCTGGAAGGGACAAGGCAGAAGGTATTAAGAGTAGTGATATAAGGCAGAGGAGTCTATGCCCATGACAGCACATTCCCCTCCAGAGCCTACTGTGGAAACCAAGATTTCCAAGTCTCTTCATTCCTCTGCTGCCAGCAAATATCTATGAAACCCACTGTTCCAGTCTATTCTATACAAGCTTTCATACTGTGCTCTTCTCCAGAGTATCCAAGTGCCTTCCAGCAGCATATTATGCAACATGACTACATAGCTATTACATGCCAGTTCTTCCATCCTTCCCCAGGGTGATGCACAAGCAGTAAATTGTCTTGTTCTGGCAGGATTTGCACATGCCCACTTCTGCATTCACAGTAGAGAAGGCTAGATCAACAAAATGCATCTTGCACTCGCAAAGTAACTGGTAAAGTTTGTGATCATCTCCATGGATAGTACTAGAGGAGAATGAGACATACAGGCATAATGGACGCGTCTACTGGAAGACTATTGGTCAGAATTTTTTCAGACTAGTCCAAGGCTACACGTACTTTTTGGTCCTGCAACGTGCTGGAGATCCACCGCTTCTGAGCAGACACAATTAATCGAGTCTGTTCCGCACGCAAGCTGATGCGCACTGCGCTGCTTCACGTGCAGTTGTATAAGCAGTGAAATGCACATCAGCATGCAGAAAATGGGGTCAGTGTGCTTTTGAACTAAAGAATCTTCTACGTGTTGTAGTTCAAAAACACACCGCCACCGTTTTCTCAGCGCAGATGTAGATTTTGCCGCTTACACAACTGTAAACATTGCAGCACTGGGAGCATTTCAAAGCCCCCAGTGCTACAGTACTTGCATGTGCAAAAATGCCCATGCTCTTTAGTTAATGCTCATTAAGATAAGTTAATGCACATTTTCCTAGTACCTCACAATGCAGGTGCTAGATTTAATGTGTGTTAACTAAAGCCCCTTAATGCACATGTAGATTCACCTAGAGTAACACTGTAGGGAGTGTCAGAACTAAGTTTTCAAACATTAATGACCCATGTAGGTATCAATATACCACCACACGACAGAATCTGTTTTCTGCTTTTGTTAATATCCTAGGAAATTACATTCAAATATATATTTAAGAACATTATTAAAGTTGCAAAGTCAAAAACCCAAAAGCTAGGGGTAAGTGGCAAAATGGACGTCAGCACTGAGAAAATGTCAGTGGCGCGCTTTTGAACTGAAACACATCCAAGGTACTTTAGTTCAAAAGTGCATGGCTACCATTTTCTACATGCTGATGCACATTTTGCCACTCACTTAACGGCACGCGGAGCAGTGCATTGTGCATCAGCTCGCATGCAGTGCAGACTCGATTAATCG
The DNA here is from genome assembly GCF_001723895.1 of Crocodylus porosus. Lineage (NCBI taxonomy): Eukaryota > Metazoa > Chordata > Crocodylia > Crocodylidae > Crocodylus > Crocodylus porosus. The sequence goes on along the minus strand of NW_017728910.1, from coordinate 19,225,596 downwards.
AATATGCTCAGAAGCAGTGGATCTCTGGCACACTGCCAAAGGAAAAAGTACGTGTATAAATGCCCGAAGTTTCTTATGCAACTGTAATTTGGTCTCCTGATGCTTACGCATTAAAGTAGGAGATTTAAATCACATATACTTTTCCCCACAGGACCCCTACCTCATTCATGGCATAGGACGGACCACAATGATACACAGTTGTGTAGTGAAAGAAGGTGTTATTTTGCAGGACTCTTATTTTACCAGCTGCAGAACTGGGACTGAGTAAAAACTGAGGCATGGGATTTGCAGGAAGGATGATTAGTAGGGGCGTGCGAAGTGGGCCCTATTAGATTCGGATTCGGCCCGAATCAGGGACAGCAATTCAATTAATTGATTCGGATCACTGTCCCTGATTTGATTAGGCCAAATCCGAATCTGAAGATTCGATGCTGATTTGGAGAATCAGCGATTTGGACACAGACACAGCTTTAAATGTTTTTTCTACGTACCTCAAGGTACCAGCACAGCTTGTGAATGCTGCGATGCTGGGGCGGGTGGAGCATCCCACAGGAGTGGGGGGGGTCCCTCCATGTGCTCGGCAGCGAACCCAGAAGTGGACCAGAAGTACTTTCAGTCCACTTCCAGGTCCACCGGGGAGTGAGCTGGATGACCCCCTGCCGCACCCACTGGCTCAGCAATCAGCCACAGGGGGACCCTGGGTGGTCCCCTCAGACCCAGGAGGCACCACTCACCAAGCTGGGGGGCCATGGGGAGGGCCCCTCTGCACACTCCATGGCGGACCCGGAAGTGGACTGACAGTGCTTTTGGTCGACTTCCAGGTCTGCTGCCAAGGCACTGGGGAGCCCCCCCATGCTTCTGTAGGACACTCCATGCACCCCAGCATCGCAGCATTCACAAGCCCCCTGGTACCTTGAGGTACACAGAAAAAACATTTAAAGCTGTGCGTATGTCCAAATTGCCAAACCTTTCCAAATTGATTTAGAGGGTTCTGATTTGATTCGGAGAGATAAAAGGGTCTCCCAATTCGATTCGGAGATTTGGCCACTGAATCGGGCCGAACCTCCACTGAATTGAATCAAGGATTGAAGCTTTGCACAGCCCTAATGATTATGGCAGTGAAAGATTCTCTCAGTCTTTGCCACAAGATTTCTGGGATGTTAGACAAGTCACTTAAAGCTTTCTGCATTAGTTTCGTCTCAGTGCAGAAGTACTGTATATTCTCAACTTCAGCTAAAGTTAAGAGCTGCCTTTTGAGCACAGGAGAGCACAGGAATACCAAGAACCAACTTCAATCCTAATTACCATTTCCTTTATTTTGGAACTATATATTTACCATAATTTTTCTTCAGTGAATTTACTAAGATTTTTAAAGGCTCTTCAGTGACTAGGGGCCTAAGTCCTAGCAGCTTGGAGAATTTTGCTAATTTTTTATGACTACAGTATGCTCATAAGTGAAATTACAAACCACAAAAAATACAAATTTGATTGCAACTTGTTTTAACGGGACAGAAGTAAAAAAATAAATAAATAAATAAAAAGAAATCTGAGTCCATACTTTGCTCCTAGGGCTCCCCAGTGAGCCAGGCACTGAAACATTTACAGTACAATCTGCCATTGTTCCAGATACTCAGCCATCTAACGCACACGGGGAGTTAAGGATCAAATATAAGCCTCAGCCTAGCATTTCTTTATTTTTTACTGAATTAAGTCTCACTGTCACATTAGTATAGTTCTATATTCCTCACACTATTCATTATGAAGTGTGAAAGGAGGTTCAGAATATTTGCCTGATCTAAACCAACAGTCATATCATTCTAGGCTTGTGATCTTAGTGAGATAGCAAAGACCCAATCTGTACCCTATAAATAAGGAGCAATTTCTGAAATAATCAGTTAAAAATCATTATGAATGCCATGCTAATATGAAAGCTGCCCAAATTCAGTGAGGTAGGTAGATATTGCTACAGTGAATAAAACCAATGGGCTATCTGGTCCAGCACCCTATTTCTGACAAAAACTCAAGATAAACTCTGAAATTGAACATGCCTAAACTGCTAAAGTTTGCAGTAAATAAAGTTCACAGGGGGGAGGGAGGTGGTCAGTGGCACCAGCTGCAAGGGTTAAGCTAATTGCCTGCAGGATAGATTCGGCTTGGTATACAAGTCCAGGCGCTTCATTTAGGCTTTTGCTGCTCAGTGACTCACACCCTTGTTCCCAACCTAGAACTCTTATGCCTTGTTCCTAGCTTGCTTGTCCTGAACCCTAGTATTTCATTCCCACTTACTGTCATGTGTTCTGGACTCCTCAGCACCTGACCTCTGTCCAGACCTAGATTATGAACATGTGTATCACTAGGGCCCAGAACATGACTTGGACTCTCTGGCTGTGAACCATTTGTGAAGTCTTGGGCCCTGATCTGGACTCCCCACAGGCACAGGTTCTTGTTTAACTCTGCATACCTTCAAAACATCTTATGCCTCAATCCTTACAAAAGGAATGCACATAGAAAAAAATTAGAGTTTTGTTCTAAAACACTGAGTTCTTAGTTATCCTATATGCATATTTTTAAATTTCAAGATTACAAGATCTTAGTACTGTAATAACTGAATGTACCACTACTGGTGTCTTTATATGGTAGATGGCATGATGTTAGGATGTTACAAATGAGTGGAGCTCAGTTTTGTAGCCCTCCTTATAAAGCAACACCTACTTCAATGTAAGCACGCGAGTATCTTACTTGATACGAGTAAGATTGAATGAGGAGAGCGCAAAAGTTAGCTCAAGACTGATACTGCACTTTTATATCATATGCTGTAGCCACTTCCCAAAGCAGCTTAAACGTATAATGTGTAATATGCAATATGATTACCCTAAGAAGGGGGGAAAATGTCAAGCTCAGTACCCACACAAGTTAGAAAAGCCATCGTATCTACCTCAAATATTTGCTCAAAATTCTGAAATTCCTGGAATCTTGTTTGAAACCCTTCAGCGAGTGCACCACCTGCAAAGCACAATGGAAATTAAGATGGACAGTAACGCCCACAGCCAGTTACTGTTTTAACTTTTTTTTTTTTTTTTTTAAACAGACAAGGGCAAAGGAAGCAGGGTGCAATATATACCATCCGCTGGCAACCCTTGGGACTTCTGTTTTCTAGCACTCAGAACTTCCTTGGCTGAAACAAAGAAGATGCGATTCTGTGCTTCTGCAGGATCAACAACTTTGAGCTCATCAACTAGGAAAGTCAGACAGCGCTCCATGTGCTGCCTGCGGACCTGTTGGAAAAAAAGGAGGAAACGTCACGCAGAGACAGCATCAAATTGTAACCAAGCATTTCTGAGAAACAGATCAGAATAAGCAGCGGTGTCCACTGACTGTAGGTGCTAGAGGACCTTCATATATAATATGTCTCTATTCCTATTGCAGCAGGTGCCCCTAAGTCATTTAGACTTAAGAGTGAAATGCTTACTTCCCTACAAGTACTCAACCAAAAGGTGATGCAACAAAAACTGAAATAATTACTTTCCTTCTTACACAAAGATTATACTATATTGCAGCATCTAAGTTACAGATAGAATGGAAGGGATTTCTCCCCAACTCTTAAAAGGAGAGTTGTCTAAAAAAACCCACCACCGAATGAAAGTTTTACCACCCAAATGTAGTTTTGTAATTATATTTGAAGGTGGTGGTAAATTGTCTTCACCTTCTAATCATGTATCTTCTCCTTCCTTTCTTATTAACAATAAAATTCCCACAGCTGACTTAATATGCTGATCACCATAATATCTGGACCCATACAAAAAAATTATCCATTGGCAATATTATTTTTGACACTGTAAACAATTTATCGTAACTAGCATTTTGTATTTGTTACTTCCAAAGGAACAAAGAGTAAGCGTAACTCACATCCTCCATATACTCAGGCTCTGAGGCAGAAGCATCCCAACGATTGTTGAGGATGAAGATGTTTGGTTTGGAAAGCCGCTCATTTACTTTATGAAAGAAGTGTTTTTCCTAAGAATTTAAAACAAGAAAACAGAAACACAGAGACAGTGTCATGGCATCTCCAGAAAAGAGAAGGTAGGTTTTAGGTTAAAACCAGTAAGTGCCAGTATTTTTGGCTGGCATGCTACAAATGAGCTCTGCACCAGCCCCGAGTGCCACACTACTGCCTTTCACCTGCCTGTTACTCTGCTTTCTGCACCTTGTCCTGTGCACCCTGTCCAATCTGTTGCTCTTTTTTCTATGTCCTGCCCCATCTGCTGCTGTGCCATCTGCTATGCACACAGGCTGCCTGTGCCACGTACACCACAAACTGGCCATCTTTAGGTTTCTTAAAATAAAATAAAACCCCACTTCCTAACCTTATGTCTGCCCAAAGGCTAGGAAATTTCTTAAGGATGATACCAAAACTAAAAACCAAAGCCGTGGTTTCATAACCTGTCCAGTGGCACGTTCTTCTCTGAAGAACTGACAAGGTAAAAATATCATTCAGTATGAAAGTAGTGCCTTCCTTGCTTGGACTGTTCTTCTATTCTTTTTTTCCCAATCCCATATCATGGGTCACAATGATCAAATCATAATGGAATGGTGGTTTGTCAGTACACCAGAATAAAATCAGTCCTTGCTCTAACTTGCATGTCTTCTGAATTTAACCAGAACAATATTAAACACGTTAGACTGAACATCTGTAATACTTAAAACTAGAAGTGCACTGATATATCAGCTGCCTATTGGATCAGCACTGATAAAAGGGAAATTTACATTACTAGCTTTTTTTTGGCCATCGGAGCCGGTAACCTTCTCTGAACTTATGCCTTCTGGCTGGAGCCCACGGATGCCTGGGTTACCTGTGAGCCAGGATGACCCCAGATACACCCCCATCGCCTGACTGGTGGGCTGGGCTGTGTTGGAGCAGAGCAGCTACCGTGGTGTCCCGGGCACTGATGCAGCATGGACTGCAGGCTGGGGCTGGGGTGGATGCTATAAAAGGTTCATAGTTTCATAGTCTCCTCTTAAAGACCCCCAGAGTAGGAGCCAGCACCACTTCTCTTGGAAGTTGGTTCCAGATCCTAGCTGCCCTGACCGTGAAGTAGCGCCTCCTGATGTCTAGCCTAAATCTACCCTCTGCCAGCTTGTGACCGTTATTCCCGGTCACTCCTGGTAGTGCTCGGGGGAACAGGGACTCCCCCTGTGCCTGCTGGTCCCCACTGACTACTTTGTAACAGGCCACTAGATCCCCCCTCAGCCTTCTCTTGTGGAGGCTGGACAGGTTCAGGTCCCGTCGCCTCTTTTCATAGGGCCTGCCCTGCTGCCCCTGATCATGCGAGTGGCCTCCTCTGGACCCTCTCCATGTTGTCCACATCCCCTTTGAAGTGCGGCGCCCAGAACTGGATGCAGTCCTCCAGCTGCGGCCTGACCAGTGCCGCATAGAGGGGGAGGGGCACCTCCTTGGACCTGCTCGAGATGCATCTGTGGATGCACAAGGTGCGGTTAGCCTTCCTGACTGCATCCCCACACTGCCGCCCATGTTTATCTTGGCATCAATGATGACTCCAAGATCCTTTTCTGCCTCTGCACTGACGAGAAGGGAGTCCCCCAGCCTGTAGGTATGGTGCTGGTTCTTCCTCCCCAGGTGCATCACTTTGCACTTGTCGGTGTTGAATCCCATCCTGTTCGCATCCACCCATCCTTGTAACCTGTCGAGGCTGAAGCCATGACTGGGGGAGGGAGGGGCAAATGGAGCTGAGCTGCCCGGCCCAGCCCAGAGTGACTGACCCGCAGTGCCCAGCGGGCAGCGCCTGGCAGGGGCCAGGGAACCACCCCACACCACTGTCAGAGGTGCTCAGGCTCTGGTTCTTCTCCAGAGCACAGCAGCACGTGAAAGTGTAGCCCCTCCCAGGATCCACAGCAGCAGCGTCCCATGTGCTCTGTGCCTAGCCGCCTGCCACCAGTGGGGGCAGAGGGGAATGAATGAGGAGTGGGGCAGAGGCTGCAGAGGGCATGGGGAGCAAGCAGCTGCTGTGGGTCTGACTCTGGCCCTGACCTGGGCTCAAGGATGGAGTGAGAGCCACAACAGCTATCTGCCCCCCCTCACCCACAAATCTGAGAAGAGGGGCTCTTTCCCCACCATGTGCATCGTGGGGGCTTGTCTTGCATCCAAGGCACTGGGGTAGGCGCTGCTGCACAGGGGACAAGGCCCCTCACAGCAGCACCCCTCCGCAAGCCACGCTTTGCCCACCTTGCCCCAGCACTCGCACTCAAGCACCACTTATGGCTAGGCAGCAAGAGGCAGGACGAGGGCTCTGAAAGAGAAGGGGGAAGGCAGTGGTTCTTTTCCACCCCTGCTTTCCCAGGTCACACACACACTGCTGCCTTACAGAGCTCAGGAGATACTCCAGCAGCTGTCAGAAGCTGCCCCCCTGCAGCCACTCACTGCCCTGGGCAGCTGCTACAAGAGCTGCTCTAATTAAAGCACTGCTGTGTCTCCTGTATCAGAGTCCCCACACTTAGAAAAGGCACTAAATATTGGTTACCAGATCGCTATTGGCAGATATGGCTGGTTAATAATGAGCTGTCGGTTTTGGCCAAGAAAACCCTTATAGGTGCACCCCTACTTAAAACATCATCACCCAATGAGAAACAGCAAATATGCAAATGAGACAGCTATAGAAAGAAGAACTTCCAAACAGAATCCAACAGCTCCTCAGTGATGGAGAGAAGTACAAAACCAATGTTTGTGCTCCCTCCACTGGTTTGGCACCAGCTGCTAAACGTTATTCTCAAAGCTTTATTGGCATCAGGTGAAAATAATTAAGGAAAGCAGTAATATTCTTAGTGGTATGCTCCATCTCAGGGAACTGGGTTGCAGCAAATGTTAATTTTTCTCTATTTGTACAAGTGGCAAGGAAAAGTATTTATTTGAGTGCTTTTGCATAACTGAGAGGCAACCGATGGTGTCCTCTAGATCTCACTTTATTTACCACATCAACAAAAGGTAACAAAAAAGGGAATTTTACTCCTATAGAAGATGGGACATAAATGAAGATTTTAAGGCTACTCGGAATTAGGACAGAAATCTGCAGATCACAGACAGTCTTGTTTCTGAAAGAGAACTTAGTTTATCTTCAGCTTTCATTATTTGTGCTACTCTCATTAAAAAAAAAAAAGGAACTGTGCATAGTAATGTAAAGGATACAAGAGTTTTGCATGTACAAAACCCAAAAGAGAATGACCCATTTTACGTTTAATAAGTTTCTTCTGTGCCAGGTTGAAAAATCATTTGGCAAAATCAAATTAAATAAGCAAAAAATGCTTCTGCTTCTGGATGTTACTAATCATACAAGATAGTAACAAGAATTTTCCACCCGCCTCAACAACCCATCCATTATTCCAGACAAGGTTCTTTATTCCAGAATATTTATCACTTCAGTCAGTTTATTTTTAATGGGTATTTTCCTTAACTAATGAGAGAACCTAACCACCTTCGGCCTTTGTTATTTCATTACCAAACCAAACTTAACTAGGATATAGGTCCTCATTGTTTCCAAGTTTCTAAGGGATAATGACTTCTCGACACAAATACAATAACATTTTTAAACCCACAGCACACTTACATTGCCACTAACAACCCCTACATTTCCTGCATATAAAAAGCCAACATGTCCCTAAAGCAGAGGAGATATCCCTAAAGCAGAGGAGATAATGAAGCCATGGTTGTACCAAATCCTTCTTGCTGTACATGCTGTCAGATATATCCTTTGTCAGAAGAACTCTTTTGTAAAAGACTCTCAGTGGCTAGAGCTCAGAAAATAGCCCAGAGTGTTTTCAAGTTGGTATTCTATATCACTTGCTTCATTCCCAAGCCTATTAGTTTCTTTATAAATAGGTATTTTAACAATATCAAGAGTGAATCTTTGTTGAAGGGCTTTTGATATTACAGTTCCTCTAGCAATGTTGCAGTTCTCCCTCTGGGCATTAAAGCTGTTCAACTTTCAGGTTGGGTGGTTTTATTGTTTGGTTTTTCTTTTACTTGTTATGATCATACAAAATGAAAACAAAGAAACATCTTCGGATCTCAGTTAAAAATGCCATGTCAAGTCTCTTATGCATCGCATCTTCCTGGGAAGTAACAAACCCAGTAAGAGGCATGAGGAGAGGAAAGAAATCTTGCTTTCCTAGCATGATCCCTCAAATACAGGATAAAATAAACTGCACACATACTCTTGAGAGCCAGGGAAATGCAGCAGAGGTTCAGATTTGCTCCAAGTGAATTATATAACTTCAGCTGTGAAAAATCACGTACTTCTGTGGTGGAGTGATGTTGTAACTGCAATAATTGAAGAAACAGCAAGATGCAAGGATTTTTGTCAGTGGGCGTGTCTACATGAGATGCTTAATGGCAAATTAGCATAGTTTCCTGTGAAGTAAGCATGTGCGTCTACATGTGCACATTTATTTCATGGTAAATCTCCTTAATCCCAAGTAAGTTTGTTACCTGCACATAAAGTACCAAATTTACTTGGCATTTGTAACAGCGCCATAGCGCTCATGTAGATGCCTAGCTGGGAGCCAAATCTGCTTCTGATCAACCACCCACCAGAAGGCAGGAGATAGCTCCCTGCCCCGCAGGGAACTGCCTGCAGCTGGGCCAGGTTTCACCACAGAAGCCTGGGAGGGAACAATGTTCCCCTGTCCCAGCAGCAGGGAACTCTAAGCCCTCTGCTCCCAGACTGCAAAGCAGGTGCTGAGAGATCCTTATCTCCCAGCCCCCATTCTGCCATTGTGATCAGGGAGCAGGGAGACCCTTAATTCCCAGGATGAGCCCCAGTAGCACCTCCCAGCATCATGGCTCTACCACCACAGGGCTGCTGCTGGGAGACGCCCGAGTCCTGTGGAGACAAGGGTCTCTCAGTCTGAGCCCTGCAACTTCAGGCTGGAAGATAAGTATCTCCCAGCAGTGGCTCCGCAGTTGCGAAGCTGGTGCTGAGAGCTCCTTACTGGTGGGGGCTGAGGTGCTGGTTCCCTGCTCAGCTTTGTGAGCACGAAGCTGGGGAGAGAGGGAGGAAACAAGCCCCTCAAGCTCCTCAGCTTGTTCCCCCTGCAGCTCCATGCTCACAGAGCTGGGGGAGGGGGAACAAGCTCCCCAGCCCCAACTCTGAAGTCACAATGCAGTCGCGGAGCAGGAAGGTGGCGAGTAGTGACCAGGGGACATGACCACCCACAGGAGCCGCCAGCAGCCAGAGGCTATCACAGACTACCCGCAAAACCCACTGGTTGTATTGGTGGTAGGGTGGTTAGTGGCAACTGCCCACAGATGCCTTTTTTGTAGAGGGTTCACGTGCAGCTGCGTGCACCCCTATGTGTTGCCCCTGCTGCACGGTAAATCTACGCTGGAGTAAATGCATGCGTAGACACACCCAGCAACATCTTTTATTGGTTAGCAGAAATTTTAGATAAGCTTTGAGCATAAAGTACCTTTGCCCAAAAGTTTGTCTAAATCTTTCCCAACTATTGCAGTCAGCAAAAAAGTATAAGAAATAGAGGCATACTCAAGACATTTTGGGAGCTGATACCAATAGCCAATATTTAAGGAGGCACATCAGCCAACACCAATCTGACCCAGTTGCCTCCAGCTGGTAAGTCCGGTGTGGTGGAAGGGGAGGGGGGAATGGAAGGGACATGGGGTGGGGGGATTAACACCCCCCATGGTGAAGGAGGGAGGGGGCAGATGTTGCTCAGGAGGGGCAGAGGCATGGGATGGATGTGCAGCTCGTGGGGGGGTGGAAAACAGGCGGCAGCTCCTGCCACTGTTTGCACCCCAAGAGGGTGGGGGTATGTGCCTCCTAGATCTGCATGGTGTGT
>NW_017728910.1:19212721-19215632 GCF_001723895.1 Crocodylus porosus | reverse complement strand
GTCTGCGCGCAGCTCTTCTCAGCAGGGCCTGGGCTCGTAGCGGGCACCAGCGGTGCTGGGAGGGGCTGCAGCCACTCCAGATTTCGCAACAGGTCCAGTCCCACTGCCGCCAGCCACCTAGCGCAGCCTCAGCTCTTCCCAGAATGTGGGTAGAGGTGGGATGTGGAGCTCAGCTGCGCCTGGTGCTGTGGGGCTTGAAGTAGAGCTGTAGCAAAATTTGGGGTGGCTGCATCCCCTCACAGTGCTGCTGATGCCCGCTCCAAGTCCAGCCCTCGCTGAGAAGAGCTGCGCAGTGACCCATGCCCCGTGCCAAATCTGGGCCCCCCCCAGGGTGCAAGCAGTGGCGGGAGCTGCCCCCCCCCCAACTAGCCACGCCTCCATCTCACACCTCCACCCCACCTGGGCAGCACCTGCCCCGCCCCATCCTTCCCTCACTGTAGGGGCGATGATCTGCACCCCCCATGCCTTCTCTTCCTCCTCCCCTTCCCACTCACCAGCTGGAGGCAGCTCTCCACGCTGCCAGCTCTGCTTCACGCTGCGGCTGCGTGCAGCAGGGGCATTTATCGGGCCGATATCCAACACAGCAAATTTCCTTTATATTGGTACCAGATAAAAAACCTCTCTCAGGCACTTCTGTGCAGCTTATTTCCTTGATAATAATATTAGCCCCTCTTCTGTTTCAGTGGAGTATCAAGTCACTCACATAGCTGGAAAAGCATTACTATAGCTTCAGGGAGAAGCCCAAGGCAAACAGGATGATTTACTTGCTCCAAATCAGATGGCAAATCATCAGTGAAGCAGTGAACAAGACCCCAGCACTCTGTTGTGCCACATTTTTTCATTGACCTGTACTGTAATTAAAATACTAATATACAAGCCTAGCTAGCTTAATTGCTAAGCCTGCCACGTTGACATGCCTACAAACCAATGGACTTTTCAGATAAACTGTTGTGTATTTAAATGAATATTTAACTCAAAATTAACAAAGCAGTATCTTACCGTATTCATTAGAGTTGATTCTGAATTAGCAACCAAGACAAATACATCAGCATCTAAGCAGAATTTGTCAATCCAGCTGTCTAGCTCTGTAGTGACATCTGTGCCAGGGCTGTTGGGGGGGAAAAATATTTATTATTATTACTATCGAGCAAAGCAAAACTCTATTTTCTTAGACACAGCAAGAGGACTGAATATGTCAGGGCCTAGGTAACAGGACATGAAGTCTAGGCTGCTTGCTTAAACTAAGCCTACTTGGTCATGAGAAAGCAACGACCAGTCACTTACAAAACTGCCAGCTCATTTCACAAGTCAGTTTCCAATAGATCCGTGTCCACAACAGAAAAAGCCACCAACAAAACTAGCACCATGTTAGCAGAGGATCTAGAGGCTGAATAGGTATCAATACTCAGTTACATCTTCATCCTTATGAAAGATCCCTCTAAATAAGGGAAGCAACACTTTAATAGGACAGTACAGGAAATGCCTTCTATGGCTAGAAGACACCAGACATCCGTGTTGTTACTACAGCATAGCATTAACATCACAACTTTTATCAAGCCATCTCTAATGACGGAATGTTTTGCTCCATAAAGTTCTTACATTTATGACTTTACTTTTGCATTAATGGAATCATAGAACATCTTATCTTAGATAAAATGAAAGCTTCTTTCTTGCCAAGAAATGATTTAGCTATCAGAGCTGCCTTTTGCATATACTAAGGGTTCTACAGAGTTTGTGAGCAGACATGACACAAATGGCCTGGGAGAGGGAGAGGGAGAGGGATGTGAAGGATACATGGCTGAACAATTTTCAAGATTCCCCAGCATCGCTGGCCAAACTTCATCAGAATATTTTTTTTAATGCTTGAACAACTGAAAAAAGGGAGACCCTTAAACAAATTCTGGACGTCTAGAGCTAGTGAAAGAATGTCAAAAGTTTCAACAGCTATAAACTGCTGAAGTTTCACATCTAAACCAAAAATATAGGATCAATTTTTCTTCAAAATAGTTTCAATTTTTCAGCTAGGTTATGGAATTTTGCATATACCATAGGACACTTGAGAGTGAGTATTTCTTTGACTTCAAGGCAAAACCTCAAAGAAATAACTAGATTTCAATAACGTTTTGCCTGGGTAAGTCTATGGAGTTCTTTAATTTATTTGGAAACAAGAACACTTGGAAGTGCAGTTCTAATGAGAAAAAAAACCAAAAGAAAAAGAGCATTGTGAAACTCTTTATTATGTCTCAATCATTTCCACCTCAAATGTACTCACTTTACCAGGAAAGAAATGATTTTCCTCAGTCTCCACTTCCAGAACAGATTAGAGAAGCTGACAGACTAGAATCCAAAGGTCAAGTCATGACCCAAATTATACCTGAGCAATCCTAGTGTCTTCAATAATGCCCCCAAGGCCACCATACAATTTGTTCAGTGAGTTGCCTAGGTGTCACCATGGAAAAGTATGGTGACAATGTTTGTCTAAATGCAATGTTTGCTGATGATCCGTATAAGAAAGACAGAAGCAAGATTACTCTGTCAACTGAGCTGCTCTGTATTGTTTACCTAGTGAAGACAGGGATTTGCTCCCACAAAAGAGAAGGCTGAGGGGGGATCTTGTGGCCTGTTACAAACTAGTCAGGGGGGAAATCAGCAGGCATTGGGGGAGTCCCTGTTCCCCCGAGCGGTGGTACTATCACCTAACTTGGAGGTCTTCAAGAGGAGGCTAGATAGGCACCTCGCTGGGGTCGTCTGACCTCAGTTCTCTTTCCTGCCAGGGGCAGGGGGTTGGACACAATGATCCTTTGTGGTCCCCTCCAACCCTACAATCTATGCATCTATGACACCAGTGACCGCCAGTGGTGCCAGCTCCTCCCCAGGGGCTCCTGGCCAGGTGCCTGCACAACATGCCCTG
>NW_017728910.1:19191534-19212621 GCF_001723895.1 Crocodylus porosus | reverse complement strand
CCCAGTATTCTTTCCTGCCATGGCAGGGGGTCGGACTAGATGATCTGCTCAGGTCCCTTCCGACCCTAGAAACTATGAAACTATGATTTCAAGGGTGTAGGATCAGACACACGAGTACAAGTACTACTTACATCATGGTAGTGAGTAACCTGCACGATAAACATGCCTGTTTTGCCAAGTAAGAAGGTTGTATTTATAAAATTACTTGTAAGAACAAAGCAGACTTTAGTTTCTACAAACCACTTAAGAGCTGATGTAAAAAAAAACAGTGGCTAACACTAAACCACAGCTGGAATATTCTTATGTATTTGATAAGTCTGAAGAAACACATTCCACAATTTCTCTGATTCTATGAATTTTTGTGCATCTGTAACTCCATAAAAAGTGCATTTGATATGAACACAGCACAAGCAGGGACTTGATAAAGTTTCGGCATTTTAGATATTTCTAAAGCACTGTTCTAATGGCATTGAAGTTTTTACCAAAAAGACCTTTGCATCATGAGCCCCAAAAGCCTACATTTCAAGTGGTCAGAATGAAGGGGTTCATAGAATGAGAGGTTAACAGGGAGGAGAAAGTGTTACAGGTGTTAGTATGACCTTAAGTATATTTCCATACTACTAAAGTAGAAGTTTAACTTAGTCGAATGCTGGACCCATTCTGAACTGAGTCATGGGATTCAGAGTTGTTCCAACTGTAACCATGCCAAAATATGCACAGTAGCATGGTGATAATGGCAGACAGAAAGCATCTACAATAGAACAGAGTTCAAGCACAAAAACACTCTTAAGCAATTTTGCAACCCACCAAAGACAAAAAATAAAAACAGAGCATTATTACAGCATTTAGATCAGATTTCAGTTACCTGACTAGTATGGAACCGTTAATGTGGAAAACTCAGTGAACTGGTTTAATAAAGCAATAGTTATACCTGTCTACCAAAACCAAGTCATCTCTCAGGAGGGCACACTTTGACTTGGGCCAAAAGACATGGACCAAGCAGCCAGCTTCCAAGTCTTTATCCATATGAAGTGCATGGGCAAGCTGATTAACAGTCTGCAAAGAATCAGAAAAAAAACACCTTGTAGGTATACAACATGACAGCTTAACACAAAACCTTTACCACACAGAAACCAGAATTTTTGCAGAAGTAAGACTCTCTTACTAGCCTTACACAGTCCTCAAATAGGACACCAGTACAAGATTTGAACTTACCACTTAAAAACTATGAATTTCTTAAAATGTTTTTTCCACCCAAGTTTTTCCATAGTCCCTCGCCTTTGAAGAATAGTCATTTTTCTGTCCTTGGAAAAAAGGACAAGACTGTTTGGCTCTTTGGAGCCAAACAATGGTATTCTTAATTCAAGGTTACAATTGAGTGTAGTACTGCACTTGCTTTAAAAGGAGTAAAATAAGCATTTAAATAGGCTAAGTAAGTTTAGGTAGACAGAGGCATATTCCTCCAACTGTACAGTTTTTGCAAGAAAGTTAGCCTTCCATGATAGGTACAGGTATTCAAAAAGCCTGAGGCAGAATCTAAGTGACTCAGTTTTCTGTAAGCAGCGTAATTTAGATCGGTAGCGAACAGAACACATTTGTCCTTTGATGGAGGGGAGGGTTAAATCTTAGGCCAGGTTCTTCCATTTTTAAACCAGTCTATGAATGCCAAACTTCTGTTGTGTTACGGGTATAGATCAGTTCTATGTGTTGTACTTCTGTCCTGTTACAGGTATAAACTGGTTTCCAATCACTTATACCAGTACAAATGTAGGGTGCCTATACACATGCAGCGAGGCTGCTCTGGCACCCTGTAATTATAGTGTGCTGGAGTCAGCTTGATTAATTGAATCTGCTGGAGCATGGTAATTACTGCATTCCAGCAGACTCCAGCATCATGTGTATAGCTTCCACACTGAAAAATGATGGTAAGATGCTTCAAAGTTTCTTCAGCAAGCTTTAGTTAGTGCTCCCACAGCCATTTTTCAGCATGGGGAAGCTGATACACATGATGCTCCAGGTACTTTAATAAGAGCAGCAGAGCCACTCTAGTTAAAAGTGCCCCCCAGCCCCCTACTCCCCGAACAGGTGCATAAACACCCATAATGTCTGTACCTGGCCCTAGAGCATTAAAAAGAAAGACCAAAAGTTATGTGACTATACAAACAAGTCACAGTATACATGTACATTCTATGTATAGCATAAGCATAGAAGAAACCTAGGAAAATGCTGTGGGCTGTCTTTTACTTTTATTTAATTATTCAGTACCAGAGGAACTATTTTACAAAGAAAGATAGGTTTATATTTCCCATTAAAACTTAAGAAGTGCATGAAATATTGTACCTAATAAAAATTGTCCTTATAATATTACTTTTTCCCAGCACCAGCTTCTTAACCACAGGAAAAAAAAAAATCTACCTTGACACTCTTCTTCTCATCTGATCCTTCTGTCATGAGATAAGCTTTATCACCATCTGTCCCTTCTACACTGAGAAAGCAGTTAGTTGTGTGTCCAATCCCACTAGGAAGTACCTTATCCCACAACATTGCATTAATGACCGAACTCTTTCCACTGCTTGTTCTAGAAGGAAATAACATAAGAGCATTTAAAGTGGGCTTAACAAATCACAGAATACCTTCGCTTGAGACTATTTGCCCTACATAACCTAAGCAGACCTGGATTTTATGCAATTGTTCTGCATGGCTCACCCTTGTTCCCACAAAGGCTAGCTTGCAGGAATGTCCCATACAACCAGGTCTACTCTTGAAAAAAAAAAAGTTGATACAGCTATACCAACCAGCCCTCCTAGGACAGGCATAGACTACCAGTGCAAAAAGCACTTGTTGCTAGTATGCCTAGCACTTCTTGCTAGTATGTTTTTTCAACCTTTTCCCCAACAAAGGGGAAAAAAAAAAAAAATCACATTCCTAACCAATATTGTTCCTAAGACTGTACTGTCTTTAAGACAGAGGCCATCTTTACCTTTGTCTGTTCTGTGGTTATCATAATGGAGGTTCAAGCAATTTTGAGAGGTATCTGGGGACTACCCTAATATAAATCAGCACTGTGGTAATGTTTGATTCCTTTTCAAAAATGAAATTTCCATTTAAAAAAACCCAAAACTTCACAATCAAATAAGACAACTCACATGTCAGATAACTTTTTCAACTCAACAAAGATTTCCACAATAAAACATGCAAACTTTTTTTAAAAAAAAAGAACATAAAATATATTTCTCTTGCACCGATTCCAATTCATTGCAATATGAAACCCTTTATTTTACATTCCAGTATTTAGCTCCAATCTCATTTTGGATGAAAAACTCAGTGATGCAGACATTTTTGGTTCATTTGGCTAACAGAGGTGTTTACTAACTCAATGCACTAAAGAGATTCAAAGTTCATTCTAAGTTATGTTCTACTGTACCAGCCTTTCACTTTTCACGCAAGGATTTGAGGCCTAGCTTTTCTGTAACAGAAGGAATCTAGTATAAAGTGAACTCATATACTAAACAGTTATATTTTTAGAACTGTACCATCTAAGAGAGCTATTTTAATACTCCATGTGCAGTCACTTGCGAATCTGAATAAATTCTGAAAACATTAGGCTTGTTTTAAATGCAGCACCGGGTTAAAGTTTAACTATCTCTAACCCTCTGCAACTGTGACTGTAACTGTAACTGTGTCTTTATCTGGGAGCATATCTTAATATTTTTAAAAACTTTTTGTGCAATGAAATTTCAGGACCTAAAATACCAGTAGACAAAAAAAAAAAGGAGAGCTGTTTGTTTTATGCATTTCTTTCCAGTTACCAAGGTATCTTGGCAAAAACAGGAAGGACTATCTAATTAAACATGTCTTTAATGCATGAAATTATTTTAAGTTTATACCCAGATTCCAGGAAAGGGGTCATCTCCACACGCTTAACCAAGCACAGTACTCTGCAGATTTCAACAGGATTTCTTAAAAGACACAAAGCTAATCATATACACAAGTGTTTGTAAAAATCAGAACCTTAGTTTGTCCTTCACCATTTAAGGAGGATTTTACTGTTTTATATTTCACTTTGCATATTGAGCACAAATTGACTTAAAAGCGCCAAGTGTATTTGTGTTCAATTAGTTTCTAGTACTTTTGCACTGCCATTATGCTCTAACATTTGGTCTGCACACATTCAGGAAACATATTTAAATCCTAATGAAACCTTCCCTTCAAAACTTACAAAAAGCTTCAAAATAATTCTATTCGGTTTCTGGCTGTATGTATGTAAAGTGTAAGCGTGTAAATGTATGTAAGGATCTAAAGCATCTAAAAAGTAAAGTTCAGAAGACCACCAGGACTAAAAAGCATTTTCCAACACCCTGAAAATGCAATTTTTAGGACAGAAAATGTGTATCAAGAATATTCAAACAGCATTTTTCACCATATTTTGAAAACATGAAGTATGTAGGCAAGAAATTATAACACTTAGTTCTAGGAGACAACAATAAAAATTATAACTAACTCTTTTTCTACTGCAATGTAGGAAGGTGGGAAATACGCAGGTTGGTAATTTTATCTGCATGTGTGTAGGTCAAGTACTAGTTTAGTGTTACAGCAAAAAGCAATCATTACAGTGGAGTCGCATCTTATGCGGGGGTTAGGTTCTAAAGTCAGTGAGTGCGTAAGGCGAAAATCGCATATAGTTAAAATTACAGAGAGCGAATCGTAGACAAAGTCATTAGCTCTGGTTCAGCTCAAGAAGTTGATTGCATAGGCTCATCTGCTGCTGGTTGTTTTTTCTTGAAAAACATAGTGATCGGCAACTGTTGCTGTTGTCTCTTGAGCTGCTCAAACATTTCTGGGTACAGTCTCAAATCGTCTGTAATACTACATGCGATTTTGAGACTTCATTCCATAGAGGGACCGTATTCAGAAATTAAATCATTCAAGCGTTTCACTGCTTGGAACACTTCAGCAAATTTATGAAGATTCCAGCTTGCTGGTTCTTCTAAATACGAATCTTTAAACACTAGAATCACACTCACTGTGGCAAGATGCTCACATTATGAGAGGCATGCGGGAACTGAGACCGACTGAGGGAACAGCAGATTCACTTCTCCCATCTCACGCTCACTCTGGGGCATACACTCATTGAGTGGACTGGCAGGCGGAATTGCCCACACTATTTTTCTCTCTCTTTTTTTTTTTTTTGCCGAGTGTGTATAGTTGAATTTGTGCAAGTTAAACGCGCGTATGATGCAACTCCACTGTACTAAGTTGATATTAACTACTTTTTAACTCCAACACTTCTTTAAAAAAATCCTCAAACTAAACCTGTGTCCTTTTTTTTTTTTTTTAATCCCCATTGATTGTGTGTGGAGACGTTCAACAACCAAACATTTATTTTTCAAGGCTATATTCATTTAACACAAACCAAGACCTTAAAAACAAACAAGGAGTCTAAAAAGTAAAAAGTACACCACCAATTTAAAAAAACTATGGATAGAAGATGCTGGCAATTTCAAACATGCTCTTGAGCAGATCTACTACTTGACTAAGGAAATGCCCTACTTAAAGATTCGCAGCACTAACAAATCATCTCACTGAATTTTGCCTTTGGAGAAAGCACGTGACCTAATGTAGACAAATAAGCTTATATCACAGACCATGATAGCATCAAAACGAAGATTCAGCAGTAAACAGGCAAGAATTAACATATCTTGACATTATGCTGTGAAGACATCAACATGTGACATTGCACAAAATCCCAGGATAAGTAAACTGCAGCTGGACGCCAAGTCCAAAAAGGAAAAAAAAAAAATTAATTTTGTTAAATGAAATAATTACCTGCCAAAAAATGCCACTTTCATGTGTCTCCGTGAAAGCACCTCACCAATGACTGCCAATTTGCTTTTATATGCCTGTATTTTTTCTAGTTCATCTTCAGTTGCCACATTTTTGAGTTCTGGATTCCTGTATGTTGCTATTCAAAAAAAGAAAAATATGTCTATAAAAGGAGTCATGTGAATAGTTTACTTTATTAAAGGATTGGAGAGCCTTGGAGTGTATTTGTAAGACGAGTATAAATTGCTTCTGATATCAGCCACTTATTTGACAGGTCCAGGCAGGCACTGCTAAAAAACCTTGACACTGATTTTGTAGAAGCATCTAGAACAGGGGTGGCCAAACCTGTGGCACGAATGCCACAAGTGGCAAAGCCTGTCTGTGTGGCACGTGGCAAATCAAAGAGGGGATAGGCAACACAGCAGCAGATAGAGTTAGGAGCAGAAGACAGGCAGAAAGCAGACGAGACCAGGCAAGCAAAAAGAGCAGAAGGCAAAGCAGCAGATTGGGCAGAGGAAGAGGATCAGCGTAGTAAAGAGGAAGCTGTGGGGCTACTTTGTGGCAAGTTTGCCAAAATATTGACCACCACTGATCTAGAGCATTGTTATACCTGCTATGACTTAGCTAGAACATCAGACTTTAGGAACTGGAACACACCGTGAACACCACAGTATCATAGAAAATAGGGTTTGGAAGGGACCTCAGGAGGTCACATCTAGTCCAACCTTCTGCTCAAAGCAGGACCAGCCCCAACTAGATCATCTCAGAAAAAGTTTTGTATAGCCAAGTCTAAAAAATGTTAAGATTTAATTTACTAGCACATGAAGTTTAATTTACTAGCTCATTGGTTTCACTTAGCTCCTACAAGAGGTCCCTGTTGCTTTCAGAAAGCAGAGTCAAACCCCTGTCCCTAAACTCCACTGCTGTCAGGATGTGCCTTCACTTCGGAGTCAAAACAGGTCTAACCTAGCGCTGGACTCAGCCCTCTACAAATCTTTTTATGCCAACTGTGGAAAACCTGGTCTTTCTTTTTGGATGCAAGTGGGAAATTGCAGGAAAGTAAGCAGACCTATGGGCACTCAAGTAGTTTCCCTTTCACCACATTTAAGAGCAAGGAGGTTACCACTCTACGAGAAAGCCACACTCGTGTTTTGTTATGACCAAGGTCAGAGGTTCTTGTATGCAGACCAGACGGGAGCCAAATAATAGCATCGGCTGACTGCAGTGAAGACGTACCACAGCGTTGGGCAACACAAGTCTCTTGAAAGTCAACAAGAGTCAGCAGTACTCAAAATTTCTGAAAATCAATCAACTGCTCTATAGGTGCCTGCCTTTAGTTCAGAGCAGGATTGAGTCTGTGCTCTTATTTGTGCAGCAGCCCGCTGTGAATGCTTGGCAGATAACCAGTAAAGGATCATGCATCCAAGGAGCCCAGATGCACGCCTTGCTGGGGTTATTTGCCCAGAGCAGGGGGCTGGCCCCGATGACCTCACGAGGTCCCTCCCAGTCCTAAACTTCTGTGAATCAGTAAACAAGCAATTTGCCGAAGGTCAGTCCAAAATCAAGCAGAGCAGAAAATAAAACCCAGCTGCATCTAGCGCTCCAGGGTCATATCATACTGCCTGCCTCCACAATACACTCCCTATGATGCCGACTAACTTGTAGTTGCTATTTATACACCGGCGGACACAACGCTGTGAGGCGATACCCAAGGACACCGAAAAAAGGCAGGGGCTCTGTCCAACGCAGAACAATTACCTTCCACAAAACTCGCTCCTTCGGTGACATAATCCAACAGCTGGTCAAAGATTGCAGCGATCGCCTTTTTAGCCAGGACAAAGTGCTTCAGCGGGGAGGCCGCAGTTTCTGCCATGATGGAGCTATGAGGAGAAGTATAAAAGAGGCTGAAACACTTCTCGTGCCGACGGTCACCAAAATCTGGGCACTTTTCACGGTACGGCATTGGCCCTGCTCCTGCTCGGGCTGCCCTGAGGAGTGCAACGCGCTTTCTGGCCCAAATACCAAAGGGCAGAGGAAAAGAGAAAAAAGAAAAAAAAGAACCAGGGAAACTTTCAAGGCAGCTTTTTATAGTGTGCTCGGCACCAGGCCTGGGCTGCCCTGGACTAGGCAGGGAGGAAACGGTCACGCCGGGGTGTCAGGCCCTGACAGGGCTCCTCCGAGCCCGCCCACGGGAAGGCCCCGACCACGAGCCCGGTACCTGGCGCGGCCCACCCCCCGAGCTCACCCGTCACCCAGCAACCGCCGCGCGCACAGCGCCACCGTAGCTCCCCCTCACCGGGTCCGGGCAAGGCAGACATCACTTCCGTTTCCGCCCCCCATGTTTCCTGAGGCCTCCCACAACCGGAAGTGGGCAGCGCCGGAAGTGCGCTCGCCGCCATGTGCAAGGGGGCGGGGGGAAATCAGTGAAGGACAGTCGCCGCGCCGTCAGCGCCATCTTTACTAAGGGCGCAGCGGGAGATGGAGGCATCCCCTCGGTGTTCAAAATGGAGGCTGGGCGGCCTCTCCCCCGGGCTCGTGGTGTCGCTGCGGCCCGGGGCCCAAAGAGCTGGGGTGGTATTTAAGGTGCTACTCCCCCTCCCCCAGGGCCTGGAGCAGCTGGGGTGTCACTCCCGGACCAACACACCCACCCCGACCTACAGATGCTTCCTCACCTGGACAAAGGGGTTTTTCAACCCAAAAGCTTGCCAAGAAAAACTTTTCCGACTTGACGTTGATCTAATAGAAGATACTGGATTTTTCACCCAAAGACCCTTGTCTGCCATCATCCCCCCACTGCCCTCAGACAAGCCAGGCCCCAGCTGGGCCTGGCCCTTGCCCTGCTCCTGCCTGCGGGGTTGGAGAGCACCCAGCTGTTTTTGCTAGGAAGATGCTGTCATCACTGGCCTTGTAGATAACTGAAGCCAATAGAGGGCTACGTGCAGCGTATTTTGTGTGAATCATTCAGCCTCCTGGGGCTGCACGTGCTCGGGTACTGTGCTCGCCCGCGCCCCGCACACGGGCCCACCTGCCCTGCATGTGCAGCCAGCCAACCTGTCTGCCATTGCCTTGCACTGACAGCTTGTGCCAAGTTGCTCGTCGTCGCTTTCGCGATGTGGTTTCGCCTCCGCGTATAACTTTGCTTTAATAGTCGATTGTGTTTTTTAAGGCGTCCAGATTCCCCAGTGATCCAAGTAGCCTTAAAAAATGTTTCTATTTCCACCTCTTCCGTAAGGAGGCAGAAGTCTGTGACCCAAGATAGGAATGACCACACGATTACACCGACACATAATTGCCAGCCTTTCTTTTTATAGACCTCTACATGAGCATAAACTCTGTCTGTTTCTTGCTTCTTAAATTCTTTGAAGCAAGGAGTATGTTTGTGCTCCGTTTGTCCAGTGCCCAGGACAAGAAAGTTCTGGTTTATGACCAAACTTCACGGGCACTATAGTAAGACAAACAACAAATTTAGTATGTTATTAAAAAAACCCAACAACAAACCACCTGGTGAATCAATCATCAGTTGTTTTCTGCATACATTTTCATGAAATTAGCAGCCTTTTAGTTCTGGCTATTTTCTGCAGTTCCTTAGAACATTAAAGGCAATAGTTAAAGAGCCTGTTTGATGGTTATTTTTACACAAAAATAAAGCAGAATGATTCATGTGCCAGAAAAGGGAAAAGGTTTTTTTGCAACCTAAAAGTCCAGTTAAAACAGTTTCTGTATGCACACAATAAAGCAGAGATGAAGGATGTCTGCCACAGTCCTACAATCAGATCCATGTGGACAAAGAATTACAAAGCCCATGGATTCGGCTGCAGGTCTACTTTAGATGCACGTGCAATTGCAGTAACACCAGTTACAAAAGCATGGTTTTTCTTTCATTTCTTTACCTGCCAGTGCCCTTCTGTAGACAGTTATACGGGTGTAAATAAGTATTTTTTCAGGTGTAGTTTGCTTTGCTCTGGTAACCTGCATAAGTTACACCTGCAAAATCACTTTTGCCAGTATAAATTACATCTACTCTAGGAGGGCTTAAGAGTTTAGCTATGCCAGTGAACTGTATTAGTAAACCGACTCTATTTTAGACCGGTTTTTATAATTTTGTCAATCAAAAAATAAATCAGGAAGCCAATGTAAACCAATTTGTTTTTCCAATAATTATTTCACTGTGCATCTTTCATAAGATGCTAGGTTGATTAGCTTTGTATTTTTTTTCCAGCTAAAAAGAAGATAAATCCCTTCTAGCTGCCATTTCCCCAGTCCACCCGCTATCTAAATGTTAACAACAAACAGCATATCCTCATTGAAGTCTGCGTGCAGTAAGCCTGTTTTGTACTGTATTTCATTCCACCTTAAATTTCTAGTCTTTCAAGCTCCCATTCTTTCTATCTTACAGGGAAAGCTGAAAGGGCAAACAGTAAGTAAACAATGTAAAATCAGTCACGCGTTTGGATTCCTGCATATTATCAGTACCGGTCATAATTTAATCAGAGTCAGCCATTCACAAGAATGACAAGTGCTCAGGGACCCAAGACCACAGACAGGCCTTCACATTTTATAGGACACAGTAAGAACAATCACAGACTTAATACAAATCAACACAGTTCACAGGGTGTTTATGGAAAGCACGCTCAGTGACTCCAGTTTCCCACTCACAGTTTTAGCAAGAGTCTTGCAATAATTAGTGTTCTTCTTTGTTAAAATTCCAAGTCCTGGAGTTATGAAAATCTCAGCTTTGATTAAAAAAATAAAGTTTCTAGCCCCTCTGTTATAGACTGAAGCTGAAAAACACAACCCACATGTGACCTAGGGATTCAAAAACTAGAAGATAAAATAATAAGGTTTTTTTTTTTTCTTTTAAAAACGCTACTCATGATTTTTGAACATCTGTGGCTGGGATGTTGTGTTCAAACACAAACACATCCCGGAAGACTCCATCTAGTGGCCAGGCAGTCACATCACAAGTCACAACTCCAGTATTTCACAAATAGCTCCATAATTCCCTTTGTACTCCATGGCAGTGATTCTCAACCTTTCTAGACTGAAGGCTCCCCTCGTTAAGCTCAGGACACCCCTTGGAAAATGCCAGCTCTTGGCTTAACTCATTTTTTGACTACAGAAAAAATAATAGAGCAATTCTTTTGTTTCAATAAACTCAGAAATACCACAAGCCAGAATGTTTTTAAACCCTGCATTTCTTTTTCAAACCTCTGGGTTTGTATCTTGTGAATCATGATTATACACCTAACAGTGCCACCATTATATAGCACTGTGCAGCACTCTTGAAATGATTTCAAGGTACACCAGGGTGCCATGGCATCCCGGTTGAAAAATCACTACTCTAAGGAATCATGTACCCAGACCACATTTGAACTGTTTTGGTAGCTTTCTGTGTATATAGTGGATTTCAGTCTCCAGAGCTACCAAACCAACTGCTTTTATGAGCTTTAAATTGACTTAACAACTTAAATGTGCTCTGCAGAACTCTGGGCTCTCTCTTCTTGATATATTTCATATCATCAACACTGAACATCTCCATTTTAATCCATGACTATCTTGCTGACAAAATAAAGCTCCAGCTATATTCCCTTTCAGCAGAAATTGAGCTATTTATACATTCTAAAATATACTGAGAATAGAGTCAAGTATTTATTCTCTTGCATATAAAATTACAACTAACAAAATCTTGGAAGTGATTATTTTATGTAGTACCTCATCACTGTGATACTGAAATGTTTCACAGTAAATCGGTATGTTTTGTCTCCATTCTACAGATTAGGAACTTGTACATAAAAAGCAACTCTGGAACTTGCCCCAAAGCCCTAGGAAAAATCACCCGGGAGCCAGGATTCAAATCTAAAGTTTGTCCCATTTCAGTACTTTATCCACTACTAAACCCCTTCTCTTAAATGGGGCATGATAATCACAGTACAAACATGCCTATTCTCCCTCACCACCAGCAAGCCAGTTTCCCACCCTCATTTTCCTCCTATATCCAGCTCCTTTCCGGAACTCATCAGTGTACCTAGCTGTAAAAGGAGGTAATACTAGTAATAACTGACAAGCACCCTTTCTCTCTTTCCAACTCCATCTGCAAGCATGAATTAATTTCCCAAATGTGAACAGAACCCAAATTCTTATATTCTCTTTATCCTACTACTACCAGGCCAGCCAGGATGGAGTGACCAGGTAATCCGTGAGAAAAAAATCACTGTGGTATAACAATGACTTACAGTAATCCCATTATAAATGTAAAATAGGATTTTCTGGGTAACAGCAGTCAAAATCATTTTAACAGCCTTTGAATGTAGAGCGTGTAAGGTGGAAAGATGAGCAAATATACCTTCTGCAAGGCTAGCTGGTAGGTTGTTTATTATTAAGAATAGCATATGCTACCCAGCTCAAAATAGCTTCTATA
Source organism: Crocodylus porosus (assembly GCF_001723895.1). Taxonomy (NCBI): domain Eukaryota; kingdom Metazoa; phylum Chordata; order Crocodylia; family Crocodylidae; genus Crocodylus; species Crocodylus porosus. The sequence goes on along the minus strand of NW_017728910.1, from coordinate 19,200,380 downwards.
ACTGTTTCCAGAATGAAAAGAATTTGAGGCAAAAAAGGATTTCCGTAGGCTGTACAGGACCAAATTTTATCTTTAGCTTTATGAATTCAGTACACAGAACTTTAACATTTTGTGCTGAGCTATTAACACAAATCTCATTCTCATAGCTCCACAGAAATACTTGCACATGAATTATGTTTATACAAAGCTTATACTGGACAATTTCATACATTACAACTTTACAGTCAATACAGACAAATGTAAACTCCTACTTACTTACTGGCTATTTCACCTTTATAGCTATCAGAATCTAAACACCTCTTATTTTAGGTCTAAAGGTTGGTCAGTCAGAAATCTGGCAAAGAAACAGCACCTTACGAATACACACTCCTTTTTAAAGAAGATAGCATGAACTGGGCAGTATCCAATCTGAACAGGTGGGTGAAAAGTCTGGAAAAGGATTACAATTATTTTAATTTATTATACACTGCACTAGACACTTGGACATGCACATGGGAAAGAAAGTTTAAAATTCATGGGATGAGAATAAGGCATATTACCTTAGCCCTTAGTCATGTAATGCTAACCATAGAGGTAAAGGTAATTATGGCTCAGTCTTGCTCTGAATGAGGTCAGGGACATACCCCATTTCACTGACAGCTGAATTAGGCCCCTTGTACCTACAAAGATCACACCTCTGGGTACATTCTTAGCTGGATCCCTAAAGCAACTTCCCTCAACACATCTCCACATAGGTGACACCTGTCAATAGGTGACATCTCAAAGAAAAGGAAACTATAGAAAATAATAAAAAGATGCATTAAAAATTTGGAGGCCTGCAGCAGATGGCAGGAAATTGTCACATTTGTCAGGGGACCGAGATGGCTATTGTACAGTTGCACTGTTCAATAAGTTCAGCTGGGGACTGAACAATTGGATGGGGGGTGCTAACAGAGTATGGGTAGTACAACACGCAAGACAGGTCACATTTAGGGACTTATAGTGTAGGGAGTGGGAGGACTTGGCAGTGAGAAGGCAGCAGGAGTGAACATGGAATTATAGACTGGTGAAAAGGATTGCTAGGAGTATCTGCCAAAATGCCATTTTTGGAGCATGCTTGTCTCCAGCAGTCGGTGCAATTTGCTGACGATGAATATACTCACCTGGCTGCCATAAAGTCAGCTGGGGCTTCCAGTTGAAAACAAAACAGCCCTGCTTGCTAAAGAATAATATGAACGATGTTTAACGTGTAAAAATAGAAGTTAGTTTTCTCACCGATTTTTCTAACCTAGACAAAACCCATCTTCCCCTTCATGTCAAATACAAGTGCCACTGAATGTTATCAGATAGGATGGCCCTTTAAATTGCTCCCCTAATGACTGAACAATCACATTATACTTGTGGTTATTTCCTGCCAGTCTAAAATTCCCAACATCAAGTATACGAGTAATTAAAAATTAGCCACTGTGGAATCTCTATGAAAACTATATTTAATATCACATTATAATGACCCACTGGAAATTACATTAATTCTAATAAGTTGATAGCAATGCAAAATAAAACCATCATGATGTTTCATGTATCTGAAGGTGACTTAGAAGATCTTTTTCATTTCCAAACCTCATTAAGCAATCAGTGCATTTGTGAGGCAAGTCTGCCGAATGCCTGAAATCTAAATGAGTTTTAAGGTCTTGGATCTGCCCCGTCGAATATTCACAGTACTGACACAAATAAATCCCTTCAGATAAATGAGAATTTAAATGCTTGCAGTACTCCAACATACCTGAAAAGCCTTTTCCACATTCATCACAAACATGGGGGTATATTTTGGTGTGTTCAATAGCTACATGCCTGTTGACATTTGTATGCAGCCTACTCCTAAAACCACATACTTGGCATACAAAAAAGTTCTTGCACTTATCAAAGCTAATTTTGTTTATGAGGCTGTATTGTCCACGCTCCTTGTTGTTATAGTTATCACTTAGCTCAATTAACCTACATGCATGCTCATTTACCACATGGCTGTGCAAGTCTTCTGGATCATTGGTTTCATGTTCACAAAACTGACACAGATACTGTTCATCACAGCTGTGTTCCTGGAAGTGCAGATACAGCTCGCTGCTTGAAGAGAACTGCACGTCACACTGCTCACACCAATAAAGGTGATCATTGAAATGCGTATCTGCTATGTGCTGACTGAGGTTCTCAAATATCACTGTTTTGTAGTCACAGTATTTACATATGTAGGGGTCTTCCTCATGTATTTTGACATGCTCAATCAGCAGCACTTTGCTAGAGAAACTCTCTTTACATACTCTACAAACATTTGTGTCTGTGCATGTCTTGTGTTTCAGGATCATATGCTGTTTTAAATCAGAAAAGTACTTGCTATTAAACTCACACAGCTCACACTTGTACAGGCCACTGCTGTTGGCTCGTAATAAAGGCCACTTCTGTTGAGCAGTGATATTCAAAGCCTGGTTCTTCTCAAACAGTTTGCAGCTTTCAACAGGTATTTCCTCAATGTCTTCAGCTTCTAGCTTTTCAGGTGAAATGGTTTGTGTCTCTATATCATGAACTTCTATAGCATTAACTTCTGTAGTAGAAATTTCTACTGTTTGAATATCAAGGGGTTTCTCCTCTTCAGTTGGGCTGTCACTGAATATAAGAGACTCGCACATATCTTTACAGAGTCCATTAGCAGCTTTTTCTACAAGAAGGAAGATACAATTTACAGATTAAAAAGACCATGAGCTATTGCTGGGTTGGCCCATTGGTTTTCAGCCCTTTGTAGCAATTCACAAATACAAATAAGGTATTATTTTCCTCTAGCCCTGAAAGTTTAATAGGGATATCAGATAAACACCATTAAGATTTACCTCAGTTTATCTGTCTATAGGTTCAACACTTCTATCATTGCAATCATTGCAGAAACAAAAAAAGCTAGTTGCACTGAAAGCCCCCAGCTTTACAATAAGCTTTCCAATGCCCACGACATGTAGTGTTTTTGTAAATGCACTTTTATATTTACCTTTCTTCCTTGAATCTATAAAATGCAACCCCATGATACTGGACTGGGTCCCACTCCACTGTGATGTCCCAGCATGTACTGGGCTGCCATCATCATCTGTATCATGGTTCTGTGCTGGACCATGGTATCTTCCTATGAGGATATAGTAAGTTCTTTTCAGTATTCAGCTTCAACTTCTCTACCAACATGTCTTTAAAATAACTTTAGATCTTGTGGTGCTAGAGTCGAACCACCAAGTTACACAACCAAAACAGCCTTCATTTGCTTAAAGACAGGTGCTTCATGATGACGTGAGGCTGCTCAAACCAAGCCTGAGCATGCTGTTCTGCAACTCAGCAGTCCCTGTAAGCTTGCTCCCATGGGCTTGGGAGAGGGCAGAAGCAATTAGCTCTGTCTGAATCCTGATCCCAAGTCGCATTATATTTCTTTGCTAGCCCTCAGGAAAAGATCAGCCTTCAGTATTCAAAACCAAATACAAGCATGCCCACTGCTAATATTATCCAGTAATAAAACAGAGCATTATTCTCTAGGTTTGAAAATGAAGTATTTTAACTGATCAGCATTAAGAAAAAGAAAACCAGTGCCAATGATGGTAACCTGTATTTGTTTCAGAGCTGTTAACCTTCAAAATAAAGGTGGCACAAGTTTTTGCCACTTAATAATAGCAGCAGACCTAGGCTCCTCATAAAAATGAAAAGTTAATAATCCTTTAATAGGGCAAATTCTGTTATCCAAAGTTAAAACAATCTTAAAAGCAGCTGGCTCCCATATACGATTGTGGTTTCCCTGTCTTCTGATATAAACTACACTGTTCTTTTCTATACATGCTTCCACTAAATCTCTCTTAACTGAGCTTCTAGTTATTTATTCTACAATTCCATAATCCCCTTCTTTGTATACGAATTATGGATGAAAACCTATCCTAGAGACAACCACAATACAATGATTCTCTGGAAATAAATCCAAACTGAAGTCAACCAACAGGTTCAAAAGGTTTCCCTCAATTTAGAAACAAATATTAACAGCAGAACGGCTGACTACGTTGAAAAATCTCTAAAAAAAAGTCCTTAGAGGACATTTTAGCTTTTCTAATTTTGAAGTAGAACATATATTCTGAAAGTTTCCAAATGTATGATCCCTCCCCCTTTATCAATTCCTTTATTAGAATGCTCCAATGAAACATGTAGAGTTTCACTGTTAATCTTATTAAGAGAAAAAAAAGTAGTAAAATTTTTCACATTCATGCTCTCCCATGCTTCAAGGATTACATTTAGCAGTATACTCCCATAAAAAAAATGCTTTTTGTTCTCTGGAAGTCTAAATAAAACAATTTAAGGAAGCATCTGACAAAGCACCCTGTTTGATCTGAATCCTTGATTTGTTTACATCATTTTGATACTATTTAACCAACATTTTAAAATGCTGAGGTCTGCAGTTGTAAATATTGTGAACTCTTGGGCTCTACCATTTTTGAGTTTTATAATAAAATGACTTAATAACCTTGCAGACTGTTAAATACACACATTGACGAGCTAACACATGAACTGCACTGCATCACTCCCTTCCTGGGCAGAATTTTGATAGTCTTACATAGGTGTTAACACTGTAATCTTACCTCTGTTTTCAGAAAATTTTATGTCTGGCTGCTTCATAGAACAGACACTGTAACAGTGATCAGAAAAAATCCCACTGTTGTCTATGTATTTATTTACACCTGAAGAATCTAAACAGAAAAAGCAAAAAGTATTCAGATCAACCAGCTGAACTACCAACATGCATACTTTTAAAACAATACACAAAGGCTACCTCTGTGGTCACAGTTGTGTCATGGGAATTATCAGCACCTGTTAAGACTGTGGATGGCCCCTGATTCTGAAATAGTTGGCATCGAAATCATGGTTTCCATCTTCAAAACAGCTGCCCTGATATTAAAGGGAGAGTTTTCAAACATACGCGCAGTGTTAGTCCAACCACTGAAGCCAGTAGGAAGGAAACTACTGAGCACAGTAGATGCTGAACTGCAATCTCTCTGTGTGCCTTTGTACAGATGGGGAAATCAAGATTAAACAACTTGTTCCATGCCACAAAGTGAGCAGGGAACAGCAATCAGCCTTTAGATATGCCAGTGGCCTTAAATGGCTCAACACCAGAGGGCCACTTACTGAGTTTTGGCAAGTCATTGAGGGCCACGTGGCAGGCAGCCCAGGGCAGATTAATATTAATTTTCTAAATTATTTAGGGGCCCTGCAGACGAGATAGAATGGCCTGGCGGGCCGCATCCAGCCCCCAGGCTGCATTTTGTCCACCCCTGCTCAACACCAGAGTACGAGAGCGGAGATTAAGTTGAGAAGGAGGCATGCTAATGCGCCTCTGAGCTCGTAAGACTTTCACAAGACTCATTTGTTCATTTTTCAGAAAGCAGCAGTCTATTTCTGAAGACGAGCCCCATGCACTGAAACGTGAACACAGTTCAAGCTCCCGACTGACCTGAGTACCGTGAAGGATGCAAAGTCTTTCTTTTCCTTTTTTTAGGGTGTTCGTTCATTTTGCTTCTGTCTAAATCCATTACAACCAGTTAAAAGCAACAGCATCCAAGAAGTGGTAAAACACCTTGTTTGTAGTCAAGCAGCAGCACCTAAAGATCAATAATTAGTCAGTATTTCAGCCAGGTACAGCGGCAGTTGCTAAACAAGTAAATTCCTCACCAGTCTATGCCCTGGCACAGCACATACATGATTTGATACCAAAAAGGTTTCAAAAGCAACTAAAGCATTTTAAAGACACCCTTAAACAATCATTTTCTGCCTCCACCTTTGCAATAAAACCGACCGCTAGGCACGCACGAACACAATGACCGGGTTTCAGGGAGAAAGCTAACAACCCCCTCCCTAAAAAACAGCACTTGGAAGTCGTGCTCAACCTACCGACACAGGACGCATAGCCTCTCTCAAGCAGCTGCCTGCCACCTTGCCTTGCACATCACAGGGGGGGCACAGCGCACAGGGCGCTTCTCCAGGACCCCGGCTGGGCAAGACTATCCCGAACCCGCCACCAGGCCCCTACAACAGCAGTCGAGTGACACGGGGACGATGGCTTTCGAGCCCCCTGCAAACGCCAGGCCGCGCGCGTGGTGTCACAGCTTCCCGAGGCGGAGACCCTTCATGTGGCAGCCAGCAGGCCCCTGCGGGCGAGGGCCCGCTCGACCAGGCGATGAGCGGCTGGCGGCCCAGGCAGAGCTCCCCGGCGCGGCAGGCCGCAGGGCCCGGGGCTGCGCTGAGCCCCGCGGCCGCGGGAGAAGCCGCTGGACACGGAGGAGGTCGGAAGGGCCCCGCGCTCAGCTCAGCTCACCTCACCTCACCTCACGTCCGCTCCACCTCCACCTCCAGCTCCAGCTCCAGGCCACGGCCCAGCCTCCGCGTCCGGCGCCCGCGGGAAGGGGCGGGGCGGGCGCGGGCGGCCCCTGGCGGCCACACAGCGGAGCTTCCTCGGGCGGGGCGTCGCCATGGCAACCCGCCCTGGGTAGCTCCCCGGGAACGCCCCACCGCCATAGCAACCCTGGAAGCAGAGCACCCTAGAAACCGCCCGCGAGCACCAACAACGTTTCTCTTCCCCGCTCTATTATCCCCTCTCTCCCTTTTCGTCTGCTGTTCAAGGGGCATAATGGAAAAGCAAAGGCAACAAGGATTTTTTTTTATTCATTTATTTTACTGAAAAGCAGCATGTTTCGGCGCCTCTTTCCCATGCGGGAGAAAAGACCATTTCTCTGCCTCCCCCTCATATGCACATGCCACGCACACGCACACGCACACTGTCTGACCTCCCATCTCGCACAAACCACAGAATTGCACCAACGTAATGCCTACATCCCGGTAACCCAGACCTGCTCTTTTAGAGAGACCCAGCTTTGATTTACCACCTTTGGGTAACAGGATTCATCACATGCGTAGATTTGCCCCTGCCGCCCCTAAGTACAAGTAGCTCCCTACTCTGTATTTCGACTCTGATTCTGTTCCACTTTTGTTTCCACTCATTATGTTGGCTTGGAAAGCACAAATTTAGCAGCATTCAGGGCTGGGCAGCTTATCTGATTTGATTTTGATGAGGTGCATAGGCCCTAATGCAACAATGATACCTAGATTGCGTCATCGTCATCACATGGTAAGGGCTCTCAGATCTTGCACTGGATTTGAACTGATGCCAGCCTAAGAGCTCCATAGTAAATCTTACTTCGCTGAGCTATACAGTACCTTTAAGCAAGGACTTTTACAGCAAGACCATGTTACGGGACACCTGATTAGTAACTGCCAAGTAAAAGCTTATCTTGCAATATGCTAAATAAAAAGTGAACATATCCAGAACTGGTTGTGCACATGAAAGAAAATCTACACTCGCACTGCATAAAGATCAAAAGAAAAAAATAAACAGGATTATTCTTCTGTAATTAAAAAAAAAAAATACGTGGTTCCAGAGTATGAAAAAAAAATACAGATCTTAGGTAAGCCTCATTATAGCAAATATCAATTATGGAAGTGTGGGTTAGTTGATTCTACCATTTATCCTGTGTCATCTGTTTGCTGGGCGCACAACCTAGCAGAGAGGCCTACAGTATGGAAACAATCTACTGGGAAAGAAATGGCAGCAATAGAAACAAAAATTGCAGTCTTTTTACTGCTAAACTAGGCCCAAGAGTGAAGTGCACTGGCTTGAGGAGGTTAGCTAGGTTGGTTCCAAGATGCGTTTATTCGCAAAGCACCCACCAGAACATCTGATGAGATTCAAATCTGCCCTCCTCCAGCAGAACACTGTTAAGAGATTAATTCCAGTTTTGTCACCAAGAGTCACGATAGTTCAAGGGAGGTGCAGCAGGGAGATCTGTTTTGATGTGCAGTCATTGCAACTGCATAAGAATATAAAAATGTAAGTGCCATATTAAGTCAGGCCAAGCGCCACCGGCCCTACACGCACCGCACGGGCGATTGATCGTCAAGCAACGCTCAGACAGGCGTAGCCCCAGGAGGAACAGGGCGGCTGGCCCGTGCTGAGGCGGCATCTAGCCAAGTATCCTGTCTCCAACAGTGGCAGAAGTAGATACTATGCAGGGAGAGCACTAAGCCAGATATCTCTATAGTGATCTATCCCCTATTCAGTGCTCTCCCTGGCACCCACCATTAACTTGTTTAGAGTTGGCAAATGTCTCCAATTATTCTGTTCCATAGCCATTCTGTTCAAGAGCTGAAAGGGAGGAAGAAAAGAAAGATACTTTGGAGCAAGGAAAGGCTCTATACAGTAGCAGCCTTCCTAGTATACTGAGCAGAAGTGTATAGCACTGAAACTAGATCGATGTAGTACTCAATTCATCATGTGCAACTCAGGATAATTTTTTGACACTATGCCATGTCACCAGAGCCATTGATCTTGCTTAGCATTTCGTGACAGGTGGCTGCTGCCTGTTTATGTAAAGAAGATCTCACATCGCATGTGTGTGCTGGGGTGGGTGTGTGGACTGGAACAAGAGTATGAGAGCAGGACCAAAAAAAATAAATAAAAAAAAGTCAGACAGACCGGAACAGACCAAACCCTCTTACAATTCCAGGTTTGGCTGCAACACGTCTTCTCCTTGATTTCCTGCCACCGAAAAATATTTTTGGGCTAGTCCCAACTGTTTGTTTGATCATCTGCCCGGCAAGGTCTGGGGGGGCAGGGACTGGGGACTCCTGCACCTGTCCTGTAGGTATCCGCCTTAGGACCCTGGAGGACCGGGTGCAGGGGCTCCTGGAGGAGGTTAGCAGGCTGAGGGGAATCCGTGAGGCAGAGGAGGAAATTGATAGGTATTTTC